>NC_092110.1:0-600000 GCF_045679555.1 Salvelinus alpinus
TGTTTTGAATTTAATGAATCAGCTAACTTCTGACATTTTTTACCGAAGCCAGAAAAACAGGCGAAGGGTTACAAAAATAGCTCTAGTTACAGATTGGTAGACCCGATTTGAAATCCGACTTGTTGCTTGAAAAGCAGAAGAGTAGGGGTAGATTTTATATAGAAAACATTGTTTTCTGTAAAATGTTGGGAAAGGGGTCAAAACGGCAGTTGTTTGTGAAAGTTTAAAAAACACATGGTAGTGCAATTAATAAAACTGCTGTAACGTAAGTTCCATACTGAATAAACCTTCTCCGCATTTGACAAGCAGAGAAGTAGAGGGAAGTTTTAATCCAATATATTTTTGTCAAACTCTTTGGTTTAGTGGTCAAAATGATAGTTGTTTTGAATTTAATGTATCTGCTAACTTCTGACATTTTTTACCGAAGCCAGAAAAACAGGCGAAGGGTTACAAAAATAGCTCTAGTTACAGATTGGTAGACCCGATTTGAAATCCGACTTGTTGCTTGAAAAGAAGAGTAGGGGTAGATTTTATATAGAAAACATTGTTTTCTGTAAAATGTTGGGAAAGGGGTCAAAACGGCAGGTGTTTGTGAAAGTTGTTTTGAATTTAATGAATCTGCTAACTTCTGACATTTTTTACCGAAGCCAGAAAAACAGGCGAAGGGTTACAAAAATAGCTCTAGTTACAGATTGGTAGACCCGATTTGAAATCCGACTTGTTGCTTGAAAAGCAGAAGAGTAGGGGTAGATTTTATATAGAAAACAATGTAAAATGTTGGGAAAGGGGTCAAAACGGCAGTTGTTTGTGAAAGTTGTTTTGAATTTAATGAATCTGCTAACTTCTGACATTTTTTACCGAAGCCAGAAAAACAGGCGAAGGGTTACAAAAATAGCTCTAGTTACAGATTGGTAGACCCGATTTGAAATCCGACTTGTTGCTTGAAAAGCAGAAGAGTAGGGGTAGATTTTATATAGAAAACATTGTTTTCTGTAAAATGTTGGGAAAGGGGTCAAAACGGCAGTTGTTTGTGAAAGTTTAAAAAACACATGGTAGTGCATTTAATAAAACTGCTGTAACGTAAGTTCCATACTGAATAAACCTTCTCCGCATTTGACAAGCAGAGAAGTTAGAGGGAAGTTTTAATCCAATATATTTTTGTCAAACTCTTTGGTTTAGTGGTCCAAATGATAGTTGTTTTGAATTTAATGAATCTGCTAACTTCTGACATTTTTTACCGAAGCCAGAAAAACAGGCGAAGGGTTACAAAAATAGCTCTAGTTACAGATTGGTAGACCCGATTTGAAATCCGACTTGTTTGCTCGAAAAGCAGAAGAGTAGGGGAAGATTTTATATAGAAAACATTGTTTTCTGTAAAATGTTGGGAAAGGGGTCAAAACGGCAGTTGTTTGTGAAAGTTGTTTTGAATTTAATGAATCTGCTAACTTCTGACATTTTTTACCGAAGCCAGAAAAACAGGCGAAGGGTTACAAAAATAGCTCTAGTTACAGATTGGTAGACCCGATTTGAAATCCGACTTGTTGCTTGAAAAGCAGAAGAGTAGGGGTAGATTTTATATAGAAAACATTGTTTTCTGTAAAATGTTGGGAAAGGGGTCAAAACGGCAGTTGTTTGTGAAAGTTGTTTTGAATTTAATGAATCTGCTAACTTCTGACATTTTTTACCGAAGCCAGAAAAACAGGCGAAGGGTTACAAAAATAGCTCTAGTTACAGATTGGTAGACCCGATTTGAAATCCGACTTGTTGCTTGAAAAGCAGAAGAGTAGGGGTAGATTTTATATAGAAAACATTGTTTTCTGTAAAATGTTGGGAAAGGGGTCAAAACGGCAGGTGTTTGTGAAAGTTGTTTTGAATTTAATGAATCTGCTAACTTCTGACATTTTTTACCGAAGCCAGAAAAACAGGCGAAGGGTTACAAAAATAGCTCTAGTTACAGATTGGTAGACCCGATTTGAAATCCGACTTGTTGCTTGAAAAGCAGAAGAGTAGGGGTAGATTTTATATAGAAAACAATGTAAAATGTTGGGAAAGGGGTCAAAACGGCAGTTGTTTGTGAAAGTTGTTTTGAATTTAATGAATCTGCTAACTTCTGACATTTTTTACCGAAGCCAGAAAAACAGGCGAAGGGTTACAAAAATAGCTCTAGTTACAGATTGGTAGACCCGATTTGAAATCCGACTTGTTGCTTGAAAAGCAGAAGAGTAGGGGTAGATTTTATATAGAAAACATTGTTTTCTGTAAAATGTTGGGAAAGGGGTCAAAACGGCAGTTGTTTGTGAAAGTTTAAAAAACACATGGTAGTGCAATTAATAAAACTGCTGTAACGTAAGTTCCATACTGAATAAACCTTCTCCGCATTTGACAAGCAGAGAAGTAGAGGGAAGTTTTAATCCAATATATTTTTGTCAAACTCTTTGGTTTAGTGGTCCAAAGGATAGTTGTTTTGAATTTAATGAATCTGCTAACTTCTGACATTTTTTACCGAAGCCAGAAAAACAGGCGAAGGGTTACAAAAATAGCTCTAGTTACAGATTGGTAGACCCGATTTGAAATCCGACTTGTTGCTTGAAAAGCAGAAGAGTAGGGGAAGATTTTATATAGAAAACATTGTTTTCTGTAAAATGTTGGGAAGGGGGTCAAAACGGCAGTTGTTTGTGAAAGTTGTTTTGAATTTAATGAATCTGCTAACTTCTGACATTTTTTACCGAAGCCAGAAAAACAGGCGAAGGGTTACAAAAATAGCTCTAGTTACAGATTGGTAGACCCGATTTGAAATCCGACTTGTTGCTTGAAAAGCAGAAGAGTAGGGGTAGATTTTATATAGAAAACATTGTTTTCTGTAAAATGTTGGGAAAGGGGTCAAAACGGCAGTTGTTTGTGAAAGTTGTTTTGAATTTAATGAATCTGTAACTTCTGACATTTTTTACCGAAGCCAGAAAAACAGGCGAAGGGTTACAAAAATAGCTCTAGTTACAGATTGGTAGACCCGATTTGAAATCCGACTTGTTGCTTGAAAAGCAGAAGAGTAGGGGTAGATTTTATATAGAAAACATTGTTTTCTGTAAAATGTTGGGAAAGGGGTCAAAACGGCAGTTGTTTGTGAAAGTTGTTTTGAATTTAATGAATCTGCTAACTTCTGACATTTTTTACCGAAGCCAGAAAAACAGGCGAAGGGTTACAAAAATAGCTCTAGTTACAGATTGGTAGACCCGATTTGAAATCCGACTTGTTGCTTGAAAAGCAGAAGAGTAGGGGTAGATTTTATATAGAAAACAATGTAAAATGTTGGGAAAGGGGTCAAAACGGCAGTTGTTTGTGAAAGTTGTTTTGAATTTAATGAATCTGCTAACTTCTGACATTTTTTACCGAAGCCAGAAAAACAGGCGAAGGGTTACAAAAATAGCTCTAGTTACAGATTGGTAGACCGATTTGAAATCCGACTTGTTGCTTGAAAAGCAGAAGAGTAGGGGTAGATTTTATATAGAAAACATTGTTTTCTGTAAAATGTTGGGAAAGGGGTCAAAACGGCAGTTGTTTGTGAAAGTTGTTTTGAATTTAATGAATCTGCTAACTTCTGACATTTTTTACCGAAGCCAGAAAAACAGGCGAAGGGTTACAAAAATAGCTCTAGTTACAGATTGGTAGACCCGATTTGAAATCCGACTTGTTTGCTTGAAAAGCAGAAGAGTAGGGGAAGATTTTATATAGAAAACATTGTTTTCTGTAAAATGTTGGGAAAGGGGTCAAAACGGCAGTTGTTTGTGAAAGTTGTTTTGAATTTAATGAATCTGCTAACTTCTGACATTTTTTACCGAAGCCAGAAAAACAGGCGAAGGGTTACAAAAATAGCTCTAGTTACAGATTGGTAGACCCGATTTGAAATCCGACTTGTTGCTTGAAAAGCAGAAGAGTAGGGGTAGATTTTATATAGAAAACATTGTTTTCTGTAAAATGTTGGGAAAGGGGTCAAAACGGCAGTTGTTTGTGAAAGTTGTTTTGAATTTAATGAATCTGCTAACTTCTGACATTTTTTACCGAAGCCAGAAAAACAGGCGAAGGGTTACAAAAATAGCTGTAGTTACAGATTGGTAGACCCGATTTGAAATCCGACTTGTTGCTTGAAAAGCAGAGGAGTAGGGGTAGATTTTATATAGAAACATTGTTTTCTGTAAAATGTTGGGAAAGGGGTCAAAACGGCAGTTGTTTGTGAAAGTTGTTTTGAATTTAATGAATCTGCTAACTTCTGACATTTTTTACCGAAGCCAGAAAAACAGGCGAAGGGTTACAAAAATAGCTCTAGTTACAGATTGGTAGACCCGATTTGAAATCCGACTTGTTGCTTGAAAAGCAGAAGAGTAGGGGAAGATTTTATATAGAAAACATTGTTTTCTGTAAAATGTTGGGAAAGGGGTCAAAACGGCAGTTGTTTGTGAAAGTTGTTTTGAATTTAATGAATCTGCTAACTTCTGACATTTTTTACCGAAGCCAGAAAAACAGGCGAAGGGTTACAAAAATAGCTCTAGTTACAGATTGGTAGACCCGATTTGAAATCCGACTTGTTTGCTTGAAAAGCAGAAGAGTAGGGGAAGATTTTATATAGAAAACATTGTTTTCTGTAAAATGTTGGGAAAGGGGTCAAAACGGCAGTTGTTTGTGAAAGTTGTTTTGAATTTAATGAATCTGCTAACTTCTGACATTTTTTACCGAAGCCAGAAAAACAGGCGAAGGGTTACAAAAATAGCTCTAGTTACAGATTGGTAGACCCGATTTGAAATCCGACTTGTTGCTTGAAAAGCAGAAGAGTAGGGGTAGATTTTATATAGAAAACATTGTTTTCTGTAAAATGTTGGGAAAGGGGTCAAAACGGCAGTTGTTTGTGAAAGTTGTTTTGAATTTAATGAATCTGCTAACTTCTGACATTTTTTACCGAAGCCAGAAAAACAGGCGAAGGGTTACAAAAATAGCTCTAGTTACAGATTGGTAGACCCGATTTGAAATCCGACTTGTTGCTTGAAAAGCAGAGGAGTAGGGGTAGATTTTATATAGAAACATTGTTTTCTGTAAAATGTTGGGAAAGGGGTCAAAACGGCAGTTGTTTGTGAAAGTTGTTTTGAATTTAATGAATCTGCTAACTTCTGACATTTTTTACCGAAGCCAGAAAAACAGGCGAAGGGTTACAAAAATAGCTCTAGTTACAGATTGGTAGACCCGATTTGAAATCCGACTTGTTGCTTGAAAAGCAGAAGAGTAGGGGAAGATTTTATATAGAAAACATTGTTTTCTGTAAAATGTTGGGAAAGGGGTCAAAACGGCAGTTGTTTGTGAAAGTTGTTTTGAATTTAATGAATCTGCTAACTTCTGACATTTTTTACCGAAGCCAGAAAAACAGGCGAAGGGTTACAAAAATAGCTCTAGTTACAGATTGGTAGACCCGATTTGAAATCCGACTTGTTGCTTGAAAAGCAGAAGAGTAGGGGTAGATTTTATATAGAAAACATTGTTTTCTGTAAAATGTTGGGAAAGGGGTCAAAACGGCAGTTGTTTGTGAAAGTTTAAAAAACACATGGTAGTGCAATTAATAAAACTGCTGTAACGTAAGTTCCATACTGAATAAACCTTCTCCGCATTTGACAAGCAGAGAAGTAGAGGGAAGTTTTAATCCAATATATTTTTGTCAAACTCTTTGGTTTAGTGGTCAAAATGATAGTTGTTTTGAATTTAATGAATCTGCTAACTTCTGACATTTTTTACCGAAGCCAGAAAAACAGGCGAAGGGTTACAAAAATAGCTCTAGTTACAGATTGGTAGACCCGATTTGAAATCCGACTTGTTGCTTGAAAAGCAGAAGAGTAGGGGTAGATTTTATATAGAAAACATTGTTTTCTGTAAAATGTTGGGAAAGGGGTCAAAACGGCAGTTGTTTGTGAAAGTTGTTTTGAATTTAATGAATCTGCTAACTTCTGACATTTTTTACCGAAGCCAGAAAAACAGGCGAAGGGTTACAAAAATAGCTGTAGTTACAGATTGGTAGACCCGATTTGAAATCCGACTTGTTGCTTGAAAAGCAGAGGAGTAGGGGTAGATTTTATATAGAAACATTGTTTTCTGTAAAATGTTGGGAAAGGGGTCAAAACGGCAGTTGTTTGTGAAAGTTGTTTTGAATTTAATGAATCTGCTAACTTCTGACATTTTTTACCGAAGCCAGAAAAACAGGCGAAGGGTTACAAAAATAGCTCTAGTTACAGATTGGTAGACCCGATTTGAAATCCGACTTGTTGCTTGAAAAGCAGAAGAGTAGGGGAAGATTTTATATAGAAAACATTGTTTTCTGTAAAATGTTGGGAAAGGGGTCAAAACGGCAGTTGTTTGTGAAAGTTGTTTTGAATTTAATGAATCTGCTAACTTCTGACATTTTTTACCGAAGCCAGAAAAACAGGCGAAGGGTTACAAAAATAGCTCTAGTTACAGATTGGTAGACCCGATTTGAAATCCGACTTGTTTGCTTGAAAAGCAGAAGAGTAGGGGAAGATTTTATATAGAAAACATTGTTTTCTGTAAAATGTTGGGAAAGGGGTCAAAACGGCAGTTGTTTGTGAAAGTTGTTTTGAATTTAATGAATCTGCTAACTTCTGACATTTTTTACCGAAGCCAGAAAAACAGGCGAAGGGTTACAAAAATAGCTCTAGTTACAGATTGGTAGACCCGATTTGAAATCCGACTTGTTGCTTGAAAAGCAGAAGAGTAGGGGTAGATTTTATATAGAAAACATTGTTTTCTGTAAAATGTTGGGAAAGGGGTCAAAACGGCAGTTGTTTGTGAAAGTTGTTTTGAATTTAATGAATCTGCTAACTTCTGACATTTTTTACCGAAGCCAGAAAAACAGGCGAAGGGTTACAAAAATAGCTGTAGTTACAGATTGGTAGACCCGATTTGAAATCCGACTTGTTGCTTGAAAAGCAGAGGAGTAGGGGTAGATTTTATATAGAAACATTGTTTTCTGTAAAATGTTGGGAAAGGGGTCAAAACGGCAGTTGTTTGTGAAAGTTGTTTTGAATTTAATGAATCTGCTAACTTCTGACATTTTTTACCGAAGCCAGAAAAACAGGCGAAGGGTTACAAAAATAGCTCTAGTTACAGATTGGTAGACCCGATTTGAAATCCGACTTGTTGCTTGAAAAGCAGAAGAGTAGGGGAAGATTTTATATAGAAAACATTGTTTTCTGTAAAATGTTGGGAAAGGGGTCAAAACGGCAGTTGTTTGTGAAAGTTGTTTTGAATTTAATGAATCTGCTAACTTCTGACATTTTTTACCGAAGCCAGAAAAACAGGCGAAGGGTTACAAAAATAGCTCTAGTTACAGATTGGTAGACCCGATTTGAAATCCGACTTGTTGCTTGAAAAGCAGAAGAGTAGGGGTAGATTTTATATAGAAAACATTGTTTTCTGTAAAATGTTGGGAAAGGGGTCAAAACGGCAGTTGTTTGTGAAAGTTTAAAAAACACATGGTAGTGCAATTAATAAAACTGCTGTAACGTAAGTTCCATACTGAATAAACCTTCTCCGCATTTGACAAGCAGAGAAGTAGAGGGAAGTTTTAATCCAATATATTTTTGTCAAACTCTTTGGTTTAGTGGTCAAAATGATAGTTGTTTTGAATTTAATGAATCTGCTAACTTCTGACATTTTTTACCGAAGCCAGAAAAACAGGCGAAGGGTTACAAAAATAGCTCTAGTTACAGATTGGTAGACCCGATTTGAAATCCGACTTGTTGCTTGAAAAGCAGAAGAGTAGGGGTAGATTTTATATAGAAAACATTGTTTTCTGTAAAATGTTGGGAAAGGGGTCAAAACGGCAGTTGTTTGTGAAAGTTGTTTTGAATTTAATGAATCTGCTAACTTCTGACATTTTTTACCGAAGCCAGAAAAACAGGCGAAGGGTTACAAAAATAGCTGTAGTTACAGATTGGTAGACCCGATTTGAAATCCGACTTGTTGCTTGAAAAGCAGAGGAGTAGGGGTAGATTTTATATAGAAACATTGTTTTCTGTAAAATGTTGGGAAAGGGGTCAAAACGGCAGTTGTTTGTGAAAGTTGTTTTGAATTTAATGAATCTGCTAACTTCTGACATTTTTTACCGAAGCCAGAAAAACAGGCGAAGGGTTACAAAAATAGCTCTAGTTACAGATTGGTAGACCCGATTTGAAATCCGACTTGTTGCTTGAAAAGCAGAAGAGTAGGGGAAGATTTTATATAGAAAACATTGTTTTCTGTAAAATGTTGGGAAAGGGGTCAAAACGGCAGTTGTTTGTGAAAGTTGTTTTGAATTTAATGAATCTGCTAACTTCTGACATTTTTTACCGAAGCCAGAAAAACAGGCGAAGGGTTACAAAAATAGCTCTAGTTACAGATTGGTAGACCCGATTTGAAATCCGACTTGTTGCTTGAAAAGCAGAAGAGTAGGGGTAGATTTTATATAGAAAACATTGTTTTCTGTAAAATGTTGGGAAAGGGGTCAAAACGGCAGTTGTTTGTGAAAGTCTCAACGGCTTCTGAACACAAGGCATAAATGTTTGACCCTTCTGTCGACTCCACCCACCTGCAAACTTAGCAGCAACACACACACCGGTAACTGTCGCCTCAGTGTTTACCCCCTCTCCAGATTGCATACAACTTGTGTTTTACCATATTTTAATTAACTTTTTGGAGTAAATGGCAACATTATAGAGGCTGAAACAGACTGAAACTGGTAAAACATGCCATGTTTTCCTCATTGTGAAAATTATGAAATTTTGATGTTTATGTGGTAGCCAGTTTGCAGTTGACTCGTGGTAACCATTGCCTCCTTTTTTCACGATAATCATGAAATTGAAACAACTTGGTGAATGTTTTGCATTACTTATCCTTGAACAGTGTGAATAAGGACAGGTCCCATTATGGTTTAGATATCAGTCCTCAGATTCTGGTAAGGCTCACCCTCTTGTACATAACAAAGATAGCCTGCACTTAAACCTAGTCTCTCACTGAAATTTGATTTGGCCCTATCGTATGTCTGATGACTTTACATAATACAGCGAAATATTTAGCTTTAGCGCAGATATTCACTCATCTGAGGTCAGCTTTGTTACTTTGGCTGCTCTCTTGCAGCTAAGCCCACCTGACGTCCGAACAGTATGGGTTCCCTGCTGGGTTTCACTCTGTCGATTGCTGGCGTAACCCTCTTTCAAAGGAGAGTGAGCGGGGCGGAGAGGGAGGGAGAGCATTGAAGCAGCTTTGCAGGCCATCTGGACACTTGTGTGGCATTACCAGATAAAACGCAAGCTGATAATGAGTCGTCAACAGTAGTTTGTGTGTGTGTGTGTGTGTGTGTGTGTGTGTGTGTGTGTGTGTGTGTGTGTGTGTGTGTGTGTGTGTGTGTGTGTGTGTGTGTGTGTGTGTGTGTGTGTGTGTGTGTGTGTGTGTGTGTGTCCTCCCCTCCAAAGTCTCTTTTTAACCAGATCTTCATTACGAGTGAGTGATTCAGCGTTTGGCAGGCTGGTTTGTGTGTGAAATAGGGTTTTGTGTGTGTGTGGCAAGCTGCCTAGAGTAGGATTATTCTGCCTCAGAAATACCACACGGCATTTCTTCCTGTGCTCTTCATTCTCTCCCTCTTTCTCCTCCTCCACCTCACTACTATTCTATCCTATCCCCTCCTTCAACTCAGACTTAAACCTGGAAGGTTAAAAGTATTACCCTTTCCAAAAGTCACATATTTTGCTACTTTATATTTGTACAATAAAGTTGAACACAGTACTTTGCCCACGGATTGTTAAGATTTCATCTTTGAAGGTTTGCAGTGAATATTAATTTCACCCCAGAAATAGCTACATGTTTGTAGCCATTCGTGCCGTCTCATCTCCAGCTCAACCACTCCATCCATATCTACCACTCAATTTTCACACTCCCTCTCTCCCAAAGCTTCCACCCTCCCCATCTGCCTCACTACAGGCCCTTTTCTCACAGCCAACCCAGTAGAGTGGTGCTGACGTCAGTGGCTCTCAAACACACACACACTGACGGTAAAAAGCTTGCAGGATTGGCTTGCACCATTTGGTGAGATGTTCTATTGTGACCCAGTGAGGAGGGTTGTGAACCTTGCAGTCTTGGCAGGCTTTGATGTGATACAACAGAAGTCCTGCCTCGGTATACTATGCCACCACTCAACCTCTGCACATACAGAGACACATACTGCTGTTAAATAGTCATATACTGTATGTTAATCTTGATTCTTAATATTAATATATACAGTGGGGAGAACAAGTATTTGATACACTGCCGATTTTGCAGGTTTCCCTACTTACAAAGCATGTAGAGGTCTGTCATTTTTATCATAGGTACACTTCAACTGTGAGAGACGGAATCTAAAACAAAAATCCAGAAAATCACATTGTATGATTTTTAAGTAATTCATTTGCATTTTATTGCATGACATAAGTATTTGATCACCTACCAACCAGTAAGAATTCCGGCTCTCACAGACCTGTTAGTTTTTCTTTAAGAAGCCCTCCTGTTCTCCACTCATTACCTGTATTAACTGCACCTGTTTGAACTCGTTACCTGTATAAAAGACACCTGTCCACACACTCAATCAAACAGACTCCAACCTCTCCACAATGGCCAAGACCAGAGAGCTGTGTAAGGACATCAGGGATAAAATTGTAGACCTGCACAAGGCTGGGATGGGCTACAGGACAATAGGCAAGCAGCTTGGTGAGAAGGCAACAACTGTTGGCGCAATTATTAGAAAATAGAAGAAGTTCAAGATGATGGTCAATCACCCTCGGTCTGGGGCTCCATGCAAGATCTCACCTCGTGGGGCATCAATGATCATGAGGAAGGTGAGGGATCAGCCCAGAACTACACGGCAGGACCTGGTCAATGACCTGAAGAGAGCTGGGACCACAGTCTCAAAGAAAACCATTAGTAACACACTACGCCGTCATGGATTAAAATCCTGCAGCGCACACAAGGTCCCCCTGCTCAAGCAGGCGCATGTCCAGGCCCGTCTGAAGTTTGCCAATGACCATCTGGATGATCCAGAGGAGGAATGGGAGAAGGTCATGTGGTCTGATGATTCAAAAATAGAGCTTTTTGGTCTAAACTCCACTCGCCGTGTTTGGAGGAAGAAGAAGGATGAGTACAACCCCAAGAACACCATCCCAACCGTGAAGCATGGAGGTGGAAACATCATTCTTTGGGGATGCTTTTCTGCAAAGGGGACAGGACGACTGCACCGTATTGAGGGGAGGATGGATGGGGCCATGTATTGCGAGATCTTAGCCAACAACCTCCTTCCCTCAGTAAGAGCATTGATGATGGGTCGTGGCTGGGTCTTCCAGCATGACAACGACCCGAAACACACAGTCAGGGCAACTAAGGAGTGGCTCCGTAAGAAGTATCTCAAGGTCCTGGAGTGGCCTAGCCAGTCTCCAGACCTGAACCCAATAGAAAATCTTTGGAGGGAGCTGAAAGTCCGTATTGCCCAGCGACAGCCCCGAAACCTGAAGGATCTGGAGAAGGTCTGTATGGAGGAGTGGGCCAAAATCCCTGCTGCAGTGTGTGCAAACCTGGTCAAGAACTACAGGAAACGTATGATCTCTGTAATTGCAAACAAAGGATTCTGTACCAAATATTAAGTTCTGCTTTTCTGATGTATCAAATACTTATGTCATGCAATAAAATGCTAATTAATTACTTAAAAATCATACAATGTGATTTTGGGGATTTTTGTTTTAGATTCCGTCTCTCACAGTTGAAGTGTACCTATGATAAAAATTACAGACCTCTACATGCTTTGTAAGTAGGAAAATCGGCAAAATCGGCAGTGTATCAAATACTTGTTCTCCCCACTGTATCTGCAGATGCCTTAACTGCATATAACCCACATACCAGGTGCACAAGCTGCACACACACTCTGCAAATACACACAGTTACATAAACAAATACTGTATGCAAGCACATACTGTAATCACATACATTCAAATCCCACTTCCCCACCCACTCCTAAGGTGTATTGGGAAGTGTCCTGCTGGACCTCCAGACAGGTTTGGCCCTGGGCTCTAGCTCCAGGTGGGCAGATTGGAACCAAAAATTGCTCCTGGCATTTCTAACACACCACCCCATTTTATTCCTTGAGGCCCACATTATTAGTCAGAAAATTCAAATTTTGTGTAAAAATACAAACAAAGTTAAATAGGCCCACTAGGCAAAAAATGGACCAGTCTGCCCCTGGTTCCAGATCCACCTCTGTTTTATTTTAATTTGTGATACAGCCTGGAATCAAACCAGGGTCTGTAGTGACACCTCTAGCACTGAGATGCAGTGCCTTAGACCACCGCGCCACTCCGGAGCTCTAAGCTCCTGGCCCAGCACAGTTGAACCATGCTGCCTGACCTATATTAGGATTCCTCAACTGGCATTCCGTGGGCCGAATTTGGCCCCCGGGTGGTTTTATTTGGCCCCCCAAGTTTTCAGAACATTTTTTTTTATCTCCAAGTAATTTTAATTTTGGAAATCTGTTCTATTCCCACAAATAATAGAGATACGTGATCGTACACAAATGTAAGCAAGATTTGAAATGATTGTTTTAATCAAATATCTGTTTGGGCTGCATGCAGTCCATTTGAGTGACCCAGGATTCAACTCCCAGAGCTCCACCAGTACTGGGGCTAGAGATGAAGTAGGCCAGGAGCTGAGTGGGCCAGGGCAACAAGGACGGCCACACAGAGTATAGAGACACGGAAGAGATAGCATGGGAGAATATCCTCATTGAAAATAAATTATTAAGTTGTTTTTGGATTCACCTCCTGCATTGAAATGGAATTGACACCAACCCTGGTACACAGCTACAGTAATACAAAATGGTAATCTGTGTCAATGCATGTAGAATTATTCCCTGTAATGTGCTCTGCTCTAAAATGGAAATTGCGAGGACAATTATTTGATGACAGCACTGTACAGTGCATTTGGAAAGTATTCACACTAAGTTGTTAGAGATGTTTGCAAATGTATTAAAAATAAAAAACTGAAATATAGCATTTACATAAGTATTCAGACCCTTTACTCAGTACTTTTTTGAAGCACCTTTGGCAGCGATTACAACCTCGAGTCTTCTTGGGTATGACGCTACAAGCTTGGCACACCTGTATTTGGGGAGTTTCTCCCATTCTTCTGCAGATCCTCTCAAGCTCTGTCAGGTTGGACGGGAGTGTCCCTGCACAGCTATTTTCAGGTCTCTCCAGAGTCTTGGCTGTGTGCTTAAGAGTCATTGTCTCTTTTGGAAGGTGAACCTTTGCCCCAAGTCTGAGATCCTGAGCAGTTTTTCATCAAGAGTCTCTCTGTACATTGCTCCGTTCATCTTTCCCTCGTTCCTGACTAGTCTCCCCACAGCATGATGCTGCCACCATGCTTCACCATAGGGATAAAAATGGACCAGTCCATAAAGGCCTGATTGGTGAGGTGTTGCAGAGATGGGAGAACCTTCCAGAAGGACAACCATCTACACAGAGGAGCACTGTCAGCGACCATCGGGTTATTTTTGCTTTGTCATTATGGTGTATTGTGTGTAGATGAGGGAACATGTTGAATGCATTTTAGAATACGGCTGTAACAATGTGGAACATGGGAAGGAGTCTAAATAATTTCCGAATGCACTGTATATTGTATATTGACGCAAATGTAGAAATGTAAAAATAAAAATCACTCCTAAGAATCAAGAGGCCACAGGGCGTTTATTTGTTCAGAAGTTATGCGAGGGACACAGCAACATCACAGCAATCACAGCAGTAGAAGAGCTTGGTTACGGTGACGACACTGTTTTGATCTCAACATGTCCATCAAGGTATACATTCATATGCATAAAATAGGTTGTCATGTCACTTGAGAAAAGGTTTTTCATATCTGTCCTCTGATTACCCTAGCATATCGACTCTACAGTTAAGACTACTTTCAGTTTTACATTCAATCCATCAGGAATGTCATTCAGAAGCATAATGTTGGTTGTCTCATACAAGAAAAGAAGGTACGGGTTAGAAATTTCATGTCATGTCAGTAGATTTCATATACTTCCCTTAAATGCTCACATACTGTTCTTTTCTACAACTCAGCACAGTGAAATGCATGCAGGAAAAGAGGACAATGGTTTGCCTCTACAGTGAAAATTAAACTCAGACAGGTTGAGGCAAAAAAAAAAAATTTTTAAGGTTATCGCGAACTACGATCATACATGGCGAAGTAGCTTATTACCTGGACAATTCAAATAACATCCACAAATTGTAAAGCAGACAGACAACATCTACTTTACTTTCAAATGACAGCATGTGTCAGGCGTGCCCTCTGTCACCACAACCTATTCATGTGTATTAGGACAGATTGTCAGGCAAGTTTCCCTCTAACTGGTTGATACATACAAAGAAATAGACTCTACATATATTGTACAGCTTGCAATGTATCAAGAAACCCTCTGTTAATGAGTGGTCCTAATGAGCTTTTTTCCAGTCGAGACAATGAACCTGTCTTGAGTTTGATTGACCCTTGATTGTCATCAAGATTCATTTCTCTTGTGAATATCAAATGCATCGGAGTAGTCTTTGAACGCTTTCCAATGCTTGTGTTGTCCTTTGAAAATATATTTGATAGTGAAGTCCATTTTCTGAACAGACATCCAAAAGACAGCTGTTAATGTATGAAATATCTGAAGTGTCCTTAGAACTAAGAGCTTGAGTGAAGCGGTGTATTTTCAAAGAGACTTCTATTGCAGCCTTGTCATTCCCCAGTACATACAATCTGCATGTCTCACATCATTCAATATCAGGGTTAAGATCACACCATTCTTGATGTGTCTTAGATGCTTCTGTCCGTTGAGCAGTTGTCCGAGCAAGAGCATGACTTGACAGAGTGGGATTACCTGAGAGTACAATATTAACCTTTCAAACATTGGCTTTGTCAAATTGTCCTATCGGTCATTATTACTCATTATTTAGCACAGTCTCATCTTCAAAGCTGAGACAAGTTATAGTCTGGGGGTCTCCTATAGAGTCAATAAGTGTGTGGGGGGGGGGTCTGTTGGTGTTATCCCCTCACATACATGGGCGGTCTTCGGACGGAGTCAGTGGACTGCAAGGAGGGACCGTGCTGAGGGACCGGAAGGCAAAAATGGAGGGATCGTAGGCATACCTGGGTAGAGGGCGAGTGCCAGTCAAGTTCTGTGGACAGAAAAAGAGAGAGTATGGTTAACCAAAGGAAGGAATAGTTAGTGTTTTGGCTAATCTGTTTTTTTCTATCCTCTATGAATCTGGGTAGATGGAAAGAGCAGGGCTTACCTTGCTTCTCTAGGCATTAGTTAGTGGTAATATACTGGTCAGCCACCCAGCTAGGTCAGAGTTCGAGGCTAATGTGATACTAGCTGGTGCCCTCTTACAGAGCCAAGATTCACAGTAGGCAGAAGAGAATTATTTATGGGATGGAGCCCTTTCATTCAACTAGGCTGGATGGAGTAGAAACTAAGGCAACAATTTACACCGAGTTGTCCCTATGCCACGGAGTTACCCTAGAATGACTTTGGTAATCATTCCATTGCAACCAGAATAACTGCAGATAGGGTACATAAAGCAATAATTGAAACTAAATTTCTCACTAAATTCTGCTTCAACTGAGCTTAGAACAATTACTTTAGTGACTTTGAATAGTGACGCCAAGAACTGAAACATTCCTGTTAAGTATATCTGATATTTCTGCAAGTGAATGACAAATGTAACCAAAACCACAGACATGCAGGAAGAGAACTGAATGGAAGAGTATGATATTTCATTTCTACATTTTCAATGAGACTTTATATTCATAACAGGGCTAGTGACATAACACTGTTCCACTGCATACTGTACAGAGCCCTGGGCAGGACTCGCACTCTTCTCTGTTGTGAAGGACTGCAGGGTATGTCTAAAATTAGCCCCAGTCGTTTTCCCCTCGACAGGAAATGGCTTTGTGTCATTTGGCAGTGAGGCAGCACTTTCTCCGGCCTACTCAGGGGGGTAGTGGAAGTTCTAGGGTGAAAGATTGACCTACAGTATCACAAGGCCCCACACACTGTAATCAGGAACTGGCCTCCGTGGATAGAGGGCAAACAGAGGAGAGTGAGAAAGTCTGGGGTTTGTGCGATTCATTCTATCATCCTCCTTCCTCTCTTTTAATCTCTCCCTCAACCTGAACCTGTTTCTCCACCCCACATCCCTTCAGTATCATATTTCTCTGCCTTCTCCATCACCTCAATATACTGTGCATGCTGTTACTGTAATGTGCTGACTTCCACATCAAGTGTAAAGTGCATTAAAAGTTAAATAAAGCTCTGCAATACCTTGGGGTAAGTTTTTCTGACCAGCAGCTCTAATAAGATGTCATTTAGGTCTCCTCTTCACTCCCGTATCCTGACCTGAGGCTGGATCAAAGCACACTAATATTGCCAGCTAGCACGATAACGCTAACTTTTAATGGACACATTGAGGTGATGCCAGTCTCACGCCTCTTAACAGGAGTCTTTCATCCAGCTCTGCATCCCTCTGTCTCGAACTTGCTCTTCCACTCACAATCCCCCCCTCTCTCTTCCACCTCCTCTTCGGGGGTTGAAACCAGATACTGCTCTTGGCGGCTACATCCCTGGGAAAGAGCTCTCTCCACCTCCCACCTCCTCCTACTCTCTCCCACCCCCAGAGTTGAAGTTTAAGGAGTAGGGGAGAGTGGGGTAAGTTGGGGTAACTTGTTACTAGGAAAGCATAAACAAAATGGAGTCTGTGAAGGAAGAAACCACATGGAAAAAGTGGTAAGCAAGTTGTCCAAAAAACAGACTTTCACAAAGTCAAAAGGCTAAACCAAAGTAGATCGTTGTAAGATTGTTTTGTTTATTAGTTGGTCTCTCGACAAGCTTCAAAATGTCCTAAACCTAGCATGAAAGTGCATCCTTGTAGTTGTGCTCTCCTTGAGGTTCTTGAGAGAGTCCATTTGAGCAGCAGCAAGGAATGAAAAAAAAAGACTGAATGATACTGATGAGGTACATTGACAAAAAAGAAAATGAACATGTACAGTGCATTCGGAAAGTATTCAGACCCCTTGACTTTTTCCACATTTTGTTATGTTGCAGCCTCATTCTAAAATGGATAAAAACAATCTACACACAATACCCCATAATGACAACGCAAAAACAGGTTTTTAGACCCTTTAATTCAGCATAGCCAGCAGCATACCACCCTGCATACCACTGCTAGCTTGCTTCTGAAGCTAAGCAGGGTTGGCCCTGGTCAGTCCCTGGATGGGAGACCAGATGCTGCTGGAAGTGGTGTTGGAGGGCCAGTAGGAGGCACTCTTTCCTCTGGTCTAAACATTTTTTTTATCCCGTCTTTCGGATGGGGTGTTAAACCCGGTGTCCTGGCTAAATTCCCAATCTGTCCCTCAAACCATCACGGTCACCTAATAATCCCCAGTTTACAATTGGCTTATTCATCCCCCTCCTCTCCCCTGTAACTATTCCCCAGGTCGTTGCTGTAAATGAGAACGTTTTCTCAGTCAACTTACCTGGTAAAATAACGGATAAAAACTGTGCCTTTGGCAGCGACTACAGCCTTGAGTCTTGGGTATGACGCTAGCTTGGCACACCTGTATTTTGGGGAGTTTCTCCCTTTCATCTCTGCAGATCCTCTCAAGCTCTCAGGTTGGATGAGCAATGTTGCTGCACAGCTATTTTCAGGTTTCTCCAGAGAAGGTGAACCATCGCCCCAGTCTGAGGTCCTGAGCAGATTTTCATCAAGGATCTCTCATTTATCTTTCCCTCGATCCTGACTAGTCTTCCCAGTCCCTGCAGCTGAAAAACATCCCACAGCATGATGCTGCCAACACCATGCTTCACCGTAGGGATGGTGCCAGGTTTCCTCCAGACGTGACGTTTGGCATTTAGGCCAAAGAGATCAATCTTGGTGTCATCAGACCAGATAATCTTGTTTCTCATGGACTGAGTACTTTAGTTGCCTTTTGGCAAACTCCAAGCGGGCTGTCATGTGCCTTTTACTGAGGAGTGGCTTCCGTCTGGCCACTACCATAGAGGCTTGATTGGTGGAGTGCTGCAGAGATGGTTGTCCTTCTGGAAGGTTCTCCCATCTCCACCGAGGAACTCTGGCTCGGTCAGTGACCATCAGGTTCTTGGTCACCTCACTAGCCAAGGGCCTTCCTCCCCCGATTGCTCAGTTTGGCCAGGCTGCCAGCTCTAGGAAGAATCTTGGTGGTTCTAAACTTCTTTGGAGGCCACTATGTTCTTGGGGACCTTCAATGCTGCAGAATGTTTTTGGTACCCTTCCCCAGATCTGTGAATGGACACAATCCTGTCACGGAGTTCTACAGACAATTCCTTCGACCTCATGTCTTGGTTTTTGCTCTGACTTGAACGGTCAACTGTGGGACCTTATATAGACAGGTGTGCCTTTCAAATCATGGCAATCAATTGAATTTACCACAGGTGGACTCCAATCAAGTTGCAGAAACATCAAGAACAATCAATCGAAACAGGATGGACCGGAGCTTAATTTCAAATCTCATAGCAAAGGGTCTGAATACCTTTTTTTTCCTTTTTTTTAATAGTAAATAAGGTATGTTTATTTTTGATACATTTGCAAAAAAAATCTAAACCCATTTTCACTTTATGGGGTATTGTGTGTAGATTGGATGAAATAGTTTTTTCCTCATTTTGGAATAAGGCTGTAACGTAACAAAATGTGGAAAAAGTCAAGGGGTCTGAATACTTTCCGAATGCACTGTACCTGTGTGAAAGAGAGGCTCTGATGACATGGAGTCTGAGCTTGCTAAACATATTAAGAATCACGCAAACCAGTTTCATGGACTTAGGCAACTTCTCTGCATTTGAGGCTGCTATGAATTGGCACATCATCCCTGTCCCAGACAACTGGTCAAGAAATGAAGGGTACGTGATTTTCAACAGAGATCTACATCTGCATGAAGTGATACATTTAAGATATACAATATACCACACCCCTGTCATGACGTTGCCTGTTTAGGTACATAAAGCCCATCCCCCTCTCCCTGCCTCCCCCTTTCCTCCTTCAACCCATGCTGTGGTCACAGAGAGACGTCGTAAATTCCTGAGAATCTCCTCATGGCCAAACAGTATTAGAGAGAGGGTAAACTTTCAGGACAAAGGAAGTTTCTTCCACCTCACAGAACTTGAGGTACGAACAGATTTCATGTTCCGGAAAAAGTATAAAAGATCGGTGAAGAGTCCAGCTATTAACATGTCCGTTTGTCCCAATGTGGGAAACTCATGGGAGACGGTGTGGCTACATCACCATACCGCTGTTTATATAATAACCTCAGATATGAGGTTTACATCTGTTTGTTGTATAAAATGAATGAGTGAGTATGATACTGTTTGTATAATTGTGTAATATGATTTTGGACTGTTTAATGAAGAAAAATACAAATCCCTTTTGATTTGAACTAAATCCAAGGACCGCCCCTGAGCCCAGTTAGGGTCAGACATCCTGGGACAACCCCTTTCTGCTATCCGAATAAAAGCCCAACTCTGAGAAATTATCAACAGACCATGTTTTTCTCCATAGGAGAACGAAGGTTAAGTACCATTGCTGAATCTTTAACCATACCACGTGGTTAAACTCTTAGACGAATAAGAACAAGTCTTTGATATTGACTACTAGTCTGCAGCTAGGAATTCGGTATCATTGAACGCAAAGAAAGACAACCGCCGAAACATCCATTCTATAACGAATGTCACTCTGAACTATCCACAATAACCAGGACAGAGACAGAAGGAACTCCAATAGAAACTAACTTTTCTCCAGCGGTGAAGACGACACACCAAGCGTAAATATATATATATTGATTGCAATTGTTCCCGAATGAGTGAGCGTTCATGTGTAAGGATTAGCATGTCAATTGTTATAATTATGGACTCTGTAGTGACTTTAGTCGAACGCAATTTTCCCTTTGTCTAACAAGCCGCCATGCCGGTTCAGCCCACTAGGGCATATTTCTCCCATCATTTCGTGTAACCATTTTAAGTTTGTTTGTGCATTTCTGTGAATTACTTAGTTAGTAATAAATAAATGATTTAAGACAATTGATGTATGGATGACTCATAGTGAAGACTGGGTTCGTGCAGATAACTAACAATTTACGACGTTTGGAATGAGACTAACGTGAGGTCAAATTAAATAAATCATTAATCAGAAGACTATTGATCAGATATGAAAATATCTGAAAGGTTATATTGGGAAATTATAACTTTGTAATCTGACTACTTTCCCTGGTGCCCTCGAATTCATAGTTAATTAGTTACGTTATTAATCAGTTGATCGCGTAATAACTAATTACAGGAATCTTTGATGTAAACTATAAGTCTTCAATTTAATGATAGCAAAGACACGACACCCCCATTCCATGAATCAGGGGAGGCTGGTGGGAGGAGCTATAGGACGGGCTCATTGTAATGTCTCCTCCCACCAGCCTCCTCTGCCACAAACAAAAACTTTTACCTACCATCACCCATGGTCACAATCACCCAGTTATCTCAAGGCTGCTCAACTTACCCCGTCGCTATACTGACCCCATACCCGGGGTAAGTTGCCAAGAGACCACTTTTTTGGGACAAGCTATGTTTTCAAAACTGTTATGTTTACATGAATTCTTATTATTTCCAGGGATACACAGCATCCTGAAATCTAGTGTCTCTCCTAGTCCCATGCCAGGAAAAAGAGAGAGAATTAGGTTAATGGAGAAAAAGGGAGAGGGCGAAAGAGCAAGAGAGAAAGCGAAAAGAGACGTGTAGGGGGAGTTAAAGGGGAGAGTAACAAGGAGAGCAAGCATGGGGAGGAGGGAGGGTGAGAGGGAGTGGTGAAGAGGAAGAACAGAAGTAACAAGAGATGGAGAGAGAAAGAAAGAAAGCATCGTGCATCCCCAAAATCGCTCCAAAGAGCTACTGTACTAGAAAATGCTGTGTCTGCAAAATAACCATTACCAAGAGTCATCATTAACAACAAAAACAACAATGAGGAGGAGGAGATCATGAACATCATCTCTGTAGCAGAGGAACACAACACAGAGCAGTCGTCGGGCTAAAGATGGAAAGTGACTTCATCCCTGGTGATACACCACAGGGTAACCACAGACACTCCTCCATCTCTCCTCTTCTTCTACCACTTTGAAACATGAGCCTCAATTATTTATTTCAGTCAGCGCTTAGACACAGCGAAAGTAGCGTTCAACCACATAGAAAGGGTTAGCCTATGAGTGCAAAATTGTAACCCGAGTGTGTCTGTGCTGACACCAATGGTGTGTCATAAACGTGTGTTTGCAACCCACACAGAGAATCCGGTCACTTTCCCGCCACACTCTATGCATCCTTCTGGACTGTGCTGGTTTGTGCCAAAATGCCCAGGTGCCATTGACTCAACTCGAGCTGCCTAGCCTGCCTCCCCCCACAACTTACACAACCCATGGCCCACACACACTTACCCTGCTGGTGACACATGGCGCTCCAAAAACACCCTAGAGTGGTCTCAGCACCGAGAATTTTTAGAGCTAGTGTATATAGCTTGCATCTTCGCTGAGCCATTGCAATAAAATATCCTTTAACTAGTGTCACTTGCCTTAAATAAATCCTTGGTTCAGAAATAAACTGAATGCCCAGCGATGACAGCATATAGTAATTTTGGACCTAAAGGAAAGTAAATTGTAAGTTCTAAGCTGTGATGAAAGGATAATTGCTTGCTGTTTAATATAGAGTTTCTGCTTTCTTGTTAGAGTAGACAGTGGCTGTAGCAGAGGGTCATAGAAACCAGTGCCGGTTAACATGTAAAAAAGCTCACAGCGTGAAATAGCTCACAATCAATGATTATGATTGACTGTGATCTTTTTCACACTTATAACAAAATTACCCGACAAGCTAGTGTCGGGTAACTTTAGCAACTGGGTTGATTGGCGAGATTTAGCCATTTGCGTGTTAGCATTGCGATTGCTGCAAGCCTGTTAGCTAGTTGTGAACACTCCTGTGTAGATGGCAGCGCTCGTTTGGATGTCTCGTCTCACCCGCCCTCACCCACCCTTGAATTAACTAGCTAGCATAATAAGCTGTCAGCTGGTCGAGGTGGCTTGTTCTCAGGTGTGCAGTTGTATCTTGCTTGTATAGCTAAATGAACAAATGTAAAGCTTGTTTTCAGACAAAGTATAAACAACTTTCACCTAGCTTGCTAGTTGGTAATGCTTACAGTGGGGCAAAAAAGTATTTAGTCAGCCACCAATTGTGCAAGTTCTCCCACTTAAAAAGATGAGAGAGGCCTGTAATTTTCATCATAGGTACACTTCAACTATGACAGACAAAATGAGAAAAAAAATCCAGAAAATCCCATTGTAGGATTTTTTATGAATTTATTTGCAAATTATGGTGGAAAATAAGTATTTGGTCAATAACAAAAGTGTATCTCAATACTTTGTTATATACCCTTTGTTGGCAATGACAGAGGTCAAATGTTTTCTGTAAGTCTTCACAAGGTTTTCACACACTGTTGCTGGTATTTTGGCCCATTCCTCCATGCAGATCTTCTCTAGAGCAGTGATGTTTTGGGGCTGTTGCTGGGCAACATGGACTTTCAACTCCCTCCAAAGATTTTCTATGGGGTTGAGATCTGGAGACTGGTTAGGCCACTCCAGGACCTTGAAATGCTTCTTACGAAGCCACTCCTTCGTTGCCCGGGCGGTGTGTTTGGGATCATTGTCATGCTGAAAGACCCAGCCACGTTTCATCTTCAATGCCCTTGCTGATGGAAGGAGGTTTTCACTCAAAATCTCACAATACATGGCCCCATTCATTCTTTCCTGTACACGGATCAGTCGTCCTGGTCCCTTTGCAGAAAAACAGCCCCAAAGCATGATGTTTCCACCCCCATGCTTCACAGTAGGTATGGTGTTCTTTGGATGCAACTCAGCATTCTTTGTCCTCCAAACACGACGAGTTGAGTTTTTACCAAAAAGTTCTATTTTGGTTTCATCTGACCATATGACATTCTCCCAATCTTCTTCTGGATCATCCAAATGCTCTCTAGCAAACTTCAGACGGGCCTGGACATGTACTGGCTTAAGCAGAGGGACACGTCTGGCACTGCAGGATTTGAGTCCCTGGCGGCGTAGTGTGTTACTGATGGTAGGCTTTGTTACTTTGGTCCCAGCTCTCTGCAGGTCATTCACTAGGTCCCCCCGTGTGGTTCTGGGATTTTTGCTCACCGTTCTTGTGATCATTTTGACCCCATGGGGTGAGATCTTGCGTGGAGCCCCAGATCGAGGGAGATTATCAGTGGTCTTGTATGTCTTCCATTTCCTAATAATTGCTCCCACAGTTGATTTCTTCAAACCAAGCTGCTTACCTATTGCAGATTCAGTCTTCCCAGCCTGGTGCAGGTCTACAATTTTGTTTCTGGTGTCCTTTGACAGCTCTTTGGTCTTGGCCATAGTGGAGTTTGGAGTGTGACTGTTTGAGGTTGTGGACAGGTGTCTTTTATACTGATAACAAGTGCCATTAACACAGGTAACGAGTGGAGGACAGAGGAGCCTCTTAAAGAAGAAGTTACAGGTCTGTGAGAGCCAGAAATCTTGCTTGTTTGTAGGTGACCAAATACTTATTTTCCACCATAATTTGCAAATAAATTCATTAAAAATCCTACAATGTGATTTTCTGGATTTTTGTCCCTCATTTTGTCTGTCATAGTTGAAGTGTACCTATGATGAAAATTACAGGCCTCTCTCATCTTTTTAAGTGGGAGAACTTGCACAATTGGTGGCTGACTAAATACTTTTTTGCCCCACTGTATTTCATTAATGCAATGTTAGCTAAGCTAATATAATGATCCTAGCTAGCCATAGTTGTCAGTGGGAGATTTCCTAAAATGGAGACCCTTTTTAGGCTTATAGTCAGCTAATAGCTATACACCTCCAGAAACCCTACACAAGGCAGGATTGCTGGTCAGCTAAATATCATCTTTGCATCTACCAACTGGCAGCTAGGTACTGTGTTAATTTAAAGCCAGTCCTAAATCACTCTCTCCCCCATGGTCCTATCCCCTCGATGTTTGCAGATCTGTAGGGTCTTGGCAGGTAGGCTATAAGCAGTGCAATTATGGATCTCACACCTAACAGAAACAAATGGTTAGTGCCAAGGGGAGTGGTAGGGAGCGATTTGTGACCGGACGCAAGTGTTGAGACTTTACCAATCACACTAAGTTACACTGAGTTACCCTTATTCTCTCTCTCCGTCCTCTCCTTCCAGACGAAAAGACACCC
This sequence comes from Salvelinus alpinus, assembly GCF_045679555.1. Lineage (NCBI taxonomy): Eukaryota > Metazoa > Chordata > Actinopteri > Salmoniformes > Salmonidae > Salvelinus > Salvelinus alpinus. The sequence continues at coordinate 24,400 of NC_092110.1, forward strand.
AACTTTGCATGTCTAGCAGATTGGATGTTAGCCTACCACGTCAAGCTCAACATTGACAAGAGAAGCCTGGAAAGGCCTGCCTGCTCCAAGGCTCTGTCACAGATAACAACAACCCCTACCAAACTGTGTAAAACTCCCTTCACTGGCTCCCATCAGCAGTGTGCATGAAATTCAAATCCCTGTTCCTTGCTTACAGGGTAGCAAGGGGAATCGCTTCGCCCCAATCTTTGTCAGCACTGCCAAACTTATTGTTCTTCATATTGCCATTATACATGTAGCATGTCTCATGAAAAAGTTGCATGTCTTAAACTCTACCCATTTTTTTGTTTATCGTGTAGCTGACATAAGAGCACTGTTGGAGGTGCGACAGGCAGAGATACCCAGAAGGTAAACACCCATCTTTAGAACTTGTCAAGAATATTTTGATCAATGTTTCTTAACCCTGTTCCTGGGGATCCAAATGGGTGCACATTTGTTTTTAATTTAGCGCTGCACACCTGTTCGAAATCAAAAGCTTGATAATGGGAAAGGGGGATACCTAGTCAGCTCTGGGATTCGATCCAGCAACCTTTCGGTTACTGGCCCAACGTTCTAACCATAATAAGTTGATAATTTGTGTCAGCTTTGTAGTGCCAGGCCAAAAACTAAAATGTCCCCAGGGCCAGTTTATTAGTTTTTGACATACACCAGATACAGTGAAATGTGATGTTTTACAGGGTCAGCCATAGTAGTATGGCACCCCTGGAGCAAATTAAGGTTAAGTGCCTTGCTCAAGGGCACAGACAGATATTTATTTTACCTTGTCGTGTATTCGAACCAGCGACCTTTCAGTTACTGGCCCAACGCTCTAACCGCTAGGCTACATAAGAAACACTGGTTTAGATAAGTGTCAAATATATGCCTCACATTCTTCCTCCAAAGGACCTTTCTATGGAAAGACCAACGTAGCCATTAGCACTTGCCTTCAAACCTCATTCTTACCTTCAAAAGGACCCAGTTTGGAACCCACAGAGAATCCGGTCACTTTCCCGCCACACTCTATGCATATACTCAGTACCTGCCCTGTTCTGTACGTTTCATCTGAGATGTCACTGAATATACCTCAGTTGTACTTCTGGTGGAATTGTACAAAAATCGAAAATGACTGGGGTCCCAAGGAACGTATTAAATTCTATACTGTTCCCCTGTTCACTCCTAGTAAACAGTAAATCAGCTTGGTCCATAATGGGACTCATTACCATGGGTTTTTAAATCACTGGGTATTCATGCATTCTTTTCCATACCCATTTCTAGGTTTGTCTCTTGTGGATCCCCTCATCACCATGACTTCAAGGAGGAAGTCATGGAAGTCAATTGTATTATTCATGTCTTTTGGCTTTGTCGTTATTGTTTTGTCTTAAATTGGGGAATGTATTCTCTTCCTCCCCCACCACCCTTGAAATAAAAACCGGTCACATCTTTCGGTGTTGTTGTTTGCTGTCATTATCCTAACATTAAGTTGGTCCAGTGGGTAAGTGTAACAGTAAGAGCATGACACATTGTATTGGGGCTGTTGTTGTAGCTAGACAGTTTTTTGCCTAGGCAGCAAGAATAAACTTCATATTTGACTTATCTAGTGTCATCAATAACAGCAGATCAATATGAGACATGGGAATTGTTCATGTACATTTTTGCTTTTGGTCTGATACCTGCCAGGATGAATAGTTTTCTTCCAGATAGCCTGTAATGTGTACCTCATAACCTGAAATAAAATCAACCTACTAATTAAGCATATGGCCATGGACTAACAAAGGACACCAAGGAAGGTCTTGTTTTCTCCATGGCATTATCGAGACAAACCTGGAAGAAACAACAAAGTTGAGTTCAGTTCCACATTACGCCAGTAGAGGTCATTCGTAACAGAAAGGAGAGGAATTTAACTTCTCTGGGATAGGTGGCAGTATTTTCACGTCCAGATGAAAAGCGTGTCCAAAGTAACTGCCTGCTACTCCGGCCCAGAAGCTAAGATATGCATATTGTTAGTAGATTTGGATAGAAAACACTCTGAAGTTTCTAAAACTGTTTGAATCATGTCTGCGAGTATAACAGAACTTATTTGGCAGGCAAAACCCCGAGGACAAACCATTCATAATTTGTTTGTTTGTTTTTGAGGTCACTCTTTTCAATGGGAATCCAGATTTCTAAGGGACCTTCTTGCAGTTCCTATCGCTTCCACTGGATGTCAACAGTCTTTAGAAATTGGTTGAGGTTTTTCCTTTGAGAAATGAAGGCAGGCTGTTCAGAATGAGGGTAGAGGGAAGTGTACTCTTTGTTAGAGGCGCGTGACCTGAAAGCTAGCTACACTTAGTTATCCTCCGGTATTGAACACAGATCATCCCGTCTTAAATTTTATTGATTATTTCCGTAAAAAAATACCTAAAGTTGTATAACAAAAGTAGTTTGAAATGTTTTGGCAAAGCTTACAGGTAACTTATGAGATATTTTGGAGTCACATTGCGCAAGTTGGAACCAGTGTTTTTCTGGATCAAACGCGACAAATAAATGGACATTTTGGATACATGGAATTAATCGAACAAAAGGACCATTTGTGATGTTTATGGAACATATTGGAGTGCCAACAGAAGAAGCTCGTCAAAGGTAAGGCATGAATTATATCTTTACTTCTGCGTTTTGTGTCGCGCCTGGAGGGTTGAAATAGGATAGTTGAAATCGTTTGCTTTCGTCGAAAAGCCTTTTTGAAATCTGACACATTGGCTGGATTCACAACAAGTGTAGCTTTAATTTGGTATCTTGCATGTGTGATTTCATGAAAGTTAAATTTTTATAGTAATTTATTTGAATAAGGCGCTCTGCATTGCCACTGGATTTTGACCAGGTGGGACGCGTCCCACATATCCCAGAGAGGTTTTAACAGATGATTTTGGTGAAATTGTACTACCATGGCAATCATAGTAGTGTTGATCGATAGCAAGCTATATACCTCAGTGGTTGATAGATGATTACATGGCTTTACCACAAATGTATTTATTTGTGTTTACTTTCCATTCAAGGATTGCTCCAGCAGAGGCAACCACGGTAGCCTACTGTTAAGTCTGAAAGACGGTGGGTTGCGGTCACATACTCTTGACTGCATAAGGAACGTCAGGGCTAGTTGTGGTCATGCAAATAGCGAGCTGGTATATAATATTATGGACAGAATGGCAGCTAGCTAGATCAATAAATTTGGTTATCAAAATAACATATTTGAACAATGTCAAATCAAAGTGACTGTAGTGGAGATGTGGGTGAGAGGAGACGAATCCGCACAAGCGCAGTGGCACAGCCACGAGCTCAGCCATTTATACAGTTTTCACAACTAGCTAACAGGTTTGTGGCTAAATCGCTATGCTAATGCATAAACTCTCACCATTCCAACCAGTTGCTAAAGTTACCTGACGCTAGCTAGCCAGCCCCGACAGAAGCGCAAAATAATCAATAATATATTTAAAAAGTGATCATTACTTATTTATTCAAGTGGCAATTTCAATCAGGCACTGATGTTATCCACCTAAGCAACAAAATAAAACAGAAGCAAAATTGAAGCAGAAGCAACTGACCAGTGAGAATTCTCAAGCCGTGAGCTTTTTCACACTTTCATGTCACAATCAAAGGCAATCATATGTGTAAAAATACTCACAATAATAAGCTATTTCACACTGAGTATTTTTTACATGACACTGGTGTCAGATTGTATCCCAGCATGCATTTGGAGGGGCATTTAGGTGTAGCGAGACAGACTGTTCATGGGGCTGCATGATCTCTCAGTTTTATCGCGACTTTAATGGACACGGCCATCTTGACTGGGTATTGTCGCTCGGTTTGAAAGGATAAGGACTGTGTGTTTGTGTTTGAATTTATATCCTTTATTTTACTAAAAATAAGAACAAATTCTTATTTACAATTGTGCTCCGCCCCAATCATGGCCGATTGTTATACAGCCTGGAATTGAACCAGGGTCTGTAGTGGCGCCTCTAGCACAGAGATGCAGTGCCTTAGACCACTGCGCCACTTGGGAGTCCAAATTTTACTATCCTTGTGGGAACCAGAAGATTAATCTAAACTCACCCGAATCTTTATGGTCCGTGTTTTCCCACCACAGTTCTTTTTAAGGAGCATTTTCTGAGGGGAAGAAATTAGAAAAAATTATCAGCAAACATCCCTCTTTAAACTAACTTTATCCCTCAGCATACTGTCCCATGTCTTACTGAAACATTTCAAAACACACCTGAATAATAATAACTATAATAAATAATGAATTGATTTGTATACCCCATTTCATACAAAGAATGCAGCTTAAACTGCATACATAGAGGGCAGTTTACAGTGCCTTGCAAAAGTATTCACCCCCACAGGCGTTTTTCCAAATAGGAAAAATGACAAGGGGGGTGAATACTTTCGCAAGCCACTGTATTCCTCCGAGAGCAGCCAATGGGTTTCATTGACAATTAGAAGTAAATTCATATTCGATGATGTCACAGCAACTGACCACTGTGAGTCAAATAAGAATTATAAATCAAGAAAGTGACGAAAGTGCAGCTGCTGCTAAACCAAACAAGGCAGTCAACAAAGCGTATAATATCCTGTCAAAGACTACTTCCCAGTCCAAGTTAGAACGTAAATGCCAGACTCCTGCTGTTGTGGAGGGAGGTAGATTTGGTACAGTGGCTTGCGAAAGTATTCACCCCCTTGTCATTTTTCCTATTTTGTTGCCTTACAACTGGAATTAAAATCAATTTTTGGGGGGTTTGTGTCATTTGATTTAAACATGCCTACCACTGCAAAATATTTTATTGTGAAACAAACAACAAATAAGACAAAAAAACTGAACTTGAGCGTGCATAACTATTCAACCCCTCAAAGTCAATACTTTGTAGAACCACCATTTGCAGTAATTACAGCTGCAAGTCTCTTGGGGTATGTCTCTATAAGCTTGGCACATCTAGCCACTGGGATTTTTGCCCATTCTTCAAGGCAAAACTGCTCTAGCTCCTTCAAGTCGGATGGGTTCCGCTGGTGTACAGCAATCTTTAAGTCATACCGCAGGTTCTCAATTGGATTGAGGTCTGGGCTCTGACTAGGCCATTCCAAGACATTTAAGTGTTTCCCCTTAAACCACTCGAGTGTTGCTTTAGCAGTATGCTTAGGGTCATTGTCCTGCTGGAAGATAAACCTCCGTCCCAGTCTCAAATCTCTGGAAGACAAACAGGTTTCCCTCAAGAATTTCCCTGTATTTAGCGACATCCATCATTTCTTAAATTCTGACCAGTTTCCCAGTCCCTGCTGATGAAAAACATCCCCACAGCATGATGGCGCCAACACCATGCTTCACTGTGGAGATGGTGTTCTCGGGGTGATGAGAGGTGTTGGGTTTGTGCCAGACATTTTTCTTGATGGCCAAAACCTCAATTTTTGTCTCATCTGACCAGAGTACCTTCTTCCATATGTTAGGGGAGTCTCCCACATGCCTTTTGGCGAACACCAAATGTGCTTTCTTATATATTTTTTTAAGCAATGGCTTTTTTTCTGGCCACTCTTCTGTAAAGCCCAGCTGTGGACACTCCAATCTTCGCTGTGGAGCTTTGCAGCTCCTTCAGTGTTATCTTTGATCTCTTTGTTGCCTCTAAGATTAATACCCTCCTTGCCTGGTCCGTGAGTTTTGGTGGGCAGCCCTCTCTTGGCAGGTTTGTTGTGGTGCCATATTCTTAAAAAAAATTAATAAATTATTTAAAATGGTACTCCTTGGGATGGTCAAAGTTTTGGATATTTTTTTTTAGAACCCAAACCTGATCTGTACTTCTCCACAACTTTGTCCCTGACCTGTTTGGAGAGCTCCTTGGTCTTCATGGTGCCGCTTTCTTGGTGGTGCCCTTTGCTCAGTGGTGTTGCAGACTCTGGGGCATTTCGGAACAGGTGTATATATACACTGAGATCATGTGACACTTCAATAAAGTCCACCTGTGTGCAATCTAATTATGTGACTTCTGAAGGTAATTGGTTGCACCAGATCGTATTTAGTGGCTTCATTGCAAAGTGGGTGAATACATGTGCACGCACCACTTTTCTGTTTTTAAACAAGTAATTTTTTTCATTTCACTTCAGCAATTTGGACTTTTTTGTGTATGTCCATTACATGAAATCCAAATGAAAATCCATTTAAATAACAGGTTGTAATGCAAAAAAATTGGAAAAACGCCAAGGGGGATGAATAGTTTTGCAAGGTACAGTATGGACCTCACATGCCCAACCCCCCCTAACCTTCCCAACAATGTTTGTACAGTCCGTTTAGTAGTTGAAAGTTCGGTGATCATTTAATAGCTCTTAAAATGTGCTCTGTATCGTCCCTGAAACTGTATATGCATCTGTCATTTGAGGACAGATATTCCGATTTTTTTCGAGGCGCACAGTTATGAACTTAATGCATATCTGACAGACCAATCATTTGTGGCCAGCCAGGCAAAAAAGACATCTGCCACATAAACTGTTTGCTTTGACAATCGTTTCCTACACACAATGGGTCGTGGCACATCTGAGCAATTGGGTTCGGATTACCGTGAGCACGGTGGATTAGTAGTAGAGACAAAACAACCGTGTGACCCTTTTGACCCGTTTAAGAATATTACAAGATTATTTTTATTAAACCTTTAACTAGGCAAGCCAGTTAAGAACAAATTCTTATTTACAATGATGGCCTAGGAACAGTGGGTTAACTGCCTTGTTCAGGGGCAGAACGACAGATTTTTATCTTGTCAGGTAAATGACTGTACATTGTCACACTTATGTTGTATGCTGATTTTAGACTATCACGTTTGCTTCTCGCTCAACTACTTAACTGCATCCTTGACAATAGCAAACCCTCTAAATTGCTTCTCCTTTTATTTTAGCAGCCTATTGCAAAGGTGCTACTACTATTAGTCGTTGAGGTGTTTGGATTCATGGTATGTCCTAGCACCGTGCACTGGCATTACCATTACTTTCCTTTAAAGAGTTGTGTTAAGTGTTTAAATCTTATGTTGCAGTTCAGCCATCTTTCCAGCTGTCGGCAAGTGACTACAATGTCCTTGATTTGGTGCAGAATTGTAGCATAGTGGGAGTGGGGGGCTCTAGTTCCAAATTTCGGGAAACATAGTTGCAAAATGTACTCTAGGTTCTTCTAATGGAGAAAGTGCTGTCCACTAAAATAGTTTGTGAGAAAGAACAGAGAAAGGTTGAGATGCAGGAAATTACTTTTTACAGTTCAGACATGAAAGGCAAAACAGAGGTAGAGAACATTTGATATGAAGGATGGAGAAGTCGAGACATTTGTTTAGATTGATAATTTGGAGTCTCCAAGAACACATCCCAAATGGCACCCCGTTCCCTATACAGTACGTTACTTCTGACCAGGTTTCATAGGGACGCACACTTGGAGTTGCCCAGAAAAGGGTTAATGGGAGAGTATTGTCTGGCAGCTACCTCTGAAGATCCCCCTATTGTTTTCCCTCCAGCACCTCCCATTCCACTTGACTGAGCTTACATACACACATAAAGATGTAGAAACACACACGGACACACACTCAGATGCCGATCAGACAGAAACACACACAACCTCATCCTTTCCTTTTATTTCCCCTAGCCCCTGTCACTGCTGCTCGCTGTCTCTCATCTGTTCCCTTTTCCAAAAACACCCATGGACATATGGACCCCTCAAATCCTCCCCTACACACAGACGCATACACACACTTCCAATATCATAGTCTGTGCCAATGTGGCTATTGGATTTTAACGATCACTGGACCAGCTTCTCTGTGACTCATTAGTCATTGTCGTTTTCTGTTGTTTATTTAATCCTCTCCTTCTGCCTTGCTGGCTTTTGTGAGAAACGAGGGCAGACATCTGCCGTCCGTGCCTCCCTCATCTCTCCGGACCACCGAGGTGGCAAGCGCCCGGCCATGGATTGTGTGGGTGTGTGTGTGCACGAGAGCAACGCTATTGTGTCCCTTTACCTAATCCCAAACTCAATGTAATGAAGCATAGTCTACAGTCTGGCTGGTGGTACAAGGCTACCCTAAAGTAAAGCCTAGTTCTTCAGTGTACTTAATACAGTTTGAGTGATATAACATACTCACACAACTTTGTTGGTCAATTGTCCTTTGTGAAAACCTTCATCAGTTAAATTTAGGTAATGCTTTACTTGAACCCATAACAGATGTGGTTGAGAAAAATATAAAAAAATACACTTGAGTCATCTTGGAAGATCTGGAGGTGTGGTCCACTGACTCCATACCCAAACAAGAGTTGTTAACATGGCATCATCGGCAAACAAAGAAAAATAATGCCCCTTCGATGAACCTTTAGTCCATCCAAATATGATATAAAACAAACAGGAAAGTAAGATTGGATGTACAACACCCTGTCGTTCTCAACTAACATCAAGGCGGTGACCCGTTCCTGTAGGTTCATGCTCTACAACATTCGCAGAGTACGACCCTGCCTCACGCAGGAAGCGGCGCAGGTCCTAATCCAGGCACTTGTCATCTCCCGTCTGGATTACTGCAACTCGCTGTTGGCTGGGCTCCCTGCCTGTGCCATTAAACCCCTACAACTCATCCAGAACGCCGCAGCCCGTCTGGTGTTCAACTTTCCCAAGTTCTCTCACGTCACCCCGCTCCTCCGCTCTCTCCACTGGCTTCCAGTTGAAGCTCGCATCCGCTACAAGACCATGGTGCTTGCCTACGGAGCTGTGAGGGGAACGGCACATCCGTACCTTCAGGCTCTGATCAGGCCCTACACCCAAACAAGGGCACTGCGTTCATCCACCTCTGGCCTGCTCGCCTCCCTACCTCTGAGGAAGTACAGTTCCCGCTCAGCCCAGTCAAAACTGTTCGCTGCTCTGGCACCCCAATGGTGGAACAAACTCCCTCACGACGCCAGGTCAGCGGAGTCAATCACCACCTTCCGGAGATACCTGAAACCCCACCTCTTTAAGGAATACCTAGGATAGGATAAAGTAATCCTTCTAACCCCCCCCCCCCCTTAAAAGAGTTAGATGCACTATTGTAAAGTGGTTGTTCCACTGGATATCATAAGGTGAATGCACCAATTTGTAAGTCGCTCTGGATAAGAGCGTCTGCTAAATGACTTAAATGTAAATGTAGTCTACAGGGAACAGATGGCATTCCACAATAGGTTTTACACCTAACTTTTTGGGAGGGAGCTGTAGTTAGCATGGCTAATTGCGCGAGGCCTCAGTTCGCATTGAAAACTAGCATACCAAAATAATAAATGTATAAAATCCCAAAGGGAAATGGGTTGTTCCGCGAGTGCCTTTTATGTCCCTCAAACATTGTGTGTAAGTTTTGATAAAGCACTTAATTTAACAGTTGGATAACCTACATCTACACTCTGACTCAAACTAAAGTAAAACATGTTAAAAATTCAAATAGCAGTGTGTTTACATGTCAATAACTGTATTTCTTTCTCAAATCACCCCTTTTTGGAATATCCCATGTCACGTTCGTCCAACTTCTGGGAAGATTTAACCCCAAGATTTGCACCATTTTAAAGCCCTAGTTATTTTGTTACTTTGGGAAAGATATTTTCAATTGTACTTATTTAATGTGATTAATTTACATTTAGTCCTTCAGGTTTAAGGTCAACGCTGTAATATGAACTGAACTTTCGTTTCAACATGGTAAAATTATTTATTTCTATTTAAAAGAAACATTGAACATCTAATAGTCAAGCAGGTGAGCTGGTTCGACTTTTTATATACAGAATATACAGTTTAAGTCGGAAGTTTACATACACCTTAGCCAAATACATTTAAACTCAGTTTTTCACAATTCCTGACATTTAATCCTAGTAAAAATTCCCTGTCTTAGGTCAGTTAGGATCACCACTTTATTTTAAGAATGTTAAATGTCAGAATAATAGTAGAGAGAATTATTTATTTCAGCTTTAATTTCTTTCATCACAATCCCAGTGGGTCAGAAGTTTACATACACTCAATTAGTATTTGGTAGCATTTCCTTTAAAATTTTTAACTTGGGTCAAACATTTACATTACATTTACATTTAAGTCATTTAGCAGACGCTCTTATCCAGAGCGACTTACAAATTGGAAAGTTCATACATATTCATCCTTCAGGTAGCCTTCCACAAGCTTCCCACAATAAGTTGGGTGAATTTTGGCCTATTCCTCCTGACAGAGCTGGTGTAACAGTCAGGTTTGCAGGCCTCCTTGCTCGCACACGCTTTTTCAGTTCTGCCCACAAATTTTCTATAGGATTGAGGTCAAGGCTTTGTGATGGCCACTCCAATACCTTGACTTTGTTGTCCTAAAGCCATTTTGCCGCAACTTTGGAAGTATGCTTGGGGTCATTGTCCATTTGGAAGACCCATTTGCGACCAAGCTTTAGCTTCCTGACTGATGTCTTGAGATGTTGCTTCAATATATCCACATAATTCACTTCAGGTGTTTGGAAATTGCTCCCAAAGATGAACCAGACATGAAGGTCTACAATTTCTCTTGAGGTCTTGGCTGATTTCTTTTGATTTTCCCATGATGTCAAGCAAAGAGGCACTGAGTTTGAAGGTAGGCCTTGAAATACATCCACAGGTACACCTCCAATTGACTCAAATTATGTCAATTAGCCTAACAGAAGCTTATAAAGCCATGACATCATTTTCTGGAATTTTCCAAGCTATTTAAAGGCACAGTCAACTTAGTGTATGTAAACTTCTGACCCACTGGAATTGTGATACAGTGAAATAATCTGTCTGTAAACAATTGTTGGAAAAATGACTTGTGTCATGAACAAAGTAGATGTCCTAACCGACTTGCCAAATCTATAGTTTGTTAACAAGAAATTTGTGGAGTGGTTGGAAAAACGAGTTTTAATGACTCCAACCTAAGTGTATGTAAACTTCCGACTTCAACTGTGTACGTACATACATACATTTTACCCCTTTTCTCCCCAATTGGTAGTTACAGTCTTGCCCCATCACTGCAACTCCCGTACAAGAGCCATGCGTCCTCTGGAAAACGACCGGCCAAGCCGCACTGCTTCTTGACACACTGCTCACTTAACGCGGAAGCCAGCCGGCGGAAACACTGTACACATGGCGACTGTCAGTATGGATGCGCCCGGCCAGCCACAGGAGTCACTAGAGCGCGACGGGATAAGGACATCCCGGCAGGCCAAACCCTCCCCTAACCCGGACGACGCTGAGCCAATTGTGCGCTGCCTCTTTTTTATTTTATTTAACCTTTATTTAACTAGGCAAGTCAGTTAACTTCTTTGGGCCAGGGAGCAGTATTGAGTAGCTTGGATAAAAAGGTGCCCAGAGTAAACAGGCAGTCCTGACTCATTCCTCTCTCCTTCGGCCCCACTAAACAGTAGAGGCATCAGACAAGGTTCTAACGACTGTTGACATCTAGTGGAAGCCTTAGGAAGTGCAACATTACCAATATCCCACTGTATCTTCAATAGGAGTCGAGTTGAAAATCGACCAACCTCAGATTTCTCACTTCCTGGTTGGATTTTTTCTCAGGTTTTTGCCTGCCTGATGAGTTCTGTTATACTCACAGACATCATTCAAACAGTTTTAGAAACTTCAGAGTGTACTATCTACTAATAATATGCATATTCTAGCTTTTATGGCTTTGTAGCAGGCCGTTTACTCTGGGCATGCTTTTCATCCGGACGTGAAAATACTGCCCCTTACCCCAAAAAAGTTAAGAACAAACTCTTATTTACAATGATGGCCTAAGAACAGTGAGTTAACTGCCTCGTTCAGGGGCAGAACGACAGAATTTTACCTTGTCAGCTCGGGGATTCGATCTAGCAACTTTCGGTTACTGGCCCAACACTCTAATCACTAGGCTACCTGCCGCCCCTCATGGGTCTCCCAGTCGCGGGGCAGCTGCGATACAGCCCGGTATTGAACTTAGATCTGTAGTGACGGCGCAAGCACTGCAATGCAGACTGCTGCGCCACCCGGGAGGCCCTGGTTATACTCTGTTTAGTAATTGTCTGGTGTTTTGTGGTGGAAAACTTAACATAACACATGAACCCTGTTACCCATAAATATATAAGCTACAAATGTTCTTAAAAGTTCAAACATTGTTGTGAAGACTGCATTCAATTCCCTGATTTCCACACAACAAGCCGATTTAAGATGAAATCATCAACCCTTTCACTTTTATATAAAAATTAAACTACCCAAAAGGCACTCTATGCATAGCATGACCCAGCTATGTGATTCTATGATTGCCAAATACTTATGTGAGATTCTATCCAAACCACAGAATACTAGGCTGATTGGAGAATGAACAACGCTATACTAACGGTTGCTATTTAAGAATTTTGGACACTGCGTAGAAACACTAACCTGTTGCATTTTCTCCAGGTCCAGACTCGGCCTCCCAACTTCTCCCCCATAGCTGTGTCTGTGCTTCGTATAGGGAACCGCTGACTGGTCAAAGTGGGTCAAGATAATGGGCCTGGCAGCAGGCTGCACCACCTGGAACTGGAGCCGAATGGGGGGTGGGGGCTTGAGGCTGCGAGGCGGGCTGGAGCTACAGAGCACTGGGCTGGGGGAGGCCTCCAGGCAAGTCCCAGGCTCCAAGGCCGCCACCACCGGACCACAGCCGAACAGGTCCCGTACCTCCTCGTCGCTGGAGGCACTGCTGTGGTGCTCGACGTGGTGATGGTGCAGCATCCACTTCTTGCCATCTCCAACGCCGCGGCTGATTCGCTCCAGCTCTTCTTCGGACGAGTGGTGGTCCAGAGTTGGGTCTAGAAGGAGGCGTAGGCGACAGAGGCATGCCGGGGAGAGGGGACCCTGGTTGTGCTGTTGGCTGGTGGCCAGAGGGGTGAGGCCGCAGTTCCGCCACCTCTCTGAGGGGGGCGACCAAGAGTATAGGTCAAAGTTGAAGAGGCAGAGATAGCGATAAGCTTATTGTCTTCTTCTATACTGTGCTACCTAGAAGTAGCTTTATCTGTTAAATGACCATCTTGTACACATCCATGTAACAATGAAGACCATAGACGACTTGGGTTGGTTTGAGCGAGCGGGCCACATACCTCTGTCAATCTGTGCAAGCTCCTGGTTCTCCCCCTCGGAATCGTCGCTCTCCGCTCCCTCCCCACTGCAATGGTAGGAAATCTAGAAGGAAATGGTTAAAGGTTAACTATGACATCAGCTAACATATGGCTTTCAACTAGTTAAATGAGTTAGCATCAGTACAAGCCACTCTTTGGGGCTTTAAGCAACATGGTGGCCCACTAAACAAAAGATGAGTTCAAGTTACTCACTTGAACAAAACAAAACATGTTCATTTATAGATTTGCAACAGTTGTCATTAAAGAACGTATTTTCAAGCTCCCATCTAAATAAAAAATTACCCCAGGCCCACTAACCCAAAGCTCAATCAATATGATTTATCTAAAGAAATTGTGCAATGTAAAAAAGGTCAAAATTAGCACAACTGTTTCACATGTAGCGTGCATATCATGCTAACACCTAAACTTGGTCAAATGGCCTATTCTTCCTGAAAAATGCCTTACACTGAAGTTGGAATTTGGAAGATGGATGAAGTTACAAAAAGCTTAAATCTAGGCCAAAACAAGACAGCCTCTTCAGTTCAATGTAAACCCTTGGCAGCTCTTGATGATGCCATTTCCATGTCCCAGACTGTCCCTTTAAAGAAAAAATTAGATTTCAGTCTTGTGGTTCGGTGGCAGTTAGTGATGTTAGTCCCCCATGAGAACAAAACCAGTATCTCTTCCTCAAACAGATTGAAGTCAGATTGAATCTAAGATAACTAAAGAAATCTGTAATTAATTGACGTTTTTGCAGAGGTTTTAGTAGAGCAATTTTACATCTAGCTAAGGTATGTAATTTTTTTAAATTGAGAAATACTGCACCAATGTGTCATCTTATGTTAAAGTCAGATCTGATGGGCAGGTCTGTCTCACTGTCTGTGTTCTGCGGTAAGATTGGATAGAGCGCAATCCCAGCAGCTGTGTATCCCATGTTAGTGGGCAAGTGAGCATTGTCAAAATCAAAACAACCCTCAAGTAAGTCATGAACTCACAAAACTCAGTTTTGGACGAGACTGACTTTATGAACAAAATTATCCTATTTACATTTTGTCGTAAATTTTGACACTATGTATAAATGTTTGACTAATATCGATGCCACATATTTTTTATCAGATAGGTATTTTATTGCCTTCAGTTGTGCTTTAAGAGCATTCTCCTTTTGGAGGAGTCTACGACAACAAAAGGAGAGAAACCCAGCAGACGGCAGCGCTAAGAGTTAAGTAACGCACCACACTGAGTGAGGCCAGGCCGAGCAGCTGCCATCTGTGCTCACATGCACACACAGACTCAACACCTCCCCTTCCTACTGAAGCACTTCAAACAGTGAAAAGGAGAGAAAGGAACCAGTCCTCCTCGAGCAAGCCGCATACACTACTTGTGATAAACCCGCACCCTCCAAGTACCTTTACGAATCAACGGTAAAGACCTGCAAGTCTGTGAGTCAGTGAAACTTCTTAGTCATTGTACAAAAGAATTTGCAGTGGTACGAATAAGTAACATTCATGATTAGAAAGAGAAACAAGAAATTGTTCGTCCTACGCAAACTAAAAAAGGTTCAACGTGCCAAAGGCTGACCTGGTAGCTATATACACAGGCTACATTCACCCCTGCCTGGAATACGCAACACCAGCTTCGCATTGCTCCTTAACTCAAGCCCTCTCTGATCAACTGGAGCGTATCCAGAAGTATGCTTGCAGAATCATCCTCAGCACAGCATATCCTGAATAGACGGATGCTCTGACTTCATTATCACTACCCTCACTTCATGAGAGAAGAGAGAAACTGTGCCTGGACTTTGCTATATCCCTGTTTTAGTCCCCTTTCAGAGACTGGTTACCCACTGCCTGTCAAGGACACGTGTCAGGAAGATCCACCCCAAGTGCCCTCTTCTCTATCCAACAGGCCAAGACAGATATAAAAAAAAGACAGAACCTACAAAAACTAAAACAACAACTCAGAGTCTCCTAAATGTATACTGAACAAAAATAAAACGGAACATGTAAAGTTGGTCTCATGTTTTATGAGCTGAAATAAAAGATCACAGAAATCTCACCTCTCATATTTTGCGCACAAATTTGTTTACATCCCTGTCAGTGAGCATTTCTCCTTCGCCAAGATAATCCGTCCACTTGACAGGTGTGCATAGCAAGAGGCTGATTAACTTCTTATGGATAGGGGGCAGCATTTTCACATTTGGATGAAAAGCGTGCCCCGAGTAAACGGTCTGCTACTCAGTCCCAGTTGCTAATATATATATATTATTAGTAGTATTGGATAGAAAACACTCTGACGTTTCTAACTGTTTGAATGATGTCTGTGAGTATAACAGAACTCATATGGCAGGCAAAAACCTGAGAAAAAATCCAACCAGGAAGTGGGAAATCTGAGGTTGGTCGTTTTTCAACTCATTCCCTATTGAAGATACAGTGGGATATGGGTCATGTTGCACTTCCTAAGGCTTCCACGAGATGTCAACAGTCTTTAGAACCTTGTCTGATGCTTCTACTGTGAAGTGGGGCCGAATGAGAGGGGAATGAGTCAGACGTCTGGCAGAATGCTTTGAGCTCGTGATGCTCGTTCAGGTGAGAGAGAGCTCTGTTCCATTTGCTTTTCTGAAGACAAAGGAATTCTCCGGTTGAAACATTATTGAAGATTTATGTTAAAAACATCCTAAAGATTGATTCTATACTTAGTTTGACATGTTTCTACGACCTGCAATATAAATTCTGGGACTTTTCGTCCGTACTTTCCGCTGGACTTGCACGCGCGTCGTGAGTTTGGATTTGTTTACCAAACGCGCTAACAAAAGGAGGTATTTGGACATAAATTATGAACTTTATGGAGCAAATCAAATATTTATTGTGGAACTGGGATTCCTGGGAGTGCATTCTGACGAAAATCAAAGGTAAGTGAATATTTATAATGCTATTTCTGACTTATGTTGACTCCAACATGGCGGATATCTTCTTGGGTTCTGTTGGTCTCTGAGCGCCGTACTCAGATTATTGCATGGTTTGCTTTTTCCGTAAAGATTTTTGGAAATCTGACACAGCGGTTGCATTAAGGAGAAGCATATCTTTGAATCTGTGAATAACACTTGTATCTTATATCAATGTTTATTATGAGTATTTCTGTGATTTGATGTGGCTCTGTGCAAATTCACAGGATGTTTTGGAGGCAAAGCCAAATGTAAACTGAGGTTTTTGGATATAAATATGAACTTGATCAAAAAAAACATACATGTATTGTGTAACATGTTGTCTCGGGAGTGTCATCTGATGAAGAATATCAAGGGTTAGTGATTCATTTTATCAATATTTCAGCTTTTTGTGACTCCTCTCTTTGGTTGGAAAAATCGCTGTATGCTTTCTGTGACTAGTTGCTGACCTAACATAATGATATGTTCTGCTTTCGCCGAAAAGCTTTTTGGAAATCGGACACTGTGGTTGGATTAACGAGAATTTTATCGTTAAAATGGTGTCTAATACTTGTATGTTTGAGAAAATGTAATTATGACATGTCTGTTGATTGAATTTGGCGCCTTGCAATTTCATTGATGTTGGCAGGTTAAACAGCATGATCATTACACAGGTGAACCTTCTGCTGTGGACAATAAAAGGCCACTCTAAAATGTGCAGTTTGGCACACAACCCAATTCCACAGATGTCTCAAGTTTAAAGGCAGCGTGCAATTAGCATGCTGACTACAGGAATGTCCACCAGAGGTGTTGCCAGATAATTTTATGTTCATTTCTCTACAATAAGCCAATGTCGTTTTAGAGAATTTGGCAGTACGTCCTACCGGCCTCACAACCGCAGACCATGTGTAACCACACCAGCCCAGGACCTCTAAAGCTGGTTTCTTCACCTGAGTGATCGTCTGAGATCAGCCACCCGGACAGCTGACGAAACTGAGTACTTCAGTGTGTAATGAATCCCTTTTGTGGGGAAAAATGAATTGACTGGGCATGGCTTCCAAATTGGTGGGCCTATGCCTGTCCCCCTGTCCAGTCATGTGAAATCCACAGATTAGGTCCTAATGAATTCATTTCAATTGACTGAGTTCTTATATGAACTGTAACACGGAACCCAAACCGTGTGCGCTATCGTGCATAAATGTATCCCCCCCCCCCCCCCCCCACACCAAACGCGATCACGACACGCAGGTTAAAATATCAAAACAAACTCTGAACCAATGACATTAATTTGGGTACAGGTCGAAAAGCATTAAACATGTATGGCAATTTAGCTAGCTAGCTTGCACTTGCTAGCTAACGTTATTTTGTCCTATTTAGCTAGCTTGCTGTTGCTAGCTAATTTGTCCTGGGATATAAACATTAGGTTGTTATTTTACCTGAAATGCACAAGGACCTCTACTCCGACAATTAATCCACACTTAAAACAGCCAACCAAATCTATTCATCTCTCCTCCTTCCAGGCTTTTTCCATCTTTGAATTTATATGGTGATCGCATCTAAACTTTCATTGTATTACCATGACAACCGGCAACAAAGTTCGTCTTTCAATCACCCACGTGGGTATAATCAATGAGGAAATTGCACGTGGGTACCTGCTTCTATAAACCAATGAGGAGATGACTTTCAGCGCGATCTGTGTCAGAAATAGGAACGACTTCTACTTTAGCCCTTGGCAACGTAAAGATGCTCGTTGGCGCGCGCGAGCAGTGTGTGTGCAATATTTGAATAACATGGATTTCTAAATTTATTTTGCAACCCTCGCGCACGAGACGTGTCCGGTCTGTTCAGCATGTAACTCAGTAAAGTTGTTGAAATTGTTGCATTTTGCATTTATATTTTTGTTCAGTATACATAGTCATGAATAGTTTTTTGTATGTAGTGTAATATCCATGCATTTCAGTGACTGCCATGTGTATATCTGTAAAACTTAACTTCTTCTACATACAACAGGTGTGCATTCAGAGTTTTACTGCCATCACACGGTTACACCTGCCATCTCCATGACATCACCCACTAGCACCGCATGGGACTGGGGTGTGTGTGTGTGTTGCCGTTGGGCCCAACATCACATTCACAACCACCAACGCATCACGAGAGATGAGATATTCAGCTCAGACTGAATTCCAAATCGGGGATGCTTACCATAGTTCTCATCCTGCTCGTCTTTATAAGGGCTTTCTGTAACCTCTTTGGGTCAGGATACTGGTCTGCGCTAGGGCTAGAGGGAGCTTGCATTTCCTGACAGTGATATGAACCTTTTAGAAAATTCAGAATAGGTAAAAAAAAATATATGGTTTCCACCTTACCACTGATACAGGATCAGGTAATCTGATCCAAGATCAGTTTAAGGGCAACTTCTACCTCAAGAAAGGGGTTAAGGGCTCAAGTCCAGGTTAAATGTCAAGGGTGTGCCCCATCTTGGAGCAAGTCAGACACTATTGTCTGTGGCAACAGGATGAGCCAACATAACAGTGACGTTGCATGTTGACTTAACTATTTGACGGTATTTCAGGGAACCTGGTATTAACTGTTTATATAGGACACCAGGTGACTAAGAGGGAACACAAAACACACATTCATACACAAAAAGGTTAAATTTAAAAAATAAAACATTCATACACACAATAGTCCACTATAAACACACATTAACGTTGCACTTAAAGGACATACATGCACGCACAGTAAAGGTAAAGTTATTCAGTGTGTGTACGACTTGGGTACGGGTACAAGAACTAGGCTATTTATCACACCAAATATCCTTACATTTTCTGCTACATTGCTTCTTCGCAGTCCCAGTTAGTCTCCTTATCTCTGTTACATACATCCATCCCACATTGGAAAAACAGGGGACATTTGTTTTATCTGAGGAACTCAAACAGGGTTCAAATAATTGGACCATGAAAAATGCAAATGTCTATGGGGTTTTCATGACTAATGTACTTGGGAGCCATGATACTTGTGTTGAGCCTGTAGCCTAGTATCAGAGGGTACTCTTGTAAAGGACATCAATGTTATGCACCGTGAATCAATGTTATGTGTGTGAAAATAGATTATTTTTGCAAATGCATGGTAAACATAAAATATGATGTAGTCCATGCATGTATGTATTCAACAGTTGAGGGAACTGTGTGTCTGTGTGTTTCTGATGAGATTCTGCACAAGAGAGAAACTGCACAAGAGAGAAACACAAGAGATGTGCATATGCTGTGCAATGGAGCGGAACTGACTTGCTTACTGTTTGAGCAGGTGACCATTAGGCTAGTAGATACAGCAACACCTTGCCTTATGTGGCACACAGCACACTTTGCCTTCAAATCTAGGGCTGCACAATTTGGGGAATATTCAGAGGTGGAAACTTTCTGTGGGAATTAACGGAAATATGCAAATTAATGTTAATACCATTTAAATGTAGATGTTTTTTGCATTGGATATATTTAGCATATCATGTGGAGACAGAAACATATACCTTATCATAAGTAGACATAATTGCAAATTATTAAATCCATCCAATATAATTTTTTTTAAACAACTTAGTTACGAATTCAACTTTAATTAAATGAGTTGACTCTCCACATGGGATGATTTCACTGAACAACAAAAGCGAATATTGAATGATCCCCAAATGTTCCATCGCATCTCCCAAAAACTTTTTCAACATACATCTGAAAAATGATAGTTCCTATACTACAGCTTTGGTTGTCTTCCTCTCAGGCTTTCATGTCTTCTCCCTGGACCTCAATGTCCATCTCATGAACATCAGACTCTGAGGCCTCTAGTTCACTGTCACTTTCCAACCTTGTTGAGGATTACTCGACGGCCACCAAATTTTCAACCCTTGTATTGGTCAGCCTGTTGCGTGCTTTGGTGTGTGTGTTCCCAAATAAGGACCAGTTGCACTCTGACAGATGATGTTGTTGGGATTTGGAGGATGGAGGCAACAGGGGAAAGAGCCTCAGATCCATAAAGTTCTTTCCACCAGGTGGCTTATGAGATATGTTAGCACAACTGCCATATTGCATCTCCATCCCAAAGCCCTTGCTTGGAAGTGTACTTCGCCAGACTGCCAAGAACCTTGCCCTCATCCAGGCCAAGGTGGCGAGACACGGTAGTGATGACACCATAGGCCTTGTTGATCTCTGCACCAGACAGGATGCTCTTGCCAGCATACTTGGGGTCCAACATGTACACTGTGGCATGTATGGGTGTCACGCTTTCTGATGCATTTCAGAACTGCAGTTTCCTCTGCTTGGAGCAACAGTGAAGTGGGCACGGCAGTACGGATTTCCCCTCTTACATCTGCAAGCAGAGTCAGAACATTAGACAGGATGGCATTGTCTCCCTCAATCCATGTAATGGCTACTGCTATACAGTGGTTCCTCCGTTAAGTTGCAGCATACTGCTGCGCAGCTTGCATGGTGCCGCAGAATTCTATGGAGCGTTATTTAAGTGTGAACCACTGGTACAATTAATGCTAGTTTGACCACCAAAGGGCATCTTTGAGAAGCACTTGATAGCCTGTACTAGAGAATGCGGGAACGTGGGAGACCGGGGTTCAATTCCCCAACGGGGAGGAAGGAGTAGGCTGTCCTTGTAAATAAGAATTTGTTCTTAACTGATTCCATATGTGTTATTTCATAGTTGTGATGTCTTCACTATTATTCTACAATGTAGAAAATAGTAAAAGTATAGAAAAACCCTGGAATGAGTAGGTGTGTCCAAACTTTTGACTGGTACTTGCTTAATTAGATTAATATTATGGCGTTTCTATTCCAAGAAAAACAAAAAACCTTCTGGGTTTCTGTTAGGATGGAATATAAAATATGCCGCTGTACAACGTGACGGTCGGGAGTATAGTACTGGGCTATTTAGTTAAAGAATCCCTGTGTCAATTCCTCGATGGGGAGGAAAGAGTAGGCTGTCCTTGTAAATAAGAATTTGTTCTTAACTGACTTGCCTAGTTAAATAAAAGTTACACTAAGAGCATAACATTTCTACACCCCAATTCCCTCATTCTAATCTAACCAATACCCAAACGGAGATTCAGTGAAAATAAAAATCTCACTGATTTATCAAGACCAGTCTCAGAGCAGCGTGAAACAGTGCTAAAAGTTGTAGGCTATTGCTTCTAACTTCAATATGCTCTTTAAATAAAAGACCTAAACCACTTTTAACAGCACATTATGTCGCCCTACAGTATATCGAAAAATATGACGTGACGTGAGGAATTTCCAACAGGCTTTTATATAATTCTAAATTAATAACAGCTTTGTTTAAATAAATAAAAAACTATATTTAGGAGATGATTTTGTTTCCAAATAATGTAAAATGTGCGAGAGAAAAAAGGCCATTCTTGAACATGGGGTGAGACATTGTTACTAATTTGTAAATAAAGCCAATTTGTTATTTAGAATTATTGAATATCTGTTTTTAGAGGGAGAGAAACCAAAAACCTACAATCATCTCATGGTCTCCCAGTTGTGGACGACACGGGTATTGAACCAGCATCTGTAGCAATACAGCTTGCACTGTAATGCAGTGTCTTAGACCGTTGCGCCTCTCAGGCGCTGTATAACGTGAGCAATCGGGAGTTGCCTACAGTAAGACCAAAATAATCCTAACAAAATAAAATAATAAAAAGTGTAAAAGTTTTAGTAAGTAATACTGAAGTTGTCCACAATTACCAGATTCTATTTAGTTTTATGTCACCCTGTATTGTCAGTTAGGACACAGTAGAACCCAAAAGCACTGACTTATGCTAACTCCCCCTTGCGCTGGTCTGGTGCAATGAAATGGTGATACAGGGTACCATACTAAACCACAAATGACCTCAAAGTCCCACAGGGTAAGCTCTCAATTTTTAAAGGAGGAACCACTAGGTTTCAGGAGTTTCAGGCTGCTTACCACTCTCTCCCAAAATACATCCAGGAGGATCCTCTTGATGGGGCTGTCCATATCGGCAGACTGTGATATCGCCATTTCTTGGAGACACTCCTTCCCCTCCAGGAGACAAACATTGATGACAACACCAACCCAACGGGTGTTGCTGCGTAGCTTCAATGTGGTGCTCTTATTCTTCTCACTTTGCTTGGTGAGGTAGATTGTTGCTATTACTTGATGAACCTTCACATACAGAACCATTTCCTTGGCTCTCTTGTACAGTGTAACCATTGCTTTCAGTGCCATGATGTCCTTGAGGAACAGATTCAATGCATGAGCAGCACAGCCAATGGGTGTAGTGTGAGGGTAGGACTCCTCCACTTTAGACCAAGCAGCCTTCATGTTCGCAGCATTGTCTGTCACCAATGCAAATATCTTCTGTGGTCCAAGATCATTGATGACTGCCTTCAGCTAATCTGCAATGTAAAGACTGGTGTGTCTGTTGTTCCTTGTGTCTGTGCTCCTGTAGAATACTGGTTGAGGGGTGGAGATGATGTAGTTAATTATATTATATTTGACCACTCATCAGAGATGATTGCAATACAGTCTGCTTTCTCTATGATTTGCTTGACCTTTACTTGAACTCTGTTGAACTCTGCATCCAGACAATGAGTAGATAAAGCATGTCTGGTTGGAGGGGTGTAAGCTGGACGAATAACATTCAGAAATCTCTTCCAATACACATTGGCTGTGAGCATCAGAGGTGAACCAGTTGCATACACAACTCGAGCAAGACATTCATCAGCATTTCTCTGACAAAACTTCTGATTCCAGGAGGACCATGAGCTGTTGCTATCGTTAAGGTGTCAGATTTACCATTTTCACCTCAAATAGAAGTAGAGGGACTTTGTCAGAGGTTGCTTGTTGTGAGCGCTGAGGGAACTTTTTGCACTTGGCCAGATGATTCTGCATCGTTGTGTAGTAGTGTGGGCTCAATAGCATCTCATTAGTGTGCAAAATCTTGAGAAATCAGCTGTACGTGTGATGGACTGTGCATGCAGATGGTAGCAAATCCATTGAATTGGGGATAGTTTAACCAAAATATGCCACAAGACCTAGAATTACCTTGTGTATCCCACAAATAGGTTCACTGTTATAAGCTAACTTTAATGAATTTAAGCAAATTCCAGGGCTTAATTTCCCATGGAAAGATTCCGACCCTTTGCAACCCTAGTAGTGAACAATAATCCTTAAATGCCTATAAACTAGTAATGCCTTTATGTCATTTGAAATGTCTCCTGCTTGCTTGTTGAGCATTAGAAATGCATGCACCAACAATCCTGATTTATGAGGACCACCCTTACTAGTGATGCACCAATTTCCTTTCACGTGCAAATTCAGAACACACAACATTCTATAATAGAACTGTGTTATTTGACGTGTATATTTTTTGACACGCAAAGACACAAAACGGCGTTCCATAGTATGTCGTGAAGCTAATAGCAGTGACGCTATTACTGTGTAACTCTGGTAGGGCAACATCTGAACAATAGCGCACTTGGTAACAGTGTGTACCGTTGCTTGACCAGTTGCGAAATCCAACATCACCCGACAGAGAACGGTTGATTGTCAAGGGCAATGAATTCCATTATCTTGGCATTAATGGATTTTGCCTTTGAGTTGTCTCACTGAAATGTTCATCCTCTTTCAAAATGACTTGTTGACTAATCAATCCATTAACTAATCAATCCACACAGCATACATTGTTGGCTAGGTTAGGAATGCTGTGTTTCACAAAATTTTATGTAGCGTCATTACGTCATGTACCTACGTTACATAGGTATGCACGTCAGCTTTGACATCGTTTTTTTACATCAGCGTTAAACTAGACATCGGGCCGATACCGATGTTGGCATTTTCAGCTAATATCAGCCGATTCCGATATGTTCACCGATATATCGTATATCCCTAACCCTTGGTTATACTGTTAACATTCCCTTTAGCAATCACATTATTGCGTGTGTGTATAACAAACTTACTACCACTAACGCCCACTCCCAAATCGAGTCAATACCCTATGCACTTGGTGGAGATTAGATAGATCCAAGCAATATTGCGATAAATGCCATCCAGCCTATCATTGGGGGAAAAAAATGGCTGCTAAATTATATGTACAGTGCCATCAGAAAGTATTCACACCCCTTGACCTTTTCCACATTTTGTTGTGTTACAGCTTGAATTTAAAATGGTTTACATTCTGATGTTGAGTCACTGTCCTACACATAATAACCTATAATGTGAAAGTAGAACTATATTTTTTGGCAAGCATAAAGAAGTTCAGGATTCAAAATTATCTTAACAAGTGACATAAGTTGTATGGACTCACTGTGTGTGCAATATTGTTTAACATGATTTTTTAAATGACTACCTCATAGCTGTACCCCACACATACAATCATTTGTAAGGTCCCTCAGTCGAGCAGTACATTTCAAACACAGATTCAACAACAAAGACCATGGAAAGGCACCCATTGGTAGATGGGTAAAAAAAAAAAACATAAGCTAACATTGAATATCCCTTTGAGCATGGTGACTGGATTACACTGGATGGTGTATCAATACACTCAGTAACTACAAAGATACAGGTGTCCTTCCTAACTCAGTTGCCAGAGAGGAAGGAAACCCCTCAGAAAATTAACCACGAGGCCAATGGGAGTTTAATGGCAGTGATAGTTTTTTCCCTGAGGATGGATCAACAATATTGTTGATACTAACTTAAATGACAGAGTGAAAAGAAGGAAGCCTGTACAGAATAAGGCACTTACGTAAAACTGCAACAAATGTGGCGCAGTGGTCTAGGGCACTGCATCGCAGCGCTAGCTGCGCCACCAGAGACTCTGGGTTCGCGCCCAGGCTCTGTCGCAGCCGGCCGCGACCGGGAGGTCCGTGGGCCGACGCACAATTGGCCTAGCGTCGTCCAGGTTAGGGAGGGTTTGGCCGGTAGGGATATCCTTGTCTCATCGCGCACCAGCGACTCCTGTGGCAGGCCGGGCGCAGTGCGCGCTAACCAAGGGAGCCGGGTGTACGGTGTTTCCTCCGACACATTGGTGCGACGGGCTTCCGGGTTGGAGGCGCGCTGTGTTAAGAAGCAGTGCTGCTTGGTTGGGTTGTGTTTCGGAGGACGCATGGCTTTCGACCTTCGTCTCTCCCGAGCCCGTACGGGAGTTGTAGCGATGAGACAAGATAGTAATTACTAGTAATTGGATACCACGAAAATTGGGGAGAAAAGGCGGTAAAAAAAATTAAATAATAAAAAATAAAAAAATGCAACAAATGAGGCAAAATTAACTTCTATGTCCTGAATATAAAGTGCTATGTTGGGGGAAATCCAAAACACCACATCACTAAGTGCCACTTGATATTTTCAAGCATTTTGGTGCCTGCATCACGTTATGGGTATGCTTGTCATTGGCAAGGACTAGGACATTTTTTTATGATGAAAATAAATGGAATAGAGCTAAGCACAGGCAAATTCTAGAGGAGAACCTGGTTCAGTCTGTTTTCCAACAGACACTGGGAGACTTACCCAGAAAGACTCACAGATAGAATTGTTATAAATCGCTATAAATCGCTGCCAAAGGTGATTCTAAAGCCTCGCTTCGCATTCTTAGGAAACTATGTAGTATTTTGTTTTTTTATGTATTATTTCTTACACTGTTACCCCAGGAAATCTTAAGTCTTATTACATACAGCCGGGAGGAACTATTTTTTTTTATTTGATATGTACAGTGCATTCAGAAAGTATTCAGACCCCTTGACTTTTTCCACATTGTTACGTTACAGCCTTATTCTAAAACGGATTAAATACATGTTCATCAATCTAGGCACTGAACTCACAAGGACAGTGTTCTTGATGCTCTAGGATTAGATAAACATGAAATGTATCAACTGTCGCTTCACTACTGAAAACTCGCTAACCAAACAGTGTTTCTCTTATCCTCTAACACTTCCTTCAACCACGAGTGAGTACACAATTGTTTAAAAATATACACTGCTCAAAAAAATAAAGGGAACACTTAAACAACACAATGTAACTCCAAGTCAATCACACTTCTGTGAAATCAAACTGTCCACTTAGGAAGCAACACTGATTGACAATAAATTTCACATGACGTTGTGCAAAGGGAATAGACAACAGGTGGAAATTATAGGCAATTAGCAAGACACCCCCAATAAAGGACTGGTTCTGCAGGTGGTGACCACGGACCACTTCTCAGTTCCTATGCTTCCTGGCTGATGTTTTGGTCACTTTTGAATGCTGGCGGTGCTTTCACTCTAGTGGTAGCATGAGACGGAGTCTACAACCCACACAAGTGGCTCAGGTAGTGCAGCTCATCCAGGATGGCACATCAATGCGAGCTGTGGCAAGAAGGTTTGCCGTGTCTGTCAGCGTAGTGTCCAGAGCATGGAGGCGCTACCAGGAGACAGGCCAGTACATCAGGAGACGTGGAGGAGGCCGTAGGAGGGCAACAACCCAGCAGTAGGACCGCTACCTCCGCCTTTGTGCAAGGAGGAGCAGGATGAGCACTGCCAGAGCCCTGCAAAATGACCTCCAGCAGGCCACAAATGTGAAACAGAAACAGACTCCATGAGGGTGGTATGAGGGCCCGACGTCCACAGGTGGGGGTTTTGCTTACAGCCCAACACCGTGCAGGACGTTTGGCATTTGCCAGAGAACACCAAGATTGGCAAATTCGCCACTGGCGCCCTGTGCTCTTCACAGATGAAAGCAGGTTCACACTGAGCACATGTGACAGACGTGACAGAGTCTGGAGACGCCGTGGAGAACGTTCTGCTGCCTGCAACATCCTCCAGCATGACCGGTTTGGCGGTGGGTCAGTCATGGTGTGGGGTGGCATTTCTTTGGGGGCCGCACAGCCCTCCATGTGCTCACCAGAGGTAGCCTGACTGCCATTAGGTACCGAGATGAGATCCTCAGACCCCTTGTGAGACCATATGCTGGTGCGGTTGGCCCTGGGTTCCTCCTAATGCAAGACAATGCTAGACCTCATGTGGCTGGAGTGTGTCAGCAGTTCCTGCAAGAGGAAGGCATTGATGCTATGGACTGGCCCGCCCGTTCCCCAGACCTGAATCCAATTGAGCACATCTGGGACATCATGTCTCGCTCCATCCACCAACGCCACGTTGCACCACAGACTGTCCAGGAGTTGGCGGATGCTTTAGTCCAGGTCTGGGAGGAGATCCCTCAGGAGACCATCCGCCACCTCATCAGGAGCATGCCCAGGCGTTGTAGGGAGGTCATACAGGCATGTGGAGGCCACACACACTACTGAGCCTCATTTTGACTTGTTTTAAGGACATTACATCAAAGTTGGATCAGCCTGTAGTGTGGTTTTCCACTTTAATTTTGAGTGTGACTCCAAATCCTGACCTCCATGGGTTGATAAATTTGATTCCCATTGATAATTTTTGTGTGATTTTGTTGTCAGCACATTCAACTATGTAAAGAAAAAATTATTTAATAAGAATATTTCATTTATTCAGATCTAGGATGTGTTATTTTAGTGTTCCCTTTATTTTTTTGAGCAGTGTATATTGCATGTATCTGACAGCCAGTACAGGTCCGGAAAGATACATCTGTTGTTTTGTTATGTGTTTTACTCTGCTTGCAAACACGCTGGATGATTCAGAATCCATTGAAGAGCTTGAACGATTCATTGACAAGAGATACTTACGAGCTCAAAGAAATATCACTGGTTTCGTAGGATTCAAGCACTGTTAAGGACAATAAACCCAATCAACTAAACAAACCAAAGCCAAGTTGGCCAAGCAGTATCAAAGATGTCACTAAACCATCCCCAAGCAAGAAGGCGCGCATGTAGAGTTGGCGAGAGGTTTACTGATATGGATGTTGACTTGTTAAAACCCATCAATGAAAGGCTTGCCAAACTTGAGAGGGCATCAATGCATTATGTGCCGGTCTAGAATTCAGCCAGTCAGATTGATCTAAGAAAAGAGAACACGGAACTGAAAGGTACTGTAGACTCTATTCATGCAAGGTGGAGGTGGTGCAAAGGGAGAACAAACAACTAAAAGAAACCTTGCTTGATGTACAGTGTCGATCAATGCGGGACAATCTAATCTTTTCAGGGATACCGGAGAATGACAACAGCAGAAGCTGTGAGGACACCGTCTGAGACTTTGTCAACTCAACTGAAACTGCCCACATATGTTGTGCGTAATGTCACTTTCTCCAGAGTCCATAGAATGGGTAAGGCCTCTGGGAATAGGCCACGGGCTATTATTGCATGTTTTGAAATTTTTAAGCAAAAGGAAAATAGTGAAAAGCAGTGGCAGAGAACTCAGAAACACAAATTATGGAATTAATGATCACTTCCCCATGGAGATCAATGAAAGGAGAAATATCCCATCATGATGGAAAAGCATTGCCTAAATCAACGAGTCTCCATGGTGATGGATAAACTTTACATCAACGGGCAACTGTATCAGGACTCCAGACTAACTCCCTGGCTATTTTAATTCAATGTTCAAATCTGTGTGTGTGTGTGTGTGTGTGTGTGTGTATCATGACAACTTCAACTATAATGAATACATGCACTATTGATCTCCACTTGACAAGGAAAGGGCTGCATATAGCTCAGGTTAATGTATGTAGTAGCCTTCCTAACAAAATACATGAGGTTTTTAAACTTGGTCAACTTAAATAATATTCATATTTTAGCTTTGACCGAAACGCATTTAGATGCATCTGTAAATGATTGGCAAAAGAAGATTCATGATAGTCTACTTAGAAGGGACAGGAATAGTGGGGGTGCAGCACTGTACATTCAGAATCAGAAACCTTTTAAGAGGAGGGATGACCTTAATGTCAAATAGAGGCACTATGGGCTCAAGCACATCTGCATCACTAGGCACCCATATTGGTGGGATGTGTGTATAGACCTCCTAGCTCTAAAGTGTCCTATCTGGATGACTTATGCACTGGGTTTGACCAGGCCACATATTGTAAAATAGATGTATTTATCTTGGATGATTTTAAAATAAATTGGAATGATCATAATTAAAATAACTAAATTGATGAGATTTGTTTCAAACCACAGTTCTCGGCATATGGTTAATGACACTACTAGATCATCAACTAAGTTGGGTCACCGGTCAGACACATGCATTGATCTGATGTTCTCTAATATACCATTGTAATGCTTAAAAAGACAGATCAAAGCCAGGGGCTGGACAGACCATAATATTGTGACCATAACCATGAACACCAAGGTTCCAAAGAAACCCCCAAGGATTGTGGTCAAGAGAAAATTCAGAACATTTAATCATGAGCTATTTCAAAATGATTTGACTCCTGTACCCTGGGAGCTGATTAATCTAGAGGAGGATTTAAATCACGCTACAGAATGTTTTATTGATTTGCTCACTGAGGTAATGGACCATCATGCCCCAGTAAGAAAGAGTACTGTTGGGGCTCGTCCATCTCCATGGATTGATGATGAACTGGGTGAGGCATTTTCTCAAAGAAATATGGCAAAAGTCTTAGCAGCCAAATCTAAAACAGAAATTGATTAATAGAATTAAATAACACTACGTAATTATGCAGTTAAATTAAATCGTAAGAAATATACATTTTGCAAAAATGCTTATATTGATTATAAAATGTAATATGTAAAATAATATGGAATACTGTGAAGGGCTTACTTAGTACATATATTACATCATGCCCATCAAATGTAGAGGTTGGTGGGAGAACAATAACAAAACCAGCTGACATTGCTAATCATTTTGCTGATTTTTTTTTACAAAGATAATGTATTTACTGAGCGATACTGTAAACACCCATTCTTCTAAACAAGCCATTGTCCAATGGATTGATGATCATATGAGCAAAAAAAACTGTTATTTTAGTCTATAAATAATGTTAAACCTATTGAAGTAATTACCCTATGGTAAATCTACAGGTTATGATCTTATGGACAATTGTTTACTTTCTATGCTGCTCCCCAGATTGCAGCTCCACTGAAATACATATTTAATTGGTCACTGGAAAAGGGGACGTTTGCAAATATATGGAAGCATGCTAAACTGTGTCCTATCCCAAAAGACAGCAAAGAACCCATTACTCCTGCCAATAGTCAACCTTCACTCATTAAGATATTGGAGGCTATTGTGAGTAGACAAATATGGGAGTACATGGAAAAGAATGATCTGATTACAGCCAATCAGCATGCTTATCCCAAAAAACATTCCACTACCACTGCATTGGTTGACATGACTGACCAGTGGCTCAATGCTAAGGATAATGGTAGGTTTGTGGGTGTACTGTTTTTAGATTTTAGTGCAGCATTTGATTTAGTGGATCATAAAATAATTTTGACAAAAGTATTGTATTATGGTTTTAAGGAGGTAGCATTGAATTGGGTACAGTCATATCTAACTGACAGGAAACAGTCCACCTATTTTTGGAACTCCAGCTACTATATATGCAGAGGATACTACAATTTATAGAACAAGACAATCAGTTCAACAGGTACAGCAAGCGCTTCAAGTACATTTGGAAAATATCTGGAAGTGTGTTTGCAGGAACAAACTTTTTTTTAAACACCAAGAAAACCAAAGTTATGTTGGTCTGTTCCACCAGGAAAAGGCCAACACAGCATGGGATACAATTATGTATTGGGGGGGGGTACAAATTGGCAGAAACCAAACTACTAGGAGTGCAGCTAGACAACATCCTTGAGATGTTTCTGCAACTTGATTGGAGTTTACCTGGGTGAATTAAATTTATTGGACATGATTTGGAAAGGCACACACACCTGTCTACATCAAGTCCCACAGTTGACAGTGCATGTCAGAGGAAAAACCAAGCTATGAGGTAGAAGGAATTGTCCGTAGAGCTCCGTGGCAGGATTGTGTCGAGGCACATATCTGGGGAAAGGTATCAAAACATTTCTGCAGCATTGAAGGTCCCCAAGAACACAGTGGCCTCCATCGTTCTTAAATAGAATAGGTTTGGAACCACCAAGACTCTCCCTAGAGCTGGCCAACCTGGCCAAACGGAGCAATGGCGGGATTAGGGCCTTGGTCAGGGAGGTGACCAGAACATGATGGTCACTGACAGAGCTCCTCTGTAAAGAAGGGAGAACCTTCCAGAAGGACAACCATCTCTGTAGTACTCCACCAACCAGGCCTTTATGGTAGTGGCCAGTAGTGCCTTTTACTGAGAAGTGGCTTACATTGCCAAAAGGAAACTAAAGGACTCTGACCATGAGAAACAAGATTCTCTGGTCTGATGAAACCAAGATTGAACTCTTTGGCCTGAATGCCAACCGTCACGTCTGGAGGAAACCTTGCACCATCCCTACGGTGAAGCATGGTGGTGGCAGCATCATGCTGTGTGGATGTGTTTCAGCAGCAGACACACAGAGACTAGTCAGGATCGAGGGAAATATGAACTGAGCAAAGTACAGAGAGCCTTGATGAAAACCTGCTCCAGAGCGCTCAAGACCTCAGACTGGGGCAAAGGTTCACCTTCCAACAGGACAACAACCCTAAGCACACAGCCAAAACAACATAGGAGTGGCTTCGGGACAAGTATCTGAATGTCCTTGAGTGGCCCAGCCAGAGCCCGGACTTGAATCTGGGCTCTGGAGAGACCTGAAAATAGCTGTGCAGCGACGCTCCCCATCCAACCTGACAGAGCTTGAGAGGATCTGCAGAGAAGAATTGTATCGCCATACCCAAGAAGACTCGAGGTTGTAGTCGCTGTGAAAAGGTGATTCAACAAAGTACTGAGTAAAGGGTCTGAATACTTATGTAATGTGATATTTCGGGGGGGGGGGCTCCTCCAGACCATTCAAAATGTGCAATGGTGGCACAGAATGGCTGCCATTCAACCATGAAGTAGGAGCTGGTTGCTACCAGGTTTTGGGCTCAATTCAGAATGAGTTTAAATTCAATTGGCCACACCCCAAAGGATGTAGAATTAAAATTTGAGTGACAAGAAGTAGAGTTTCATCCAATGCAATTAAAATAAATCCCACTCAGTAATAGAACATGAGTTTTACTGAATCTGACTGGTCACACTTCCAGATACCAAATAATATATCACTTCTCTGGAAACAGTGTTCATATCCTCTTTAACCTCAGTGTTTGGAAAAGCCAATTACATTTCCTGCAACTATATCATTTGTTTGGAGTATTTTTGAAGGACTCAAATAAAATCAAATTTTATTGGTCACATACACTCGCATTAACATCTGCTAACCATGTGTATCGAAATGCTTGTGCTTTTAATTCCGACCGTGCAGTAATATCTAACAAGTAATCTAACAATTTCACAACAACTACCTTATACACACAAGTGTAAAGGAATGAATAGAATATGTACATATAAATATATGGATGAGCGATGGCCGAACAGCATAGGCAAGATGCAGTAGATGGTATAGAGTACAGCATATACATAAGATGAGTAATGTAGGGTATGTAAACATTATATAAAGTGGCATTGTTTAAAGTGACTAGTGATACATTTATTACATCCAATTTTTAATAATTAAGTGGCTAGAGATTTGAGTCAGTATGTTGGCAGCAGCCACTCAATGTTAGTGATGGCTGTTTAACAGTCTGATGGCCTTGAGATAGCTGTTTTTCAGTCTCTCGGTCCCAGCTTTGATGCACCTGTACTGATCACCTTCTGGATGATAGCGGGGTGAGCAAGCAGTGGCTCGGGTGGTTGTTGTCCTTAATGATCTTTTTGGACTTCCTGTGACATCGGGTGGTGTAGGTGTCCTGGAGGGCAGGTAGGTTGCCCCCGGTGATGCGTTGTGCAGAACTCACTACCCTCTGGTGAGCCTTACAGTTGTGGGCGGAGCAGTTGTCGTACCAGGTGGTGATACAGCCTGAAAGGATGCTCTTGATTATGCATCTGTAAACGTTTGTGAGTGTTTTTGGAGACAAGCCAAATTTCTTCAGCCTCCTGAGGTTGAAGAGGCGCTGTTGTGCCTTCTTCACCACACTGTGTGGGTGGACCATTTCAGATTGTCAGTGATGTGTACGCCGAGGAACTTGACACTTCCCACCTTCTCCACTACTGTCCCATCGATGTGGATAGGGGTGTGCTCCCTCTGCTGTTTCCTGAAGTCCACGATCATCTCCTTTGTTTTGTTGACGTTGAGTGTGAGGTTATTTTCCTGACACCACACTCCGAGGGCCCTCACCTCCTCCCTGTAGGGCGTCTCGTCGTTGTTGGTAATCAAGCCTACCACTGTAGTGTCGTCTGCAAACTTGATGATTGAGTTGGAGGCGTGCATGGACACACAGTCATGGGTGAACAGGGAGTACAGGAGAGGGCTGAGAACGCACCTTTGTGGGGCCCCAGTGTTGAGGATCAGCGGGGTGGAGATGTTGTTTCCTACCTTCACCACCTGGGGGCGGCCCGTCAGAAAGTCCAGGATCCAGCTGCACAGGGCGGGGTGGAGACCCAGGGTCTCGAGCTTAATGACGAGTTTGGAGGGTACTATGGTGTTAAATGCTGAGCTGTAATCGATGAACAGCATTCTTACATAGGTATTCCTCTTGCCCAGATGGGTTAGGGCAGTGTGCAGTGTGATTGCGTCGTCTGTGGACCTATTGGGGCGGTAAGCAAATTGGAGTGGGTCTAGGGTGTCAGGTAGGGTGGAGGTGATATGATCCTTGACTAGTCTCTCAAAGCACTTCATGATGACAGAAGTGAGTGCTACGGGGTGATAGTTGTTTACCTCAGTTACCTTGGCTTTCTTGGGAACAGGAACAATGGTGGCCCTCTTGAAGCATGTGGGAACAGCAGACTGGGATAGGGATTGATTGAATATGTCCGTAAACACACCAGCCAGCTGGTCTGCGCATGCTCTGAGGACGCGGCTAGGGATGCCGTCTGGGCCGGCAGCCTTGCGAGGGTTAACACTTTTTGTAACCTGTGATTGACTGTAGACCCTGCCACATACCTCTCGTGTCTGAGCCGTTGAGTTGCGACTCTACTTTGTCTCTATACTGACGCATAGCTTGTTTGATTGCCTTGCGGAGGGAATAGCTACACTGTTTGCATTCAGTCATGTTTCAGGTCGCCTTGTCATGATTAAAAGCAGTGGTTCGCGCTTTTAGTTTTGCGCGAATGCTGCCATCAATCCACGGTTTTTGGTTGGGGAAGGTTTTAATAGTCAGGGTCAACTTGAGAGTTAAATTAATACATTCTGAAAATGTTAGTGTTTTCCCATATTGAACAAAATGTAAGTGATTGATTAAATGTAATAACTTAGAATATTTGCATACATGTTTTGTTTTCCTTGATAATTTAAGTGTTTGTCCTGAAAATCCATTGTTTTAACAACCATATCAACCATCAGTTTATGACAGACAAAACAATGAACAGGAATCTCATTTACCAACAAAAATCACAGCTAAAGACCGTGCAAAACTATTTCCAAATATTTTACAGGAAAGTGGGGGCAAATTGTAATGCACTCCATGCAACGTTGTGCTGGAACACAAGGTCACTTCGAACCAGCAAAGCGTGTGAAAAGAATGTCCGAACAGCCACCACAGCAGCGGCAGATCACCATGACCAAAGCAACAGCAGGGAAATCTGTGGTAGTGATGTGCAGTTCACGAACGATTCGTTATTTTTGAAAAATACTTTTTAGTGACTCGAGAATCATCATTATTTTTTGTTTTTACTGCTGGCCGCAATGAATCAATGAATCGCAAATAATGATTGATTCACGAGCCTCTGGCTCAGCGTACGCAGACCAACAACTGTGCCCGCTATAAAATAGATAATTCTGCAGGTAGCATAGAGACGTATTCGACTTAAAATCCTTATGGGACTGAGCACATATGAAATGAACATGGTCCAAAATAATGGCTGCCGTGTAACGTTGAATTGGTTGCCACTGAAGGTTGAAGAAAAGCAAGTGTAAAGGAGGGTGACTTCAATCATCAATCACCATCATTATTTTACATTTATTAAAAGTGATAATGCAGCCCCCTGCCAACAAACGGTTAGTGTTTTTATTGAAGACTGGTGACACCAGCTTTGTATATTGCTGCAAAGTCCTTAGCGCTCCAACTAAGATAACCTCTAGGCTAGGGAAACACTGCTAGAGCTCTTGGACTCTGGGGAGACTGTCTGCAGAGTTGAACAGCTGTTGGATGGGCAAATCATACGTGTAGTTTAAGCAGGCCAGGTGCATGTGTGTGTGTTAAAGCATTCTGGGCAGTTTAGGGTGGAAACACTGCTGGGCATACACACACGTTACTAAGACAGATTCCCCTTTCAGAGGAGAACCAGATGTGCAATACATTGAAGTAGGGTTGATGGTGTGTGTAACACAGATGTTATACTGAAATGTCAAATGTGTGTTAATGTTTATACATATGTAAGCTATTTTGTGTGCGCAACAGTTATGGGTGGTCAAACCAGCCTGAATGAGTATGGATTTCTGCATGCAAGTGTGCAACTATTGAGGTAGTGTGTATACATTCGAAGTCGGAGGTTTACATACACCTTAGCCAAATACTTTTAAACTCAGTTTTTCACAATTCCTGACATTTAATCCTAGTAAAGATTACCTATCTTAGGTCAGTTAGGATCACCACTTTATTTTAAGAACGTGAAATGTCAGAATAATAGGAGAGAGAACGATTTATTTCAGCTTTTATTTCTTTCATCACATTCCCAGTGGGTCAGAAGTTTACATACACTCAATTAGTATTTGGTAGCGTTGCCTTTAAATTGTTTAACTTGGGTCAAACGTTTTGGGTAGCCTTCCACAAGCAGTTGGGTGAATTTTGGCCTATTCCTCCTGACAGAGCTGGTGCAACTGAGTCAGGTTTGTAGGCCTCCTTGCTCGCACACGCTTTTTCAGTTCTGTCCACAAACTTTCTATGCGATTGAGGTCAGGGCTTTGTGATGGCCACTCCAATATCAATACTTGTTGTCCTTAAGCCATTTTGCCACAACTTTGGCAGTATGCTTGGGGTCATTGTCCATTTGGAAGACCCATTTGCAACCAAGCTTTAACTTCCTGACTGATGTCTTGAGATGTTGCTCCAATATATCCACATAATTTTACTTCCTCATGAAGCCATCTATTTTGTGAAGTGCACCAGTCCCTCCTGCAGCAAAGCACCCCCACAACATGATGCTGCCACCCCCGTGCTTTACGGTTGGGATGGTGTTCTGCGGCTTGCAAGCCTCCCCCTTTTTCCTCCAAACATAACGATGGTCATTATGGCCAAACAGTTCTATTTTTGTTTCATCAGACTAGAGGACATTTCTCCAAAAAGTATGATCTTTGTCCCCATGTACAGTTGCAAACCGTAGTCTGGCTTTTTTTATGGACATTTTGGAGCAGTGGCTTCTTGCTTGCTGAGCGGCCTTTCAGGTTATGTCGATATAGGACTCATTTTACTGTGGATATATATATTTTTGTAGCCGTTTCCTCCAGCATCTTCACAAGGTCCTTTGCTGTTGTTCTAGGATTGATTTGCACTTTTCACACCAATGTACGTTCATCTCCAGGAGACAGAACGTGTCTCCTTCCTGAGCGGTATGACGGCTGCATGGTCCCATGGTGTTTATTGTTGCGTACTATTATTTGTACAGACGAACGTGCTACCTTCAGGCGTTTGGAAATTGCTCCCAAGGATGATCCAGACTTGTGAAGGTCTGCAATTTTTTTTCTGAGGTCTTGGCTGATTTATTTAGATTTTCCCATGATGTCAAGCAGAGGCACTGAGTTTGAAGATAGGCTTTGAAATACATCCACAGGTACACCTCCAATTGACTCAAATAATGTAAATTAGCCTATCAGAAGATTCTAAAGCGATGACATAATTTTCTGGAATTTTCAAAGCTCTTTAAAGGCACAGTCAACTTAGTGTATGTAAACTTCTGACCCACTGGAATTGTGATACAGTGAATTATAAGTGAAATAATCTGTTTGTAAACAATTGTTGGAAAAAAAACTTGTGTCATGCACAAAGTAGATGTCCTAACCGACCTGCCAAAACTATAGTTTGTTAACAAGACATTTGTGGAGTGGTTGAAAAATGAGTTTTAATGACTCCAAACAAAGTGTATGTAAACTTCCGACTTCAACTGTATATATATATATATATACACACACACACACCTGTGTGTGCAATTGTTTGCATAGTATGTGTCTAGCAAATTTCTTTGAACGTTAAATGCCTGATTTGAAGTAGGAGCAAAAATACTGTACAGCCCACATAATTGATATGCTGTTTCAGGTGTGTGTGGTTGCAGTCTTTCGAAGTAACCAAGTCATTCACCTAAAACCACAGGCCCTAGCAAAAACACTCTGCATAATGCGATACTAATTAATATAGAAGGGTCAAAATGTTGCTGCAATCAAAAATATAACAAAATTTTGCTGCAATCAATTGGCTATCAACCCACAACCGGCGGTTGTTGTATTCTTTATTTTAGTTAAATGATACTATCATAATAGCACTTAACACTGTTACAATGTATATTTTTGGATGTTGGGAGGGATGTTACTGTGGGGGGGGGGGGGGGGGGAGTAAATTCGACAGGGGGACGATGTTACTGTAGGGGGGAGGGAGGGGGAAATTCGACAATACTGTGAACCTATTATGCTTACCTTGAACTGAAAGGGATGTATCTCGTTGAGTGAGTGTCTTCTTAGCTTCTTGGTTAGAGTCTTCAACATCCTGAAATTTTACGAATATGGTTTCACCAAACTAAACTTGTTGCTAAATGTACACTGGCGTGAAGCCATGCGACGACTACAGTGCATTCATTGCGAATGTACAGCAGTTCGCACATCAGTCGCACACATTTACACATGAACGCACACACCACACACAAAGGTGGCACTCTCAACTTCTGTTGAAGAGAAGAATCAGCCCCGATATCAGGTTGAAGATTTACTGTGCAGGTCAAAATCTTGACATGATAGCGACCAAATCCGTTATTTGTGACAGGCTGGATTAGAACGAATTTGAACTAAAACCGACTTCTTGTGCGTTCATTTAGCTTGGTAGCGACGTAGCCAGTCCTGGTAGCTGGTTTCCCATGTCCCAAATTAATACATTATAGTAGTTTCGACTTTCTCCTCCAATGCTTTGCAAAAAATAATTGTAGGAACAGCGCGCAAACTATGTAGGTTACTTTTACTGAACTTGCTCACATTTAGACACGCACACAGCACTCACTCTCACACACATATACACACAGCCGAATGTAGGCTACATGGCACGCTAGTTTCCAAGAACAGACATACTACTTCTCTCCGTTATGGATCCGGCTTTTTCATTGGCTTCTCCACGGAATTATGTCGGTTTTTTTCTGTAGAGGGAGGGGTGACTGCCTATTTCTTAAAGCCATATCTTGTTTTCATGGAACGATAAACCTTGTGTTTATATACGGCCTAAATCTGTAATGTATTTCAGCCAATTTTCATCTATTGGAGGAACAATAGGGTTACTTAGATTTGGGAACTGTCATTAGGATGATGTGTGTCAAGTTTCGAATTTGAACTATAAAATAGCCTACTTAGTTTTAAATATAAAATAATATAATGTATTAGAATAGAATAAAAAAGAATACAATTAAAATAGAATAGAATATCACTTTATTTATTCATTAAACCGTGACAATGGAAAAATAGACCACAAAATATGAACAATGCATCATTACAAACTTATATTGTGAGTTATGATAGGGTAATACAGTTTTAGTAAGCCCATGTGGCATTTATAAGTTAGTTTCTTCAGGAATCAATGGGTATATCATAAATTGAATGACCATTGTATAGCACAAAATATTCCATATTGTGCATTTACTGTAAGTGAGTGAGTGCATCGAAGGGAGGGAAAGAAGAAAGATGGGGGAGAGTTAAGTATATGTCACTTATAATAGTCTTCATATTATTACTTTAACTTTGAGTTGCTTCTGGTCGGTTCTGTGACGTGTTAGCTTTGACAGCATTGGATTTGTTTCTTGTCATGCGAATAAAGACAATTGAACTTAAATTAGAGAGAGTGAGATGTGGGTAGGTGACAGAGAAGTGACAGGGAGAGAGAGGGGGAGAAAGAGGAGGATAGAGAGAGAGTCCGGTAGAGAGTCCGGTATAATTGAAATATAGTATTTCAATAACATCATCCTCTCCCTTACAAAAAAAACATGCCGTTTTCACATGTTGAGCTTAAATTTCACATGTATTAAAGCTGCAATATGTAACTTTTTGGGCGACCTGACCATATTCACAAAGAAATGTGTGTTATAGATATGTCATTCTTATTGAAAGCAAGTCTAAGAAGCAGTGGATCTGTTCTATTTAAGCTATTCCTGTGCGTTTTTTAGTTTTGCGTCTTTTACTTTCGTTTTGTACAACAGTTTCAAACAGCTGAAAATACAATATTTTTGGTTTCGGAAAATATATTTCACAGCGGTTTAGATGGTACAATGATTCTTTACACTATACTTGCTTGTTTTGTCACTTAAAGTGATATTAGGCGAACTATTAGAATATTAGCAACCAGGAAAGGGTGTAGCAATTTCCGCCTAGTGCATTTTTACATTTAGAAAAACATGTTTTCACCTCATATCTGAAATGCAGTTACATGTGAAATTTGTGGTTTGACATGTTAAAAACGTTCACATGTGAAAATCTCACTTTCACATGTGGAATTGAAAGTTCCCATGTGAAAAACATTCATATGTGAACACCTTTTTTGCAGATTCACATGTAAGAAAACTCCACATGTGAAAATATCACTTTCACGTTAGCCTACATGAATATAGGGATTCAAGAGTGTTAGAAATAATTATTTCTAGTGGCCTCCCGAGTGGCTCAGCGGTCTAAGGCACTGACTCGCAGTGCGAGAGGCGTCACTACAGATCCGGGTTTGATGTGTTGCAGCCGGCCGTGACCAGGAGACCCATGAGGCAGCGCACATTTGGCCCAGCGTCGTCCGGTTTAGGGGAGGGTTTGGCCGGCTGGGATGTCCTTGTCCCATCAAGCTCTTGCAACTCCTTATGGTGGCCGGGTGCATGCACGCTGACTTCGGTTGCCAGCTGTACGGTGTTTCCTATTCCAATTGGATATCATGAAATTGGGGAGAAAAAGTGGTAAAACGTAACCAAATAATAATATTTCTGAGCTATTTCTTTTCATACGTTGGTCAGTGACAGATGGAAGAAGCCTAGTGTAAAGCCTAGTGTAAAGAACGGATCCTTTTTAACATGTAACTCAAACATGTAACTCAAGTTAACTTTTTGTTATTTTTGTGCAATTATTTTTCTTGGGTGTTCAAAATACACTGAAAACATTCAAAATACAGACACAGCTAAAAACAACATTGCGATGTCCCTAACCCTAACCCAAACAGCAAGCAATGCAGGTGTAGAAGCACGGTGGCTAGGAAAATCTCCCTAGAAAGGCCAGAACCTAGGAAGAAAGCTAGAGAGGAACCAGGCTATGAGGGGTGGCCAGTCCTCTTCTGGCTGTGACGGGTGGAGATTATAACAGATCATGACCAAGATGTTCAAATTTTCAAAGATGACCAGCAGGGTCAAATAATAATAATCACAGTGGTTGTCGAGGGTGCAACAGGTAAGCACCTCAGGAGTAAATGTCAGCTGGCTTTTCATAGCTGATCATTCAGAGTATCTCTACCGCTCCTGCTGTCTCTAGAGAATTGAAAACAGCAGGTCTGGGACAGGTAGCACGTCCGGTGAACAGGTCAGGGTTCCATAGCCGCAGGCAGAACAGCTGAAACTGGAGCAGCAGCACGGCCAGGTGGACTGGGGACAGCAAGGAGTCATCGGGCCAGGTAGTCCTGAGGCATGGTCCTAGGGCTCAGGTCATCTGAGAGAGAGAAAGAAAGAGAAAAAGAGAGAAAGAGAGAGAATTAGAGAGAGCATAGTTAAATTCACATAGGACACTGGATAAGACAAGAGAAATACTCCAGATATAACAGACTGACCCTAGCCCCCCGACACATAAACTACTGCAGCATAAATACTGGAGGATGAGACAGCAGGTGTCGGGAGACACTGGCCCCATCCGACGATCCCCCGGACATGGCAAAACAGGCAGGATAACACCCCACCCACTTTGCCAAAGCACAGCCCCCACACCACTAGTGGGATATCTTCAACCACCAACTTACCATCCTGAGACAAGGCCGGGTATAGCCCACAAAGACCTCCGCCACGGCACAACCCAAGGGGGGGGCCAACCCGGACAGGAAGATCACGTCAGTGACTCAACCAACTCTAGTGAGGCACCCCTCCTAGGGACGGCATGGTAGAGCACCAGTAAGCCAGTGACTCGGCCCTCTAATAGGGTTAGAGAATAGGGCAGAGAATCCCAGTGGAGAGAGGGGAACCGGCCAGGCAGAGACAGCAAGGGCGGTTTGTTGCTCTCGTGCCTTTCCGTTCACCTTCACACTACTGGGCCAGACTACACTCAATCATAGGACCTACTGAAGAGATGAGTCTTCAATAAAGACTTAAAGGTTGAAACCAAGTCTGCGTCTCTCACATGGGTAGGTAGACCATTCCAAAAAATGGAGCTCTATAGGAAAAAGCCCTGCCTCCAGCTGTTTGCTTAGAAATTCTAGGGACAGTAAGGAGGCCTACATCTTGTGACCGTAGCGTACGTGTAGGTATGTACGGCAGGACCAAATCGGAAAGATAGGTAGAAGCAAGCCCATGTAATGCTTTGTAGGTTAGCAGTAAAACCTTGAAATCAGCCCTTGCCTTAACAGGAAGCCAGTGTGGAGAGGCTAGCACTGGAGTAACATGATCACATTTTTTGGTTCTAGTCAAGATTCTAGCAGCCGTGTTTAGCACTAACTGAAGTTTATTTAGTGCTTTATCTGGGTAGCCGGAAAGTAGAGTATTGCAGTAGTCTAACCTAGAAGTGACAAAAGCATGGATACATTTGCCTGCATCATTTTTGGACAGAAAGTTTCAGATTTTTGCAATGTTACGTAGATGGAAAAATGCTGTCCTTGAAACAGTCTTGATATGTTCATCAAAAGAGAGATCAGGGTCCAGCATAACGCCGAGGTCCTTCACAGTTTTATTTGAGACGACTGTACAACCATCAAGATTAATTGTCAGATTCAACAGAAGATCTCTTTGTTTCTTGGGACCTAGAACAAGCATCTTTGTTTTGTCCGAGTTTAAAAATAGAACATTTGCAGCCATCCACTTCCTTATGTCTGAAACACAGGCTTTCAGGGAGGGCAATTTTGGGGCTTCACCATGTTTCATCGAAATGTACAGCTGTGTGTCATCCGCATAGCAGTGAAAGTTAACATTATGTTTCCGGATGACATCACCAAGAGGTAAAATATATAGTGAAAACAATAGTGGTCCTAAAATGGAACCTTGAGGAACACCGAAATGTATAGTTGATTTGTCAAAGGACAAACCATCCACAGAGACAAACTGATATCTTTCCGACAGATAAGATCTAAACCAGGCCAGCACTTGTCCATGTAGTCCAATTTGGGTTTCCTATCTCTCCAAAAGAATGTGGTGATCGATGGTATCAAAAGCAGCACTAAGGTCTAGGAGCACGAGAACAGATGCAGAGCCTCGGTCTGACGCCATTAAAAGGTCATTTACCACCTTCACAAGTGCAGTCTCAGTGCTATGATGGGGTCTAAAACCAGACTGGAGCGTTTCGTATACGTTGTTTGTCTTGAGGAAGGCAGTGAGTTGCTGCGCAACAGCTTTTTCAAAAAAAATTGAGGGGAATGGGATATTCGATATAGGCCGAACGTTTTTTATATTTTCTGGGTCAAGGTTTGGGTTTTTCAAGAGAGGCTTTTATTACTGCCACTGTTAGTGAGTTTGGTACACATCCGGTGGATAGAGAGCAGTTTATTATGTTCAACATAGGAGGGCCAAGCACAGGAAGCAGCTCTTTCAGTAGTTTAGTTGGAATAGGGTCCAGTATGCAGCTTGAAGGTTTTGAGGCCATGATTATTTTCATAATTGTGTCAAGAGATATAGTACTAAAGAACTTGAATGTCTCCCTTGATCCTAGGTCCTGACAGAGTTGTGCAGACTCAAGACAACTGAGCTTTGGAGGAATACGCAGATTTAAAGAGGAGTCCGTAATTTGCTTTCTAATGATCATGATCTTTTCCTCAAAGAAGTTCATGAATTTATCACTGCTGAAGTGAAAGCCATCCTCTCTTGGGGAATGATGCTTTTTAGTTAGCTTTGCGACAGTATCAAAAATACATTTTGAATTGTTCTTATTTTCCTCAATTAAGTTGGAAAAATAGGATGATCGAGCAGCAGTGAGGGCTCTTCGATACTGCATGGTACTGTCTTTCCCAACTATTTGGAAGACTTCCAGTTTGGTGTAGCGCCATTTCCGTTCCAATTTTCTGGAAGCTTGCTTCAGAGCTCTGGTATTTTCTGTATACATTTACATTTACATTTAAGTCATTTAGCAGACGCTCTTATCCAGAGCGACTTACAAATTGGTGCATTCACCTTATGATATCCAGTGGAACAACCACTTTACAATAGTGCATCTAACTCTTTTAAGGGGGGGGGGGGGGTTAGAAGGATTACTTTATCCTATCCTAGGTATTCCTTAAAGAGGTGGGGTTTCAGGTGTCTCCGGAAGGTGGTGATTGACTCCGCTGACCTGGCGTCGTGAGGGAGTTTGTTCCACCATTGGGGTGCCAGAGCAGCGAACAGTTTTGACTGGGCTGAGCGGGAACTGTACTTCCTCAGAGGTAGGGAGGCGAGCAGGCCAGAGGTGGATGAACGCAGTGCCCTTGTTTGGGTGTAGGGCCTGATCAGAGCCTGAAGGTACGG
The DNA here is from genome assembly GCF_045679555.1 of Salvelinus alpinus. Classification (NCBI taxonomy): domain Eukaryota; kingdom Metazoa; phylum Chordata; class Actinopteri; order Salmoniformes; family Salmonidae; genus Salvelinus; species Salvelinus alpinus. The sequence continues at coordinate 68,308 of NC_092110.1, forward strand.
AGGTGCCGTTCCCCTCACAGCTCCGTAGGCAAGCACCATGGTCTTGTAGCGGATGCGAGCTTCAACTGGAAGCCAGTGGAGAGAGCGGAGGAGCGGGGTGACGTGAGAGAACTTGGGAAAGTTGAACACCAGACGGGCTGCGGCGTTCTGGATGAGTTGTAGGGGTTTAATGGCACAGGCAGGGAGCCCAGCCAACAGCGAGTTGCAGTAATCCAGACGGGAGATGACAAGTGCCTGGATTAGGACCTGCGCCGCTTCCTGCGTGAGGCAGGGTCGTACTCTGCGAATGTTGTAGAGCATGAACCTACAGGAACGGGTCACCGCCTTGATGTTAGTTGAGAACGACAGGGTGTTGTCCAGGATCACGCCAAGGTTCTTAGCACTCTGGGAGGAGGACACAATGGAGTTGTCAACCGTGATGGCGAGATCATGGAACGGGCAGTCCTTCCCCGGGAGGAAGAGCAGCTCCGTCTTGCCGAGGTTCAGCTTGAGGTGGTGATCCGTCATCCACACTGATATGTCTGCCAGACATGCAGAGATGCGATTCACCACCTGGTTATCAGAGGGGGGAAAGGAGAAGATTAATTGTGTGTCGTCTGCATAGCAATGATAGGAGAGACCATGTGAGGATATGACAGAGCCAAGTGACTTGGTGTATAGCGAGAATAGGAGAGGGCCTAGAACAGAGCCCTGGGGGACACCAGTGGTGAGAGCACGTGGTGCGGAGACAGATTCTCGCCACGCCACCTGGTAGGAGCGACCTGTCAGGTAGGACGCAATCCAAGCGTGGGCCGCGCCGGAGATGCCCAGCTCGGAGAGGGTGGAGAGGAGGATCATATACCAGGGAGCTAGTTTCTTATGACAAATGTTTTTTGTTTTTAGGGGTGTGACTGCATCTAGGGTATTGCGCAAGGTTAAATTGAGTTCCTCAGTTTGGGGGATAACTGGTTTTTGTACTCTGATGTCCTTGGGTAGGCGGAGGGAGTCTGGAAGGGTATCTAGGAAACTTTGGGTTGTCAGAGAATTTATAGCACGATTTTTGATGATCCTTGGTTGGGGTCTGAGCAGATTATTTGTTGCGATTGCAAATGTAATAAAATGGTGGTCCGATAGTCCAGGATTATGAGAAAAAAACATTAAGATCAACAACATTTATTCCACAGGACAAAACTAGGTCCAGGTTATGACTGTGGCAGTGAGTAGGTGTCACGTTCCTGACCTTATTTCCTTGGTTTAGTCTTTGTTTAGTTGGTCAGGACGTGAGCTGGGTGGGTGTAGTCTATGTTTTGTGTTTCTATGTTGGGTTTGTTGTTTGGCCTGATATGGTTCTCAATCAGAGGCAGGTGTGTGTCATTCTCTCTGATTGGGAACCATATTAAGGTAGCCTGTTTGCACTGTTGGTTTGTGGGTGATTGTTTCCTGTCTTTGTGTTCTGCACCAGATAGGACTGTTTTCGGTTTTCACATTTATTGTTTTGTTGCTTGTAGTGTTCACGTTATATTCTTTATTAAATCATGTTGAACACTAGCCGCGCTGCGTTTTGGTCCTCTCCTTCATCCCAGGAAGAAAGCCGTTACAGTAGGTCTGGAGACATGTTGGACAAAACCCACTGAGTCGACGATGGCTCCAAAAGCCTTTTGGAGTGGGTCTGTGGACTTTTCCATGTGAATATTAAAGTCACAAAAAATTTGAATATTATCTGCCATGACTACAGGGTCCAATAGGAATTCAGGGATCTCAGTGAGGAACGCTGTATATTGCCCAGGAGGCCTGTGAACAGTAGGCTGCATAGATTTCATGACTAGAAGCTCAAAAGACAAAAACTTCATCATAAATGTTAGCAACACCTCCGCCTTCGCGGGATACGCGGGGGATATGGTTGTTTGGGCCATACTTATGGTCCATACTTGTGGTCCACACTTCCATTTGTTTGTGTGGGTTACCTTCAGAAGTGTCCCCTTGACAGAGTCTCCCATTTCCATAGAGTGGTCATATTAGTTTTGTAGGCTAAACCGTTCAGTCTCCTCTTCTCACAAAAATCCAATGCATCCGCCTTTGTCGGCCTTCCGCATCTTCAATGGAAGGTGGCGGAGCTACAGGGTTGTTTGTCAGACCATTAGACATTCCAAAAACGTCTGTAGAGAAGACAGATTGAGAAGACAGATTTTTGGGATGTCTCATGGTCTGACCAACAACGCTGTAGCTCGGCCACCTTCCGCGGCAGGTGAAGAAGGCCGACATAGGTGGATGCGGTGAATGGAGACGCAGCCCATGCAAATAAACGGATATCTCTAACTTCCAGATTTTTATGGAGATTTTTTTATTATGTTACTTAGGTTGACGCATGGGTGCCATGGGTGCTCACGTGATGAGGTAGCCTCGCCTGTGACTTTAAAATTTGTGTTGGCCCTCCTGGCCAGGGTCAACACGTTGGTTTCTCCCATGGAAGCCCCTTGTCCAGTTACAAAAGCACACATGCCAACCACATGTGTCTGATCCTTGTGAAACATGTGAAACATGTGAACAGACAAAAAACACTTGTCTGTTCACATGTGAAAAATTCAAGTGAAACGTCACGTGTCTGAAAACCACATGTCTGACTCATGTGAAAATGTCATATTAAAAAAAAGAACATTTACAAGTGACATTTTTCACATGATTTGTCCGAAAACCGCATATCAAAATCTGTGTTTGTGCATTTGCATGCTTCTCATGCGTGTGCATGCATGTGTGCGTGTGCCGCCGTATGTGTGTGCGTGTGTCACGGTGTGTGCGTGCGTGCATGCATGCGTGTGTCATGGGTATATTCTTTATGAAGCAGCACGCTGGCTGCCATTGGCCTTGTCCATTTTCATTACGAAACAAGCTCACACAACCCAGTTCCAAGCTAAATGTTAGCAATGGTTTGCAACTGCTACCACAAGATTTTTTTTTTAAATGTAACCTTAATTTAACTAGGCAAGTCAGTTAAGAACAAATTATTACTTACAATGACAGCCTAGATTCAAACCAGGGACTGTAGTGACGCCTCTTGCACTGAGATGCAGTGCCTTAGACCTCTGAATCAATTCCTTTTGAGTCATTTCAGTAAAAGATTAAAGTCAGCACTTCCATATTTCAAAAGCATCTTTATTCACTTATTCCACCAACATGCCACTTACAATTTCACCGGTCGTAGACAGAATGAGTGTATTTCAACAGATGTAATCAGAGCTAGTACATTCACATAGTGCTCCACAGGGCAGAGAGAACACACAAAGAGGAGCTTTGACACTGTTCAGCCCTACAAACACTATTATACTCTATTACCCTGTTCGAATACTGATCAAATGCAAACATTCCCTTAGCCTGGTCCCAGACCCTTAGCCTGGTCCCAAACATGTTTGGCATGGAGTTGACATGATAGCACAAACAGATCTGGGACCAGGCTACCATTCCCTCCTTATTTAAAGTCATCAGTGTTCTAACCACTGTATTGGCCAGTGTCTAGACCCAAATTAAAGAGATTTTCTGGTACTTTTATATACTTTTTAGCCAGTAGTTCTGAAAGTAGTGCTCAAAAGCCAAAACGGGTCCCGAAAATGGTGTACTTCGTCATCACTTTGCTTCTGAGGCGTACACAAAGATAATAAAAATAACCTGTGTGTCGTTCATGAGCTGTGCACTTGCTTGAGCTCACCCCACAACCTCATTGGACAATGCTGTGCCGATCTGACCCCGCCTCCCACTTTAACCTTGCAACCTCATTGAGCATCATTCCACCTGCCAATCAACATTGTCCCTTAACGTTTGGTTTCTAGCTAATTCCCGTTGTTTTACAGACTGGCAAGCAAACAATTGTAATAATTGCATTTATATAATAGAAAAGTGATAGCCTACTTTCAGTATGTGTTTGCATCGAAGTCCTACTCCTTGAAAGTTGTGTAATGATTATACAGTTGAAGTCGGAAATGTACATACACTTAGTCATTAAAACTAGTTTTTGAACCACTCCACACATTTCTTGTTAACAAACAATAGTTTTGGCAAGTCGGTTAGGACATCTACTTTGTGCATGACAAGTTTTTTTTCCAAAAATTGTTTACAGACAGATTATTTCACTTATAATTCACTCTATCACAATTCTAGTGGGTCAGAAGTTTACATACACTAAGTTGACTGTGCCTTTAAACAGTCTGGAAAATTTAAAAAAATTATGTTGTGGCTTTAGAAGCTTCTGATAGGCTAGTTGACATCATTTGAGTTAATTGGCAGTCTACTTGTGGATGTATTTCAAGGCCTATCTTCAAACTCAGTGCCTATTTGCTTGACATCATGGGACAATCAAAATAAATCAGCCAAGACCTCAGAAAAAAATTTGCAGACCTCCACAAATCTGGTTCATCCTTGGGAACAATTTCCAAACGCCTGAAGGTACCACGTTCATCTGTACAAATAATAGTATGCAAGTAACAACACCATGGGACCACGCAGCCGTCATACCGCTCAGGAAGGAGACGCGTTCTGTCTCCTGGAGATGAACGTACTTTGGTGCGAAAAGTGCAAATCAATCGCAGAACAACAGCAAAGGACCTTGTGAAGATGCTGGAGGAAACGGCTACAAAAATATCTATATCCACAGTAAAACGAGTCCTATATCGACATAACCTGAAAGGCCGCTCAGCAAGGACGAAGCCACTGCTCCAAAACGTCCATAAGAAAAGCCAGACTATGGTTTGCAACTGCACATGGGGACAAAGATCATACTTTTTGGAGAAATGTCCTCTAGTCTGATGAAACAAAAATAGAACTGTTTGGCCATAATGACCATCGTTATGTTTGGAGGAAAAAGGGGGAGGCTTGCAAGCCGCAGAACACCATCCCAACCGTAAAGCACGGGGGTGGCAGCATCATGTTGTGGGAGTGCTATGCTGCAGGAGGGACTGGTGCACTTCACAAAATAGATGGCATCATGAGCAAGGAAAATTATGTGGATATATTGAAGCAACATCTCAAGACATCAGTCAGGAAGTTAAAGCTTGGTCGCAAATGTGTCTTCCAAATGGACAATGACCCCAAGCATACGTCCAAAGTTGTGGCAAAATGGCTTAAGGACAGCAAAGTCAAGGTATTGGAGTGGCCATCACAAAGCCCTGACCACAATCCTATTGAAAACGTGTAGGCAGAACTGGAAAAGCGTGTGCGAGAAAAGAGGCTGTCACGCCCTGGCCTTAGTATTATTTGTTTTCTTTATTATTTTAGTTAGGTCAGGGTGTGACATGGGGTATGTGTGTGTTTTGGGTGATTATATGGTATAGGGGGTGTTGGTTGTAGTGTATGGGTTTGTGTTGAGTGTATGTGTCTAGGTATGTCTATGGTTGAGTGTAGGTGTTTAGGAAAGTCTATGGTTGCCTGATTTGGTTCTCAATCAGAGACAGCTGGTTATTGTTGTCTCTGATTGGGAGCCATATTTAAGGTAGCCATAGGCTTTAGGTGTTTGTGGGTAATTGTCTATGTTGAACGTTTGTTGCTTTTTGTGTGCACTAACGTTTATAGCTTCACGGTCGTTTGTTGTTTTGTTTTGTGTAGTGTTCGTTTTCGTGTTTTTCCTCTTCTAATAAAAGAAGATGTTCTTTTCACGCGCTGCGCCTTGGTCCGTCTCTCCTCCACACGATCGTGACAGAGGCCTACAAACCTGACTCAGTTACACCAGCTCTGTCAGGAGGAATGGGCCAACATTCACCCAACTTATTGTGGGAAGCTTATGAAAGGCTATCCAAAACTTTTGACCCAAGTTAAACAATTTAAAGGCAATGCCACCAAATACTAATTGAGTGTATGTAAACTTCTGACCCACTGGGAATGTGATGAAAGAAATAAAAGCTGAAATAAATCATTCTCTACTATTATTCTGACATTTCACATTCTTAAAATTAAGTGATCCTAACTGACCTAAGACAGGGATTTTTACTAGGATTAAATGTCAGGAATTGTGAAAAACTGAGTTTAAATGTATTTGGCTGAGGTGTATGTAAACTTCCGACTTCAACTGTATATAGCATTTGCCTACGTGATTAATTATGATGAATGATGATCGCTGGCACTCAACTACAGTGTTGGATTATTATCAGGACAGATGGACACATGGAATTGTTTGATTTGGATGGATGGTTGACAACAGAAAGGTAGGGCAATATTTTCTTATCTAAAAAGTGGATGAAAGTTTGCAGTATACATTTCTTGAGCACATCAAAGTTATAGGTGTGTTGTGTTGTGATTCATAAAATGTATCATTGTCTATTAACGCAATATATTCCGAAATTCTAACAAAATACACCATTGTAACTATTTAGGAGATACTGTACAGGTTGTGACTTGTGAGCATAGTGTTTCTGATCGGGTTGACAATGGTCTTCTAATGTATTTGTCTGGCTACAATGCCATCTTTAGAGCACATCATTTTCTGCTTGGTGTGACGTGGTGACGTTGGACCCAGGTGAAGAGAACAGATGAGGAATCAGTGGTTAAGGATAAACATAATACTTTACTGAGAAACGGTAGCCGCAGGATCACAGTACACTTGAAAAAACAACAAACAAACACACAAGTCTCGAAAACTCACTCAGGAAACAAACACACACGGTAAACAATTTATGCTTCTGCTAAGGACAAACCTGAGTGTCATTAATGTCTCTAGGACGGTCTCTGCCTCCCTCTGGTGACAGGTGGGACCATGACACTTGGTTACCAGAGAAATGTAGGCTGTTGAAAGAGAGAAATTAAACTAATACCGAGGTCTAATAGATCTAACTTCTAATGCCAAATGTTTTCTAACTTATGGATTTGAATGTATTTTCAATGCTATTGAAATAACTAATGGTAAGCTCATGTAACCAGTCAATCCCACTCGATTCAGAGCGCATGCTCTCTACACGTCAGGAAAGAGTGCATATCTCATGCACTAAATGATGCCAAGGAAGAATGGAAGAATTCTGTGCCTTTCTCCGTTGGGAGAGGACTGCAGATGGTTTATTATGCATGTATGAGCCATATATTGAGACATAGAGTCCAAAACGGGAGGTTAAAAAAATAACAAGGTCGTTTTATATCCTCTAGAACAAGTTTTTAAGCTAGTTCTAGTGATTTTCCAATGAGCATGTTTGTTAGTCCATGACTGAGCTTAATCTGTGTCCAGGCCCTAAATATCGCAACTCTGAAATTCAAAGCGATGCATAATAGTAACACAAAACACATGGTGGTGAAATTCTCTCAACTCTGCACCATTACATCTTGATAGAGCATACTATAGTTCTTACTCTCTGAATATCCAAACCCTTTCTTAAAAGGCCATAGCTTGGGTGTTAAAGCATGTGTGTGCATGTGTGTGTTTCTTTTGGTTCTGAGAATACAGGCTACAATGCAGCTCAGACAACTGAAAAGGTCTGTTGACTGCTTATTTGTGTGTGTGAGGAAGAGAGAGGCTTTCTATTACCCAGCGGTGTAAAGTACTTAAGTAACAATACTTGAAAATACTACTTAAGTAGCTTTTTTGCGTAACTGTACTTTACTTCACTATTTATATTTTTTACAACTTTTACGTTTACTTCACTACATTCCTAAAGAAAATGATTACTTTTTACTCCGTACATTTTCCCTGACACCCAAAAGTACTTGTTGCATTTGGAATGCTTAGCATGACAGGAAAATTGTCCAATTCACGCACTTATCAAGAGAACATCCCTGATCATCCCTACTGCCTCTGATCTGGTGGACTCACTAAACACATGCTTCATTTGTAAATTATGTCTGAGTGTTGGAGCATGCCCCTGGCTATTCGTAAATTTTAAAAACAAGAAAATGATGCTGTCTGGTTTGCTTTATATAAGGAATTTTTAATTATTTATACTTTACTTTTACTTTTGATACTTAGGTATATTTTATCAATTACATTTACTTTTGATACTTAAGTATATTTAAAACCAAATACTTTTAGGCTTTTACTCAAGTAGTATCTTACTGGGTGACTTTCACTTTTACTATTTCTATTAAGGTATTTTTGCTTTTACTCAAGTATGACAATTGGGTACTTTTCCCACCACTGCCATTAACTAGTAACACATCCGGTCGTTGACCTGGTAACTTTACAAGGAACCCTGAGCTTGGCTTCGGGCCAAGCTAATTGTAGTGAATCCGACTGTGTGGCTCCATCATCATATAATACTGAAGGCTATGTTTTTTCCTTGACAAGGCACTGAGTTCCCTTTGAAATGTTTACTATACACTTACTACATCAAAAAGTTCCCCCCCACTATTTATCTATTTGAAATATTTCAAAAAAAAAATTGTCATTCATGTAACTGCTAATTATCAGTTTATTAAGCTCTTCAAGAGTTATGGTGTTCTTAAAAAGACTACTCTTTTCTAGTTCCCTTTAAAAAAAGAAAATAATAACATTTTAAATCCTGCCACAGGAGAGCACTATGTCCCTTCTTTCGGTGAGAGTAGGCCAAGATAAGGTCAAGATGAAGAGCCTATATCAAATCAAATTAATAGAAATTGTATTGTTCATATACACATATTTAGCAGATGTTATTGTGGGTGTAGCGAAATGCTTGTGTCCCGAGCTCCGACAGTGCACTAGTATCTAACAATTCACAACAATACACAAAAATCTAAAAGTAAAAGAATGGAATTAATAAATAAATAAATATTAGGATGAGCAATGTTGGAGTGGCATTGACTAAAATGCAGTAGAATACAGTATATACATATGAAATAAATAAAACAGTATGTAAACATTATTAAAGTGACTAGTGTTCCATTATTAAAATGACCAATGATTCCATGTCTATGTACATAGGGCAGCAGCCTCTAAGGTGCAGGGTTGAGTAACTGGGTGGTAGCCGGCTAGTGATGGCTAATCAACAGTCTGGTAGCCTTGATATGGAAGCTGTTTTTCAGTCTCTCGGCCCCAGCTTTGATGCACCAGTACTGACCTCGCCTTCTGGATGATAGCGTGGTGAACAAGCAGTGGCTCGGGTGGTTGTTGTCCTTGATGATCTTTTTGGCCTTCCTGTGACATTGGGTGCTGTAGGTGTCCTGGAGGGCAGGTAGTTTGCCCCTTGTGATGCGTTGTGCAGACTGCACCACCCTCTGGAGAGCCCTGCAGTTGTGGGCGGTGCAGTTGCCATACCAGGCGGCAATTGTGCATCTGTAACATTTTGTGAGGGTTTTTGGTGACAAGCCAAACTTCTTCAGCCTCCTGAGGTTGAAGAAGTGCTGTTGCGCCTTCTTCACCACACTGTCTGTGTGGGTGAACCATTTCAGTTTGTCAGTGATGTGTATGCCTACCAAGGCTCAGGAGAAGACCCAGATGCAGACAGTTTCGAAGTAACAAAAAGTTTATTACAAAAACAGGGGGGGGCAGGCAAACGACAGGTCAAGGGCAGGCAGAGGTAAGTAATCCAGAGCAGAATCTGAAAGGTGCAGAACGACAGGCAGTCTCAGGTCAGGGCAGGCAGAATGGTCAAAACCAGGAAAGCAAGAATACAGGAACTAGAGAAAAACAGGAGCATGGGAAAAACGATGGTAGGCTTGACGAAACAAAACGAACTGGCAACAGACAAACAGAGAACACAGGTATAAATACACTGAGGATAATGGGAAAGATGGGCCACATCTTCCACCTTCTCCCCTGCTGTCCCGATGATGTGGATAGGGGGGTACTCCCTCTGCTGTTTCCTCGAAGTGCACTATCATCTTCTTTGTTTTGTTGACATTGCGTGAGAGGTTATTTTCCTGGCGCCACATTCCCAGAGCCCTCACCTCCTCCCTGTAGGCTGTCTCGTCGTTGTTGGTAATCAAGCCTGTGTCATCTGCAAACTTGATGGTTGAGTTGGAGGAGTGCTTGGCCATGCAGTAATGGTTGAACAGGGAGTACAGGAGGTGGCTGAGCACGCACCCTTGTGGGGCCCCAGTGTTGAGGATCAGCAAAGTGGAGGTGTTGTTTCCTACCTTTACCATCTGGGGGCGGCACGTCAGGAAGTCCAGGACCCAATTGCACAGGGCGGGGTTCAGACCCAGGGCCTCAAGCTTAATGATGAGCTTGAAGGGTACTATGGTGTTGAATGCTGAGCTATAGTCTTAGAATCTTAGTCTTAGAATCTTAGCCACTTAATAATGTTAACATACCTTGCATTACTCATTTCATATGTATATATTGTATTCTATACTATTCCACTGTATCCATTCTGCTCTGACATCGCTCGTCCATATGTACAGTATATAGTCTTTATTCATTCCTACTTAGATTTGTGTGTTGGGTATATGTGTAATTTGTTAGGTATTACTTGTTAGATATTACTGCACTGTTGGAGCTCGAAGCACAAACATTTCGCTACACCCGCAATAACATCTGCTAATCACGTGTATGTGACCAATAACATTTGATTTGATTTGAACAGCATTCTTACATAGGTATTCCTCTTGTCCAGATGGGATAGGGCAGTGTGATGGCGATTGCATCATCTCTGGACCTATTGGTGCGGTAAGCAAATTGAAGTGGGTCTAGGGTGACAGGTAAGGTGGAGGTGATATGATCCTTGACTTGTCTCTCAAAGCACTTCATGATGACAGAAGTGAGTGCTACGGGGCGGTAATCATTTAGTTCAGTTACCTTTCATTCTTGGGTACAGGAACAATGGTGGCCATCTTGAAGCATATGGGGACAGCGGGGATAGGGAGAGATTGAATATGGGATAGGGAGAGATTGAATATGGAAAATGGACACCCTTTTTCTACCCAATTTCGTGGTATCCAATTGTTAGTAGTTACTGTCTTGTCTCATCGCTACAAATCCCGTACGGACTCGGGAGAGGCGAAGGTCGAGAGCCATGCGTCCTCCGAAACACAACCCAACCAAGCCGCACTGCTTCTTAACACAGCGCACATCCAACCCGGAAGCCAGCCGCACCAATGTGTCGGAGGAAACACCGTACACCTAGCGACCTGGTCAGCATGTACTGCGCCCGGCAGTCGCTAGTGCGCAATGAGACAAGGATATCCCTGCCGGCCAAACCCTCCCTAACCCGGACGACGCTAGGCCAATTGTGCGCTGCCCCATGGGCCTCCCGGTCGCGGCCGGCTGCGACAGAGCCTGGGCTCGAACCCAGAGTCTCTGATGGCACAGCTAGCACTGCGATGCAGTGCCTTAGACCACTGCGCCACCCGGGAGGCCCGGCCTGCGCATGCTTTGAGGACACGGCTTGGGATATCGTCTGGACCGGCAGCCTTGTATGGGTTAACACGCGTAAATGTAAATTACTTACTCACGTCGGCCACGGAGAACGAGAGCCCACAGTCCTTGAGAGCGGGTTGCATCGTGGCACTGTGTTATCCCCAAAAGGGGGCGAAGAAGGTGTTTAGCTTGTCCGGAGCAAGATGTGTCCACGATGTGGCTGGTTTTCCCTTTGTTATCCATGACTGTCTTTAGACCCTGCCACATACGTCCTCTGTCTGAGCTGTTGAATTGTGACTATAGAATGACAAGCCTATGTAATGAACAAAGAAATCCAATGTGTATTAGCTACATTATCAGTTGAAATGATCAATGGATAAAACTGAACTAAACAATAACAGTAAAAACATTAATTGAGTTACTGTTATAATAGTTATGTTATGATGATATTGTCCACTGATAAAAATAATATGCATTGTATTAATTAAGTGTTTGTCATTGTATGCTGAGACACAATAAATCAGAAGAATGCAAGGGAAGAACGGAAGAATGCGGGGGCAAATGGCAGGAACGTACGGAATGATGATGTCAACACTTTCCTACTTCCCTCTCTTCAGTTTGTTTGACAGTGCTGAAATAGCTGATGACAAAGAGCTGGCCTGACCTTGCTTTGGCATCATTTCTGTTTTTATCTTTTCATGTAAACCTCTGCCTATTTGCCTGGAAGCCTCCTGACCTTCCAGATTTCCCGCAGCCCACGCCGCCCACTCCCTCCCTGGGTAAATCCATATTGCTCCCCTTCCCCTGCACTCCTCTCCTCCCTTACCCACTGACCCACTGGCGGAAAGCGTGGGCTATTTGCGTTAGAGAGAGTCTGCTTTTAGAACACCGGGGTGCTATTTTCTCACTCACACTTCAATACTAGGTGGGCTTATGCAATGCCGCTCTCTCTCTCCACAGAGAAGTATGGCTTGTTTACACAATAGTGGACTCGGCCAAATGGATGTGGAGTCTGTGGACTTGCAGGAAGCCAATATAGTCAAATATAGATATTGAGGTGAAGTACTGAGTAAATGAGTAGGCTTACAACAATTTAATATAACTTCGTAAAGCTGAATATCCTAGGATATCAAATATCCACTTTATTTTTCCTCAGATACCCAAAGTAGTTCATCCTAAAAACCAACCGCAATCCAAACACTACCAGATACTGTATCTCTAAGATATCATATCCACTTTTAAAGCTGCCATGTGCTAGACACCCACTTTTTTAAACAAATACTCAAATGCCCTCTATACCAGCCTCAAAATGTTTACAGATTCTGTCCAAAAATAGGACTGGCAGTTTTGATGACACTCTATGTGATGACAGTATCTGACATCACAGGCCTGAGAGCGTGAGCGGCTGATTTACCCCCCCAAAAAGAACTAAATACAGAAATAATATGTATGACTGAGGGCAAGTGGGTCAGGTGACGATGATGATCCGTACCTCATGAAATCCCAGGGGAAACTAACTTAGAAAAGGCTATTACTGCTTTTCCAACCACAGTAAAGTAATTGCAGTAAGGTAATTTTCCAGGACTAGGCTTAATTATTTTTGTGGAAAAAGACTGCAATTCTGTGTATGTGGATTATGAGTAAAGTCTTTGTCTATATGTTATGTCTGTATATTCTGTTTATTGTGGTAAGAGCAGCATCATTTCACCAGCTCATATTCCTGGTACGTGTAGATGTACTTGACAAATAAAGGTGATTGTGATTATAGCCTTGCCCTAGACAGACACTAATAAACCTGTATGAATCAGAACATTCCAACAAATACTACTACATCACCCTACATCATCTATTTTTGTTCAGGGGGTACTATTTTCCCATCATTAGCATCATCCCCTGCCAACCTTCTTAGAGACCCCGATTCAAGTGTACCAAGATTGACGGATGTCTTTACAAACATTTGGAACATATTCAGGGTATGTGCTTAACATATACAAGCCCTAGTATATAATTATACCCCACAGCAAGAGCTGAAGAGTAGGTATAACTTCCAGTGGACCTCTTCATCCATTAAATATCTTGGAGTATATCTACCAAAAGATATATCCAAACTCTATGACATGAATTACGTTTACATCAACAAGAAAAAATATGATGACCTGGACAGGTGGAATTCACTTCCTTTGGAGTAGAATTGAAACAATCAAAATGCATATCCTGCTGAGGTTACTGTATTTGTTCCAATCACTGCCCATAGAAATCCCACCCAAACAGTTCAGAGAATGGGATAAACGGATATCAAGGTTTATCTGGAACAGTAAGAGGCCAAGAATTAGATATACAACATTACAATTACCAAAAAACTGTGGGGGTATGGCCTTGCCAAGCCTAAAACATTATTTTGTGTTAGCCCAATTGAGAGCTCTGGTGTGTTGGTGCAATTCAGAATACGAATCCAAATGGAAAGACATCGATACTACTTTGACAGAGATACCCATACAGTCAGTTTTGGGTAATAAGGACATGGTAATAGAAATATACAATAGACAAAATCTGTGGATTAATTTCTTTCTTAAGACATGGTTTAGGGTAGTTAAGCAAATTCATTTAGACAGAGAGGTAAAACTGCTGAGCTGGCCCGCTTACAAACCCAGCTTCCTCTCTGCAATTCAGGATCAAATCAAATCAAATTGTATTGGTCACATACACATGTTTAGTAGATGTTATTGCGGGTGTAGCGAAATGCTTGTAGGATAGCAGATTTAAACAGTGGACACAAAAAGCCATCACATCATTTTGTACAATTATAAGGAATGGGGATCTAGAGAACTTCCATGACCTAAGTAAAACACATGGCTTGGATAAACAAGATTTTTACAGGTACCTACAAGTTCTAAACCAATTTTTTTAAATAAATAAAAGTGATTGACCCTCGGGCACCTCAGAAATTGATCCAAGTATTCACTAACGCATACAATTTGGGGAGTATACAATTATTTATTTTTTTAATCTTTACTTGGGTATTCTATCCTCAAAGAAACACTATACAAAATATATCAAACCAAAATGGGAGGAGGAACTTAACATTGAAATAACTGATGAAACATGGTTGAACATATTTGAGACTCAATTAAGCTCTACCAACTCAAAGACTTAGAGCTAATTCTGTTGGAAGAATGTTTCTTCATAACACCTCAACCGAAATCAAAACAGACTGGCTCCCAACACCCTTGTTGGAGAGAATGCGGGCTATCAAGGGTGGATTACACTCATATCTTTTGGTCCTGTCCCGCAATTGACACTTCTATACTATTCTACGGTATCTTAGTCACTTAATGTTTACATATCTTGCATTACTCATCTCATACAGTTGAAGTCAGAAGTTTACATACACTTAGGTTGGACTCATTAAAACTTGCTTTTCAACCACTCCACAAATTTCATCTTAACAAACTATAGTTTTGGCAAGATGGTTAGGACATCTCATTTGTTCATGACACAAGTAATTTGAAAATAAATTGTTTACAGACAGATTATTTCACTTATCATTCACTGTATCACAATTCCAGTGGGTCCGAAGTTTACATACACTAAGTTGACTGTGCCTTTAAACAGCTTGGAAAATTGCCGAAAATGATGTCATGGCTTTAGAACCTTCTGACATTATGTGAATATATTGAAGCAACATCTCAAGACATCAGTCAGGAAGTTAAAACTTGGTCGCAAATGGGTCTTCCAAATGGACAATGACCCCAAGCATACTTTGAAAGTTGTGGCAAAATGGCTTAAGGACAACAAAGTCAAGTTATTGGAGTGGCAATCACAAAGCCCTGATCTCAATCCTATAGAACATTTGTGGGCAGAACTGAAAAAGCGTGTGTGAGCAAGGAGGCCTACAAACCTGACTCAGTTGCACCAGCTCTGTCAGGAGGAATAGGCCAAAATTCACCCAACTTATTGTGGGAAGCTTGTGGAAGGCTACCCAAAACGTTTGACCCAAGTTAAACAATTTAAAAGCAATGCTACCAAATACTAATTGAGTGTATGTAAACTTCTGACCCATTGGGAATGTGATGAAAGAAATAAAAGCTGAAATAAATAATTCTCTCTACTATTATTCTGACATTTCACATTCTTAAAATAAAGTGGTGATCCTAACTGACCTAAGACAGGGAATTTTTACTAGGATGAAATGCCAGGAATTGTGAAAAACTGAGATTACATGTATTTGGCTGAGGTTTATGTAAACTTCCGACTTCAACTGTATATATATACTGTTTTCTATACTATTCAACTGTATCTTAGTCCATTCCACTCTAACATCGCTCGTCCATATGTATATAGTCTTAATTACTTTCCTACTTAGATTTGTGTGTATTGGGTATATGTTGTGTAATTTGTTAGATATTACTTGTTAGATAATACTGCACTGTCGGAGCTAGAAGAACAAGCATTTCGCTACACCCGCAATAACATCTGCTAATCATGTGTATGTGACCAATAACATTTGATTCGATTTCAATAGAGAAAAGTACCTGTTGAAGGTCCAACTGGCAGCCAGTAAAAAGGCTATCACTAGGAAATGGCTACCAAAAGAGCATTCCACTGTGAAACAAAGAAATACGTTATATGGTGCGTATGACCTTCACTTTAAGAACTCACGAGGAGAGATGCCAGGAATACTGGGAAAACATGGATTTCGAACATGAAAATTGCTTTATTCAAAGACGATGTTACCGTAACTAATCTGATGAACGTATGACGTGTGCTGTACCTGCTAGACCTTTCAAAAAAACATTTTATGTTGTTAAAAAAAAAATGTGTGTTCAACAAAAACAAGGTTTAAAAACATTTATAGTATGATTTTACCAGATTTATTCAAAATCTCATCATTTCTTTCTCCTAAGAATCATCTTTTATGCAGTGCTGGTGAAATGGACAATCAAAAACATTCGCTATTGCTGCATTGAATAATAAAATTGCCATGCAATCTGATATCTTGTGCTTTCTTTTGAAAGACTGTGGATTGTCCAACATGAAATTCTCTGAAAGATGAAGAACGGAAATGGCCCCAAAAATCAGATAACCCTTCAGGAAAATATTTATTTGAGGACTATCTCCAGGATACCTGTAGGATTGTTTTCCTGAATGACTTCCTGCATGATTCCTAGAGGATCTTGCAGGATTCCTGCAGGAATTGTCTTATAGGACAACGACAAGAAATCCTACCCCCAAATTCTGTGGGATATCCAGCAGAACTTCCGATTCCTGCACCATATACTGCATATTCTGTAGGATTCCTGCAGGATTTTTCATGCATGATTCCTGTAGGACTTTTTGTAAGGGTTGTGAGCAAAGAGCATGTTTCTGGTTTCTCTGTCCTGATATTGTTGATGGAGCGCGCGCACATGAGCATGCAGAAATACCTGGCCTGTTGCGTGCAAATGTAGGAAAGTGCCCATTTGGGGATGTCTGAGTTCTGATTGCCATAACTCACCACATCCACCACTAATAAGCTTAGCTTCTCAGGAATTTTTTCTTCACCTCACACAGTAAGTCAACAAAGTCAGCTTTTTACATACTTTGCAAATGATAATAGTACCTCACAGTATTTAAAAAATCTTTCCATCAAAGAGCAAAATATCATGATCTGATATATCCAACTGAAACGCCATAAAATTACCACAAAACCTTCTGTGCGAGCTCCCTGGCGCAGGAAACTCTTTATTTATTTTAACTTTTTTTGGTACTTTTACCACGTTTTCCCCTCAATTTCCTGGTATCCAGTCAGTAGTTACAGTCTTGTCTCATCGCTGTAACTCCCGTACAGACTCGGGAGAGGCGTAGGTCGAGAGCCGTGCGTACTCCGAAACACAACTCAACCAAGCCGCACTGCTTCTTGACACAACACCCACTTAACCCAGAAGCCAACCGCACCAATGTGTCGGAGGAAACACTGTGCACCTGGCAACCATGTCAGTGTGCACTGCACCCAGCCCGCCACAGGAGTCGCTAGTGCACGATGGGACAAGGACATCCCTGACGGCCAAACTCTCCCCAAACCCGTATGACCCTAGGCCAATTGTGCGCCGCCCCATGGGTCTCCCTTTCACAGCCAGCTGCGACAAAGCCTGGACTCAAACCCAAAGTCTTTACTGGCACAGCTAGCACTGTGATGCAGTGCCTTAGACCACTGCGCCACTCGGGATCCCTTGGCACAGGAAACTCTCTGAGGGCCCAGAATAGACTGTTGATACAATGTTGCAAGTTCGCTAGCCACAGCCTCAGGCAGGAACCAGTTGATTGATTTGATACAATGTAGCACTTCACTAGTGATAGCTCAAGTCAAGACCAATAGAAATGAAGGCAGACAGGTAGAGTAAAGAGATGAATGCGATTGAAAGAACCTGCATTTTCATCAGTTTATTTTCTACTGTTTTTATATGTCGGCTTTAGGCCTATGTATTTTACTTAATTGACGGTGGAAGGCCTACTGTTGCATTGGCCTATAGGATATCTTAGTTCCATGCGCTCATTTCTTTAGCCGCCAATGGATCACGGTGTATCAATGTGTCCATTTGGCAGAGGCTGGTGCTTTCACATTAGTTACATTTTTACTTTGGGATTTTTATCATTTTAATTAAGATTTGTATGATTAACCACGTGACAATGACTTTGAGATATTGTAACAAAATTGTTCCACGAAAATGGCGTGCAGATATAACTGGCAAGCAGATCGGTAGAAATCGTTGGATAAAATCGAAGCTTTTTCAAACTTGAAACTCATGCGCCACCTATGGTCTTCACTATAACACCCATAAAAAAAGTGTGCAGCGCATGCACACATAGGAGCTCCCGTGAAAAAAACATGGCCCCCTTTGGAAATCAAATGCCCATACAACTGATTCGTTCTGGCACCGGCCCTGCATGTCCAATGACTTCTGGGAATGAAACCTCGAGCCACATCCCAGAATTCTTTACAAATGAAGGATAAACATGCTTTCGCCATCCCCTCCCACAGCCCAGGAAGTGATAGGAGTGATTGATCAATACTACTTATTTGTATACGTGCGTGTGTGTTTTCCTGTGAGTCCAGGTCAGTATGACCTCCTCTTTGATGGTGTGATGGATTACAGGTTAGTAGCCTCCTCTGGGATTGCGCTCGCACACACTTAAAACACACACAGACACCACACACACACACACACACACACACACACACACACACACACACACACACACACACACACACACACACACACACACACACACACACACACACACACACACACACACACACACACACACACACACACACACACACACACACACACACACACACACACACGGAAAACGAGGGTAGACAATTTCCTTTCAGAATCAACAGATGGCAGCAAAGTATTGCACCAGTCCGCATCAAAATACATGCACCAGTTAGCATGTAGTGCAATCATAAGATTTCAATCAGTGGTCGAAAAAGTACCCCATTATCATACTTGAGTAAAAGTAAAAATACATTAATAGAAAATTACTCAAGTAAAAGTGAAAGTCATCCAGTAAAACACTACTTGAGTAAAAGTCTAATTTAAGTATTTGGTTTTAAATATACTTAAGTATCACAAGTAAATGTATAGATCATTTCAAATTCGTTATATTAAGCAAACCAGACGTCACCATTTTCTTTTAGCTCTCGTTGTCGATAAACTATATATTGATAACCAGTTGTTCAGAGACACAAAGACTACTCCATGGCTATTTTAAAAATTACAAAGTTCTTATATACGAGGAAAATAATGAAACACAATTCTAGCCCAGTAATGGATTGTGGTCCCGTGTGGCTCAGTTGGTAGAGCATGGCGCTTGCAACGCCAGGGTTGTGGGTTCAATTCCCATGGGGGGACCAGGATGAATATGTATGAACTTTCCAATTTGTAAGTCGCTCTGGATAAGAGCGTCTGCTAAATGATTTAAATGTAATGTAAATGTGATAATACAATAAAAAATATAGCTTATCTATATATTTTCAAATATAACTAATTGGAACACAAAAGCACTAATTCAACATGGTGAAGATAAAAACTCAGTAAACAGAAGACACAGTATGTGTGGATGGTGTGGTGTGTGTTTTTTATGTTTGGGAAAGTGTGGTGTTGAGTGAGAAAGGAAATGGTTGCATATCCCAGAACCAATGTATTGGTGTGATCGGGGGTGTGAGAGAGCTTTCAATGTTGTTCAGATGATGGATATACTTTTTATAATGAATTATACATCTTATTATTATTTTTTTCTATCATGGTGGAACAGTGTTTTAAAATAAATTATACATTAAATGTATTTATTGTCCTATAATGGGAAACAACATTTTATTTATTTATTAATTAATTAGATATATAATTTATGATCCTACATTGATGGAACGGTCCACAACCCTATACCCTACACACCACCTGAATGACGCAGATACTAAGGAGAAGTCCCTAACTGTTTTATGGGCCTGCTGTAAGCAGTCTGTATGCAGCCAAAATGTGGTCAGAGACCTAGAGCAGCACTGCCCCCTCAAGATTCTGAGCCTGCTTGGCAGGGTTTGTCCTGCAAAGCCAAAGCCCCTAAAGGGACAGCATACTATACAAGGAAATTCTCAAAGCTGCTAATGAGAACCTTGACGACCTTGTACCTAGCCTGTGGGGATTCCGGTGGGGTACCCCCACCCAGGCAGTGGCAGTGCTGGCAACACTAGCTGCAGTAACCCATGGGGGGTCACACTCGGACATTCAGAGAGGGGGTATATTATTGTGGCCCTGGTGGCACAAAATCAAAAGTCTGACTGCATGGAGATGCTTGGGAATATGGTCAATACGGGGGACCGTGTTGTGGGTGTTTCAGGGAAAAGGTATACATTTGACCTCCATCATCTATGACGTGACAATGGTTAATAAAATCTCTCCATTTCTGCCCATTTTTTTGCACAGTCTGGCAGACCTTCTCGTACAGCTGCAACAATATATGCATTCGTAAATCAATACCTTTCTTGAGTTGGGCTCTGGGATTGTGCAACTGTTGAGAATGTGAGCCTATGGTTGTGTGGGTGGAAAGGGTTAAGTGTGTGTGAGTGTATGGGTGTATGTGTGTATCCCACAACTGTTGCGAAGCTGTAAAAGATGTTAGGGACAATATAGGATGATTCACAATAATTGTTTGCTAATATAATAATTGCTTGCAATAATGTAATGTTGGTTATGGCAAGACTGGTGAGAGGTAAAATCCTTTGCATTTTCACATTACTACAAATATTAATAGCTAATTATGGAAAATAAGAAACAGGATTAAAACATTTTTTTTTTTAAATGTATGGCTATATATAACACAAATCGAGGTGAGGGTGATGGAAATGCATTTGGCGGTTGATCTACCTCTGTTCTGTAAATGGCACTGTGTGCTCTTTTCGAAGGATGGATCCCAGTCTTTTCAGGGCTATGGAATACGGGGGCTCGGGGGTGGTCTGCCAGGCATTGGGATGACAACCCAACTCGGGATGAGGAGGGCTTTTAGCGGGTGGAATAGTGGGGACCAATTGGAGGTTTACTTAGTAGCAATAGAAATATCATGGTACAGCTATATAGACATTCAATCATCATGTTACTTTTTAATGGTACGTTTACAAACATATATTTTGATAAAAATAATTGAAAGTTGTGTCTCATTATGGTAAGTGGTGAAATAAATATAGCCAGTTACAATTGTAATGGCTTAGCAGATAATAAGAAAAGACAATCAGTATTTACCTGGCTAAAAGAGAAGGAATATAATATCTATTGTTTACAGGAAACTCATTCAACAATTTTAGATGAAGTTTTGTGGAAAAAGGACTGGGGGGGCGAAATATATTTCTCCCATGGGCAAAGAAATTCAAAAGGGGTGATGGTTTTAATTAACAGTAATTTTTATCCAAATGTGCAAATTGTCCAAACAGATCATCAAAGTAGATGGATTATTTTAAATATGTTATTGGACAATAAACAGATATGGCTTATTAAGGTCCAAATAATGATGATCCAAGCATTTTTGAAAATATATATAAGAATGTATCAACTCTACAAGCAACACTAGACTCTATTATTATGTTGGGAGATTTTAATACAGTCTTAAATACCTCTATGACCCGGAAAGGAATTCAGTAGATTAGTGGATATATGGATATTTAAATACCCTGACCTAGTGAGATATACATGGCGGAGGCTTAATCAAGCTAGTCGTCTTGACTACTTTCTTATGCCATTCTATCTGGCACCAAAAGTTTAAAAGTGTTGAAAGGGGACAGAATGCGGTCGGATCATCACATAATTGGCATATATATTACTCTTACAGAATTTCCACGTGGGTGAGGATATTGTAAATTTAATCAAAGCCTATTAGATAAATTGTTTAGAACTAGGACAGAAGATTTTATAACTGACTTCTTCAGACATAACATAGGTACAGCAGATCCCCTTATTGGGTTCGCCTACACAGCCCAGTGCGGGTTATTCCACCTCCCCGCATTGGTCGGGCTACGGGGAGCATGCAACCAGGTAAGGTTGGGCAGGCTCAGTGCTCAAGGGAGCCAGTACGCCTGCACGGTCCGGTATATCCGGCGCCACCTTCCCGCCCCAGCCCAGTACCTCCAGTTCCAGCACCCCGCACTCGCCTTATGGTGCGTGGCCCCAGCCCAGTACCACCAGTGCCTACACCACGCACCAGGCTTCCAGTGCGTCTCCAGAGCCCTGTTCCTCCTCCACGCACTTTCCCTATGGTGCGTGTCTCCAGCACAGTACCTCCAGTTCCGGCACCACGCACCAAGCCTCCTGTGCGTCTCCAGAGCCCTGTACGCACTGTTCCTTCTCCCCGCACTCGCCCTGAGGTGCGTGCCCTCAGCCCGGTACCTCCAGTTCCGGTACCACGCACCAGGCCTATAGTGCGCCTCGAGAGTCCAGTGTGCCCTGTTCCTGTTCCCCGCACTAGCCTTGAGGTGCGTGTCTCCAGTCCGGTACCACCAGTTCCGGTACCACGCACCAGGCCTACTGTGCGCCTCAGCAGGTCAGAGTCGGCCGTCTGCCCAACGCCGCCTGCACTGCTCGTCTGCTCAACGCCGCCTGCACTGCTCGTCTGCCCAGCGCCGTCTGAGCTGCCTGCCTGCCCAGCGCCGTCTGAGCTATCCGTCTGCCCAGTGCCGTCTGAGCCATCCGTCTGCCCAGTGCCGTCTGAGCCATCCGTCTGCCCAGTGCCGTCTGAGCGATCCGTCTGCCCAGCGCCGTCTGAGCCATCCGTCTGTCCCGAGCCATTAGAGCCGCCCGTCTGTCCCGAGCCGTTAGAGCCGTCCGTCAGTCAGGAGCCGCTAGAGCCGTCCGTCAGTCAGGAGCCGCCAGAGCCGCCAGCCAGTCAGGAGCTGCCAGAGCCGCCAGCCAGTCAGGAGCTGCCAGAGCCGTCAGCCAGTCAGGAGCTGCCAGAGCCGCCAGCCAGTCATGAGCTGCCCTCCAGTCATGAGCTGCCTTCCAGTCATGAGCTGCCTTCCAGTCATGAGCTGCCCTCCAGTCATGAGCTGCCCTCCAGTCGTGAGCTGCCTTCCAGTCATGAGCTGTCCTCCAGTCATGAGCTGCCCTCCAGTCATGAGCTGCCCTCCAGTCATGAGCTGCCCTCCAGTCATGAGCTGCCCTCTAGTCATGAGCTGCCACTCAGTCCGGAGCTGCCACTCAGTCCGGAGCTGCCACTCAGTCCGGAGCTGCCATTCAGTCCGGAGCTGCCATTCAGTCCGGAGCTGCCATTAGTCCGGAGCTGCCCTTCAGTTCAGAGCTGCCTCTCTGTCCGGAGCTGCTTTTCAGTCCGGAGTTGCCCCTCTGTCTTGAGCTACCTCTCTGTCTTGAGCTACCTCTCTGTCTTGAGCTACCTCTCTGTCCTGAGCTATCTCCTCTATCTAGGGGGGGCCTTGGTGAAGGTTCCTAGACCAAGGTCGGGGGCGAGGGTCGCCACTCAAAAGACGCTAAGGAGGGGGACAAAGACAGTGGTAGAGTGGTGGCCTCGTCCTGCGCCGGAGCCGCCACCGCGGACAGATGCCCACCCAGACCCTCCTCTTGAGTTTTAGGGGTGCGTTCGGAGTCCGCACCTCAGGAGGGGGGTACTGTAACGTCCTGACCAGAGTTCTTATGTGTTTTGCTTGTTTAGTGTTGGTCAGGACGTGAGCTGGGTGGGAATTCTATGTTGTGTGTCTAGTTTGTCTGTTTTTGTGTCCAGCCTAATATGGTTCTCAATCAGAGGCAGCTGTCAATCGTTGTCTCCTGTCTCTGTGTTTGTGTTCTGCACCAGATAGGTCTGTCTCGGTTTTCACATTTGTTATTTTGTATTTTGTATAGTGTTCACGTATTCGTCTCTTTGTTTATTAAATATGTTGAACACTAGCCGCGCTGCATTTTGGTCCTCTCCTTCACCAATGGAAGAAAACCGTTACAACTGAACGTAACGCGTCAATGTAAACTGAGTTTTTGGATATAAATATGAACTTTATCGAACAAAACATACATGTATTGTGTAACATGAAGTCCTATGAGTGTCATCTGATGAAGATCATCAAAGGTTAGTGATTCATTTAATCTCTATTTCTGCTTATTGTGACTCCTCTCTTTGGCTGGAAAAATGGCTGTGTTTTTCTGTGACTATGTACTGACCTAACATAATCGTTTGGTGTGCTTTCATCGTAAAGCCTTTTTGAAATCTGACACATTGGCTGGATTCACAACAAGTGTAGCTTTAATTGGGTGTATTGCATGTGTGATTTCATGAAAGTTTTATTTTATAGTAATTTATTTGAATTTGGTGCTCTGCATTTTACATTTACATTTACATTTAAGTCATTTAGCAGACGCTCTTATCCAGAGCGACTTACAAATTGGTGCATTCACCTTATGATATCCAGTGGAACAACCACTTTACAATAGTGCATCTAACTCTTTTAAGGGGGGGGGGGTTAGAAGGATTACTTTATCCTATCCTAGGTATTCCTTAAAGAGGTGGGGTTTCAGGTGTCTCCGGAAGGTGGTGATTGACTCCGCTGACCTGGCGTCGTGAGGGAGTTTGTTCCACCATTGGGGTGCCAGAGCAGCGAACAGTTTTGACTGGGCTGAGCGGGAACTGTACTTCCTCAGAGGTAGGGAGGCGAGCAGGCCAGAGGTGGATGAACGCAGTGCCCTTGTTTGGGTGTAGGGCCTGATCAGAGCCTGAAGGTACGGTGGTGCCGTTCCCCTCACAGCTCCGTAGGCAAGCACCATGGTCTTGTAGCGGATGCGAGCTTCAACTGGAAGCCAGTGGAGAGAGCGGAGGAGCGGGGTGACGTGAGAGAACTTGGGAAAGTTGAACACCAGACGGGCTGCGGCGTTCTGGATGAGTTGTAGGGGTTTAATGGCACAGGCAGGGAGCCCAGCCAACAGCGAGTTGCAGTAATCCAGACGGGAGATGACAAGTGCCTGGATTAGGACCTGCGCCGCTTCCTGCGTGAGGCAGGGTCGTACTCTGCGAATGTTGTAGAGCATGAACCTACAGGAACGGGTCACCGCCTTGATGTTAGTTGAGAACGACAGGGTGTTGTCCAGGATCACGCCAAGGTTCTTAGCACTCTGGGAGGAGGACACAATGGAGTTGTCAACCGTGATGGCGAGATCATGGAACGGGCAGTCCTTCCCCGGGAGGAAGAGCAGCTCCGTCTTGCCGAGGTTCAGCTTGAGGTGGTGATCCGTCATCCACACTGATATGTCTGCCAGACATGCAGAGATGCGATTCACCACCTGGTTATCAGAGGGGGGAAAGGAGAAGATTAATTGTGTGTCGTCTGCATAGCAATGATAGGAGAGACCATGTGAGGATATGACAGAGCCAAGTGACTTGGTGTATAGCGAGAATAGGAGAGGGCCTAGAACAGAGCCCTGGGGGACACCAGTGGTGAGAGCACGTGGTGCGGAGACAGATTCTCGCCACGCCACCTGGTAGGAGCGACCTGTCAGGTAGGACGCAATCCAAGCGTGGGCCGCGCCGGAGATGCCCAGCTCGGAGAGGGTGGAGAGGAGGATCTGATGGTTCACAGTATCAAAGGCAGCCGATAGGTCTAGAAGGATGAGAGCAGAGGAGAGAGAGTTAGCTTTAGCAGTGCGGAGCGCCTCCGTGACAATTTTCACTGGATGTTGGGTCGCTTGCGTCCCACATAATCCAGAGAGGTTAAACTATCTAGAACAAGGTTGTCTACTATCGGCATATCTATTTATTGCCATCGAAATGTAAACTGTTAAAATTAGATCAAACAATAATATTAAGGGATTAAAAATCTGTGGTTTAAAAACGAAGGTGTCATTGTACGCTGATGATACATGTTATCTTTTAAAACCACAATTAGAATCTCTCCACGGCCTTATAGAGGATCTAGATACTTTTGCTATCCTCTCTGGATTAAAACCAAATTATGATAAGTCTACTATATTACGTATTGGATTACGTATTAAACAGTCTGACGGAGACGTGGACATACTCGGTATACAAATCCCAAAAGAAAGAAATTATCTCACTCCAATAAATTTTATAGAAGGTAAGCAAAAATAGATAAGATCTTGCTATCATGGAAAGGAAAATACCTGTCTATTTGTCTAAAAATCACCCTGATTAACTCTTTAGTCATATCACAGTTTATTTGCTTATGGTTTTGCCTACACCTAGTGACCTGCTTTTTAAATTATATGAACAAAAATATTGTCACGGTTGTTGAAGGAAGTGGACCAAAGCGCAGCGTGGTCAGCGTACATATTCCTTTTTTATTGGAAATGCCGACAAAAACAATAAACAATACAAAAACAAACCGTGAAGCTTAAGGCTATGTGCCACAAACAAAGTCAACCTCCCACAAAGACAGGTGGGAAAAAGGGCTACCTAAGTATGGTTCTCAATCAGAGACAACGATAGACAGCTGTCCCTGATTGAGAACCCTACCCGGCCAAAACATAGAAATACAAATAATAGAACATAGAATACCCACCCCAAATCACACCCTGACCAAACCAAATAGAGACATAAAAAGGATCTCTAAGGTCAGGGCGTGACAAATATTCAATTTTATTTGGAATGGCAAGCCAGATAAAATTAAAAGGGCCTATTTATGTAGCGAATATGAATTCCGAGGTCAAAAATTCTTAAATATTGAAGCATTAGACCTCTCACTAAAGGCATCAGTCATACAAAAGTTAACCTTAAATCCAAACTGGTTCTCTAGTAAATTGGTAGGAATGTCTCATCCTATGTTCAAGATTGGCCTTTTCCCCTTCATTCAGATTACACCTGCTCACTTTCGGTTGTTTGAAAAGGAAATAATCTCCAAAATATCATTATTTTTTAAACAAGCCTTAGGAAGTTAGTTGCAATTTCAGTTTAATCCACCTGAATAGAAAGAACAAATAATACAACAAACAAAGCTCGTTTCTGGTCACAGGTCCAGGAATGGCTGAAGAATTGCAACATTTGCCTAGAACTAACGCTGCACATAGCAATACCGGTTGATTTGAAAAGCCATAGTCAATCAATAATATAATAATTATTTTAGCAAAAAAATATATTTTTAATTTACAATCTGTAGAAGCTATGAGAATAGAAAGGTTCAGTACTTTTGTGAATCATCATCAGCACAGTTGAAAAGTATATGGCAAATAGAAATCCAAAATGGATGGTGTTGAGAGGTTGAATGGAGCTAAATGGAAGTATGGAAGTAGCGAGCCAATGTTAGCCAGTTAGCTTGGGTTCTTGACTGTAGTTGTGAGGTCAGAGCTTTCGGAACAACTCTACTTATTGGCCAGAGCGTCCAGTGTGCGCTCTGAACGCGAAACCACAGATAGAGCGATAGGGCGAGTAATGTTCAGTGAGCTGTTCTCTCTCTCTTAGATGTCTGAAGAAGCAAGTTAGTAGTGAACAGTTGGATCAACACTTAAAGAGATGGGTGGGGCTAAGGCTTAAGAGGGTGTGAATAATGCTGAATGGGTGTAGACAAAGAAGGGCTCTCCAATAGTAGTACCAAAACATTGACAGACGGTTTTCTCAAAAGTGTGTTTACAAGTTGATCAACTTTCAAAGCAGAATTACATGACGAGCAGAAACATGACTAGAATGACATTCATATCCATAATTATGCATTTCTGTGTAGTATAGATCAGGGACCCATGATGTAATACCATTACCAGCCTTCTGCTGCCTTACCCCTCGCCTATGGAATGCTCTCCATGACAATCTGAGAGCCGCTCCGTCAATCGGAAATTTTAAAATGGGCCTTAACCCTTTCATGTGTGAGTTCCAAATGTCTCTGACGGTCGCCCCAGCGTTAGTTTTTTTATGCACGTGATGTTAGAACGTTCTTTCCATTCCAGAATGTAATTGTTACGCAACAGTACATTTAATCCGCGCTGCCCTCAAACCCAGGCACGCAGCCTGGGTTTGAGGGCAGTTTTGTATTTTCTAAGAACAGTTTGAAATGAGGTGTGATCCGCCTCATTCATTCACATAAAAGTAGTCATTTTTACTTTTGCGGACCAATACATTTTTGGAACATTTCTGACCAGGACAAAATTCCCCAAACACTTCCCAATTGTTTGAGCAGTTCAAGTCTGCAGATATTTGCTCATTTCCCGTCCTGCACACACGTGTTGACGTTTTCCGTCTGTTGTCTGCATCGCAGTCATAGTTGTTTTCATTACCAATAATAACTTTGGAAATGTGTGTGTTTCTATCAAAGTGTCTTATTACATTATAATAGTTCCTGCATATTGTGTTATGTCGTTTCTACTGTAGCATAATATCCCATAGGGCGGTGCACAATTGGCTTAGCGTTGTTCGAGTTTGGCCGGTGTAGGCCGTCATTGTAAATAATAATTTGTTGTTAAATGACTTGCCTAGTTAAATAATTGTAATAGTAATAATATTTTATTGCAGTATTTATTGGTGGTTGGTTCAACAACATCTTGTTTTACTAGAGGGAAAAAAATTGAATATGCATAACCCATATTTAATATTCATGCAGTGACTGAACATCAACATCAACTGAACAACACCTGTCAGGTCAGTCAGTCACTAATTGCTGCAGATGCTGCAGATGTGTTCAATAGTGTTTGAGCATATGATATTCCTCAAAGCATGGTGAAACACATAGAGGTGTATCACAAGCTAAACACATGTATTTTGTCAACTTCCTCTGCTTACTTCTCCTGGTGCCAGACAGGCAGACTTTGCAGTGCCTCCATGTGAGACTACCTTGAGCAGCAGTTTGAGGGACTTGCAGGGAAAATGCCGTGCAGTGAGGCGTAGGGGTGTGGTGCTCCTGTACTTCATCCACTGTCGGTCTGCCTCCATCACCACCAGCATTTTCAAAAGGACCTGTGACTTCGTCAGTGGACAAGGGATCCTCAGATTCAGGGTTCTCAATGGCTACAAGGTTGGGGGGCAGCTCCTCACTGTCCGAATCTGATTCATACTCAGACTGATTGTCAGAATTTAAAAGAATCTCCAGAATTTCCACATTTGTGAGTTGTCTCCTTTTGAAAGACATTGCTAATGCTACAGCTTAGCTCACTATCTACATACATAAACAACAACACTGAATGGCTCAGAGTGGGAGTGAGAGGTTACGTGATTGACTGCCGGCACGCGCCACTTGTATCAATAAATCACTATCAGAAAATGTTTTGTGTAGTAATTATTTATATATTTACTGTTTTATTCATGTTTTCAATTACCGCTGACAAATCATACATTCTGATTCTTGCATAGATTGTAATGGGCACATATTATGTGTGTATTTTATTTTTTTGAAGGTTGTACTGATTATGATGAGCTAAGCTAATTCCAGCTGTGTGTAGCCATGTTTGTTGACATACAATGCATTATGGGTTTCCCGCTCAGCCCAGTCAAAACTGTTCGCTGCTCTGGCACCCCAATGGTGGAACAAACTCCCTCACGACGCCAGGTCAGCGGAGTCAATCACCACCTTCCGGAGACACCTGAAACCCCACCTCTTTAAGGAATACCTAGGATAGGATAAAGTAATCCTTCTAACCCCCCCCCCTTAAAAGAGTTAGATGCACTATTGTAAAGTGGTTGTTCCACTGGATATCATAAGGTGAATGCACCAATTTGTAAGTCGCTCTGGATAAGAGCGTCTGCTAAATGACTTAAATGTAAATGTAAATGTTTCACGTAATCGTCTGTTGGACCAAAGATATTATAACAAAATGAGGTGAGTAAGGGTCCACTCATTTTTTGAGTACTTACAGAAATGAATGGTGGGATGTGAACGATGGTAGACGACACCCCCCCTCCCGCCTTGAACATGCATACTATAAACAGACCAAACTCACCTTGTTTCCTCTTATTATCTTTGGTTTCTGTGAGGGAAAAAAGCATGGCAGCGTGCAGAAACTACCCATTGTCGGATTACTTTCGATTTCAAGATTGTTTTGCTGAATTATTTTGATCACTGGTGAGCTCACCCGTAATGTGATTAATTATAAACAGTAATTTCTATTAGATAATTCATATTGTAATTTGTCAGTGAGAGTTATACAAATATCACTGCTTGTGTTACTTCAATCTTTCCTTAGTTAGCTCTAGGACAAATGTAGCCTACATTTTCCCGGTTTGGATGATTGTGTTATGCTGTAGATACTTCTGTGAATGTCTGAACATCATATCATAAAATAAACTGCTCACATTCTGGACATAACTTTGTGTTTGTGCAAAATGTTTCTGAAAAAAGTGTGGCCAGCTCAAATGTTGATTGTTGCGTCATTCGAAACTGGCCTTCCTAAATAATTGTTCTAAATAAGCGTTCTAAATAAGCGTAATCACACCGGTAATCACACCGGTTTGATGTACGCTACAGGGACCACTGTAGAATGATCATACCCGTGTGTTAAAAGGTTAAAACACATTTCTACAGATTGTCTTTCTTATGGTCCTAATCTGGAAAGTGATTTTAGCACCTAGCCTACGGTTGCTATTTCCTGCCTTGATTCTAAATGTATGATGTGTTTATTGTATAAAAAAAGTAATTATTATCATTATTTCTGACTATGTATATGTGGTGAAGTCTAGGGATATGGCTTTTGCTGTTCTGTTCAGGGATTTTTCAAGACTACTGTGAGCCAAGTGATGTCTCCAAAGGTTCTGGGAAGATAATGCATGATTGAATGCGTGGGCAAGTGTGATGCAAAAGGAGGAGAGGGTTTAGCGAATGAAAACGAGTAGAGAGGAGCCGAATTCAGAACGTTTCTTACGTCGGAGTATTGTTGGAGAAAGAAGACGTGCTAGTTCTGGAAGAGGATTGTTCCATACCACCGACTGACTGTCATTTCACCTTCGGAATTGCCGTGAGTTCAATTGATAGAGCTAGCTACCAGCTGGAGTGATTCTAGCTAGCGACCCGCCGGAGTGATGGACATCAAAGAATTGTTACCGACATCAAAAGAGAGCTGCGAGTTGAAGTCATTCAGTCATAAAAGTGGACTTTCTGTTTCTGTCCTGAAGAAGAGGAAATTTACAATTGTAGACTTATCCAGTTGTTTGACATTACATAGCTGGGCACGGATAAGAAGGCACACTGTTGGGCCTCCCGAGGGTCGCAGCTGTGCCTTAGACTAAGGCACTGCATCGTAATTAGATAAAAATGGGGTAAAAGTAAAAAAAGAAGGGATAATTAAAAATGAATATTTAGGTCTAATCATTTGAAGGAGAAGTATATTACCGCAACAACGTTGCAGACTACTTCCATTATTTTAGTCCCTGCTAGCCCTCGCACAGACTCCCTCCATGAACACAGTAATGGGTGTAATTCTTTATTGTGATATCTGAGATAAAGGCTGTAAGACTGCTAGGTTGTATTGCTATGTTTCCATTGGTTGTCTTCAAGCTAAGCTACACATGCACGTGAGGTAAGTTATTCTGTGAACTGTGGAGTTTTGCCTGTATTTTCATTATTTTAAAGCAGAACTGTCTTTTCATTACTACTGCCTTGGTTAACCTCTTATGGCTGCAAGGGAAATTATTGAGTAGCCAGAAAAAAGGTGCCCATTTCAAACGGCCTCGTACTCAATTCTTGCTCGTACAATATGCATATTATTTATTACCTTTGGATATAAAACACCTTCTAGTTTCTAAAACAGGTTTAATTATTTCTCTAAGTGAAACATAACTCTTTTTACAGCCCATTTTCTGGAAAAAGTGAATTTTCCAAGAAGCTATGTCTCTCTTCAAGATACTCTCTATAAAAGGCCTTGGCACTTGGGACTGTACAAACACGTCACACATCTTCCCCTGGTTGTCATGCGGAAGTGAGAGAAAAAAGGACTTGATTATCTCTGTCAGGGACTGAAAGGAACCTCTTTGAGTGATAAGTGCGCACTTTATAATTTTTTCTGGGCGCGAAGTAGGAACTGGACCGCGCTCCTGGAAAACACTCGTTATAGGTGAATATGACCTCCAGCTTCGATTTTCTTTGATACATGTCACAAAATCATCCTAAAGTATGTTTTTTCAATATACTTTAATTATATTATTGAAATTTATTCTGGACTTTAGACGTGATGCGACGCAAGAATTTTGTCAAGACGGAGAGGTTAGCATGGCATGGCCAGTGTGTCATGCTAATTCAACAGGGACATCGTTCGTTCTAGGTCCAAATGAACACGGTTCTGAACAAAGGACCCTTTGGAGAACATTCTGATGGAAAATCAACAAAGATAAGGACCCAATTTGGGATGCTTTTTCATATATCTGTCGAACTGTGCTATCGCTAGCGTTTGACTAGAATCAATGCTGCTGTGTGCTAGCTATTGTAGTAAGCTAATATAACGATATATTGTGTTTTCGCTGTAAAACACTTCAGAAATCGGAAATATTGTCTGTATTCACAAGATCTTTCTCTTTCATTAGCTATCCACCATATATTTTTCTGAAATCTTTTCTGATGTGAAATTAGAAGTAGACGTTGGTGTCTGTTTTCTCTGGCTACTGCCGTGCGATTTCTTACTGTAGCTATGATGGTAGCAGTAATGTAAAACTGATTTATAGCTAAAATATGCATTTTTTTTGAACAAAACATAGATTTATTGTGTAACATGTTATAGGACTGTCATCTGAGGGAGTTTTTTCTAGGTTATTTAGGTTAGTTCTAGGTTAGTTAGGTTGGCTTTGCATGCTAGCTGCATGCTAGCTGCATGCTACCGGTGCTGTGAAAAATAAGTGTCTCTCTTTTTGTATTTGGTGGTGAGCTAACATGAATATATGTGGTGTTTTCGCTGTAAAACATTTAAAGAATCTGAAATATTGTCTGTATTCACAAGATCTTTCTCTTTCATTAGCTATCCACCATATATTTCTCTGAAATGTTTTCTGAAGTGTAATAAGGTAGTTGACGTTGGTGTCTGTATTTTCTCTGGCTACTCCCGTGCGATTTCTTACTGTAGCTATGATGGTAGCAGTAATGTAAAACTGATTTATAGCTAAAATATGCATTTTTTTTGAACAAAACATAGATTTATTGTGTAACATGTTATAGGACTGTCATCTGAGGTAGTTTTTTCTAGGTTATTTAGGTTGGTTCTAGGTTAGTTAGGTTGGCTTGTGCATGCTAAATGCAGCCTACTTGTGCTGTGAAAAATGTCTTTCTGTCTTTTTTTATTTGGTGGTGACCTAACATAAATATATGTGGTGTTTTCTCTGTAAAACATTTAAAAAATCGGACATGTTGGCTGGATTGACAAGATGTTTATCTTTCAAATGCTGTATTGGACTTGTTAATGTGTGAAAGTTAAATATTTTACAAAAATAGATTTTGAATTTCGCGCTCTGCACTTGGACAGGCTGTTGTCATATTGATCCCGATGTCGGGCTTGCAGCCTGAAGAAGTTAAGAGGCCTAACCTGTCTTAGGTATTGGGGTGTATTGCAGGTGGATGATCTATTATTA
The DNA here is from genome assembly GCF_045679555.1 of Salvelinus alpinus. NCBI lineage: Eukaryota > Metazoa > Chordata > Actinopteri > Salmoniformes > Salmonidae > Salvelinus > Salvelinus alpinus. Next base: position 101,528 of record NC_092110.1, read on the forward strand.
ATCACATACTCTGAGGGGCTATATACAGTAAGTTATTCTTAACTTTTCACCCCATTCTATTAGGAAAGGTGCCATGCTGTAATCGTGCAGCAAAAGAAGGCTACTGCACCAACTATGTACATTCCTCAAGAACAAAAGCTACCTGACTTCAGTGGGGGTGCAGGGGAGCAGACGGTTGAGGAAAGGATGGCTCTAGTAAAGTCGACCATTCAGGTCTCCGGTGTGGCAGTGAGTGATCGGGTCGAAAATGATCAAACAGCACCTGAAAGGAGAGGCCAGTGCATCTGATGTTAGAAGACGATGAAGAGGATGATGTTACCAGCATTTTTACATTGCTTCTGGATACATATTGGGATAAGGTTCATTTGGGGACCTTAATTAAGGAGTTCTATGGGAAGACACAAGAAGCTGGTGAAACCATTCGGGCTTATGCATATGAACTGCTAACAAAGTTAGAGTGAGAAAAAAAGATCCCAAACATGTTGCAAACCCTGAAGAAATACTCAAAGAACAGCTGGTGCTGGGATTCCGGGATGAAACCCTGTGTCAGGAGATGAAGAAGTCAGTCCTGCGACGACAAGAAAATGTCCTTCATCGATGTGATGAATGCTGCCATCACTTGGTCAGAGGAGGAGGAGTTCACGCTCTAACCCTAGCCAAGAACAGCAACAAACGCAAGGCACAGCGAGTGCAGCTGCGGCGACAGTGCCGGTAATGCAGTAATCTTCAATAACCTTGGAGAGCTTCCAAAAAGCAATTCAGAAAATAGCTGCTCGGCAGGAAGAACTGGTTCAGGAAGTTTGCCAGACCAAGAGAGACCTCAAGAAGATCAGGTCCCACGCAGGAGAAACACCAGACCTCCACTGAAAGACAATGATGGTAGATATATCTCCTACATGTGTGGACGGCGGCAGGTAGCCTAGTCGTTAGAGTGTTGGACCCAGTAACCGCAAGGTTGCTATATCAAATCCCTGAGCTGACAAGCTAAAAATCTGTCGTTTTTCCCCTGAACAAGGCAGTTAACCCACTGTTCCTACGCTGTCATTGTAAATAAGAATATATTCTTAACTGACTTGCCTAGTTAAATAAAGGTTAAATAAATTAAAAAACAGCCGGGACACACTAGCCAATATTGTACACAAGTGCGGTGTGTGGTACTGGGAGTACCATGCCTGTGTTTGGCCAACTAATAGACGCTGATGGCCAGGATGAGAGAAGCCCAGCAACTTTCAGTCTGCTAGTTACAACTATTTAAAAGAAAACCAGGCTAGTCAGACCTCAAAGGCTTTTGGTAACTGTCTGATAGTTAAGGTGGCAATCGCAGGAGTCAAGACGAGGTGTTTACTTGATACGGAGTCAGAGGTCACCAGTATTACACCCTAGAGTGCACTTTAAGAAGCACTCTAGGGATGGTGATACAGCACTTTCGTGTGCAAAGTGGGTGCATCTCACAGCCGCCAACGGGCTAGAAATTCCTGTTACTGGCTGTCTGGAGACAGACATTGAGTGCATGGGAAGAACCCTCAATGGGAAGTGTGTCTTTGTCCTGAGGAATCCTCTGTCTGAGTGAGGGTACCTGGCATTGCGGGAATGAATGTCCTCATCAACCTTCAATTGCTCCTCGTCACTAACCAGGAAGGGGTGACAAAATTGGATCACCATCAACTGGCTCGAGAGAAAGCAACGCTGAAGGCCATCTGGGCAACTATTGACAGGCAGACCAGTTATGTTGAAAATTACAATCCCTCCACACAGCGAGAAGATGTGGAGCCAATTAAGCAACAACGTATATGAATCTCATCTCAAGTTTTCCAGGAAGTCAAACGACAGGTGTACAACTTGGTGTCACAAGGAACTCTGAACTGAGTTGTAGTCCGTGGGCTTCACCAGCAGTCATCATCATCAAAAAGGATGGTAGTATATGCTTCTGCTGCGATTAGAGGAGGTTGAATGAAGTGACCTGCAAGGAGGAGTCGTGTGTAGGAGTCCCTAGATGCTTTGGGCAACTCCTGCATCTTCTTGACATTTGATCTGACTTCTGGGTCCCTCCAGCTTGCGTTGACCGAGGAAGATCAAATGAAGACTGCTGTGACCACTCCCTTTGGGCTGTTCGAGTGGACCCGTATGCCCTTCAGGTTATGCAATGCGCCGGCCACATTCCAGTACGTCATGAAGGTGGTGCTCGGAGACCTGGCCTTTGGTGTATCTAGATTACATTATTGTCTTCTCAAAGGATTTTGAGTTGTTTTCCCGACTGAGGGAAAACAACTTTTTAAAGCAGATTAAATCCTTTCTGTTCAAGGACAAAGTCAAATTCTTGGGGCATGTCATCTCCAAGGGAGGAGTCCAGGTGGATAGGGAGAAAGTGCAAGCTCTGTAGGGGTGGCCAATCCCAAAGAATGCAAAAGAGGTGCGGCAGATACAGGCGCTTCGGACCCAAGTTTGCCCACATCGCTAGACCACTCCATGGCTTGGTGTGCAAGGCTAGTAGCTCTGGTAAAAGGAGACAGGTCTCAGAACATTTGTGGGCAGAACTGAACAAGCGTGTGCGAGCAAGGAGGCCTACAAACCTGACTCAGTTACACCAGCTCTGTCAGGAGGGATGGACCAAAATTCACCCAACTTATTGTGGGAAGCTTGTGGAAGGCTACCCAAAACGTTTGACCCAAGTTAAACAAATTAAAGGCAATGCTACCAAATACTAATTGAGTGTATGTAAACTTCTGACCCACTGGGAATGTGATGAAAGAAATAAAAGCTGAAATAAGTCATTCTTTCTAGTATTATTCTGGCATTTCACATTCTTAAAATAAAGTGGTGATCCTAACTGACCTAAAACAGGGGATTTTTACTAGGATTAAATGCCAGGAATTGTGATAAACTGAGTTTAAATGTACTTGGCTAAGGTGTATGTAAACTTCCGACTTCAACTGTAGATATTCTATACTCTTGCACTGTAATGAAAAGCGCTATACAAATTATATGTATTTTTTAATTATTATAGCTGACACCGCATTCTTTCTGCAGATATCTTCGAATCTTAATTTGGAGCCGATTATTCTCATAAAAACCTGAGGGAGATTTTACCGTAATTCCGTTACCAAAGTTTGCATCTGCACAGTTCTAACGCTAAATTCCTTTTTGAAAAATGTTCAGTGGAAATTAAAATGATCAGTTAAACGTAGTCCTTGTGCATAGAGTTAAAAGTTTAAACTGAAATCAATGGTTTTGTTTGGCATGCATTTTAAATTGAAAAAAGCATAAAGCTATTACCAAGGAATTGCACCTCTGCATTTCTGATAGCAATGAATGCTTCACTTTTCCTAATAACGTAATAAGATTTTTACAGATTTCTCCACAATGTAATTCAAGTTATACAACCTGTCCAATAAATGGGTACACAACATGCATAGCACATATTGTCACAATGAAAATATTGCATATTATGACAGATTGATAGATAAAGAGACGGAGAGAGAAATGTGATTCAAAATAACCTTTTACATCTCCGTGAAAGAGAGACAGCCAGACAGAGACTGATATAGACAGAGACGTAAGAATAGTCAGAGAAAGAGAAGAGAAAGAGAGATGGGGTACAGTGGAGAGAGATAAAAACAAAGTGAGAGGGAAAGAGTGAAGGAAGAAAGATATGAGAGCGAGGATAATGTATAGTGTGAGAGGAGAGAATCATGTGGAGTGGTGCAGCCCTCATTATTGTCTGGGCGGAAGAAAGCTCCAGTTTATGCAGAGTCTGACAAACCCCGCTGACTAATGCCTGCCAAGCAGTAGTGGAAAAAGTACCCAAATGTCAGAGTTGAGTAAAAGTAAAGATACCTTAATAGAAAATTACTCAGGTAAGAGTGAAAGTCACATATTAAAACCCTACTTAAGTATTTGCTTTAAAATATACTTAAGTATCAAAAGTAAATGTAATTGCTAAAACATACTTAAGTATCAAAAGTAAAGGTATAAATAATTAAAAATTCCTTATATTAAGCAAACCAGACAGCACCATTTTCTTGTTTTTTATTTATTTACTGTCACGCCCTGACCTTAGTTATCTATGTTTTCTGTATTATTTTGGTCAGGTCAGGGTGTGACGAGGGTGGGTATGCGTGTTTTTGTATTATCTAGGGTTTTTGTATGTCTAGGGGTGTTTGTAAGTCTAGGCATATTGTAGGTCTATGGTGGCCTGAATTGGTTCCCAATCAGAGGCAGCTGTTTATCGTAGTCTCTGATTGGGGATCCTATTTAGGTTGCCATTTTCCCTTTTGGTTTCGTGGGTTCTTGTCTATGTGTAGTTGCCTGTTTCAGCACTCTTTGTTATAGCGTCTTGTTAGTTTGTTTAGTGTTTTTCTTCATTAAGAGAAGAATGTATGCATATCACGCTGCGCTTTGGTCTCCTCATTACAACGAACGTGACATTTCCGGATAGCCAGGGGAACACTCCAACACTCAGACATAATTTACGAATGAAGCATGTGTTCAGTGAGTCCACCAGATCAGAGGCAGTAGGGATGACAAAGGATTTTCTCTTGATAAGTGTGTGTTAGACCATTTTCCTGTCCTGCTAAGCATTCAAAATGTAATGAGCACTTTTGGGTGTCAGGGAAAATGTATGGAGTAAAAATTACATAATTTTCTAGGAATGTAGTGAAGTAAAAGTTGTCAAAAATATAAATAGTAAAGTACAAATGCCCCAAAAAACTACTGAAGTAGTACTTTAAATTATTTTTACTTAAGCACTTTACACCACTGCTGCCAAGATCAATGGAGGCAGGGGGCTAGGGCGCTACTTCCTGCATAACCTTGCCATTGCCATAATAGCCAGGTTGCAAGGAGACCGGCTCATGGAAACAGAAGTTTGTTACCTCAGCGCTGGATTTAACAAATTGTAAAATAGCCCTCGTAGTGACAGGGGAGGGTCTGAGGTACTAAAGATAGTCGCGGAAGCAAAGTGGACAGGGAAGGATGGCGGGAGGGAGGGAGGGAGGGAGGGAGGGAGGAAGAGGGGGGATAGATGGATGCTGAGTTTAATATGAAGGAGTGTGCCCAATTGCTTTGGAGACTCTGTTTGTCCATTTAGGTTTATGTAAGGTCAGCACGGCCACCCACTCAAGGGCATGAAAGAGTTGGTTATTCAGCAGAATTTTTTTAAGCTCATCTACTTTCTCTCACCCCTTAACTCCCCCTTAATCACAAATCACCCAATATTTCTTCCTTCTCTCTTTCCCTCTTCCCTCTCACTCTCTTTCTCTTTTCCACCAATTTTCCCTCCCTCCCTCACCCTCTCTCTCTCCCCTATGTCCATCCCTGGCTAGTAGGCTGTACACGCAGCGGAGTGCGGAGGCCCACTCAGCACTCTCAGGGAGCTGAAGTCCGTCCACTCCTACTCGGTCTCTGCGTCATGGAACAGAGATCCCTCAGATAACACAGAACAGATGGAGGAGGAAGAACACACCGTCCCTCCATTGTTTTAACCACAGATGCATCCTAAATTGCACCCTATTCCCTATTTAGTGCAGTACTTTTGAGCAGATTCCTATTTGGCCTCTATATACAGTAGTGCAATACTTTGGACCAGAGCCCTGTGTTCCTGGTCAACGGCAGTGCACTATATATACACTCTTAGTAATAAAGGTGCTATCTAGAACCAAAAAGGGTTCTTTGGCTGTCCCCATAGGAGAACCCTTTTGATTCCAGGTAGAACCCTTTTTGGTTCCATGTAGAACCCTTTCCACAGATGGTTCTGCATGGAACCAAAAATAGCTCTACATGGAACCAAAAATGGTTCTTCTTTTGGGACAGCCATATGTGTTGGGAATACAGAGCCATTTGAGCCAAATGATTAGGACCACTCTTTAAACATAAGCAACACAAATAAAGATAAAGTTTGATTTAAAAAAAAGACTATATCTGTGTGGTGGTTAATTAACTGGAATATCAATTGATGATCGAATGCTTTGAGGGTAACACCTGGACTTGAATCAGGGGTGGAGAAATCCATGCATGTGCTTATACATGTAGCTGATGCATTCTTTCAAAGTGGAATTTGTCCATTTCTCCCTTGTGGCAGGACAATGCTTACAGTATATATTACCTATAGCTAACTGTATATGTACAGTACATGACATTACATGACTAAAGCTAATTACTGTACATAGATGTTTGGTGCTGTAATAACTGGTATACAAACTAGGTTACATATTCATATGCTTATGTGATAGGAATACAAGCAAAACACTGAGTAACATTCAGGAACAAATGCTCTGAATCGCCCCCCATCACCTTGAATGGACCAACATAGCAAACTGCAATCTGTGATGATTGTCTTAAATGTTCCTTGCTGCTCCTCCACAGCTTTTTTTTAACCATTATAAAACCAGTTTAGTTCCTTCTCCTGGAAAACAAAACCGTGAGGGCTATGAAAATAATTCTCTCAGCTCAAATCCACTGACCTGTTGCGTACAGAGGACTCAACATCTCAGGGCTCGCTCAATTGGTGTAACCATGGTGACCGAATGCACATCCGTCCTTAATCAATGACCAACTACGCAGGGACACGACTTGGGTCGTAATTTGTATATTGTGTGGCCACCTGTTGTTGCTATGCTGTCACCTAACCCCTGCTGCTGTAAAAAAAAATATTTCTAACCATTGCGTAACTATCAACCAGTAGTAGAAATACACGCCATTGCTGCACTGTGAAGCTCTCTCTAGAATTACCTTTTACAAAGACAGGCTCTTTGTTCAGAAGTGACGAAAGCTGTTTGCCCATAAACCATCTCACTCACTATATCCTCATATTCACGTGGCTCACAGATGGCCTTTATTATTGGATCGGAGGCTAGTCTGTAACACTAAAAAAGGATAAACCCATGCAGCATTTGGCTGGTCTGAATAAGGAAGGATTCAATGAGACTATGGGGTAGCTGGGCAGATCTACACTCCAGGGGGCTAACTTTTGGTAGAACACCCTATTCTTTATGTAAGAAGATGACAAGAAGATGGGGCCAGCAGCTCTACTTCTAGCTCCGAAGCAACTTTGCATTATTTAGTTTTTTTGTGTGTTATTAGCCCAGATTTTTTTTGTGTTATTACATACAGCCGGAAAGAGCTTTTGGATATCAGAGCGGCGGTAACTCACCAGCAATACGACCAGGGATACGACGTTCCCAAATTGGATCCTTGGTCGTACACCCCAGTGCAATTTAATTTATTCCAGAGGCTGCTCCAAAACACTGGCAGCGGAGAAAAGGGATTCGGAGTGGACTTCTAGTCCGACTCAGGAGGCGTGCACACCATCCACCGCTTCCGAGTATATTACTCGCTAATGTTCAGTCTTTGGATAACAAAGTAGACGAGCTCAGGGCGAGAATCTCCTTCCAGAGAGACATCAGGGATTGTAACCTACTCTGTTTCACGGAAACATGGCCTTCTCGGGATATACTGTCCCCGTCCATACAGCCATCTGGGTTCTAAGTACATCGCGCAGACAGGAGTATGTTTCATGATTAACCACTCATGGTGTGATTGTGATAACATACAGAAACTCAAGTCCTTTTGTTCAACCGACCTAGAATACCTCACAATCAAAAGCCGACCGTATTACTTCCCAAGAGAATTCTCTTTGGTTATAGTCACTGCCGTGTATACTTCCCCTCAAGCCAATACCACGATGGCCCTAAAAGAACTACACTGGACTATGCAAACTAGAAACCACATATCCTGAGGCCGAATGTCACGATCGTCTATAGTAGAGAGTGAGGACCAACATGCAGCGCGTGGAAAGTAAGTCATCTTCCTTTTATTTGAAGAGAACGAACACCAAACGAAACCACTTTACAAAATAACAAAACAGACGAACGTGAAGCTAAACATGAACTAGTGCCTACAACAACATAGAACATCGACATAGACAATACCCCACAAAACAGCTAAAGCCTATGGTTACCTTAAATATGGCTCCCAATCAGAGACAACAATAACCAGCTGTCTCTAATTGAGAACCCATTCAGGCAACCATAGACTTCCCTAGACAACTACACACAACCATAGACACAGCTAGATACAGTGGGGAGAACAAGTATTTGATACACTGCCGATTTTGAAGGTTTTCCTACTTACAAAGCATGTAGAGATGCTTTGTAAGTACTTACAAAGCATGTAGAGATGCTTTGCCAATGACCAGATGGTCATTGGCAAACTTCAGACGGGCCTGGACATGCGCTGGCTTGAGCAGGGGGACCTTGCGTGCGCTGCAGGATTTCAATCCATGACAGCGTAGTGTGTTACTAATGGTTTTCTTTGAGACTGTGGTCCCAGCTCTCTTCAGGTCATTGACCAGGTCCTGCCGTGTAGTTCTGGGCTGATCCCTCACCTTCCTTATGATCATTGATGCCCCACGAGGTGAGATCTTGCATGGAGCCCCAGACCGAGGGTGACTGACCGTCATCTTGAACATCTTCCATTTTCTAATAATTGCGCCAACAGTTGTTGCCTTCTCACCAAGCTGCTTGCCTATTGTCCTGTAGCCCATCCCAGCCTTGTGCAGGTCTACAATTTTATCCCTGATGTCCTTACACAGCTCTCTGGTCTTGGCCATTGTGAAGAGATTGGAGTCTGTTTGAGTGTGTGTACAGGTGTCTTTTATACAGGTAACAAGTTCAAACAGGTGCAGTTAATACAGGTAATGAGTGGAGAACAGGAGGGCTTCTAAAAGAAAAACTAACAGGTCTGTGAGAGCCGGAATTCTTACTGGTTGGTAGGTGATCAAATACTTATGTCACGCAATAAAATGCAATTTAATTACTTACAAATCATACAATGTGATTTTCTGGATTTTTGTTTTAGATTCCGTCTCTCACAGTTGAAGTGTACCTATGATAAAAATTACAGACCTCTACATGCTTTGTAAGTAGGAAAACCTTCAAAATCGGCAGTGTATCAAATACTTGTTCTCCCCACTGTACCTATACTAAACATAAACCCAACTATTCTAATAAACCCCCTAAACCTTACAACCACCATAGACACTACAAAAACACATACACTCCCCATGTCACACCCTGACCTAACTAAAATAATAAATAAAACAAAGAATACTAAGGCCAGGGCGTGACATAACCCCCCCCTTAAGGTGCGAACTCCGGGCGCACCAGCACATAGTCTAGGGGAGGGTCTGGGTGGGCTTCCTTCCACGGCGGCGGCTCCGGCACAGGTCGTGGTCCCCACCCCACCATAGTCACTACCCGCTTACGTAGCCTCCTCCAAATGGCCACCCTCCACATTAACCCCACTGGATTAAGGGGCAGCACCGGACTAAGGGGCAGCACCGGACTAAGGGGCAGCACCGGACTAAGGGGCAGCACCGGACTAAGGGGCAGCACCGGACTAAGGGGCAGCACCGGGATAAGGGGCAGCACCAGGATAAGGGGCAGCACCAGGATAAGGGGCAGCACCAGGATAAGGGGCAGCACCAGGATAAGGGGCAGCTCCGGACTGAGGGACGGCAGCTCCGGACTGAGGGACGGATCCTGGCTGGACGGCTCTGGCGGATCCTGGCTGGACGGCTCATGGCTGGCTGACGGATCTGGCTGCTCATGGCTGGCTGACGGATCTGGCTGCTCATGGCTGGCTGACGGATCTGGCTGCTCCTGGCTGGCTGACGGATCTGGCTGCTCATGGCTGGCTGACGGATCTGGCTGCTCATGGCTGGCTGACGGATCTGGCTGCTCATGGCTGGCTGACGGATCTGGCTGCTCATGGCTGGCTGACGGATCTGGCTGCTCATGGCTGGCTGACGGATCTGGCTGCTCATGGCTGGCTGACGGATCTGGCTGCTCATGGCTGGCTGACGGATCTGGCTGCTCATGGCTGGCTGACGGATTTGGCTGCTCACGGCTGGCTGACGGCTCTGGCAGATCCTGTCTGGTTGGCGGCTCTGGCAGATCCTGTCTGATTGGCGGCTCTGGCAGATCCTGTCTGGTTGGCGGCTCTGGCAGATCCTGTCTGGTTGGCGGCTCTGGCAGATCCTGTCTGGTTGGCGGCTCTGGCAGATCCTGACTGACGAATGGCTCTAGCGGCTCCTGACTGACTAACGGCTCTGACGGCTCGGGACAGACGGGCGGCTCTAATGGCTCTGGGCAGACGGATGACACAGACGGCGCTGGGGAGACGGATGGCTCAGATGGCGCTGGAGAGACGGATGGCTCAGATGGCGCTGGGGAGACGGATGGCTCAGATGGCGCTGGGGAGACGGATGGCTCAGATGGCGCTGGGGAGACGGATGGCTCTGGCCGGATGAGGCGCACTGTAGGCCTGGTGCGTGGTGCCGGAACTGGAGGCACCGGGCTAAGGACACGCACTTTAAGGCTAGTGCGGGGAGAAGGAACAGGGCATACTGGACCCTGGGGACGCACATTAGGCCTCGTGCGTGGGGCCGGAACTGGTGGTACCGGACTGGGGACACGCATCTCAGGGCTAGTGCGGGGAGCAGCAACAGGATGCACAGGACTCTGGAGACGCACAGGAGGCTTAGTGCGTGGTGCCGGAATTGGTGGTACCGGGCTGGAGACACGCACCATAAGACGAGTGCGTGGAGGAGGAACAGGGCTCTGGAGACACACTGGAAGCCTGTTACGTGGTGTAGGCACTGGTGGAACTGGACTGGGGCGGGGAGGTGGTGCCCGGAAATACCGGACCGTGCAGGCGTACTGGTTCCCTTGAACACCGAGCCTGCCCAACCTTACCTGGTTGAATGCTCCCCGTCGCCCGACCAGTGCGGGGAGGTGGAATAACCCGCACCGGGCTATGTAGGCGAACCGGGGACACCATGCGTAAGGCTGGTGCCATGTATGCCGGCCCGAGAAGACGCACTGGAGACCAGACGCGTTGAGCCGGCATCATGGCACCTGGCTCAATGCCCAATCTAGCCCTACCAGTGCGGGGAGGTGGAATAACCCGCACCAGGCTATGAACACGTACAGGAGACACCGTGTGCTCTACTGCGTAACACGGTGTTCGCCCGTACTCCCGCTCTCCACGGTTAGCCTGTGAAGTGGGCGCAGGTCTCCTACCTGCCCTCGGCCCACTACCTCTAAGCCTCCCCCCAAGAATTTTTTGGGGCTGACTCACAGGCTTCCTACCGCGTCGTCGTGCTGCCTCCATTCGCCGGTATCCCTCCTCACACTGCTCCAGAGAATCCCAGGCTGGCTCCGGCACTCGCCCTGGGTCGATCGCCCACCTGTCGATCTCCTCCCACATAGTGTAGTCCAGATTACGCTCCCATTTCCATTCCTCCTTGCGCTGCTCCTGTTGCCGCTTTTCGCGCTGCTTGATCCCGCATTGGTGGGGTATTCTGTCACGATCGTCTATAGTAGAGAGTGAGGACCAACATGCAGCGCGTGGAAAGTAAGTCATCTTCCTTTTATTTGAAGAGAACGAACACCAAACGAAACCACTTTACAAAATAACAAAACAGACGAACGTGAAGCTAAACATGAACTAGTGCCTACAAGCAACATAGAACATCGACATAGACAATACCCCACAAAACAGCTAAAGCCTATGGTTACCTTAAATATGGCTCCCAATCAGAGACAACAATAACCAGCTGTCTCTAATTGAGAACCCATTCAGGCAACCATAGACTTCCCTAGACAACTACACACAACCATAGACACAGCTAGATACCTATACTAAACATAAACCCAACTACTCTAATAAACCCCCTAAACCTTACAACCACCCTAGACACTACAAAAACACATACACTCCCCATGTCACACCCTGACCTAACTAAAATAATAAATAAAACAAAGAATACTAAGGCCAGGGCGTGACACCGAATTTATTGTAGCTGGCGAATTTAGCAAAGGAAATTTGAAGAAAACGCTACCGAAGTTCTACCAACACATTGACTGTAGTATTCGCGCTGGTAAAACATTGTACCACTGCTACTCAACTTTTTGAAATGCCTACAAGGCCCTCCTTTGCCCTCCCTTCAGCAAATCCGACCACGACTCCATTTAGCTCCTCCCTTCCTATAGGCAGAAACTCAAACAGGAAGTACCCGTGCTAAGGTCTATTCAACGCTGGTCTGACCAATCGGAATCCATGCTTCAAGATTGTTTTGATCATGCGTACTGGGATATGTAGCCTCTGAGAATAACATTGACGAATACATGGATACGGTGACTGAGTTCATCAGGAAGTGTATAGGAGATGTTGTACCCACTATGACTATTAAAACCTAACCAAACCAGAAACCATGGATAGATGACAGCATTCGCAGAATGCTAAAAGTGCGAACCACCGCATTTAACCATGGCAAGGTGACTGGGAATATGGCTGAATAAAACAGTGTAGTTATTCCCTACGTAAGGAAATCAAACAGGCAAAAATTTGACAAAGTGGAGTCGCAATTCAACGGCTCAGACACGAGATGTATGTGGAAAGGGTCTACAGACAATCACGGACTACAAAGGGAAAACCAGCTACAGAGGGAGCACGCCCTACAGAGGGAGCACGAGAAAAGGAGCACGAGCTACAGAGGGAGCACGAGAAAATGGAAATCTTCAAGTTCCTCGGTGTACACATCACTGACGATCTGAAATGGTCCACCCACACAGGAGGTTGAAGAAATGTATCTTGGCCCCTAAAACTCTCACAAAGTTTTACGGATGCTCAATTGAAAGCATCCTGTCGGGCTGTATCAACACCTGGTACGGCAACTGCTGCAACCGCAGGGCTCTCCCGAGTGTGGTGCGGTCTGTCCAACGCATCACAGGGGGCAAACTACTTGCCCTCCAGGACACCTACCGCACCCAATGTCACATGAAGGCCAAAAAGATAATCAAAGACATCAACCACCCGAGCCATGCAACCCTGCACCTTAGATGCTGCTGCCCTATATACATAGACTTGGAATCGCTGGCCTTTAATAATGGAACACAAGTCACTTTAATAATGTTTAAGTAATGTTTACATAGTACTGTATGTACTGTATTCTATTCTACTGTATTTTAGTCAATGCCACTCCATTGCTCGATTTAATATTTATATATTTCTTAATTCCATTATTTTACATTTAGATGTGTGTGTATTGTTGTGAATCGTTTTTAGATACTACTGCACTGTTGGCGCTAGGAACACAAGCATTTCGCTACACCCGCAATAACATCTGATAAATATGTGTAAGTGACCAATAAAATTTGATTTGATTTGAGGGAGAGGGGGAAAGTGCTGATGCAAGCTGGGGAGCGACAGCCACACAGTGTGTGGTATTTGTGACTGTCTGTGTGCATATGAGTGACCGTGTCACTTCCTCGGATACGGCTGTTAGGTCACAATAACAGCCGAGCTGATATGATATAGCCGATTAAGAGATATCTGAGAGGGTTTGGAGGCAGGCATTTCAGTGTTCTATTTCATTATGTGGTTTGGGGATTGTGTGTGTGTGTGTGTGTTCGAGCGCATGCATGCGTGGTTGTGTGTGTGATTTAATAAATTACATTTATTTATATATCAACTAACCCCTCCAGCTCATGCTCTAATAATAAAGCTTAGGTATGTCTTGTAAAAATCCAAGTTTCCTTGTGTTTGAGCTGATGTATCTGGCATGCAGCCCACCTCATTTAAGATGGCACCGGAGAAGAAGGCTGACGTTTTACGTGTCCCTGTAACGGCTTTCTTCCTGGGATGAAGGAGAGGACCAAAATACAGTGCGGCTAGTGTTCAACATGTTTAATTTAACGAACTGTGAACACTTACAACAATACAAAACAATAAACGTGAAAACCGAGACAGTCCTATCTGGTGCAGAACACAAACACAGAGACAGGAAACAACCACCCACAATCCCCAACACAAAACAAGCCACCTATATATGATTCTCAATCAGGGACAACGATTGACAGCTGCCTCTGATTGAGAACCATATTAGGCTGAACACAGAAACAGACACACTAGACACACAACATAGAATGCCCACCCCAACTCACGCCCTGACCATACTAAACAAATACAAAAACAAGGGAAAACAGGTCAGGAACGTGACAGTCCCCAACCAATTGCCTTTTTTTGTTAGTTTTTTACATTGTTTGAACCTTATTTGTTAACTTATTTTGTGCATAATGTTGCCGCTACCGTCTCTTATGACCGAAAATAACTTCTGGACATCAGGACTGCGATTACTCACCACGGACTGGCAGAAAACTTTTTTTCTTTAACGAGTCTAACGAGCCCGACGCGGATGATATACTGCTTTCTCGGGAATAGTCCCAGATCCCCGTGAAGAGCAGTCCGAGAAAAAGGGGCCAGAGGGCGGGCTGCCTTCAGAGAATTCGTAGGAGATCGAATAAACCCCCACTTCCTTCGATTCTGCTAGCAATTTTACAATCTTTGGAGAAAAATAATCGATGACCTACGCGGAAGATTAAACTACCAACGGGACATTCAAAACTGTAATATCTTATGCTTCACGGAGTCGTGGCTGAACGACGACACAATCAACATACAGCTGGCTGGTAATACGCTGTACCGGCAGGATAGAACAGCGGCGCCTGGTAAGACAAGGGGCAGCGGCCTTTGTATTTTCGTAAATAACAGCTGGTGCACGATATCTAAGGAAGTCTCGAGCAATTGCTAGCCTGAGGTAGAGTATCTCATGAAAAGCTGGAGACCACACTATCTACCTAGAGAGTTTTAATCTGTATTTTTCATAGCTGTTTATATACCACCACAGACTGAGGCTGGCACTAAGACAGCATTGAATGAGCTCTATTCTGCCATATGCAAACAAAAAAACGCTCGCCCGGAGGCGGCTCTCCTTTAACTTGAATCCGTTTTACCAAATTTCTATCAGCATGTTAAATGTGCAACCAGAGGGAGAAAAACTCTGGACCACCTTTACTCCACAGAGATGCATACAAAGCTCTCCCTCACCCTCCATTTGGCAAATCTGACCATAATTATATCCTTCTGATTCCTGCTTACAAGCAAAGATTAAAGCAGGAAGCACTAGTGACTAGATCAATAAAAACGTGGTCAGATGAAGCAGATGCTAAGCTACAGGGTTGTTTCGCTAGCAGACTGGAATATGTACCGGGATTCCTCCGATGGCATTGAGGAGTACACCAGTATCAGTCATTGGCTTCATTAATAAGTGCATCGATGACGTCGTCCCCACAGTAACTGTTCGTACATACCCCATCCAGAAGCCATGGATTACAGGCAACATCCCCACTGAGCTAAGGGGTAGAGCTGCCGCTTTCAAGGAGCGGGACTCTAACCCAGAAGCTTATAAGATATCCTGATATGCCCTCCAATGAACCATCAAACAGGCAAAGCATCAAAACAGGACTAAGATCGAATCGTACTACACTGGTTCTGATGCTCGTCAGATGTGGCAGGGCTTGCAAACCATTACAGACTACAAAAGGAAGTACAGCCGAGAGCTGCCCAGTGACACGAGCCTACCAGACAAGCTAAACTACTTCTATGCTTGCTTCGAGGCAAATAACACTGAAACATGCATGAGAGCACCAGCTGTTCCGGAAGACTGTGTGATCACACTCTCCACAGTCGATATGAGTGAGACTTTTAAACGGGTTAACATTCACAAGGCCGCAGGGCCAGACGGATTACCAGGACGTATACTGCGAGCATGTGCTGACCAACTGGCAAGTGTCTTCATTGACATTGTCAACCTCTCCCTGTCCGAGTCTGTAATACCAACATGTTTTAAGCAGACCACCATAGTGCCTGTGCCCAAGAACACTAAGGTAGTCTGCCTAAATGACTACCGACCCATAGCACTCACGTCTGTAGCCGTGAAGTGCTTTGAAAGGCTGTTCATGGCACACATCAACACCATTATCCCAGAAACCCTAGACCCACTCCAATTTGAATACCACAACAGATCCACAGATGATGCAATCTCTATTGCACTCCACACTGCCTTTTCCAGACAAAACATATTCCCCCCCAGGAGACTGAAAAGATTTGGCATGGGTCCTCAGATCCTCAAAAGGTTCTACAGCTGCACCATCGAGAGCATCCTGACTGGTTGCATCACTGCCTGGTATGGCAACTGCTCGGCCTCCGACCGCAAGGCACTACAGATGGTAGTGTGAACGGCCTAGTACATCACTGGGGCCAAGCTTCCTGCCATCCAGGATCTCTATACCAGGCGGTGTCAGAGGAAGGCCCTAAAAATTGTCAAAGACTCCAGACACCCTAGTCATAGACTGTTCTCTCTGCTACCGCACGGCAAGCGGTACCGGAGTGCCAAGTCTAGGTCCAAGAGGCTTCTAAACAGCTTCTACCCCCAAGCCATAAGACTCCTGAACAATCTAATCAAATGGCTACCCAGACTATTCACATTGCCCCTCTCCCCCTCTTTTACAACACTGCTACTCTCTGTTGTTATCATCTATGCATAGTCACTTTAATAACTCTACCTACATGTACATATTACCTCAACTAACCGGTGCCCCCGCACATTGTCTCTGTACTGGTACCCCCCTGTATATAGTCTCGCTATTGTTATTTTACTGCTGCTCTTTAGTTACTTGTTACATTGTTTCTTATTCTTATCCGTATTGTTTTATCTTCTTATGGCTGCAGGGTCAGTATTGAGTAACTTGGAAAAATGTGCCCATTTCAAACGGCCTCGTACTCAATTCTTGCTCGTACAATATGCATATTATTATTACTATTGGATAGAAAACACTCTCTAGTTTCTAAAACCGTTTGAATTTTTTCTCTGAGTGAAACAGAACTCCTTCTGCAGCCCACTTCCTGACAGGAAGTGAGATTTCTGAAATCGAGGTCTCTGTTCAAAGGCTTGCCTATAAATGGGCATGATACGTATTGGTATACATACACGTCATACACCTTCCCCTAGATGTCAAGAGGAAGTGAGAGAAGAATTGAGTGGATTATCTTGGTCTGAAGTGGAATAAATCCTCTTGGAATGAGTAGTCCGCCATTTCCTGTTTTTTCGAAAGCGCGAAGTTGGACCTGGAATCGCCTTCTGGAAAGCCGTCGTTATAGGCGAATACTATCTCCGGCTTTGATTTTATTTGATACATGTTACAATATCATCGTAAAGTATGTTTTTTCAATATAGTTTTATTAGATTATTGAAATTTATTCGGGACGTTAGGCGTGTTGCGTTGTCTGCTTTTGTTCAGGATGGAGAGCTTAGCACCAATTGGCCAGTGTGCTTGCTAATTCAAGAGGGAAAGAGGTCGTTCTAAACCCAAACAAAGACGGTTCTGGACAAAGGACACCTTGTACAACATTCTGATGGAAGATCAGCAAAAGTAGGACCCATTTTGGGATGATATTTCATATATCTGTCGAACTGTGCTATCGCTACCGATTACCTGGAATCAATGCTGTTGTGTGTTAGCTATTGTAGTACGCTAATATAACGCTATATTGTGTTTTCGCTGTAAAACACTTAAAAAATCGGAAATATTGGCTGTATTCACAAGATCTTGGTCTTTCATTTGCTATACACCATATATTTTTCAGAAATGTTTTTGATGAGTATTTAGATATTTGACGTTGGTGTCTGTAATTACTCTGGTTGCTTCGGTGTTATATCTGACGGTAGCTGTGATGGTAGCATCAATGTAAAACTGATTTATACCTCAAATATGCACATTTTTCGAACAAAACATAGATTTATTGTGTAACATGTTATAGGACTGTCATCTGATGAAGTTGTTTCTAGGTTAGTTTGGTTGGATCTTGGTTAGTTAGGTTGGCTTTGTGCATGCTACCTGTGCTGTGAAAAATGTCTGTCCTTTTTTGTATTTGGTGGTGAGCTAACATAAATATACGTGGTGTTTTCGCTGTAAAACATTTTAAAAATCGGACATGTTGGCTGGATGTTTATCTTTCAAATGTTGTATTGGACTTGTTAATGTGTGAAAGTTAAATATTTCTAAAAAATACATTTTGAATTTCGCGCCCTGCACTTGAGCTGGATGTTGTCATAAGTGTACCGGCGTCGGGCTTGCAGCCTGAAGAAGTTATACTGCATTGTTGGTTAGGGGCTCTTAAGTAAGCATTTCACTGAAAGGTCTACACCAATTTTATTTGGATTTGATGTATACACTCCATTGACCCCACTATGTCTCATCCCTTACAAAAACAAAAAAACATGAAAAGGTGTGAATATATATATATATTTTTTATGGAATTCTAAGCATCACTCCAGTCAAAACAGGCTCTGCAAACGTTCGATTCCATTAATTTGCAATGGGCTCGCGCTTGTGTTCCAGTTTAGCTAACGTTCTTAAGATGTTTTTTAGCCTTGTGTGAATTTTGACTCGTTCTATTGTCCAGCCTATAGATAGCCGGAGCGAATTTACGAAAGCACACGAATGTCCTTTGAGAAAGCACAACGACTATACCATTTAGCTAAGCTAAGAATGACGAGAATAATCAAGTCATTAAACGTTGGGCAGTTAGATAGCCTATAGTTAATATACTGGCAAGTTTGATGTATAACTACTGACGTTAGGTAGCTAGCTAACGTACCGGTACATACTGCTGTAATGATATGCTATGTGGTTCGTAAGGACAGAGTAGGTAACAAATTGTCAGCCAACATAACGTGTAAGGTAACTTATTTGAAAAGTCAATATTTTATTACATTGAGTAGCAAGATACCCCTTGGTCGTTAGGGCAAATCTGGTCTGTGATAGGAGTGGGGGTTTTCAAACCTAGCCCTGCTATTACACTATTCTTTAGTAAAGATTGAATCGTCTATTGCTCAGCTATTAGCCCTCCTCCCCAACTTGCAACACATTTCTGTTCCCATCGCATTCCTTTCCCTTTTCCACACGTCATCATTCTGCTCCTGAGTGGCTCGCTTGTGGGCATGCTGGCAGGATATGGCAGCATCTTCGGTTGTGCATCAAGAATTCTGCATACAGTAGCACGTTTGTATGGTGTGATTATTCTCAGGCAAATTGTTACATGCTATGGAGGTACATTTGTGTCTTTTTGTTGAGAGTAAAACCTTTTTAATTTTCAATCAAAAATAATTGTTCTGAAATCAACTTTTTTACGACACAAAGGAAGTCAAAGCGGACACCTACGAAGATGGCATCTCAGGTAAGCAGCACTGGGCTGTATTGACGTATCCTAAAAATGACATCTGCTGCTTTAGATTGAACGGTCATATCTCAGTTATTGTTTTCATATCTATAAAAAAATAAGCTGTTTTCTTTACTTTCAGAGAGCGAGCTGACCAAGGGGTCGAAAATGTAGATATTGCCAGATGTTCACTGCCCGAGGAACAGGCCATGGAAGCTTTATTGCTGGCAAAAGTGTCCATAACCAGAGATAATTAAACTGTTCTGTGTTCTTTTTCTCCATCTCTGCCTGTTTTGTTGTACATGGAACCTGTCTCACATGCATTAATTTAAAAAAAACTTAAGATGTCAGCTGCTAATTTTCAGATTTACACCACATAAACACAACCATTTTCACTGGACTATCTGTTGCTGCCAAGTCATGATTTCCCTGGGGTTAGCCTTGCAATAACCAAGTGGTGAGACACATATCCCTCCATATTTAAATGTTTCAGGTACACTCCAATAGGTGTCTGCATCACATACAGTATCTTCTATTGACATTAACTTCTATTGTTTGTCCTTTTTTTTTCAGCATAAAGTACTCTGTAGCCACTTAGTGTGCACACCAGGTGAGACCACACACACACACACACACAATAACAGTCTCTCTTCTTCACTTCATCCCTCTCCCCTTCTCCGTAAATCCTCTAGGATTATATCAGCTGTTTTAGTGAACCCCTACAGCATCTGAACTGGGCTGACACAGAGGGCACAGCATGATCATAGGTGAGATGTCACTTGGTCTGGTCAACAGGAAGTATTATTAAAGAGATGCTTTACATTGAAATATAGACAGTGTAAGGGGTGCGTACTGGCGGCAGAGAAGTCAGGCGCAGGAGAGCAAAAACTGTGTTTACAATGGAGCAGTTTAATAATAAAAACCACCGGAAACAGAACAAACAATCAATGGGTACAAAACCCGTTGCACACAAGATAAACGTGCACAAGCACTTACACTAAACAATTCTGGACAAGGACATGGGGGGAACAGAGGGTTAAATACACAACATGTAATGAAGGAATTGAAACCAGGTGTGTGGGAAGACAAGACAAAACAAATGGAAAATGAAAGGTGGAGCGGCGATGGCTAGAAGACCGGTGACGTCGACCGTCGAGCGCCGCACGAACAAGGAGAGGGGAAGTCGTGACAGACTGACTGCATCACTTCTTTTTTTTATAACAAACATTAATGTGTTGAAAATCCCAAACTGTTTGCATAGTCAACTTACACACAGCTCTGACACACACACTTATCCCACCAGACATGCCACCAGGGGTCTTTTCATAGTCCCCAAATCCAGAACAAATTCAAGAAAACGTACAGTATTATATAGAGCCCTTATTGTGTAGGCTACGTGTGCCTTTTAAAAAATGTATGTAGTTCTGTCGTTGAGCTGTTCTTGTCTAATGATGCTCTGTATTATGTCATTCTGTATCATGTTTCATGTTTTGTGTGGACCCCAGGACGAGTAGCTGCTGCTTTTGCAACAGCTAATGGGGATCCTAATAAAATATTAAATACCAAAATAACAAATATCAATATTAATGGCACAAAACTAACTAACTATATATTAACACTATTACTCTATTTGGTGTTTTTGGTATTTTATTAGGATCCCCATTAGCTTTGCAAAAGCAGTAGCTACTCTTTTTGGGCTCGAAACAAAACATGAAACATGACATACAGTGGGGCAAAAAAGTATTTAGTCAGCCACCAATTGTGCAAGTTCTCCCACTTAAAAATATGAGAGAGGCCTGTAATTTTCATCATAGGTACACTTCAACTATGACAGACAAAATGAGGGAAATCACATTGTAGGATTTTTAATGAATTTATTAGCAAATTATGGTGGAAAATAAGTATTTGGTCACCTACAAACAAGCAAGATGTCTGGCTCTCACAGACCTGTAACTTCTTCTTTAAGAGGCTCCTCTGTCCTCCACTCGTTACCTGTATTAATGGCACCTGTTTGAACTTGTTATCAGTATAAAAGACACCTGTCCACAACCTCAAACAGTCACACTCCAAACTCCACTATGGCCAAGACCAAAGAACTTTCAAAGAACACCAGAAACAAAATTGTAGACCTGCACCAGGCTGGGAAGACTGAATCTGCAATAGGTAAGCAGCTTGGTTTGAAGAAATCAACTGTGGGAGCAATTATTAGGAAATGGAAGACATACAAGACCACTGATAATCTCCCTCGATCTGGGGCTCCACGCAAGATCTCACCCCATGGGGTCAAAATGATCACAAGAACGGTGAGCAAAAATCCCAGAACCACACGGGGGGACCTAGTGAATGACCTGCAGAGAGCTGGGACCAAAGTAACAAATCCTACCATCAGTAACACACTACGCCGCCAGGGACTCAAATCCTGCAGTGCCAGACATGTCCCCCTGCTTAAGCCAGTACATGTCCAGGCCCGTCTGAAGTTTGCTAGAGAGCATTTGGATTATCCAGAAGAAGATCCAGAAGAAGAATGTCATATGGTCAGATGAAACCAAAATATAACTTTTTGGTAAAAACTCAACTCGTCGTGTTTGGAGGACAAAGAATGCTGAGTTGCATCCAAAGAACACCATACCTACTGTGAAGCATGGGGGTGGAAACATCATGCTTTGGGGCTGTTTTTCTGCAAAGGGACCAGGATGACTGATCCGTGTAAAGGAAAGAATGAATGGGGCCATGTATCGTGAGATTTTGAGTGAAAACCTCCTTCCATCAGCAAGGGCATTGAAGATGAAACGTGGCTGGGTCTTTCAGCATGACAATGATCCCAAACACACCGCCCGGGCAACGAAGAAGTGGCTTCGTAAGAAGCATTTCAAGGTCCTGGAGTGGCCTAGCCAGTCTCCAGATCTCAACCCCATAGAAAATCTTTGGAGGGAGTTGAAAGTCCGTGTTGCACAGCAACAGCCCCAAAACATCACTGCTCTAGAGGAGATCTGCATGGAGGAATGGGCCAAAATACCAGCAACAGTGTGTGAAAACCTTACAGAAAACGTTTGACCTCTGTCATTGCCAACAAAGGGTATATAACAAAGTATTGAGATAAACTTTTGTTATTGACCAAATACATATTTTCCACCATAATTTGCAAATAAATTCATAAAAAATCCTACAATGTGATTTTCTTTTCTCATTTTGTCTGTCATAGTTGAAGTGTACCTATGATGAAAATTACAGGCCTCTCTCATCTTTTTAAGTGGGAGAACTTGCACAATTGGTGGCTGACTAAATACTTTTTTGCCCCACTGTAATACCGAACATCAATAGACAAGAACAGCTCATGGACAGAACTACGTACATACATTTAAAGGTGTTTGAAGCGGCAATCCTTACTTGAAAAATTAACAAGGTGTTGTCCCTGCCACAGTTTCAGTAAAATGCTGAGGGATGGGGCTAGAGAAATGCAAACACTCTCAAATCTATAGACTACGCTATGGATGCAAGGACCGACCATCCATGATCTCAAAATTATGTTTTTTTAGGTTAAACAGTGGTTGTTTAAATGTCCTTTGTTTACAAACATTGGAGTGAAACAAGCTTATATTTTGAGTTCTGATGGGGTACCACAGTTGAACTAAGCTCATGAGGCATTAATAAGTTAGATTCTTCAAGAATCAATGTATACATACGTATAATTTAAAAGTCCAAAAATGTATGTCGCAATTGAGGATTGCCCCTTTAACAGTCAGTGATCTTCATACAGCAGAACTATGTTGCCATTTGAACGTGATCCATTAACCTGCAAATCGTTCCCTTGGCTACTGCAACATGTTAACACCATCTTTTCACATTATTTCAACCCCACATGTGAATCTGCAATTCCACATGTGAAAGTGAGATTTTCACGTGGACCTTATAACATTGAATGTTTTTCACATTTGAAACTGCACACCTGATTTTCACATGAAAGTTTTTAAAATGTGAAACTGCATATTTCAGATGTAAAACTGCATTTCACATGTGAGGTGAAAACAGAGATGCTAGTTCTAGGTCCCAAGAAACAAAGAGATCTTCTGTTGAATCTGACAATTAATCTTGATGGTTGTACAGTCGTCTCAAATAAAACTGTGAAACTCTCTAGACACAGAAGGAGCGGTAGAGATACTCTGAATGATCGGCTACGAAAAGCCAACTGACGTTTACTCCTGAGGTGCTGACCTGTTGCACCCTCTACGACCACTGTGATTATTATTATTTGACCCTGCTGGTCATCTATGAACATTTGAACATCTTGGCCATGTTCTGTTATAATCCCCACCCTGCACAGCCAATTTGAGGACTGGCTCTAGGTCTCTAGGTTTCTTCCTAGGTTCCGGCCTTTCTAAGGAGTTTTACCTAGCCACCATGCTTCTACACCTGCATTGCTTGCTGTTTGGGGTTTTAGGCTGGTTTTCTGTACAGCACTTTATGACATCAGCTGATGTAAGAAGGGCTTTATAAATACATTTGATTGATTGAAATTTGATTGATTATCCTCACATGTGAAAAGGTGGTGTTAACATGTGGTGTTAACATGTGAGCATATTTCTTAGTATTTCCTCATTTTGACACCATTCACCCTTTGACTGCAGACAGCCAACATGCTTCTTCTGTTTAAGTCTGTCATGACTACCAGTCAGTCAGGTCAGTCACTGGGCCTCCATGGCAGTAATCTGATCTCTCCAGCCAGGGACAGGAGTGTGATGCATATTTAACCTTCTTAGAGGCTGCGGGCTGCTGGAGTGTGTAGAGTGTTGAGTGGCTGGAGGTGGTGCTGCTAGTGGTGGTGCTAAGGCTGGTGGTCTGAATTATCCCTCTGGTGACGCAAGCTTCTCCTCCACGCACTTCCTGACAGCTGCGCCCTGCCTGCTTACGACAGAAAGGAAAGGGGATATCTAGTCAGTTGCACAATTAGGTTCTTTCCAACAATGTTATGTTCCTGTTAATTTCCTGAACGGCTAGGGTTAGAGAGTGTGATTTCAGCTTGCACAACATAATACACAACATAATACAAAATAAGAAACACGAACAACGCACAAACGTAACACAGGAACAGAAACAATCATGCCTGGGGAAGGAACCAAAGGGAGTGACATTTATAGGGAAGGTAATCAGGGAAGTGATGGAGTCCAGGTGAGGCTGATGACGCGCAACGATGGTGACAGGCGTGCACTATAACAAGCAGGCTGGTGACCTAGAGGCCGGAGAGGGAGCACACGTGACAGTACCCCCTCCCCGATGCGCGGCTCCAGCCTCAGGACGCCAAAAATGATGATCCCAGGGATCAAGAGCGGTGAGTCCAGGTGAGGCTGATGACGCGCAATGATGGTGACAGGCGTACACTATAACGAGCAGGCTGGTGACCTAGAGGCTGGAGAGGGAGCAAACGTGACAGTACCCACTCCCCGACGCGCAGCACCAGCCGCAGGACGCCAAAAATGGGGGACCGGGGATCAGGAGCGGACCTGTCACCCCTGCTGATGCACAGGAGCCTGTCACCGGCTGGGGCGCGGGACCTGACAGACATACTGAGGCAGGGGAGCCTGGTGATCCAGCTGAGGCATGAGAGCCTGACTAGCCGGTGGAAGCAGGGGAGCCTGGCGATCCTGCGAAGGAATGAAAGCCCGACGACCTGGCTGAGGCAGGGGAGCCTGACGATCTGTCTGAGGCATGAGAGCCTGTAGCGGCTCCCGGACCCGACGTCATTCCCACCATAACAAAATTTTTATTAAAAACACTCCCTGATGCTTCCCTTAGGTGAGGCGTTACTCTGTAACGATGTGCGCTGAGAGTCGGGAAGCAAGTTCAGGAAGTGAGTGTTTTAATAAATAAACACAACATAATACAAAATAAGAAACACGAACAAAGTACAGACATAATACAGGAACCGAAAAAATAACGCCTGGGGAAGGAACCAAAGGGAGTGGCATATATAGGGAAGGTAATCAGGGAAGTGATGGAGTCCAGGTGAGACGGATGATGCGCAGGTGCGCGTAACGATGGTGACAGATGTGCGCCATAATGAGCAGAGGGAGCACAAGTGACAGCTCATGACCTCTCAAACCAGTCCTTCCTGCAGCATCATGTTGTGGGGGTGCTTTGCTGCAGGAAGGACTGGTGCACTTCACAAAATAGATGGAATCATGAGGTAGTAAAATTATGTGGATATATTGAAGCAACATCTCAAGACATCAGTCAGGAAGTTAAAGCTTGGTCACAAATGGGTCTTCCAAATGGACAATGACCCCAAGCATACTTCCAAAGTTGTGGCAAAATGGCTTCAAAGTCAAGATATTGGAGTGGCTATCACAAAGCCCTGACCTCAATTCCATAGAAAATTTGCGGGCAGAACTGAAAAAGCGTGTGCGAGCAAGGAGGCCTACAAACCTGACTCAGTTACACCAGCTCTGTCAGGAGGAATGGGCCAAAATTCATCCAACGTATTGTGGGAAGCTTGTGGAAGGCTACCCGAAATGTTTGAACCAAGTTAAACAATTTAAGGCAATGCTACCAAATACTAATTGAGTGTATGTAAACTTCTGACCCACTTGGAAAGTGATGAAAGAAATTAAAGCCGAAATAAATCATTCTCTCTACTATAATTCTGACATTTCACATTCTTAAAATAAAGTGGTGATCCTAACTGACCTAAAACAGCGATTTTTTACTAGGATTAAATGTCAAGAATTGTGAAAAACTGAGTTCTAAATGTATTTGGCTAAGGTGTATGTGAAGTTCCGACTTCAACTGTAGGTTTAATCTGTTCATTTATTTGTGTTTTGAGATTTATGTTGAATTACTTATCTTTTTCCTCTGTTAATGTATCTGTTATGGTGTCTGTTGAATTCATGTGCATGCACTACGTTGAAATGGCAATGCAAAATTTGAATAATTAAAAAATATATATACACTACCGTTCAGAAGTTTGGGGTCACTTTGTCCATTAAAATAATATCAAATTGATCCTAAATACAGTGTAGACATTGTTAATGTTGTAAATAACTATTGTATGTGGAAACGGCAGATTTTTTATGGAATATCTACATAGGCGTACAGAGGCCCATTATCAGCAACCATCACTCCTGTTTCCAATGGCTAATCCTGGTTAATCATTTATTTTTTTATTTTTTTTCCCACCTTTATTTAAACAGGTAGGCAAATTGAGAACACGTTCTCATTTACAATTGCGACCTGGCCAAGATTAAGCAAAGCAGTTCGACACATACAACAACACAAAGTTACACATGGACTTAAACAAACATACAGTCAATAATACAGTGAAAAATAAGTCTATATACAATGTGAGCAAGTGAGGTGAGATAAGGGAGGTGAAGGCAAACAAAATATATATATAAATATATAAAAATATTAAAAAAGGCCATGGTGGCGAAGTAAATACAATATAGCAAGTAAAAACACTGGAATGGTTGGTTTGCAGTGGAAGAAAGTGCAAAGTAGAGATAGAAATAATGGGGTGCAAAGGAGCAAAATAAATAAATAAATACAGTAGGTAAAGAGGTAGTTGTTTGGGCTAAATTATAGATGGGCTATGTACAGGTGCAGTAATCTATGAGCTGCTCTGACAGCTGGTGCTTAAAGCTAGTGAGGGAGATAAGTGTTTCCAGTTTCAGAGATTTTTGTAGTTCGTTCAAGTCATTGGCAGCAGAGAACTGGAAGGAGAGGCGGCCAAAGGAAGAATTGGTTTTGGGGGTAACCAGAGAGATATACCTGCTGGAGCGCGTGCTACAGGTAGGTGCTGCTATGGTGACCAGCGAGCTGAGATAAGGGGGGACTTTACCTAGCAGGGTCTTGTAGATGACCTGGAACCAGTGGGTTTGGCGACGAGTATGAAGCGAGGGCCAGCCAACGAGAGCGTACAGGTCGCAGTGGTGGGTAGTATATGGGGCTTTGGTGACAAAACGGATGGGACTGTGATAGACTGCATCCAATTTATTGAGTAGGGTTTTGGAGGCTATTTTGTAAATGACATCACCGAAGTCGAGGATTGGTAGGATGGTCAGTTTTACAAGGGTATGTTTGGCAGCATGAGTGAAGGATGCTTTGTTACGGAATAGGAAGCCAATTCTAGATTTAACTTTGGATTGGAGATGTTTGATGTGAGTCTGGAAGGAGAGTTTACAGTCTAACCAGACACCTAGGTATTTGTAGTTGTCCACATATTCTAAGTCAGAGCCGTCTAGAGTAGTGATGTTGGACAGGCGGGCAGGTGCAGGCAGCGATCGGTTGAAGAGCATGCATTTAATTTTACTTGTATTTAAGAGCAATTGGAGGCCACGGAAGGAGAGTTGTATGGCATTGAAGCTCGCCTGGAGGGTTGTTAACACAGTGTCAAAAGAAGGGCCAGAAGTATACAGAATAGTATCGTCTGCGTAGAGGTGGATCAGAGACTCACCAGCAGCAAGAGCGACATCATTGATGTATACAGAGAAGAGAGTCGGTCCAAGAATTGAACCCTGTGGCACCCCCATAGAGACTGCCAGAGGCCAAGGTCAATGAATACGGCTACACAGTATTGTTTCCTATCGATGGCGGTTAAGATATCGTTTATGACCTTGAGCGTGGCTGAGGTGCACCCATGACCAGCTCTGAAACCAGATTGCATAGCGGAGAAGGTATGGTGGGATTCGAAATGGTCGGTAATCTGTTTGTTGACTTGGCTTTCGAAGACCTTAGAAAGGCAGGGTAGGATAGATATAGGTCTGTAGCTGTTTGGGTCAAGAGTGTCCCCCCTTTGAAGAGGGGGATGACCGCAGCTGCTTTCCAATCTTTGGGAATCTCAGACGACACGAAAGAGACGTTGAACAGGCTAGTAATAGGGGTTGCAAAAATTTCAGCAGATAGTTTTAGAAAGAAAGGGTCCAGATTATCTAGCCCGGCTGATTTGTAAGGGTCCAGATTTTGCAGCTCTTTCAGAACATCAGCTGACTGTATTTGGGAGAAAGAGAAATGGGGAAGGCTTGGGCGAGTAGCTGAGGGGAGGGCAGTGCTGTTGACCGGGGTAGGGGTAGCCAGGTGGAAAGCATGGCCAGCCGTAGAAAAATGCTTATTGAAATTCTCAATTATAGTGGATTTGTCGGTGGTGACAGTGTTTCCTATCTTCAGTGCAGTTGGAAGCTGGGAGGAGGTGTTCTTATTCTCCATGGACTTTACAGTGTCCCAGAACTTCTTTGAGTTTGTGTTGCAGGAAGCAAATTTCTGCTTGAAAAAGCTAGCCTTGGCTTTTCTAACTGCCTGTGTATATTGGTTTCTAGCTTCCCTGAAAAGTTGCATATCACGGGGGCTGTTCGATGCTAATGCAGAACGCCATAGGATGTTTTTCTGTTGGTTAAGGGCAGTCAGGTCAGGAGAGAACCAAGGGCTATATCTGTTCCTGGTTCTAAATTTCTTGAATGGGGCATGCTTATTCAAGATGGTGAGGAAGGCATTTAAAAAAAATATCCAGGCATCCTCTACTGACGGGATGAGATCAATATCCTTCCAGGATACCTCGGCCAGGTCGATTAGAAAGGCCTGCTCGCTGAAGTGTTTCAGGGAGCGTTTGACAGTGATGAGTGGAGGTCGTTTGACCGCTGACCCATTACGGATGCAGGCAATGAGGCAGTGATCGCTGAGATCTTGGTTGAAAACAGCAGAGGTGTATTTGGAGGGCAAGTTGGTTAGGATGATATCTATGAGGGTACCCGTGTTTACGGAATTGGGGTGGTACCTGGTAGGTTCATTGATAATTTGTGTGAGATTGAGGGCATCAAGCTTAGATTGTAGGATGGCTGGGGTGTTAAGCATGTTCCAATTTAGGTCGCCTAGCAGCACGAGCTCTGAAGATAGATGGGGGGCAATCAGTTCACATATTACATTTACATTTAAGTCATTTATCAGACGCTCTTATCCAGAGCGACTTACAAGTACATACATTCATACTTTTTTGTACATATGGTGTCCAGAGCACAAGTGGGGGCAGAGGGTGGTCTATAGCAGGCGGCAACGGTGAGAGACTTGTTTTTAGAGAGGTGGATTTTTAAAAGTAGAAGTTCAAATTGTTTGGGAACAGACCTGGATAGTAAAACAGAACTCTGCAGGCAATCCTTGCAGTAGATTGCAACACCGCCCCCTTTGGCCGTTCTATCTTGTATGAAAATCTTGTAGTTAGGGATGAAAATGTCAGAATTTTTGGTGGTCTTCCTAAGCCAGGATTCAGACACTGCTAAAACATCCGGGTTGGCAGAGTGTGCTAAAGCAGTGAACAAAACAAACTTAGGGAGGAGGCTTCTAATGTTAACATGCATGAAACCAAGGCTATTACGGTTACAGAAGTCATCAAAAGAGAGCGCCTGGGGAATAAGAGTAGAGCTAGGTACTGCAGGGCCTGGATTCACCTCTACATCACCAGAGGAACAGAGGAGGAGTAGGATAAGGGTACGGCTAAAAGCTATGAGAATTGGTCGTCTAGAACATCTAGAACAGAGAGTAAAAGGAAGTTTCTGGGGGCGATAAAATGTTGGAAGCTATTTTGTATATTTATTGTATATGTATATTTAAGCTATTTTGGATAACTCCCTCGGGCAGATAACGTTGGTAGTCAGTCGTGAAGGACCGGTGGGGCTCCGCATTTGTAGTAAAAAAACAGGTCCGGATAGGTGATTGTAGCCCAGGAATGGCTGATGGACCCATCCTTCATCCTTCATGTATTAGCCAGTAAACCGGCTAACTTCTGGGTAGCTTCTGGCTAGCTTCTGGTTAGCTTCTGGCTAGCTTCTATTGTGGATTTTCAGATTTGAGGTAAATAATACTTTTTTTTTTGTAATTGGTGAGGCGGGTTGCAGGAAAGCTTTTTGTAGTTGAGTTCTTGGATAATAAAATATATAAAAGCACATTTGTGGCCTGCTGGAGGTCATTTTGCAGGGCTCTGGCAGTGCACCTCCTTGCACAAAGGCGGAGGTAGCGGTCCTGCTGCTGGGTTGTTGCCCTCCTACGGCCTCCTCCACGTCTCTTGATGTACTGGCCTGTCTCCTGGTAGCGCCTCCATGCTCTGGACACTACGCTGACAGACACAGCAAACCTTTTTGCCACAGCTCGCATTGATGTGCCATCCTGGATGAACTGCACTACCTGAGCCACTTGTGTGGGTTGTAGACTCCGTCTCATGCTACCACTAGAGTGAGAGCACCGCCAGCATTCAAAAGTGACCAAAACATCAGCCAGGAAGCATAGGAACTGAGAACTGTGGTCACCACCTGCAGAATCACTCCTTTTTTGGGGGTGTCTTGCTAATTGCCTATAATTTCCACCTTTTGTCTATTCCATTTGCACAACAGCATGTGAAATTTATTGTCAATCAGTGTTGCTTCCTAAGTGGACAGTTTGATTTCACAGAAGTGTGATTGACTTGGAGTTACATTGTGTTGTTTAAGTGTTCCCTTTATTTTTTTGAGCAGTGTATATATACAGGACACGACAATACGAGGACAAAATGACGTCTGAACTGTTATGCCATCTTGGGCAACAAATGCTAATTGATCATTAGAAAACCCTTTTGCAATTATGTTAACACAGCAGAAAACTGTTGTTCTGATTAAAGAAGCAATTAAACTGGCCTTCTTTAGAGTAGTTGAGTATCTGGAGCATCAGCATTTGTGGGTTCGATTACAGGCTCAAAATGGCCAGAAACAAAGTACTTTCTTCTGAAACTCGTCAGTCTATTCTTGTTCTGAGAAATGAAGGCTATTCAATGCGAGAAATTGCCAATAAACTGAAGATCTCGTACAACTCTGTGTACTACTCCCTTCACAGAATAACGCAAACTGTCTCTAACCAGATTAGGAAGAGGAGTGGGAGGCCCCGGTGCACAACTGAGCAAGAGGACAAGTACATTACAGTGTCTAGTTTGAGAAACAGACGCCTCACAAAATACAATGTTTACAAAATATGTACTCATTCAGTGAGTATCTTATGTATCTACTGACACATACTTTGAAAACTGTATCCTTGCTCCTGGATCCTTGATATTTAGGGGGGTGACTGAAAAGTAATCGGGGCCCAAATAATTAGCTACAATAAGAATAATTGCATCTTAATCTCATAAGAATAGAACCTAGTTGTCTTCCATTGAATAATATGCAGTACCAGTGTAAAGTTTGGACACAACTACTAATTCAATGGTTTTACTTTATTTGTACTATTTTCTACATTGTAGAATTATAGTGAATACATCAAAACTATGAAATAACAAATATGGAATCATGTAGTAACCACAAAAGTGTTCAACAAATCACTATATATTTTAAATTCTTAAAAGTAGCCACCCTTTGGCTTGAAGACAGTTTTGCACATGAAAGAAGAATTACTGTTGTTTAACTACCTTAGTTGAAAAAGTCACTCTGGATAAGTGTGTCTGCTAAATGACCCAACTGTAAATGTACATGTCAAAATGAACATACGGGGCGGCGCTCATTAAAATAATACTCAGCATGCTTTGCAATTGTTCATTGTTACATACACATTTATATTTAGTTCATTTAGCAGACTCTTTTATCAAACCATAGTGCTATCAGACTTCTGATACCAATGCAGGGTGAAAGGGGGCCACAAAATGTGAAACACCATGAAAAATGTTATTGAAAGGTATTTTGAAAATACAAATTACAGTATTTTCAAAATACGAAATACATTGGAGTGTAGTTCAGCCCAGTGTAATTCAAATGACAAAATAGTCAGAAGTAATTAAAATACGTATTTCAAATACATTAACTCATCATCAAGCTTGATGCTATCATTGATATGAGTCTGCTGTTGTCACATGCTACACATGTACATGTGTGCACATCTATCAGTCTAATGTTATCATGATTTGTTATGAGAGAAATTATACTTTAGTAATCCACAATGATTGGCCATCATTGTAAATAAGAATTAGTTCTTAACTGACTTGCCTAGTTAAATAAAGGTTAAAAAAAAGGCTCTCCAGAGGGTGGCACAACCCATCACTGAGGGCAAACTACCTGCTCTCCATGACACCTACAGCACCCGGTGTCACAGGAAGGCCAAAAAGATCATCAAGGACATCAAACACCTGAGCCACTGCCTGTTCACACCACTACCATCCAGAAGGCGAGGTCAGTACAGGTGCATCAAAGCTGGGACTGAGAGACTGAAGAACAGCTTCTTATCTCAAGGCCACCAGCTAAACAGCAACTACTAACTCAGAGAGGCTGCTGCCTACATTGAGACCCAATCACTGGCCATTTTAATAAATGGATCACTAGTCACTTTATATAATGCAACTTTAATAATGTTTACATATCTTACATTACTCATATCACATGTACAGTGGGGAGAACAAGTATTTGATACACTGCCGATTTTGCAGGTTTTCCTACTTACAAAGCATGTAGAGGTCTGTAATTTTTATCATAGGTACACTTCAACTATGAGAGACGGAATCTAAAACAAAAATCCAGAAAATCACATTGTATGATTTTTAAGTAATTAATTTGCATTTTATTGCATGACATAAGTATTTGATACATCAGAAAAGCAGAACTTAATATTTGGTACAGAAACCTTTGTTTGCAATTACAGAGATCATACGTTTCCTGTAGTTCTTGACTAGGTTTGCACACACTGCAGCAGGGATTTTGGCCCACTCCTCCCTACAGATCTTCTCCAGATCCTTCAGGTTTCGGGGCTGTCGCTGGGCAATACGGACTTTCAGCTCCCTCCAAAGATTTTCTATTGGGTTCAGGTCTGGAGACTGGCTAGGCCACTCCAGGACCTTGAGATGCTTCTTACGGAGCCACTCCTTAGTTGCCATGGCTGTGTGCTTCGTGTCGTTGTCATGCTGGAAGACCCAGCCACGACCCATCTTCAATGCTCTTACTGAGGGAAGGAGGTTGTTGGCCAAGATCTCGCGATACATGGCCCCATCCATCCTCCCCTCAATACGGTGCAGTCGTCCTGTCCCCTTTGCAGAAAAGCATCCCCAAAGAATGATGTTTCCACCTCCATGCTTCACGGTTGGGATGGTGTTCTTGGGGTTGTACTCATACTTCTTCTTCCTCCAAACACGGCGAGTGGAGTTAGACCAAAAAGCTCTATTTTTGTCTCATCAGACCACATGACCTTCTCCCATTCCTCCTCTGGATCATCCAGATGGTCATTGGCAAACTTCAGACGGGCCTGGACATGCACTGGCTTAAGCAGGGGGACCTTGCGTGCGCTGCAGGATTTTAATCCATGACGGCGTAGTGTGTTACTAATGGTTTTCTTTGAGACTGTGGTCCCAGCTCTCTTCAGGTCATTGACCAGGTCCTGCCGTGTAGTTCTGGGCTGATCCCTCACCTTCCTCATGATCATTGATGCCCCACGAGGTGAAATCTTGCATGGAGCCCCAGACCGAGGGTGATTGACCGTCATCTTGAACTTCTTCCATTTTCTAATAATTGCGCCAACAGTTGTTTCCTTCTCACCAAGCTGCTTGCCTATTGTCCTGTAGCCCATCCCAGCCTTGTGCAGGTCTACAATTTTATCCCTGATGTCCTTACACAGCTCTCTGGTCTTGGCCATTGTGGAGAGGTTGGAATCTGTTTGATTGAGTGTGTGGACAGGTGTCTTTTATACAGGTAACGAGTTCAAACAGGTGCAGTTAATACAGGTAATGAGTGGAGAACAGGAGGGCTTCTTAAAGAAAAACTAACAGGTCTGTGAGAGCCGGAATTCTTACTGGTTGGTAGGTGATCAAATACTTATGTCATGCAATAAAATGCAAATTAATTATTTAAAAATCATACAATGTGATTTTCTGGATTTTTGTTTTAGATTCCGTCTCTCACAGTTGAAGTGTACCTATGATAAAAATGACAGACCTCTACATGCTTTGTAAGTAGGAAAACCTGCAAAATCGGCAGTGTATCAAATACTTGTTCTCCCCACTGTATATACTGTATTTTATACTATCTATTGCACCTTGCCTATGCCGCTCGGCCATCGTTCATCCATATACTTACATGTACATATTCTCATTCACCCCTTTAGATTTGTGTGTATTAGGTAGTTGTTGGGGAATTGTTAGATTACTTGTTATATATTACTGCACTGTTGGAACTAGAAGCACAAGCATTTCGCTACGCTCGCATTAACATCTGCTAACCATGTGTATGTGACCAATACAATTTTATTTTATTTTATTTGCCAGGGAACAGCACCTTCCTCGAAGAATTAGGAATTGAAGTTCTCCTACACACAGATTGGCCCAAAGCAGCATACCTCTCCTCCTTCATTGCCAGCAGCGATAGCCCTCCAGTTGTCCTTGGATGGGACAGAAATTTATTCCAGGATGAGGCAGTCCCAGATAGCACTGGTCACACTTGCACGATGCACCCAACTGTGCAGTGCCCTACATTATAACTGTAGGCAATCATTTTGAAGGAATCTCCAGTTGCATGGAATCTTTAGGAACATGGAAGAGAATGTCATTATTAGACTTTTATGTCACCAGGTCATTTATTTTATTTTTATTTAACCTTTATTTAACTAGGTAAGTCAGTTAATAGGAAACAAATCCTTATTTACAATGACAGCCTAGGAACAGTGGGTTAACAGCCTTGTTCAGGGGCAGAATGACATATTTTTTCCTTGTCAGCTCGGGGATTCGATCTAGCAACCTTTCGGTTACTGGCCCAATGCACTAACCACTAGGCTACCTGCCTTGCGGTTGAGGGCGGTGCAGTTTTCGTACCAGGCTGTAATACAGCCTGATGGGAGGCTCTTGATTGTGCATCTATCAGGGTTTTGGGTGACAAGCCACATTTATTCAGCCTCCTGAGGTTGAAGATGGGCCGTTGAGCCTTTTTCACCACGCTGTCTGTGTGAATGGACCATTTCAGCTTGTCTTAGCTGTGTACGCCGAGGAACTTAAAACTTTCCACCTTCTCCACTGCTGTCCCTTCGATGTGGATAGGGGAGTGCTCCCTCTGCTGTTTCCTGAAGTCCACAATCATCTCCTTTGTTTTGTTGACGTTGAGTGAGAGGTTGTTTTCCTGACACCACACCCCGAGTGCCCTCACCTCCTCCCTGTAGGCTGTCTCGTCGTTGTTGGTAATCAAGCCCACTACTGTTGTGTCATCTGCAAACTTGATGATTGAGTTGGAGGCATGCATGGCCACGCAGTTGATGGGGTCAAATTGGGGTCATGATAGGGGCTGCACCAAAATAATTGATTATGCTTATGTTGTGTTAATAGAAGGGGAAGGGTTGTAAGACCCCCCCCCCCCCCCACTACATTTATAGGGTCCTAGAATACAGATTAACAATATATATACATTATAATGTTTAAAATTGTTTCACTGTTATTTTCTAGTCTCTGCCTCTTATAAAGAAACGGTCTGAGAGATGTGTGAGTTATTGCATGGGGTCTGTGAGAAAGCACTTCAAAGATAAACACAGAACCCTGCAGGGGAGTAAAAGAGATAAGAGACTAGTCAGACATACCATTATAAATCAATTTGGGGAGTGATATTTTACTGCTGAGCCCTTAGAAAACACTGGAACTACTGTATCTCTCTTGCAAGTTTGTATAGCTGTGTATGCATGGGCTTGGTCTGATGAGTAGAAGGTAATGATGTATGCAGTGACATCACTAGGGCTGGACTTCGGGCCTAATAAAATAACTTGGGACTTTTCCTATTTTGCAGAACTCAGGAGAGACATCAGTTGTATGTGTGATGTTTGATCTTTGATTTCTGTCTACAGCTGTATTTTGATTAAAATTGTTATGATTTATAAGTGCACATTTTGAGTGTTCCTTATTTGTTACCTTCTTGGCGCTACGGATCCCGTTACCGGGATCATTTTCATAAACAACCACTGAATTGCAGAGCGCCAAATTCAAAAGTAATACTAAAAATATTTATAATCATGGAATCACAAGAGAAATATACCAAAACACAGTTTAGGTTGTTGTTAATCCACCTATCGTGTCAGATTTTGAAAATATGCTTTACAGCGAAAGCAATCCAAGCGTTTGTGAGTGTATCAGTCAATGCTAGAACAGTTAGCCTTATATTAGCTTGGTCACGAAAGTCAGAAAAGCAATAAAATGAATCGCTTACCTTTGATAATCTTCGGATGTTTGCACTCACGAGACTCCCAGTTACACAATAAATGTTATTTTTGTACGATAAATATTAGTTTTATAACAAAAAAACATCATTTGGGTTGCGCGTTATGTTCAGAAAACCACAGCCTCGTTCCGTTCCTGAAATGCAGACAAATTCCAAAAAGTATCCGTAATGTTTGTAGAAACATGTCAAACGTTTTTTATAATCAATCCTCAGGTTGTTTTTAACATACATAATCGATAATATTTCAACCGGACGGTAACCTATTCAATAAAAGAGAGAAAGAAAATGTCGAGCTACCCCTCTCGCGCGCAGGAACTAATCAAAGGACACCTGACTCGTTTTGAAAAATCTCGCTCATTTTTCAAAATAAAAGCCTGAAACTATGTCTAAAGCCTGGTCACAGCCTGATGAAGCCATTGGAAAAGGAATCTGGTTGATATCCCTTTAAATGGAAGAGGGGCAGGCAACAGAACAGGGATTTTCTTTAAAAGCACTTCCGGGTTGGATTTCCTCAGGTTTTCGCCTGCAGAATCAGTTTTGTTATACTCACAGACAATATTTTGACAGTTTTGGAAACTTTGGAGTGTTTTCTATCCTAATCTGTAAATTATATGCATATTCTACGATCTGGGCCTGAGAAATAGTCCGTTTACCTTGGGAACGTTATTTAAAAATTAAAAATTAAATCTGGCCTCTAGCGTCAAGAAGTTAAGTAAAAAACGGAGCACAGAAAAACGGAACCAACACAGTCATGGGTGAACAGGGAGTACAGGAGGGGGCTGAGCACGCACCCTTGTGGGGCCCCAGTGTTGCGGGTCAGCGAAGTTGAGATGTTGTTTCCTAACTCCACCAACTGGCGGCGGCCCATCAAAGTCAAGGACCCAATTGCACAGGGCGGGTTTGAGACCCAGGGCCTCCAGCTCGATGATGAGCATGGAGGGTACTATGATGTTGAATGCTGAGCTGTAGTCAATGAACAGCATTCTTACATAGGTATTCCTTTTGTCCAGATGTGATAGGGCAGTGTGCAGTGTGATGGCGATTGCGTCGTCTGTGGACCTGTTGGGGCGGTATGCAAACTGAAGTGGGTCTAGGGTGGCCGGTAAGGTGGAGGTGATATGATCCTTGACTAGACTTGTCTCAAAGCACTTCATGATGACAGAAGTGAGTGCTACGGTGCGGTAGTCATTTAGTTCAGTTATCTTTACCTTCTTGGGTAGAGGAACAATTGTAGCCATCTTGAAGCATGTGGGGACAACAGACTGGGATAGGGAGCGATTGAATATGTCCATAAACACACCAGTCATCTGGTCTGCGCATGCTTTGAGGACATGGCTAGGGATGCCGTCTGGGCCAGCAGCCTTGCGAGGGTTAACATGTTTAAATGTTTTACTCTTGTCAGTCATGGAAAAGGGAGGGGCGCAGTCCTTCTTAGCAGGCCGCGACAGTGGCACTGTATTATCATCAAAGCGGGCAAAGAAGGTGTTTAGTATGTCTGAAAGTGTGACGTTGGTGTCCGTGACTTGGCTAGATTTCTTTTTGTAGTCCGTGATTTCCTGTAGACCCTGCCACATGCGTCTCGTATCTGAGCCGTTGAATTGCGACTCCATCTTGACCCTGTAGTGGCATTTCATTTGTTTGATTGCCTTGTGGAGGAATAGCTACACTGTTTATATTCAGACATATTCCCAGACATCTTTCCATGCACGAATGCCGCCATCTATCCACGGTTTCTGGTTAGAGTAGGTTTTTACCTGTCTAGGAACGACAGCCAATGAAATTGCAGGGCGCCAAATTCAATCAACAGAAATCTCATAATTCAAATTTCTCAAACATACAAGTATTAGACACCATTTTAAAGATAAAATTATCGTTAATCCAACCACAGTGTCCGATTTCAAAAATGCTTTTCGGCGAAAGCAGAACATATCATTATGTTAGGTCAGCATCTAGTCACAGTAAGCATTCAGCCATTTTCCAACCAAAGAGAGAAGTCACAAAAAGCAGAAATAGAGATACAATTAAGCACTAACCTTTGACGATCTTCATCAGATGACACTCATAGGACTTCATGTTACACAATACATGTATGTTTTGTTCGATCAAGTTCATATTTATATCCAAAAACCTCAGTTTACATTTGGCTTTCCCTCCAAAACATCCTGTGAATTTGCACAGAGCCACATCAAGTCACAGAAATACTCATAATAAACATTGATAAAAGATACAGATGTTATTCACAGAATTAAAGATATACTTCTCCTTAACCTCTCTTGGGTATGTGGGACGTCCAGCATCACTACTCTGGACGGTTCTAACTTAGAATATGTGGACATCTGCAAATACCTAGGTGTCTGGTTAGACTGTAAACTCTCCTTCCAGACTCACATTAAGCATCTCCAATCCAAAATGAAATCTAGAATTGGCTTCCTATTTCGCAACAAAGCATCCTTCATTTATGCTGCCAAACATACCCTCGTAAAACTGACTATCCCACCGATCCTTGACTTCGGCGATGTCATTTACAAAATGCCTCCAACACTCTACTCAGAAAATTGGATGCAGTCTATCACAGTGCCATCCGTTTTATCACCAAAGCCCCATATACCACCCACTACTGCGACCTGTATGCTCTCGTTGGCTGGCCCTCGCTTCATACTCATCGCAAAACCCACTGGCTCCAGGTCATCTATAAGTCTTTGCTAGGTAAAGCCCCGCCTTATCTCAGCTCACTGGTCACCATAGCAGCACCCACTCGTAGCACGCGCTCCAGCAGGTATATTTCACTGGTCACCCCCAAAGCCAATTCTTCCTTTGGCCGCCTTTCTTTCCAGTTCTCTGCTGCCAATGACTGGAACGAATTGCAAAAATCGCTGAAGCTGGAGACTCATATCTCCCTCACTAACTTTAAGCACCAGCTGTCAGAGCAGCTCACAGATCACTGCACCTGTACATAGCCCATCTTTAAATAGCCTATCCAACTACTTACAGTGAAATTACAAGCCCTTAACCAACAATGCATTTTTTTGAAAAAATAACTGTGCACTGAAATTGGCATCGATAAAATGCAATTGTGTTTGTTATCCGTAGCTTATGCCTGCCCACACCCTAACCCCACCGCCACCATGGGGAACTCTGTTCACAACGTTGACATCAGCAAACCGCTCGCCCACACAACGCTATACACGTGGTCTGCGGTTGTGAGGCCGGTTGGACGTACTGCCAAATTCACTAAAACAAAGTTGGACGCTGCTTATGGTAGAGAAATTAACATTACATTCTCTGGCAACAGCTCTGGTGGACATTCCTGCAGTCAGCATGCTAATTGCACGCTCCCTCAAAACTAAAAACATCTCTGTTGTGTGACAAAACTGCACATTTTAGAGTGGCCTTTTATTGTCTCCAGCACAGCGTGCACCTGTGTAATGATCATGCTGTTTAATCAGCTTCTTTATATGCCACACCTATCAGGTGGATTGATTATCTTGACCAAATAGAAATGCTCACTAACAGGGATGTAAACAAATGTGTGCACAAAATTTGAGAGAAACAAGCTTTTTTTGCACATGGAACATTTCTGAGATATTTTATTTCAGCTCATGAGTCATGGGTCCAACATGTTACATGTTGCTTTCATATTTTTGTTCAGTGTATTTACCCATTTAATAACCAGACCTTCAGACAAACTTGCTATGCTCAATTCTTGATGCACTACCAAACGTGCTGTTATATGTTGCCTTCACACCCACAAGCGCGCCACTCTGAGTGGCCGAAGCGGCACGTGATAAGTTACCGATGTACAGTCTAAATGCCTGGTAACGTTTGTGGTGAACCGCCATAATACCATAATGCCATAGAAGAAGAAGCAACCCGGGAGTTGTGCTTTGGTATTTCAATGTGACTTACTTACCCTAAGATAGCTAGCTGATGACTCCAGGACGATGGCGGAATCGGAGATGGCGGAGATGGAGCTTGAATGTGATGGCTGTGTAAATAAAGATGAATAGACTTTTGTCCAAAAGAATGGATAAAAAAGTAAAATTGATGTGGGAAAGGAAATGTTTAGTATTGGTATTACCCCATTGTATTTGGTACGAGGTTGTTATCTGGGAGTATTGGAGCCCGATTTGAGCCCATGGAGAGTATCCGAAATGGTGAAGAAAGTCCGTGAAAATGATAAGGATAGGTCTTGTATTGATTTTGTGTGTTTCTGCTGATCAGAAGGAATGTTTGTTGGGCCTCATTCGAGTTGATGATTATACTGTGTCGTGTTTTGAGCTATGGAACAGGGCACCTGTCAAAGGAGTCATTTCTGGAGTGTCAGAAGATGTTGACATTGAAATGTTAAAGAACATTTCTGGAGTATGCGGAGGCAGTAAAAACAGTAGAAAGAGCAGAAGGTCTGATGGTAGTGAATAACAGGGGAGCTATACAGCAACATGCACCGAGGCCTGTGTCACCAGCACAATCCAGACAAGTGAAGAAAGTGACTTTGTCGCTTTAATAGCAATGCTGGTAAAAAAGAAAAGTTTTTAAAAAGTCAAGAAAGATTGACATCATTGTTTCTGTAGTTGAGACATTTCTGGGTTAAATTTTTTTTTACATCTGAGGAGCTACATTGATTACTGACTCATGCAGTCCCACCCTCTCAGGCCCTAGAGCCTAAACAGAGGATTTGAGGTTTTGAATGACTGAAGGAGCTGGAATATGGAAATAATATTAATCTTCATTTTCTCTTTCCCATAGTGGAATTACTTTTCTTTAGGGAATTGTTTTCCTCAACATCCAGTTGGTGGCGACAATACACATTTTGGTGTAGTTCGCCATCAAACCCAAAGAAAAAGAAGAAGAAGCTATCTATTTGTTCTAGCTAATAACGTTACTGTATTCAAAAATGTTCCTCACTGCTGTAAACCGTGAGTATGTTTGAATACGTTGCTGTATATTGTCGTTTTTCCACTTGTATGGCAAATATTGTATTGTTTGGCTGGCTCTATGCATATTTGGTTGGTAGATTTACCTGTGATTCACTATCTTTAGCGTTGAAGCCAGCGTGTCATGTTAACGTTACCTTTCTAGTTTCAGTAGTAAACTAGCTAGCGACCATACTTGAAAAAAAGATGTCGTGTTGACTAGCGTTAGATTGCTCAATCAGAAGCTACGTTAATTAGCTATCAATGGCAAGTGTTACGTTAACTAGCTAGCTAAAGCTAACATAAACGGGCATAATGATCTTGCCCATCTGATTTCACTGTCCTCTGTTTTCCATGCACACAAGTGGCCAAGGCCAAGTCAAAGTAAGTGCT
Organism: Salvelinus alpinus; assembly: GCF_045679555.1. Classification (NCBI taxonomy): domain Eukaryota; kingdom Metazoa; phylum Chordata; class Actinopteri; order Salmoniformes; family Salmonidae; genus Salvelinus; species Salvelinus alpinus. The sequence goes on from NC_092110.1 coordinate 143,121, forward strand.
TTCTTTCCTTCTCCACCTCATTATTTGTACATAGACCCGCTATTTATTACTATATCCATGGACCATGTATTGTACTGTGTATGCTACTTCATAGCCAGCAGATCGGAAACCGCATGCTTACAACTGCACTAACGTTAGCATTGTTGTGTAGATTAGGACACCGTGGAGCCGGCGCGAGATATTGCTCTGAAAAAGTACCTCAATCCAGGGATGAGAAATGCATTGTGCTCCGAATTGTTCCATTATCCCAACTGTTACACCGAGAAGATTGAACGACTACTACTTAGCAAGCGGGTCTGATCTGCTGGCTAACTACTCCCTAGTAAAATGTTAATACCGTACAGATTGGATTTTAGGTTATAATCTTTCTCTGAAGTGTGTTTACTGTGATATTATCCTCAATCTGCTCTATTATAAAAGTGACCCAGAGGAATACCAATGTTCATGTAGTATATTCCATAATTCTTTGTGGGCTATCACACAAAGGAACCATTGTATCTGTGTTACAGGACTGTCCTAGTGCAAATGGTGAGTGCTGCAGGGACAGGTTATTGTTTCAACACCAAGAGGAACCGACTACGGGAGAAACTGGTGCTGCGAAAAAATGATCCCCTGGGTAAGCTACAAACCATCTCTGACTGAGTATCATTGTATGGGAGCAAACTATGACACTTTTTCTCTCCGGGAGTTAGCACTGATGCCCAGTGGACAACGGCCTCTCACTGTGTCGGAAAATGTTACTTCCGTAGCCATAACCAAGTCCCCCATTGTCACCTTGGCTGCTCTAGTTTGTCACCTCAGTCGATCTACAATAGGCTTGGGTGATTCCCCGTTATACTGTATATTTCGAAATACCAATGCATTTGGTTTACTAGCTAAGTGGCAAGATGTCAAGATCAAGTTTCTTGGTTACTGCAGAGACATTCAAACCCCTCCTAGATCAATATCCCAGTTTTTTATTTTTAATAGCACCCGTTGTGTGCACAGTCGGTAATACCGTATACCTCGGTATGGTACAGAAATGGTATGACTATGAAAATCTGGATACCGCCTAACCCTAATCTACAAACATAGAGCCTATACAATTGTAGTGTTACTCCCCTGAATGGGGGCAAATATGTGAAATGTTTCACACTGACTCAGTGACTGTTCATTCGGTATAATGATGAATTGCAAAAAATCAACTCTTTACATATCACTTTTCTTAAATTACATAATTCACATTTGTATTCCCAGGCATTACTAATCAAGCTCTGCACAAAAAACATCAATGGAGCACACAGATCATATTATCACATTCAGTTATTAGAATGTTACTCATGATTCTATATTAATATCAGTGATGTAATTGTTAAAAAAATGTAAAAGTTGGGTAATGGGTGAACTATAAACTCCATTGGGCGATCGAGATAAGACAAACAACCACTGATATAAATGAAAATGACATTTGTGACTCACCACCTGGATTCGGTTTTGCGTAGAAAAATTTGAATTTCCGTTTTTTACATTGGATAAAATTAGAGTCAGAGCAACAACATGGTATATCATACACTGCATTTGAGGAACAATGGGAAAGTAATTCTGCCTTAAGTTGATCAACTTTTAAACTCACTTTGGAGAAAATTGCCTTAGCAAAACATTCAATCTAGTCTCGTATCTGCTATTAAGGCACATGAAAGTTCACATGTTCAAGAAAGCATTTCTGCCAAAAACTGCATTTTAACGTAGGCCTATAAGGAAGATGGACCATGTGGAGATGTTCATATCTGAAACATATGTTCTTTTTTAAAAGTTTCCAACTTGTTTGAAAAGATTAGTACAGATTTTCTCAGATGGAGTTAGCTGTTTGAAAGAGTGGTGAATGTGGTTTTAAAAAGGCAAATCCGGGGACGCAGACGAAAATAACAAACCACTGTCCCACTCGTTCGCAAAGAGGCAGACACGATAAGAACTCAGTCAGATCAAGAATAAGAGTTCTGAGCTATGATCAACGCTGGGAGTAATATTTAGATGTTGACCTGTAATTTATTTGCTTTGTTTACAAAATGTATTATTTATTCATACACGACTGGTCATTCAAGGGTTTCTCTTTATTTTTACTATTTTCTACATTGTAGAATAATAGTGAAGACATCAAAACTATGAAATAACACATGGAATAATGTAGGAACCAAAAAATTGTTAAACAAATCAAAATATATTTGACTTTCTAATAGCCACCCATGCCTTGATGACAGCTTTGCACACTTGCCATTCTCTCAACCAGCTTCACCTGGAATGCTTTTCCAACAGTCGTGAAGGAGTTCCCACATATGCTGAGCACTTGTTGGCTGCTTTTCCTTTCACTCAGCAGTCTGACTCACCCCAAACCATCTCAGTTTGGTTGGGGTCGGGAGATTGTGGAGGCCAGGTCATCTGATGCAGCAATCCATCACTCTCCTTCTTGGTCAAATAGCCCTTACACAGCCTGGAGTTGTGTTGGTTCATTGTCCTGTTAAAAAACAAATGATATTCCCACTAAGTAAATCAGATGGGATGGCTGTGGTAGCCATGCTGGTTAAGTGTGCCTTGAATTCTAAATAAATCACAGACAGTGTCACCAGCAAAGCACCCCCACACCATAACACCTCCTCCATGGTTTACGGTGGGAACCACACCAGCGGAGATCATCCGTTCACCTACGCCGCATCTCACAAAGACACGGCGGATGGAACCAAAAATCTCCAATTTGGTCTCCAGACCAAAGGGCTAATTTCCATTGATCGTGTTTCTTGGCCCAAGCAAGTCTCTTCTTATTGGGGTCCTTTTAGTTGTGGTTTCTTTGCAGCAGTTCGAACATGAAGGCCTGATTCATGCAGTGTCCTCTGAAGAGTTGATGTTGAGATGTGTCTGTTACTTGAGCTCTGTGAAGCATTTATTTGGGCTGCAATTTATGAGGCTGGTTACTAATGAACTTATCCTCTGCAGCAGAGGTAACTCTGGGTCTTCCATTCCTGTGGCTGTTCTCATGAGAGCCAGTTTCATCATAGTGCTTGATAGATTTTGCCACTGCACTTGAAGAAATGTTCAATGTTCTTGAAATTTTCCGTATTGACTGACCTTCATGTCTTAAAGTAATGATGGTCTGTTGTTTCTCTTTGCTTATTTGAGCTGTTCTTGCCATAATATGGACTTGGTCTGTTCACAAATGGGGCTATCTTCTGTATCCCCCCCACACCTTGTCTCAACACAACTGATTGGCTCAAACGCATTAAGAAGGAAAGAAATCCCACAAATGAACTTTTAATTTAGGCACACCTGTTAATTGAAATGAATTCCAGGTGACTACCTCATGAAGCTGGTTGAGAGAGTGCCAAGAGTGTGCAAAGCTGTCAAGGCAAAGGGTGGCTACTTTGAAGAATCTAAAATAATATAGAATATATACAATATAGAAAATAGTAAAAATAAAAACCCTGGAATGAGTAGGTGTTCTAAAACTTTTGACCAGTAGTGTATGTAGTTACGGCCCTGGTTACTTGCTTCCTCCATACTTGTTTCTTCAATTGTGCTCAAAGCGCATTGAAGCAGAGGATCCAAGGTACTCCCTCGGTCCTCTTCCTCCAATGAGCTGAGAGAAATTGGTGAAACATGTACAGATGAAGCAAGGGTTTGACGCCAAATTTCAGACGTCGCCACGGTGTGGCTTTAACTATGGTCGTGTTCCCCTGCATGAATCGACCAGTGATTGCATGCCATGTCATCGAGTGTGCAGTCAGGCACCAGATAGGATGTGGTTAGCTGATACGTTAAATACTTATCCAGGCTTGTAAAATCTGGCATGTCAGCAACGTCTGAGCAGGGCAACACGACCATAGACTCAGCCATATGACATCATCATACACAAAGAGCCAATATTGGGAGTCTTGTTAGATGCATAATTTTGTTGTTGTTCCTCCTGCTGTATATAATGAGTGATTTAATATTCAGCTCATATCAGGTAACATGTGTTTTCATGGTAATTCACGTCATATACTATGTTGGCCTAGTCATTTGCCCCTGCCTCAAAATTTTAATCTCACAATACTTCCAATTTGTGCCCATAGCTTTTCAGTGTGCATCCACTTACTTCAGATTTTTGTCTTTGCAGTGAACAAGCACGTTCTCTTTCACGAAAAGAAGAAGATTAGGTCGATTTAACCGTGAACGGCAAAGAATTAAGAATCTGCAACATCCTAAGCAGATTTCACTGACAATACTCATTGTATTGTCGAAACTTTGTTGACCATCATTCGTGAGAAGAGCTAAGGAGTTCCTATTGGACTTTTCCAGGACCACATCAGCTCATGGTAAAACATTTGGGATGAACCAAATGGTGGCAAAACCTTAAGCAGTTCTGTTTCCACTCCCATCAATGAGACAGTTATTCCTCAATAAGTAAGAAGTATCTTGTTTCATGTTGTTTTCCACTTGTAAACTTTCTCTACCTTAGGCTAAATCTTATTGATGATCTTTGTTCTGCGAGAGGATCATGTCTGGCATCATCTAAGTCAGGGTTCCAACTGGCGGGCTGAATTTGACCCACGAGGGGTTTTATTTGGCCCCCAAGATTTCTGAGCAAGAAATAATCATCATAAATATTTTTTTATTTTTTTAATATATATAATTCATTGTTGGACAATAGACTGTAAAAACATCAGGAAATCAGCTCCAAGTATTCACAAGCATTATAGAGATTGTATACAAATGTAAGCAAGGTTTGAAATGATTATGTTTTAGTCAAATATTACATTTGGGCTTCTTGCAGTCAATTTGCAATCTACAAATGATTTGTAATTATGTTCCGCCCCCCCGACCATCCACTTATAAAGAAATCGGCCCAAGGCTGAATCTAGTTGAGGATCCCTGATTTAAGGAATAATGGAAACATGAAAGAGACAACTGCTCACTTACTGTGCCCTCAAAGTATTCACACCCCTTGACTTTTTCCACATTTTGTTGTTAAAGCCTAAATAAAAAAGTGAGATTTGGTGTCATTGGCCTACACACAATACACCAGAATGTCATTGTCAATGTGGAAACATGTTTTTAGAAATGTTATTAAAAAGGAAAAGCTGAAATGTCTTGAGTCTAACTATTCAACCACTTTCTTATGGCAAGCCAAAATAAGTTCAGGAGTAAATATTTGCTTAACAAGTCACATAAGCTGTTTCATGGTCTCACTTCGTGTGCAATAATAGTGTTTAACATACATTTTGAATGATTACCTCATCTCTACCCCACACACACAACAGTTACTCTACAATACTAACCTAAATGACAGCGTGAAAAGGAAGCCTGTACAGAATAAAACATGCATCCTGTTTGCAATAAGGCACTAAAGTAAAACTGCAAAAAATGTGGCAAAGAAATTTGTCCTGAATATAAAGCGTTATGTTTTGGGAAAATCCATCATAACACATCACTGAGTACCACTCTTCATATTTTCAAGCATGGTGGTGGCAGCATCATGTTGGTATGCTTGTCATTGGCAAGGAGAATTTTGGGGGGATAAAAAGAAACGGAATGAAGCTAAGCACAGACAAAATCCTAGAGGAAAACCTGGTTAAGTTTACTTTTGACCAAACACTGGGAGATGATAAGTTCACCTTTCAGCAGGACAATAACCGAAAACGCATGGCCAAATATACACTGGAGTTGCTTACCAAGACGACATTGAATGTTCCTGAGTGGCCTAGTTAGTTTTGACTTAAATCTACTTGAAAGACAAGAAGAACTTAAATAGCTGTCTAGCAATGATCAACAACCAACTTCACAGAGCTTGAAGAATTTGAAAAAGAATCATGTTCAAATATTGTACAGTCCAGGTGTGCAAAGTTCTTACAGACCATTCCCAGAAAGACTCAAAGCTGTAATTGCTGCCAAAGGTGATTCTAACATGTATTGACTCAGGGTTTGAATACTTATGTAAATTAAATATTTTCATTTTCAATAGATTTGTAGAAATAAAACATGTTTTCACTTTGTCATTGTGGGGTATTGTGTGTGAGGCGGGGGGTCTATTTAATCAATTTTGAATTCAGGCTGTAACGTGGAATAAGTCAAGGGGTATGCATGTTTTACCCTGAATTATAATAAGCTTCACAACATTACGGTAATTCAGTACACAATTCTTTTTTTGTCTAGAAACATATACAATCAATCAATGGTACAACCTAATCTGGGTTTGGTGTTTAACTTTTTCACAGTATTTCTGACATTTTAAAAAGGAAAATACATTTATTTGTATCCTGATCATAGGTCAGAATAAAAGTTTAATAATTCAAGTTCTCTTTTACCTCTTAAATGTTTTACATTATTATGTCCCATTTGTTGACATTGCCAAAGCTTATGAAAACAATGTTTGAGTGTCAGAAATTGTGGCTACATTTAGTATGAAGCGGAATTTATTAAAAGTATTAATCTTATTCACGTTTCAATGAAATTAGAATATTTAAAAAAGTATTGTATATGATAAATACTGGTATGGCAGATTTAATAAAGGACAATGGTCATTACAAATGTATTTACAGTCGTTATATTAGTTGATACAGTACTTGCGACAGTGTTAGATTGTTATGGTTCAGTGTCCATTTAGTGTGTAAGTTGCTGTCTTCTCTAGAAAATGTCCGCGGGTAGGTCCTTTTTGAGGGATAAGACGCTTGCGTCCCATTTGTCTACACTCACTCATGCCACCTGATTGGCTCTACTGGCCATCCTCCAGTTGCATTGTGGGAAAGTGAGCCATGTAGAATGCCATGGCACAAATCAAGCTGTCTCCATCTCCCTGTGTAGAGATGAAAACGGTCATTAATACTCCAATACCATACTCAGATAGTGAAACACACACACTGAGGGTGTCAACAATTCAATTGGGATGTAGGCTGGAAGGACAAAAAGTACTTCCTGCAGACAACTATGACCTTGCCCTGAGAACTCACTACCCTTTATGACAAGAATGAAACATTAATTCCCTCATTTTTAGAATTTCATGTAAGCAAATAAAGGGCTATATGACCTAATTTATCATGAAACTTGGAAAAACGAATCAAAAGTGGAACTGAGATGAGATGTTATTTAACTGATCAACTGTTTGCAACAGTAGGGGGTGCTATGCCATGTCAATTGTGGCTTTTTGAACAAGGCTCCCCACTGTCAGTCTCAATGTTTTTCATTTCAGAAATCAAGTTTTCAAGATGTAGAACTTTCAAACTACATAAATTATCACCGTAATGATGCATTTTTCATATGATGCAAAACGCATCATTCTGCGACACTTTCTGTATTTTTAAAGTTCTATATCTTGAACTTGATTGCTGACATGCAAAACATTTTGGGACTGTATCAAAAGTCGACAAAACAAATACCAAGCGTTTTTGAGTGGTATTTTCCTTTTAATCATTTTAATTTTCAACTTCAATGGATGAAGCCTATTACTCACCCTTTATACATTTACATTTACATTTAAGTCATTTAGCAGACGCTCTTATCCAGAGCGACTTACAAATTGGTGCATTCACCTTATGATATCCAGTGGAACAACCACTTTACAATAGTGCATCTAACTCTTTTAAGGGGGGGGGGGGGGGGGGTTAGAAGGATTACTTTATCCTATCCTAGGTATTCCTTAAAGAGGTGGGGTTTCAGGTGTCTCCGGAAGGTGGTGATTGACTCCGCTGACCTGGCGTCGTGAGGGAGTTTGTTCCACCATTGGGGTTTATGGCAAACAAATGTATTATCACTAATTGTCCTGTCCTATCCTATCCAGTGTGAGATTCCAATTTGTTATAAACAATTAAAGATAAGACATGAGACAGATACTAACTGAACATTATGCAATCAGTATGAAGAATATTTAACCTACATTGAAAAATGGTTATTACCGTACCAAAAATATGTCGGTATCATGCATATAATATGCCAGAATAATCAAATAGACTAGAATTTCCCCCCCCCCCCCAACATATTTAGCTGTCTTTTGACAGGGTCAACTTGGCAGAATTATACCATATACCAAAATGGTATATGCTCGTAGAGTGTGCGAGACAATATAAGAATGATAGAAATAAAGTATTTTTTTAAATATTAATGTTCACTTTTCCACTGTTATTAGCATAAATTAAGCAAAGCATTATCAACATTTAAGAGCAAATGTTTTTTGTTTTTTTTAAATGATACCTACCTAAACTTGATCTGTGAAAACGAAATATAATTATCAGAGGCTTTAATGCAAATGCGATTAAAAACAAAAATACAAACACTAAATATATGGATAAAATAGAAACCTTTAAAAAAAATTTAACTTTCAGGACATTTCAAGGACTACATTTCAGATATTTGTTTTTACACAAAATAAACAGTTTATAGTATAAAACAAGATACACATTTTTACAGTATTAATGAATTACACATTTTTGCTCAATAATAAGCCAGTAGGTTACAATCATAAGAATACAACCATTTAATAATTTCCCAATCGAAATGTACTAGTACTTCCCATTGCAAAAACATTTTACGTTTAGCACAAAAAGTAAACGGTGACCTAAAGTTTAAATGCAACAATGTTTCACACACAAGTTATTTTCAAAGAGATGTCTAACACCAAGCGAGCTGCAATAAACACAGTTCTACTAGATGATGAAAATTTTAAACTTCTTGTTGAAAGTTATTCTTGAAAAGGGAGAAGCTAACAAATTAGTAACAACATCCCTTTCGATAACACCTGCTGCAGCCACTGCAAACTAGCCGACAACAAAAGCTAGCTTGCTAGACCGTGGGAAAACTACTGCTCGGTATTGCGCATTGACCTGTTGGCCTTCAAGAAGCCAGTTTCAATACGTTTTTGTAAAAACGGCCCACCCATTAACTCAATGTGATTGGTTAATTCCACTGTCACTCCAAAGTGTTGCCCTAATAGAGTTGAAGCGCTGAGGCCTTTTATCTAGCTTTTGATGGCCAAGCCAATGGCTGACTTAGCTAGCTAGATTTCTCCCAATAGATTCTTCAGTTAACCCTTTCCAACAAAAACTGAAGAGATTAAATCAGAACATCATTGAAAATAATTTTGTTTTATAAATCCTTAGCCCTTCTCTAAAGGCGTAGAAGGCCCATTCTTCCTCATTGTGTTTGGGTTAGTAATAATTTGTAAGGTTTGCTCTATTTTCCCTCAGCATATATGAACACAGAAATACTGGACATGGTGATTTGACAAAATTACAATGCTGGTCTTGAAAATTACAATCCTGGTCTCAACCCCCCCCCACCCTCTGGTCTTGACTCTGACTTTATTTGCTCCGGTCTTCGTCTTGAAACGGTCTCGCTTTAGGTGGTCTCAAACAACAATAGGCAAGGTTGTAGAAAACAACCTTGGTGTATTAATTGGTGACAAGGAGGACCAATTCAATGTCTACAAAAGTCCAAGGGCCAAATCCTTGACATCAATTCATGTTTTTTTGCAAACATCCAAGTTCAGCGTGCAGATCCCAAATTAGAATTTGGCCCTAAATGACAAATGTGTTAAGTCCTTTAGGACATCCCTCCTGTCCCAGTTTTCTGCCATCCAGACAGTTACAGCTAACACTCCTCTGGGATTGCTTATGGGTTGGTCATGGGTTTATTATTTCTTTCTCTGCTATTGACAGGCTTGGGCTTGGAGGAGGGATTGGGTGAGATGAGGGAGTTAGATCGCTGATGGGAAAACGCATGGTGGAATGTGGCAACGCGCTCAGATTTAACCACAGATGGCCCCCGCCAATGGTTCTCACAGGCCTGGCCGATTACTCACCATTCTGGCTCATTGCACTCATCCACGAACTCCTCTACCCCTCCCCCGAGAATCCACCCCACCTCATCCCCCATGCAAAACTCTCATCAGCCAAGAGGCAAGACTAGAGTCAAAGGTGACCAATGGTGAATTACAGGGCTTGCTGAGAGACTGGAAAAAAGTGAGTATAGGTGGAGAAAAATCTAACAAAGCTGGTACATTTCCATTTTTACCAATGTACAGTACCAGTCAAAAGTTTGGACAGCTACTCATTCCAGGATTTTTCTTTATTTTCTACGTTGTAGAACACAACTGATTGGCTCAAGCACATTAACAAGGAAATGCATTCTAGAAATTAACTTTTATCAAGGCACACCTGTTAATTGAAATTAATTCCAGGTGACTACCTCATGAAACTGGATGAGAGAATGCCAAGAGTGTGCAAAGCTGTCATCAAGGCAAAGGGTGGCTACTTTGAAGAATCTCAGACGCAATGTGGTTCCATATGTGTGTTATCATAGTGTTGATGTCCACTTATTCTACAATGTAGAACATTGTAAAAAAAAAAATCCGAAAAATCCTGGAATGAGTAGGTGTGTCAACTTTTTACTGGTACTGTATGTTTATGTCTCCTGTCTGGTTTTTGAATTGGGTTGTGGAAATGCATGGTCCCACTTTGGCACTGGCAAGTTTCCAGTTCACAGTTCTGGTTAGAAAATGACTACATCCTGTCCACACCCAAACTCAAGGAGGTTGGCACCCATACTTGAAGTGACAGAATAGTGAGAAAAAAGATGGTCCCACATTCAAGTTGCCAGAACAGTCGCAATAATTTGCAAATATTAAACAAACTCCATTCAAATTGTGATTACCCCCCTCGTAAAGAGTGGAACTGCATAACAACTGGTAACAAAGTCTTCTGATCCTCTCTGTTCACCATGCTCCAGTGCGCCCAATGCCGAGTCACTGTCCTCTCGTCTTGTGTTAAACAATGCCTCGCTCCCTGAGACTGGCATGTGACAGCGTCGGATCCCCGCGTGACGCTCACTGGAGCTGACAACCACTGCTCCCCTCAGCCCCGCTGCGTCTGCCCCTAACACACTTTGGTGAAGGTTAGATTGGGAAGCCTGTCAGTCAAACAACAGAAGCGGTAGCCGCGGATGAGCGCTGATGCTCTCCACGGTTAACTCCATCCGCTACGCCGCAACCTCTGCTGGTTCTCTGCTTTGTTAGAGACTGGAGTCATAGAAGTTTGAGTTAAGGTGGCAGCGTGCGCAATCAATCTAACATCAGCATAACAAACTGGTCTACGAGTATAAATGCATGTTGTAGCTGGTCTTCCCTTTTTTCTTAATTGTCTTTAGTCTACTCAATCAAATCTCACTTTGAGATCAAAACAGGTCTGCAAATCCAAATTCCTTGTTGGCCAACTTCATCGGTCTTGTCTTCCTTTCAAAACTGACCCCTGCCCTAACCTTTATCTAATTAAGTGATACAAGGAACCTGACATGGTGCCTGGGGGTCTATTTTTGACGCTTGACACGCTGCAAGTCCCGCTTCTCTCATTGTTTTTAAGGAGTATATACCCACGTGGGTGATTGAAAGATGAACTGAGGTCCACACTCCATTCCAGTTGGTGGTGGTAATGCACCTTAAAGTTGATTGACAACCGCCATATAAAGTGCAAAGAAGACTGAAGGAGGAGAGATTACTAGAAACTAACTAGGTTTACCCTTTTATCTGTAGATTAATTGTCGGAGTAGAGGACCTTGTGCATTTTAGGTAAAATAACAACCCAATGTTTATATCCCAGGAAATGTGTTGTGGATCAGTGGATGATGAAAGAACTGGGGCAGCAACAGTGAGAAGCTTGAGTGTTATGCTGCTTTGAACTTAGCACTGACTGGAAAGGAGACTGGTACAATAATAATACAATATAAATGTGTATTTTTGGGTAACACTTTTTAATTTTTTTCTATTCTCCCATATTCAAACCTGGTCATAAATCTTTAAGAAAGCATGCTTTCTCTAATTTTCCAGAAGCTCTGTGACATGCTTCTAATGATGTCCCATGTGTTTGTGATCCCACTTCTGACACCAATATCAAAAGAGTAGCCTCTTTTTGGAAATGTGAACACTCAAAGTCCCCCGATTTCACTACTAATAATGTAATACAGCACTTCTACAATACTACTGTGTATTATAAGAGTCATAGCAAAAAGTAGCTTGAAAAATGATTACATCCAAGTGAATAGAGTGGGGTTTCCGAATGCGCAGAAGAGTAGGCTGGTGACGCTGGGTAACACACTGAAGTGAACCGCTGAGAAACACCAAGTGACTCACTGTATTGATACTACAAGATCATGACTTCAGACCCAGCCTCCTTTTTCAGTTTGCCAACTCAGTATTACATAGACACCACCAAATACACACAGAGCAAACTTACTAATGGTGAAAACAATGACAAGTACAGCACTACTACCGTGTTCATCTCAGCGAAAGAAATTCCAATGAACAAAACCAAAGAATATTTTTGAAGAGGCAATCACCTGACAGGCCTAACAATGCATGGATAAAAAGAAAATAAAGGGCTGTCTAGCCATTCGGACAACAATCATTTTTTTCCCTCTTTGCCAGTAAAATAAAAGGGTTTACTGGAAGAGGGATTAGGGCATCCAAAAGAGTTAAACACTCCAGAATGTATTGGGCCATCAAAGAGTAGTGGGGGCAAGCACCACCAAAAACCTGACCACAGCCTGTGCTGTGTTGTGTTCTGCTGACTGGTGCAGGGCTGAGAGGTGAGTCACAGGGAGATGGGAGGAGGGTTTGGGGGAAGGACGCTAAACCAGGTTCCCCTCAGTGCTATGGTTAATTTCATATGCACCACCAGGGAATGGGGGAGTTGCTGTGTTTGCGTGTTGTGCTAGGGACAGTAAAGGATTATTTCATTAAAGACACGTCGAGGCAGATTGCAGTACGAATAGTTTAACATTGATGGTACAGTAAAGGCTAACTTATGGAGGCTGTGCACATGCAGTCGGGACACTCCAGCAAATGTATTATCTATGCATAGTCACTTTACTTACATGTACAGTACCAGTCAAAAGTTTGGACACGCCAACTCATTCAAGGGTTTTTCTTTATTTTTACTCTACATTGTAGAATAATGGTGAAAACAAACTATTAAATTACACATATGGAATCATGTAGTAACCAACAAAAAAGTTTAAAAAATCAAAATATATTTTATGCTTGAGGTTCTTCAAAGTAGCCACCCTTTGCCTTGATGACAGCTTTGCACACTCTTGGCATTCTCTTAACCAGCTTCACCTGGAATGCTTTTCCAACAGTCTTGAAGGAATTCCCACATATACTGAGCACTTGTTGGCTGCTTTTCCTTCACTCAGCAGTCCGACTCAGTGATCCACCATGAGAGGGCACTCAAATACTTGAAACACAGGGACACCAATCTCCGACTTGGCGCAACAAGTCGGATATACCAGGTAGCAGAAGGCATTGAAATAAATTATATGGTGAGCTTTGTGATTAAGTTACTTAAGACCACTCTGGAACTGCCATTGAAAATTGTCAAAGACTCCAGCCACCCTAGTCATAGACTGATATCTCTGCTACCGCGCGGCAAGCGGTACCGAAGTGCCAAGTCTAGGTCCAAGAGGCTTCTAAACTGCTTCTACCCCCAAGCCATAAGACTCCTGAACATCTAGTCAAATGGCTATGCAGACTATTTGCATTGCCTCCCCCCCTCCACACCACTGCTACTCACAGTTGTCATCTATGCGTAGTCACTTTAATAACTCTATCTACATGTACGTACTACCTCAACTAACCAGTGCCCCCACACATTGACTCTGTGTCGGTACCCCCCTGTATATAGTCTCGCTATTGTTATTTTACTGCTGCTCCTTAATTACTTTTGTCTCTTATTCTTATCTGTATTTTTTTTAACTGCATTGTTGGTTAGGGGCTCGTAAGTAATTATTTCACTAAGGTCTACCTACACCTGTTGTATTCGACGCATGTGACTAATAAGATTTGATATGAATTGGACATTTCAAATTGAGACGGTGCACTGGGCACTGGTTAAGAGGCCGAGAGATCCAGGAGCACCGGCGAGGTCCATTTATAGTGCGGTTTCTGGACTTTACTGTTAAAGAAACTATCCTACACCTGTCCTGGGAACAAAGTTAAGTTACATTTCAAGAGAAAATTATCTACTTTGACCACGATTACCCCCAAGACCTACAGAAGAAAAGGATGCGAGTCCGAGAAGCTAAAATGGAAAAAATCCAAGCGAAGTGCCCATACCCACCACAACTGAGGATGACACTATACTCTGGCGTGAAGAACTTCAACACTTTGAGGGATGCGAGCCCAACCCTGAGGGCCCTGGGCATCACGTACAGATATAAGAAATAGACAGTCTTGAGAGAGACTGATGGCAGGTGCAAGAAGGACGACGCAGGAGGAGGGACAGAATGGCGCTGTCGGACACAGATCTGAAGGCATTCACCAAGGAAGACGTTTGAGAGTTATGTGCCACATTACAATGATTTTGCACTAGGTAATGAACATATTGACTTTGATGTAGCCCGCTTTATTTAGTTTTATAATTGGATGAGTTTGTCGACAGATGGTATACATGTTATCCGCTTTAAAATCAACGTTTTAGACTTGCTAAGTTCATTGGGTCAGGTGAGGGGTGGGCGTCAATTTTTATTTTGTGCATTTGTATACTCAACCGGGTTTGGACAGCAACTTCCAAAGATGAGGATTTTACAAATTTGGATTGTTGCATCAACACTGAGTGTGTTTACCCCAGAGAGACCGGGAAGTCACAGCTCTCTGTCCATATGTCAATAGGGGTTGGTTTATTTTAGGTAATCAACATAACTGGTCACTTCAAATAAAACATTTTTGGGGGGGAGACGACACTGATTTTGTTTGTTTGGTTATGTTCTGTGTGTTCCATGTTCCTTTGTCCTTGACCATCATTTTGAGCCTAGGAGTGAGTTTCTGCACTTCTCAAACATCCAACATAATTAAAAAAAATGATAATTCTATGATGAGAGGGAGGAGTTATGTATCAATGCAAAACAACAGATTAAACATGACTCATTTGAATTGTATTAGTTATAATACAAATGGGATAAACCATCCTATAAAGAGGAAAAAATTGCTTAACCAACTTTAAGAAAATGCATTGTTTAGTAGCACTGGTCCAAGAGACACATTTGGCAGAGAATGAACATGAAACGTTAAAAAGAGAATGGGTAGATTAGCTTAATAATTCATCTTTTCAAGGTGGGAAAAAGAGGTTGCAGTTTTGTTTAATAGATTGTTGTGCTTTGCCAAGGATAAAGTGTTGCGGGATGATCAGGGTAGATATGTGATGGTAGTGGGGTCAATAGGGGGTACAGCAATTACTATTCTGAGTCTGTATGCACCAAATGAAGACAACCCAGAGTTATTTTAAAGATATCCCAACCGTAATCGCAGACAATGCAAAAGGGATGGTTATTGTTGGCGGGGACTTTAATTGCATACAGACTTACAAGCTTGACCGACTTCCTGCTGTGCAAAGTTCACATTCTAAAAAAAATCTAAATCCCTGGCTGCCATGATAAATGAACTGGGGCTTATTGATACTTGGTGTTTTTAAGCATCCCAGAATGAAGGACTTCAGTTTTTATCAAAGGTTCATGGCATCTACTTCAGAATAGACTTCTTTTGTATCTCCAAGCAGTATTTACATAAACTAGTGGAATGCACTACCTATAAAACTACACTATATATACAAAAGTATGTGGACATCCCTTCAACTGAGTGGATAGGCTATTTCAGCCACATCCGTTGCTGACAGGTGTATAAAATTGAGCACACGGCCATGCAATCTCCATAGATAAACATTGGCAGTTGAATGGCCTTAATGAAGTGGTCAGTGACTTTCAACGTGGCACCGTCATAGGATGCCACTTTTCCAACAGGTGAGTTTGTAAAATTTCTGCAGTGTTAGAGCTGCCCCGGTCAACTGTAAGTGCTGTTATTATGAAGTGGAAACGTCTAGGAGCAACAACGGCTCAGCCACGAAGTGGTAGGCCACACAAGCTCACAGCACGGGACCATTGAGTGCTGAAGCGCATGGCACATGAAAAGCGTCTGTTCTTGGTTGCAACACTCACTACCGAGTTCCAAACTGCCTCTGGAAGAAACGTCAACACATTAACAGTCTCAGATCACCTAACAGATGCCAGGAGAACTCTACCAGCTGGAATGCATAGTGCCAACTGTAAAGTTTGGTGGAGGAGTAATAATGGTCTGGGGCTGTTTTTCATGGTTAGGGCTATGCCCCTTAGTTCCAGTGAAGGGAAATCTTATCGCTACAGCAGACAATGACATTCCAGAAGATTCTTTGCTTCCAACTTTGTGGTAACAGTTTGGGGAAGGACCTTTCCTGTTTCCGCATGACAATGCCTCTGTGCACAAAGCGAGATCCATACAGTAATGGTTTGTTGAGATCGGTGTGGAAGAACTTGACTGGCCTGCACAGAGCCCTGACTGCAAGCCAGGCCTAATCGCCGAACATCAGTGCCCGACCTCATTAATGCTTTTGTGGCTGAATGGAAGCAATGTTCCAACACCTTCCCATAAGAGTGGAGGCTTTTAGAGCAGCAAAGGGGGGACCATTTCCATATTAATACCATGATTTTGGAATGAGATGTTCGACGAGCAGGTGTCCACATACTTTTGGTCATGTAGGGTATATCAGACCACAGTCCAATATGTCTCAAGATAAATCTAGGAATGGAGAAGCACTTTACATATCAGAGGCTTAATGTCTCTATATTGACAGACCTTATTGTAAAGCAATAGTTACAATTGAATGATGACTACTACAATGATGATGTATCATCCATTTTTTGGGAAGAAGCAAAGGCAGCATTAAGAGGGAAGCAGCATATTGAAAAACAGCAGGGTTAGGAGGATTCATCAGAACAAAAAATATAACCCTTTTGTCTAACTTGTATCTCACTAAATGATCAGAGGAAGAGGGGGCCGAAATGACGCGGCCAGTTACAGAGAACGAGATTGAGGAAGCCATTAATGGATTGAAAAATAATAAATCACCAGGGACAGATGGGTACCCATAAGACCTTCATTGAGGATATTACCCCAGTTCTGTGCAGAGTATATAACTATGCATTGTCAAAGGGAGACCCACCCAAAACGTGGTCGGAGGCAATCATAACAGTAATCTATAAGAAAGGTAAAGATCCTTCCCAGTGTAGCTCATTTAGGCTTATTCGTCTCCTCCCCACAGACCATAAATTGTTAGGCACGATAATTCAAAAACATATAGGGAAACTGATTAACCCAGATCAGACAGGTTTTATACCTGACAGACAAATTACTAAGAATATTAGGAGAATTATACAGTATAAAGGTTACAGATGACCACATCTGAAAACATGTGGGATGTTCAAGGAAAATGAATGAACTAAAAATGAAAGTGGTGGTGGAAGATGAATCATGGGAAAGAGTTTGTGAAAGTAGTCACAGATGCACTAGTAGCCAGTGTGGATCGTGTTTGACTGGAAAGTGAAGATGAGATACTTTAGAACACCTTTCTTGATTTTTTTATTTTATTTATTTCACCTTTATTTAACCAGGTAGGCAAATTGAGAACACGTTCTCATTTACAATTGCGACCTGGCCAAGATAAAGCAAAGCAGTTCGACACATACAACAACATATAGTTACACATGGAGTAAAACAAACATACAGTCAATAATACAGTGAAAAATAAGTCTATATACAATGTGAGCAAGTGAGGTGAGATAAGGGAGGTGAAGGCAAACAAAATATATAAAATATATATATAAATAAAAATATAAAAAAGGCCATGGTGGCGAAGTAAATACAATATAGCAAGTAAAAAAAACACTGGAATGGTTGGTTTGCAGTGGAAGAAAGTGTAAAGTAGAGATAGAAATAATGGGGTGCAAAGGAGCAAAATAAATAAATAAATACAGTAGGTAAAGAGGTAGTTGTTTGGGCTAAATTATAGATGGGCTATGTACAGGTGCAGTAATCTATGAGCTGCTCTGACAGCTGGTGCTTAAAGCTAGTGAGGGAGATAAGTGTTTCCAGTTTCAGAGATTTTTGTAGTTCGTTCCAGTCATTGGCAGCAGAGAACTGGAAGGAGAGGCGGCCAAAGGAAGAATTGGTTTTGGGGGTGACCAGAGAGATATACCTGCTGGAGCGCGTGCTACAGGTAGGTGCTGCTATGGTGACCAGCGAGCTGAGATAAGGGGGGACTTTACCTAGCAGGGTCTTGTAGATGACCTGGAGCCAGTGGGTTTGGCGACGAGTATGAAGCGAGGGCCAGCCAACGAGAGTGTACAGGTCGCAGTGGTGGGTAGTATATGGGGCTTTGGTGACATTGATATTGAAATGTTTTTTATGTTTCTTTACTTCAGCACTATGTTGGAGGGGCTGTGGACAAATAGGAGACCACACAACTTCTCGGACTGTCCAAAGTTACAGGGGTACTGGAAGAACATTCAAAAAGAAGTGAAGACAATCCTAGACATTTGAGTTACCACTGGAACCAATATACATTTTATTGGGGTTAATACCTTGCAACCTGGAAGAAAATAACCAATGCTGCGTTTGAATACCCATAATAACATACTGTACACTACATACTTATATATATACTACATACTATTAGTACATTTTAGTGTACTGTAAACTTAACGGTATCCTTTCAGTTGAGCGTACTAGCGCTTCGCCTGTTTACCGGAAGTTGATGCTGTTGCAACCTCTTGCTAGCTTGTTAGGATAGCAAAATACTAGCTAGACGTGTTACGACTTCGGATGTGTTGTAAATTAAATCTGGAGTGCCAGAGTGTGCTCTGGGCGTAAATTCAGAGCATTTCGCTCTCGGAGTGTTCAAGGCGCACACTGGACGCTTTGGCTGAGGAGTAGGGTTGATCCGAGTGTTGGTAACTGTGCTGCTGGCAACAATGTAATTCTGCTATTTTACCGAAGTTTACTGACACCAGCGATATTCGTTGAGCGTTGGTAAATTCATCAGTTATTCTGCGCTGAGAGTGCTCTGAAATCGGAGTAGATAAGTTAAGAATGACGTGAATAATCAAGTCAATAAACGTTGGGCAGCATATACTAAATATACTGGCAAGTTCGATGTATTAGTAGCCATTTAATGTTAGGTAGCTAGCTAACATACCTGGTACATACTGCTGTAATGATATGCTATGCGGTTCGTAAAGATAGCGTAGCTAACGTAACTTAACTTATTTGAAAAGTCATTACTTTATTACCTTGCTCAACATTTTCTTAACATTTATCCTGATTAGTTAAAGCAACAAATTTGTATCCGCTCTCGTTGGACTTCTGATGCATATTTTCCGCGATTTTCTTCAAATCTGAAAACGTGAAGCCACGCCTATTTTCTGAAGAATTGCATTATGGGCCATAAAAGCACAGAAATAGTGTACACTGCTTGTATACTTCGTATTTTGGCGAATATAGTACGACATCCGGGAACTTTTGGAATAGAGATATGTGGGGGTTTGTGGAATAATTATCTTAATTTTAATGACAGGGAAGTAAAGTCCTGTAATTATTAGTATTTTTATTTATTTTTGTCCTTTTTTAGGGATGTTTTTTTTTAAAGAAATTACTACTAAAATGTGTATTCTTGTTTGTTTATTTTTATGGCTCTCTTACTTTTCTCTCCTAAAACAGAGCATGATGCAAAGGATCGTTCACATGGGGTTCTATAATGTACTGTATATTTTTACTTTTTGAACTTGATAAAAAAAGAGGAGAGCATGTTGGCTAGATTTTATGCTCTTAACTTTTTATCCTTGTTTTAGCCTTTTAGTTCATGTCTTGATTTTAACCGTTGTTGTATTTATCTTTTTATTAAAATAAATTATTTTGGGAGAAGATGTTTTCCTTACTTCTCGAAGCCTTTTTATGTTTAAGAGGTAATGGCCAACTTTGTCACAGGTGACCATCCCACCACACGCCCACCATTCATTCTGGACAGCGCTGTGGGTGATGGAGATAATGATGTGCTTTATAAACTTTTTTGTAATGTGAACAGAAGTGACAATCTGCAATATTAAAGCTGATCTGAATGCCAAGCGTCACATCTGGAGGAAACCTAGCACCATCCCTTTGGTGAAGCATGGTGGAGGCAGCATCATGCTGTGGGTATGTTTTTCAATGGCAGGGACTGGGAGACTAGTCAGGATCGATGGAAAGATGAATGGAGCAAAGTACAGAGAGATCCTTGATGAAAACCTGCTCCAGACCTCAGACTGGGGGCAAGGTTCACCTTCCAACAGGACAACAACCCTAAGCACACAGTCAAGACAACGCAGGAGTGGCTTTGGGACACCTTCAGGCTCTGATCAGGCCCTACACCCAAACAAGGGCACTGCGTTCATCCACCTCTGGCCTGCTCGCCTCCCTACCTCTGAGGAAGTACAGTTCCCGCTCAGCCCAGTCAAAACTGTTCGCTGCTCTGGCACCCCAATGGTGGAACAAACTCCCTCACGACGCCAGGTCAGCGGAGTCAATCACCACCTTCCGGAGACACCTGAAACCCCACCTCTTTAAGGAATACCTAGGATAGGATAAAGTAATCCTTCTAACCCCCCCCCCCCCCTTAAAAGAGTTAGATGCACTATTGTAAAGTGGTTGTTCCACTGGATATCATAAGGTGAATGCACCAATTTGTAAGTCGCTCTGGATAAGAGCGTCTGCTAAATGACTTAAATGTAAATGTAAGTCTCTGAATGTCTGTGAAGTGGCCCAGACAGAGCCCGGACTTGAACCGGATCGAAATCTCTCGAGAAACCTGAAAATAGCTGTGCAGCAACACTCCCCTCCAACCTGAGAGAGCTTGAGAGGATCTGCAGAGAAGAATTGGAGAAACTCCCCAAATATAGGTGTGCCAAGCTTGTAGTGTCTTACCCAAGAAAACTCAAGGATGTAATCTCTGCCAAAGATGCTTCAACAAAGTACTGAGTAAAGGGTCTCAATCCTATTATTACCTAAATAACAACGTTGAAACAATATTCTAACATCGGCTGATAAACTGTTAAGTACTTACCGTTCCAAAGAGCCATGGACCTCCGGCCCGAGAGGCAAGAAGGATGAAAAAAACGTAGTTGAATCCCAAAATAATGATAAAGCACGCCACAGCTAACAAGATTAGCATTAGACCTGATAACTCAGACAACAGTTCAAATCAAATTTTATTTTATTAGTCACATGCGCCGAATACAACAGATGTAGACCTTACAGTGAAATGCTTACTTACGAGCCCCTAACCAACAATGCAGTAAAAAAAAAAAATATGAATAAGAATAAGTACTAAAAATAATTAAAGAGCAGCAGTAAAATAACAATAGCAAGACTATATACAGGGGGGTACTGGTACAGAGTCAATGTGCGGTACCCTCTGTAGTGCCTTGTGGTCAGAGGCCAAGCAGTTGCCATACCAGGCAGTGATGCAACCAGTCAGGATGCCCTCGATGGTGCAGCTGTAGAACCTTTTGAGGATCTGAGGACCCATGCCAAATCTTTTCAGTCTCCTGAGGGGGAATAGGTTTTGTCGTGCCCTCTTCACGACTGTCTTGGTGTGCTTGGACCATGTTAGTTTGTTGGTGATATGGATACCGAGGAACTTGAAGCTCTCAACCTGCTCCACTACAGCCCCGTCGATGAGAATGGGGGCGTGCTCAGGCTTCTTTTTCCTGTAGTCCACAATCATCTCCTTTGTCTTGATTACGTGGAGGGAGAGGTTGTTGTCCTGGCACCACACGGCCAGGTCTCTGACCACCTCCCTATAGGCTGTCTCGCCGTTGTCGGTGATCAGGCCTTCCACTGTTGTGTCATCGGCAAACTTAATGATGGTGTTGGAATCGTGCCTAGCCGTGCAGTCATGAGTGAACAGAGAGTACAGGAGGGGATTGAGCAAGCATCCCTGAGGGGCCCTGTGTTGAGGATCAGCGTGGCGGCTGTGTTGTTACCTACTCTTACCACCTGGGGGAGGCCCGTCAGGAAGTCCAGGATCGAGTTGCAGAGGGAGCTGTTTAGTCCCAGGTTCCTTAGCTTACTGATGAGCTTTGAGGGCACTAGGGTGTTGAACGCTGAGCTGAAGTAAATGAATAGCATTCTCACATAGGTGTTCCTTTTATCCAGGTGTGAAAGGGCAGTGTGGAGTGCAATAGAGATTGCATCATCTGTGGATCTGTTAGGGCGGTATGCAAATTGGAGAGGGTCTAGGGTTTTTAGGATAATGGTGTTGATGTCAGCCATGACCAGCCTTTCAAAGAACTTCATGGCTACAGATGTGAGTGCTACGGGTCGGTTGTCATTTAGGCAGGTTACCTTAGTGTTCTTGGGCACAGGGACTATGGTGGTTTGCTTAAAACATGTTCCACACTGTTGCTCTCAGCAGCCTCTTCAGAGTCTTCCGGAATGCTTGCTACTCTCCTCCAGGAAATTCAAGATGGTAACAAAGGTCTTTCACAAAAAATTTACAAGAAATTGGCTGAACTCCATTCTTCCATTGACGACCTGAAATCCTCCCTGAATTATCTCCTTTTGAGAACGACTGAGGCTGAGTTACGCATTAGCACAGTTGAAGATACCATCACTCGACATGACCAGGTTATGAAACAGGTGCAGAAGGACAAAGTTGATCTCAAAAACAATGTGGACCAGATGGAGAACTAGAGCAGACGCAGCAATATTGAAGGAGGACAGCGAAGGCCGTGACCCCGTCCGTTTCTTCACTCAATGGATCCCTGATGTCCTTGGCATAACCAACTTCTCCAAGCCGCTGTAAATCGAACACGTCCACAGAACCTTAACACCAAAACCCCCACGGGTCGTCCTGATCAGGTTCCTCCATTTCCAGGACAGGGAGACGATACTGCGACTTGTAAGGGCCAAAGGGGACATCACCATCGATTGCAAGAGGGTCAGCGCTTTCCCAGATATGAGCGCGAATCTCGCCAGACGTTGCAAGCAGTTCAAACCAGTCGCCAAAGCCCTGAAGGAGAAGAACATCACCGGCTACCTCATTCACCCTGCGCGGATGAAAGTTCAGCACAATGGCCGAAGCCATCTCTTCGACACACCGGGAGAAGTGTTTACTTTTCTCAAAGAACTGAACCGCGTTTGATTCACAAAGGTCTATCCTTGGAATTGGATGCAGTTTATTGTCTTTTTTCTTGTTTGTGCTGTCCTGGGACTGAATGTCTATTGGGAATTTGGATCTGTTTACCCTGTGATTCGGTCGCTACAGTTGATTTGGACATTTTCAACGAACAGTTATTTTTCCTGTGGTGAGTTGTATTACATTTACAGGAGAGTATATTTTATTATGACAATATCCACTAGACGAAACAAATTAGTAGGCTTAGGCCCATTGCTTTTCCCCCCATTTATGTTTCTCCTCTTCTCCTGAAAAGAGACTCAAGCAGCTCTTATTGTTGACAGTAAAATATTCAGCCATAAATGTCTATTCACAATGTTTGTTTTCAACATAGAGAGCTTGTAGGTTTTAGTTTATGCCAAAGTTTAGCTAGTAAAAGCAAGATGGAAAGTGAGCAACAATGTATATCTACAAGTGTTTTCATGTTTGATGGTTGGGATTGGTTTTAGTCCAACAATCAGGGTGGATGGGGTTTATGTATTTTTTTTCTATGTTTAACGTCGTTTCCTTCCTAAATTGACAGACAGGTCACTGAAACATTACCTGACTATTTACATATGAGTGATTACAGATCACTGCACCTGTACATAGCCCAACTGTAAATAGCCCATCCAACTACCTCATCCCCATACTGTATTTATTTATTTATCTTGCTCCTTTGCACCCCAGTATCTCTACTTGCACATTCATCTTCTGCACATCTACCATTCCAGTGTTTAATTGCTATATTGTAATTACTTTGCCACGATGGCCTATTTATTGCCTGTATGTATGTAGACCTTTTCTACTGTATTATTGACTGTATGTTTGTTTATTCCAACTCTGTGTTGTTGTATGTGTCGAACTGCTTCGCTTTATCTTGGCCAGGTCGCAGTTGCAAATGAGAACTTGTTCTCAACTAGTTCTCAACTTTTTTTAAATTACTATTTGGTTATATATTTGAAACTCAACCCATGCTTAATCCACTAAAATATGTCACATTCAACGTAAAAGGTCTTAACAGCCCGGTTAAGAGGTAAATATTCTATACATGCCTTAAGAAATTAAAGACTGATATTGTGTTCTTACAAGAAACATATCTTACAGCCAGTGAACAGAAGAAATTAAAGAGGGAAAGGGTCGGACAAGTTTTTGCATCCTTAACTCTATAGCAAGAGGAACTGCAATTTTGATAAGTAGACACATCCCCTTCTGTGTCAGCAACAACATGTCTGATCCCTCAGGCAGGTTTGTTTTGGTGCAGGGGCAAATATATTTGGGGTTTTGGACCTATTGAATATTTATGCTCCTAACTTCGATGACCATATGTTTATTCAGAATGTCTTCCTTCAGGTTGCTCAAGCACCACCAGGATGGCTACTGGCTGGAGGATATTTTTGTTTAGATACAGTTCTTGATAGGTCCTCTGTTAAACCCTCCCCTCTTACTAAAGCCACCAAGCTCACCATGTCATTTATGAAGGATCTCAATTTACTAGACATCTGGAGACCGATGCACCCACAGGATAGGGCCTACTCTTTTTTCACACCCACACAACACACACACACACACACACACATAGATAACTTTTTGCTATCGACCCAACTGTTTCATTGAGTGTTAGATACCAATTATCTCCCCAGATTGCTCCTCTGGTATTATCAATCTCCATTTCTACCAAGGAAAATGTAGCATATAGATGTAGACTACATTCTACACTCCTGAAGCAACCTGAATTTTGTGCATTCATCAAAGATTAGATCAATATTTTTACTTTAACAAACAAACCCTCTGCTCCTGACAGTTTTATTCTTTGGGACGCATTGAAAGCCCATCTGAGGGGACTGATCATTGCCTATACTAAAGGGTTGAAGAGAAAACACAGTGCCGAACTGAATGTCCTTGAATCTGACATTTTTGAGCTAGAGAAAACCTACCAAAGAGGCAAAAACTGAAATATAATACTCTGAACGCATTTCAAGCTGAGAGGGCATCACAATCAAAACGGCGTTACTGCGAATTTGGAGAGAAAGCACACAAAGTATTGGCATGGCAACTGAAGGCAGAGGAACGTAAGAGGACAATTAATGCTATAGAAACTCTTACTAATGAGATATCTTTCGACCCTACTGAAATTAATGATACTTTTAAGAAATATTACGAGGACCTCTATACTTCCCATTCAAGTGATGATCTATCAGAGATCGACTCTTTTCTCTCCTCTCTCAACCTCCCATGCCTGTCAGAGGAAGACAGAGAGCGCCTGAGTGAACAGTTCTCAATCCCTGGAGGCAATTAAATCTTTACTTTCTAATAAATCTCCTGGGGAGGATGGCTTCCCTCCAGGAGTTCTGTAAAGAATTTAAGGAGCTGTTGGTCCCTACCTTATGGAGGTACTTAAAAAACCAAGGGAGGACAACTACTTTCCAGAGACTTTTATTCAAGCTGTGATTACAGTAATTCACTAGAAAGGGAAAAACCTGCTAAAGTGAGCCTTATATAGACCGATCTCTCTCCTTAATACCTATTGTAAACTGGTCACCACAATGCTATCTAAGAGACTGGAGTCATGCTTTCCCCTGTTGGTCAACCCAGATCAGACTGGCTTCATAATTAACAGATTATCCTCCAATAGTCTCAGAAGGTTCTTTGATATAATTCACCTTGCTAACAAAAACAAAATACATAATGTCGCAGCCAAAAAGGCCTTTGATAGGGTCGAATGGCCTTATCTCTTTCGCGTTTTGGAAAAGTTTGGTTTAGGCACGGTGTTTGTAAGCTTGATAAAATCACTCTAGCTGGGATTAGCTAGGATTACTTCTTCCTCTTTCCCTCTATAGGGGAACAGACAGGGTTGCCCTATTAGCCCTCACCTCTTCGCCCTCACCATCGAACCGTTGGCTGAGGCCATTAGAACGTGCCCTGACATACATGGCTTTGAGGTGGGCCCCCAGACCCATAAGTTATCACTTTTTGCGTACGACCTTATCTTATTTCTAACGAATCCAGAACATTCCCTCTCGAACTTAGAGAACCTATTACAGTATAATATTTCTTTCTCTGGATATACGGTACATTTTGATAAAAGCACAATCTTACCATTGTCTGTCTTTGACTATCATACCATCAAGGATAAGTTTCCTTTTAGATGGTTGCTTATGGGCTTCACATATCTGGGCATAATGGTGGATGGTCACCTGAACAACCTCTATAAACTCAATCTGGCCTGCTTGTTGCAAAAGGTGGAGGGGTGACCTGTGTAAATGGATGGAATGGACTTGTCTCTCACTCTACTGGGTAGAATTGAATGTCCTGCCCAGATTTCTATATTTGTTTCAATCTCTCCACATCCCTGTACCCACAGCATTCTTTTCCTCTCTCGACAAGCTGACCAGATGGTTTATCTGGCACAGTAAAACCCCTAGGGTTTGGACAAACTGACCCTTGATTACGGTCAAGGTGGCTTAAACCTCCCCAATTTCAGAATGTGTTACTGGGCTGCACAGTCTAGATTTCGGGCAGAATTGTTTTACAAATGGGACATGAAATCTATAAAAACTATCACAGACAACCCTTTTTATGCATTCTGTCCTGGCATGGTGCAAACTGCATGAGCTGTTCAGACGAGAAGGATTTCTTTCCCCTAAAACCCCTCTATGGAACAATAGATTGATTCCTATGTTTTTCCAGAATAGTAACTTTAGACCATGGTCTGACAAGGGGATCCCTCTTCTGGAACATTGTTATGAGGAGGGAATTCTTATGTCCTTTGATCAGCTGAAACAGAAATACCACTTGTCTAACAAGGATTTATTTAGTTACCTACAACATTTTATTAGGGTGAATCTCAAGGGCCAATGGAACCTACCTAAGATGTCCCCTATTGAACAACTCTGACATGCAGACCAACCACTGTTCAAGACCATTTCCCATGTTTATGATATGCTCTTTTGTCAGGACTATCACTGCCTGAGCTACATAAACCCCGACTTAGATGGGAAAAATATCTGGGTATTAATCTTGATAAGGGACTATGAAGTGACCTATGCAGGGATGGCGTTACATCCACATTGAACTCCAGATACAGACTGATCCAGTTTAATTTCCTTCATCAGCTCTATATCACCCCATCTAGACTGCACAAGTTCAACCCTGGTATCTCCTCCCTATGTTTTAGATGTGGCTCAGATGAAGGAACATTCCTCTATTCCACTTGGCAGTGTTCAAAACTACACCGTTTCTGGCAAGGGGTATGAAATACCATATCCTGAATTCATGGAGTTGCATTCCCTTTAGACCCAGAGGTCTGTCTACTGGGTAACTTTACTAATTCCAATCTTAGGCAAAGGCATACAATAAAGCTAACAGAAATATTGCTAGCGAATGCCAAGAAATGTATTGCCTTGAAATGGAAATCGGATTGCAACTGTCAGGGGAGTATCGGAAGTTAATAGTTGTATCCCACTGGAGAAAATGACTTACTGCTTTGGTCACAAACACAAATTGCACTCACCTGAGACTAATGCAGATGCACTAAAGTTAACATTAGCTATCTAACTGCACTTGATGTAAACAAAATCAAACACACCCAGTTTGGCACCCACCTCTAGGTACACACTGCTACCATTATTATCTTTGCTGCTACTGCTAGCTGATAGTCCAACACAAACTACAGTCAATGTAAAATCAAGCGCACCCTGCTCGGCAGCCTCCTTCCCCGCCTACCTTGACAGCGCTTGTTTTCCGATATCCAAGTTGAAAACGGAGAACGAATAAGGCCGATATCTGTTAATTTTTCCGATCTCGAATAAACAGAAAACGGATAAACAAGCAGTGGTATAGTTATCCGTCTTCTTGTTTCATGTAGGATATCGGATGGCCACGATATACACAGAACTCAAAGGCATGTTGCTTATCTTTTCTTTTATGGCTATCTTGAGGATTCAGTTCTTAAATCATTGAAAATAACATGCATGTAAATGGTTGATATTATTTTTACATTTAAAGACTGCACAAATAAATATTTTCTTGTTTCTACCATGCCCTAAGGCGCATGCCAAATATGTCAAAAATTAACAACCAAAAAACAAATTATATACAGGGTTTCAAACACAGGCTTCAAGCAGATTTTATCTGATGTGTTTTTAAATGGATCTTATCACATATCTAATTTTCCATCACATATTTGCCATATACACTGAGTATTAGGAACACCTCCCTAACATTTTGCCCTCAGAACAGCCTCAATTCGTCAGGGCATGGACTCTACAAGTTGCCGAAAGTTCTTAAATCATGGAAATCATTCTATATTTCCAATGTAGCTGTCAGGTTTTGGCCAGGACTGTTCAGGTTTTGGTCACTAGATGTCCCCATTGCACCTTTTTTGTACCTTTTGTTTTTTCCTTGCTCTAATTATTGTTTGCACCTGTGTGTCGTTCCCTTGTTAGTATTTAAACCCTGTGTGTTCCTCAGTTCTTTGCTCAGTGTTTGTATGTTAGCACCCAGCCCCAACCTTGTTGTGAACATATTTCTCTTATTGGATTTTCCAGAGGTTCTCTGGTTTAGTGCTTGTGTATTTTTGAGTAGTTTTTTGAGGTTTGTTTTTCCCTGCTGTTTTTACCACTTTGTGGAGTTTCTTTGTATTTTGGAGGATATCCATTTTGTGCCTCTTGGCTTTATTTTTGGACGTGGTGGATTTATATTCTTTGCCTGAAGATCTTGTCCTTTTATTAAACCACCATTTCTAGTACTGCTGAGTCTGCCTCATCTTCTGGGTTCTGCCGACTATTAGTGACTGTTTCTCTCACCGGGTCCTGACAGAAACACTGAGCCATTAATATGAACCCAGAGGCAGCCAGTATCCAGGACTTTTTTCCCATGCTGTCCCACCACGAGGGGACTGTCCAACGTCACGAAGCTGCTCTGGTTCAGCAAGAGGCCTTACTGGCTGGACATTCTCAACTTCTGTCGGAGATGATGACTTCCATAAAACAGATTTCTGATCAATTTTCCCCTGCAACCACTTCTGCTCCAGTTCATCAGATTCAAGTGCCCGTGGCAGTTAACCCCCTGGCTGAACCTCGTCTGCCGCCTCCCCAACGGTTCTCAGGTGATCCGAGTGTTTGTAAGGGGTTTTTCACCCAATGTTCTCTCTCCTTCGAGCTGCAACCCTCGTCGTTTCCCACCGACCGGTCCAAGATAGCATATATCATCACCCTGCTGTCGGAAAAAGCCCTAGCCTGGGCTACTGCTGTGTGGGATGCCCAAAGTCCCTGCTGTGCCAGCTACTCTACCTTTGCTGAAGAATTCAAGCAAGTGTTTCAAGATCCCACCAGGGGTCCTGACTCAGCCAAACAGCTCCTGACTCTCAGCCAAGGTCGGCGCAGCGTGACGGACTATGCCATCCAGTTCCGCACGGTGGCAGCAGCGAGTGGCTGGAACGACGAGGCGCTCACAGTGTGTTTTTTGAAGGGTCTTTCCGACACCATCCAAGATGAACTGGCCACTCGGGAACCACCGGACAACCTCGAGTCCCTGATCAAGTTGTCTTCACGCATAGACCAGCGTCTGAGAGAGAGAGAGCTCAACCGTAGATCTCTCACCCTAGCTCCTATCGGTCCCAGCTCCGAGTCTCCACCTTTATCCTCGCTGACTCCACTGGAATCCATGCAGGTTGGACGCATCTCCCAGGCTGAGAGAGACCGCCGGATAAGGGAGCGATGCTGTCTATATTGCGGCAAACCGGGCCATTTCCTCTCCACGTGTCCCGGGCTCCAGGGAAAACGCACTCTCCCGTGCAGGCCTGGGAGGACTGTAACGGGAAACATAACCTCCTCCCATCCATCCAACTCCCGCCTGCTTATTCCAGTTACCCTTTCCTGGGACAACCACGAGCTTCCCCTTCAAGCCTTGGTAGACTCTGGAGCCGCAGGTAACTTCATGGATGGTGTTTGGGCGAAGGAGAATGGCGTTCCCTCTGAACCTCTTAGTGACCCCATAAGGGTTACTACGTTGGATGGAAGCCCTTTGGGATCTGGACTTGTCACTCGTGTCACTACCCCCTTGCGACTTTCAGTTTCCCAACACCAGGAAGTGATGAACTTTCATCTGACCTCGTGTTCCGAGTTCCCTCTCGTCCTTGGATACCCCTGGCTTCACAGCCATAACCCTCACATCGACTGGTCTGTGGGCACTATCAAGCAGTGGGGTCCTACGTGCCAAGCCACTTGTATCTTCCCTAGTTCCCCGAGTTCCCCTCCCGAGTCTCTAGAATCTATCGACCTGTCCCGAGTTCCCGAGTGTTACCATGACCTCAAACCGGTATTTAGCAAACAGAGGGCCACCAAACTACCACCCCATAGACCTTACGATTGCCCCATCGACCTGTTTCCGGGCACCTGCCCCCCCAGGGGTCGGATCTTTTCCCTATCTCCTCCCGAACGAGCTGCTATGGATACCTACATCAAGGACGCTCTGGCAGCAGGCCTCATGCGTCCATCCACCTCGCCGGCGGGAGCAGGGTTTTTCTTTGTGTCCAAAAAAGACGGTGGATTACGACCTTGCATCGACTACCGGGGACTTAATGCCATAACCGTCCGTAACCGCTACCCGCTACCCCTTATGGCCACAGCCTTTGAGCTGCTCCAGGAAGCAGTGGTCTTCACTAAGCTTGACCTACGGAACGCATACCATCTTGTGCGGATCAAACCCGGTGACGAGTGGAAGACCGCTTTCAACACGCCTACTGGTCACTACGAATACTTGGTGATGCCCTTCGGCCTGACCAACGCCCCGGCTGTGTTCCAAGCGCTCATAAACGATGTGCTTAGGGATATGCTTAACATTTTCGTGTTTGTTTACTTGGATGACATCCTCATCTTTTCGAGCTCCCTTCAAGAACACACTAAGCATGTCAGACAAGTGCTCAAACGCCTCCTAGACAGCCATTTGTACGTTAAGCTGGAAAAGTGTGAATTCCATTCCTCTCGAGTACAATTCCTGGGATTTGTAGTGGAACCCGGTCGAGTCCAGATGGACCCCAAGAAGGTAGGGGCGGTAGCGGATTGGCCCACCCCCAAGTCCGTTAAGGAAGTTCAGCGTTTCCTGGGCTTCACTAACTTTTACCGCAAGTTCATCAAGAACTTCAGCTCGGTGGCAGCCCCTCTCTCAGCTGTAACCAAGGGTGGCAACACAAGGTTTCTGTGGGGAAGAGAAGCTGAGACGGCCTTCCAAGGACTCAAGCAGCGCATCCTCTCTGCTCCCATCCTGACACTACCGACGGCGGATGAACCTTTTGTGGTGGAGGTAGACGCATCAGAGGTTGGTGTTGGAGCTGTCCTGTCTCAGAGGGGGGAAGACAAGAGGCTTCATCCTTGCGCCTTCTTCTCTCACCGGCTTACCCCGGCCGAGAGGAATTACGATGTGGGGGATCGTGAACTCCTAGCGGTTAAGATGGCATTGAAGGAATGGAGACACTGGCTCGAGGGGGCTTCTCAACCATTTCAAGTGCTTACGGACCACAAAAATCTGGAGTATATCCAGCAGGCGAAGCGGTTGAACTCCAGACAAGCTCGATGGTCTCTTTTCTTCAGCCGATTCCAGTTTATCCTCACCTATAGACCCGGGTCGAAGAATCTCAAACCGGACGCCTTGTCACGAGTCTACTCTCCTGCCATTCGAGAAGATACTGACATGACTGTTCTTCCTGCCGCTAAGATCGTGGCTCCAATCTCGTGGCAAGTTGAGGATACCGTGAGACAAGCTCAAGCCATCGAACCGGGTCCTAAGGGAGGTCCTGCCAATCGGTTGTTTGTTCCCAAGGCAGCAAGATCCCAAGTCCTTCTGTGGGGGCACTCCTCTCGCCTCACCTGTCACCCGGGCGTAGGTCGCACCTTGGAGTTCATTCAGCGTAAGTTCTGGTGGCCCACCATAAGAGAAGACGTTGCCACTTTCGTCAAGGCCTGTCCCGTGTGCTGCCAGGGCAAATCTTCTCACCTCCGCCCTCAAGGACTCCTTCACCCTTTATCTATTCCCCACCGACCCTGGTCCCATATCTCGTTGGACTTTATTACTGGCCTTCCTCCGTCCCATGGTAATACTACTATCCTAGTCATCATCGACAGGTTTTCTAAGGCGGCCAGGTTTGTTCCCTTGACCAAATTACCTTCTGCCAAGGAAACAGCTGAGTTGGTGATTAACCATGTGTTCCGAGTCTTTGGCATTCCGCAAGATATGGTTTCCGACAGAGGTCCCCAGTTCGCCTCAAGGTTTTGGAAGGCCTTCTGCCAACTCATAGGGGCCACGGCCAGTTTATCTTCAGGGTACCATCCGGAGTCCAGCGGCCAATCCGAGAGGATGAATCAGGAGCTGGAAACCACCCTCAGATGTATGGTTTCCAACAACCCGTCCACATGGTCATCCTTCATTGTTTGGGCCGAGTACGCGCACAACACCTTGTGCTCCTCCTC
Source organism: Salvelinus alpinus (assembly GCF_045679555.1). Lineage (NCBI taxonomy): Eukaryota > Metazoa > Chordata > Actinopteri > Salmoniformes > Salmonidae > Salvelinus > Salvelinus alpinus. The sequence goes on from NC_092110.1 coordinate 175,630, forward strand.
CACTGGTATATCCCCGCACGAGTGTCAGTTTGGCTATGCTCCTCTATTGTTCCCGGACCAGGAGGCAGAAGTCAGAGTGCCTTCAGCCTCGAGGTTCATCAGACGCTGTCGGCTTACGTGGAAGAAGGCCCGTCTTAATCTTCTGCGTTCCTCACAGCAGTACCAGCGACAAGCCAACAGACGTCGCCGTCCCGGTCCTACCCTGTACCCCGGCCAGAGAGTATGGCTCTCAACAAAGAACTTACCGCTACGGGTGGAGTCTCGTAAGCTGTCCCAGAGATTCATCGGTCCCTTTAAGATTGCCAGGAGAGTCAATCCCGTTACTTTTCGCCTGCACTTACCCAGATCCCTTAAGATCAATCCAACATTTCACATTTCTTTATTAAAACCTGTTGTTTTTTCTCCCCTTATCCCGGCAGGCAGACCTCCCCCTCCGCCCCGTGTCATAGGAGGCCAGTCGGCTTATACCGTCCACCGGATACTGGATTCCCGCCGGGTGCAGCGGTCCTGGCAGTATCTGGTGGACTGGGAAGGCTACGGTCCCGAGGAGCGCTCCTGGGTTCCTGCCAAGGACATACTGGACCCTGACCTCATTCGTCAGTTCAGGGCCCTCCACCTTGAGAAGGCTGGTAGGAACGTCAGGAGCCGTTCCTAGGAGGGGGATTCTGTCAGGTTTTGGCCAGAACTGTTCAGGTTTTGGTCACTAGATGTCCCCATTGCACCTTTTTTGTACCTTTTGTTTTTTCCTTGCTCTAATTATTGTTTGCACCTGTGTGTCATTCCCTTGTTAGTATTTAAACCCTGTGTGTTCCTCAGTTCTTTGCTCAGTGTTTGTATGTTAGCACCCAGCCCCAGCCTTGTTGTGAACATATTTCTCTTATTGGATTTTCCAGAGGTTCTCTGGTTTAGTGCTTGTGTATTTTTGAGTAGTCTTTTGAGGTTTGTTTTTCCTTGCTGTTTTTACCACTTTGTGGAGTTTCTTTGTATTTTGGAGGATATCCATTTTGTGCCTCTTGGCTTTATTTTTGGACGTGGTGGATTTATATTCTTTGCCTGAAGATCTTGTCCTTTTATTAAACCACCATTTCTAGTACTGCTGAGTCTGCCTCATCATCTGGGTTCTGCCGACTATTAGTGACTGTTTCTCTCACCGGGTCCTGACAGTAGCTGGGATGTCTATAATATATCTGAAGGCGCACAGGATGTTTTCCATGTCGACTGCACAGGTGAATACATGATAACAGCCATCCGTCTTCTATGGCTGTGTTTAACTTTAGAAACTCATCACTTATGAAGTACTTTGCCCTGCTGACACGTGGATCCTCCCCTGGTTGTGGTGTCGTCTCGTCAGGCGTAGGTAGTGTAGTGTACATAAAAGAAAAACTGCACCACATTTCGGAGTTCCATGTTCAACTGACCTCTGACATTACACAAGCGAATAAATAAATAAATTGTTGTGTCGAAAATGTGCCTCAGACACCCCTGAAGCTTTTTTCAGGTTTTTTACATAATGCATTTTCTCCTCTGCAGTGAGTTCCTCATGCATCTGATTGACTATGTAGGCCGTTCTCATCTGTACATATTTTAAATGAGTCAGGTTTCAGCAGACGGTTTCCCTCCGTCCCACTTCGGCCAAAATGAAGTTGAATGTCAAACCACACTTTATTCACCAAACCCTCAGTTGTTTCGGTGTCCAGAGCCTTGGATTGTTTGATGAGCGGCATGCTGTTTTCAGTTATGGCTGCGTGATGGGCAGCTTTGTTGCACCCTTCTTTCCTCAACTTTTTAATTACGGCAACAAACACATTGTTGCTCGTTGTGAGTTCTGTGTTCTTCTATATATTCCATGCTAAACTGAAAACGAGGTTGGTGATACGTTGGTTCAAACCAGCTCTGAATTCAGTGTAGCTGCTAATCCCATATTATTAGTTGCCATTCATGTTTCTCACTGTACCATAAAAATCCCATAGGATGTTTTTCAGCTCTGTTTTTGTTGTATTTTCAAACTGACAATGTATCCCTTTTTCTACACACCAGTCAGTGAAGCAGGTTTGTTTGTCAGTGAAGCCCACTTTTTTTCACTGTGTTCCTTTAGTTTTGGTTTCTCTCAAGTTCATCTACACTCTTATTTTCTACATGGGCATGTTGAGCTGTTGTTGACATAGCCATTTTAGCATGGTGAAAAGCCTAAACTTTATAGTCATGGTGTTACGCCCTCTACTGCTCATCCTGTGTCTCCTTGACCTGCCACCGCTCCCTCTCCCACTCCCCCTCTCTGTGTGTGTGTGATTGTGTGGGCGAAGACAGGTGTGCTGGAGTCAGAGCAGATCCCCACCAGCTGCAACCTGTTCCATAACCAAGTCCTCTACAAATACTCAGTCCTGCCACTTCCACACTGCCAGATCGTAATCTCTGCTCAGTCAGTCTACGTTTGTAGCCGTTTGTTACTATTTAGATCCTGTTATCCTGTTTTCCTTGCCTGACACGGTTTTCCTCTCCGCTACAGTTCTGCCCACTCTAAGACCATAAGGATATTTTTACCGTGGTATACACCGTTGTCACCGGCTTAGTGGGGACGCGGATCGACAGAGACGAGGGCTCTTGTGCCGACAGCACCACGCAGCCCCGGGAGCCCAGGCTCCTGTCCAGCCCAACCAACATCCACTATACTCGCCACGTACGCCCCAGCCTGCCTGTGGAGACCACCATGGAAATGATGTGTGGCCTAGGATTTGAAGCAGCAACCTTCTGGCTTCTGACCCGCCTCTAAGTGATAATCGATGTATGGTGAGTATTTGGGCGTGCTTCGCCCAGGTGGGTGCAACACAATGGTGATGGATGAGATTAGTTATCCCTACAATGTAAACCTAAAGCACTTTGACCACTTGCAAAAACACTTTATATATCCCTATTAGTTGAGTTTTATATTGTTCTCACTGATCTGTGCCTGAGGGCAACTTCCACCAGGAGCTGGTAGGCACTAGATAGAGCAGAAAGAGATACGGATATTTACTGGACATACGGCCCTTTATTTCTCAATCATTTTTTGGGATGTATACCAATCCAGCAACCCCGGTTCCATTCTGTTATACGGCAGCTAGTCAGTGTGAGGTCCTTAATGGACAGTGGTGCTAATTCCCATCACTATAAACAGGGCAACATACTATGTGGGCTGTGGATCAAAGAATGTTTGCACTTTGTCATTCTTCTACCCTCTTCCAGATTCAGCATGGCACTGGGAGACCACACACAAGATAGGGGTTTAAGAAAAGGAGTGAACGTCCATCTTATCTTTCAACCCTCCACACCTGCCCAGACAGTGAGCTCCGCTAGCTCACCTCTCTGTGGGGGTCAGGGCACCACTACCACAAACACTAAGCACAAATGGAGGCTTTCACTTCATCATCTAGGAGGCTTCAAAGCCAACAATTGATAGTTGAAAAATAAACTACACACAGTATATTATCAGTGCTCATATTCTCTGGTGCCACCCAGTTCTGGTCGGCTGCCAAATAAGAAAAAGAGCTAGCTGTCTTCTCCTTACTCATCGGAGGAGCCCAGAGGATCAGTGTTTTTGTGTGTGTGTGTGTTTGTGTGTGTGTGTGTGTGCTCTGGGCGGGTGAATCATTTCACTGCCTTGACTGAAAGATGAGTTGCGGTGAGAGGATGAAAGCAAGGAGTGTGTGTGTGTCTTACACTCAAACTTACAAGAGAAAAAGACAGTCGACTCCATCTTCAACTCACTCTTTTAAGACCCCACCTGCAAAGCCACCCCCTCCCCACCCGACCACATCAAAGTCCCTCTAAGAGACATTTCTGGGCAAACTCATCTCTGTGTTACCCGACGGGTGAATCTGACTCACTCTCAACACATCTGCCCTGTTTCCCATCATTCCCAACCCCTATCTGTCATCTCTGACAGTGGAGGTGTGAGGCTAAGGTGGCTCCATAACACCCTTTACCGTAAATGGAGGGAGGGGAGAAATGGAGGCAGGTAGGGAATCATCTTTTCCATTCAAGCCAAAAGGGGTTACTTACTTGTGAGGCAGCTGCTATGCTATTGATGTGCAGGGCCGTGACCCTGAAGATACAATAGAATGGTTGTGAAGGAGGTGAAGAAGGGGGGCTGGGTTTGCCACAGCGCCTCAGGCAAATAGGTGCTGAAATGTATTTATTGTGTTACTATTTTTTCTATTATTATTCTATTTATTTTTTGGGGTGGGGGGTATTCTGCATTGTTGGGAAGGGCCCATAAGTAATAATTTCACTGTTAGTCTACACCTGTTGTTTACGAAGCATGTAAGAGTTATAATTTGAGTTATTTTACATATTAGGTGTGTGTGTGTGCGTGCGTGCGTGCGTGCGTGCGTGCGTGCGTGTTGCTTCACATTGTCTATCTATCTCACCTCTGATTCGTTACAGCAGAACACATCAGAGGCTCTGTAGAAATCGAAATGCAAGTCTGGAATGGCCGGCGCTGGGTTGAAAATGGTCTTCTCTGTAAGATATAAGAAACAGTATCTATATATAGATTACTTGCCTTTGGAAAGTATTCAGACCCCTTTTTCCACAGTTTGTTAGGTTACAACCTTATTCTAAAACTGATTCAATTGTTTCCCTCATCAATCTACACACAATAACCCATAATGACAAAGCAAAAACAGGTTTTTTGAAAGTTTTCCAAATTTATATTAAAAAGAAGAAAATGAATTATCACATTTACATAAGTATTCAGACCCTTTACTCAGGACTTTGTTGAAGCACCTTTGGCAGCGATTACAGACTCGGGTCTTCTTGGGTATGACGCTACAAGCTTGGCACACTTGTATTTGGGGAGTTTCTCCATTGTTCTCTGCAGATCCTCTCAAGCTTTGTCAGGTTGGATGGAGAGCGCTGCTGCACGGCTATTTTCAGGTCTCTCCAGAGATGTTCGATCGGGTTCAAGTCTGGGCTCTGGCAGGGCCACTCAAAGACATTCAGAGACTTGTCCCGAAGCCACTGCTTGGCTGTGTGCTTAGGGTGGTTGTCCTGTTGGAAGGTGAACCATCGCCCCAGTCCTAGGTCCGGAGTGCTCTTGAGCAGGTTTTCCTCAAGGATCTCTCTGTACTTTGCTCCGTTCATCTTTGCCTCGACCTGAATAGTCTCCCAGTCCCTGCCGCTGGAAAACATCCCCACATCATGATGCTGCCACCACCATGCTTCACCGTAGGGATGATAACAGGTTTCCTCTCCAGACCTGATGCTTGGCATACAGGCCAAAGAGTTCAATCTTGGTTTCATCAGACCAGATCATATTTTTTCTCATGGTCTGAGAGTCTTTAGGTGCCTTTTGGCAAACTCCAAGTGGGCTGTCATGTGCCTTTTACTGAGGAGTGGCTTCCTCCTGGCCTCTCTACCATAAAGGCCTGATTGGTGGAGTGCTGCAGAGATGGTTGTCCTTCTGGAAGGTTCTCCCATCTCCACAGAGGAACTCTAGAGCTCTGGCAGACTGACCACTGGGTTTTTGGTCACCTCCCTAACCAAGGCCATTCTCCCCCGATTGCCTAGTTTGGCCGGGCGGCCAGCTCTAGGAAGAGTCTTGGTGGTTCCAAACTTCTTCCATTTAAGAATGATGGAGGCCACTGTGTTCTTGGGGACCCTCAAAAGCTGCAGAAATGTTTTGGTACCCTTCCCCAAATCTGTGCCTTGACACAATCCTGTCTCATAGCTGTATTCTATTCTTTCGACCTCATTACTTGGTTTTTGCTCTGACATGCACTGTCAACTCTGAGACCTTGTATAGACAGGTGTGTGCCTTTCCAAATCATGTCCAATCAATTGAATTTACATCAGGTGGACTCCAATCAAGTTGTAGAAACATCTCAAGGATGATCAATGGAAACAGGATGCACCTGAGCTCAATTTCGAGTCTCATAGCAAAGGTATTTGTTTTTCATATTTAATGCGTTTGCTAAAATAAAATTAACTGTTTTTGCTTTTTCATTATATGGTATTGTTTTTAAAAATCCACTTTAGAATAAGGCTATAACGTAACAAAATGTGAATATTTTCCAAAGGCACTGTATCCTACTCAAACAGTACAGTACATATCAGGTAAATGCTACCAGAGAACAATCCATTCCACTGCAGAATGCTGAAACAATGAAACAACTGAACAACTCCATTCACTGAGTTTGATAAAGGGCATAAGAGAAAGCTAGTGTTTACGGAAATATGTTGGTATAAAAAAAAGCTTCCAGCACACACCAATGTTGATCCAACCCAGTGGACAAAATCCGAATTACGTCATTTATATGTTGTAAACTGGTCTCCTGGTTGTACAAGATTACAACCCAGTCTTTTATTATGATGACATTTGGGAAATGCATATTTAGACTGTTATCCAGTCAGAGAACAAGTTAGTATTTTTTCTGGTTACTAAAAAACATCTAGAAAACGTATTTTTACAATCAGTATACAAGCTAAGCATTTCGTGCTGGGAAAATCCCTCCTGTGGGACAATCAGCGACAATTCAAGTTAAACATAGTAAATAGTCCCTTTTAAACCTGTATTGTATATTCAGATATATATCAAAACTAATATCTGCATTAGCCATTGTAACCCTGCTACCCTAATTTCCACAATTTCTGACGACACAGACTTTCCCTTTACAACTATATGCCAATCAGAAACTCATTGATTTCTCTTTCAGTGGGTACAATGGCTTCCATGGGGTTCACTCTGCAGGCAAAGCTCAAGTGGATGAATGCTATAAAAAACAGCCCTTTTAAAGATCAAATTAGAATTTCCTGGACAAGAAAAAACAGTGTCCAGAGAGGTGGCCGTACACATGCTCTGTTCTTCAACTCAGGTTTCTCAATGTGTTTGTGTGTGTATTCCTCTATGTATGAGGTGTAACCCTGTGCATGCGTCATGCTTATGTGTTTGGGAAGAGCATCAGCATGTGGGTGAGCTCTAACCGTGTGGGTGAGCTCTAACCGTGTGTGTGTGTGTGTGTGTGTGTGTGTGTGTGTGTGTGTGTGTGTGTGTGTGTGTGTGTGTGTGTGTGTGTCCCTCTATGTGTAAACAAGGCGTAAACCTATGCGTGCATGTGTGTTTGGGAAATGCATCAGTGGAAGGGTGAGCTGTATGTAGCCATGTTATTTTTACTCGTTATTGTTATTAACTGTGTATACATGCCTCATGTCTCTATTTTTATTTTATTTTGTATCTTTAAATCTGCATTGTTGGAAAACTAGGACCCGTAAGAAAGCATTTCCCTGTTGTTTATGAAGCATGTGACAAATACAATTTGATTTGTAACCCTGTGTGTGTTTGTGAGGTGTAATTCTCAGTGTATGTGTTGTATCCCAGTCTACACAGTGCATATTCATGACACTTAACACTACATATTTTTATCCAACATCATGTTATTCTGTGTATGTGTGTGTGTGGATGTACATGCAGTGAACTCCAAAAGTATTGGGACTGTGACCTTTTTGGGGGGGGGGGTCTACCCCAGCACTTTTGAATTTGAACGATAATTCATTTGCTTTAATTTGAGGGTATTTTCATCCAAATCGGACGAACCGTTTAGAAATTACAGCACTTTTAGTACATAGTCCCCCCATTTCAGGGGACCAACAGTATTGGGACAAATTCACTTATACAGTGCCTTCAGAAAGTATTGATATACCCTTGATTTATTCCAGATTTTTTAGATACTTCTGTATTTCATTTTCAATACATTTGCAAATATAAAAAAAAATATGGTTTCACTTTGTCCTTATGGGGTATTGTGTGTCGATGGGTGAGGAAAAATATAAATGTAATCCATTTTGAATTCAGGCTGTAACGCAACCAAAAATGTGGAATATATGAAGAGGTATTAAAATGCTCTCTGAAGGCACTGTGTGTTTATTCAAGTAGTCAAAAGTTTAGTATTTGGTCCCAAAACTTGTGTTTCAGATCATTTTGTGCCCAATAGAAATGAATGGTAAATAATGTATTGTGTCATTTTAGAGGGACTTTTATTGTAAATAAGAATAGAATGGAACAGTATGAAACATGTCGAAACCACGTTTGAATCCGTTCCAAATATTCCATTCCAGCCATTACAATGAGCCCGTCCTCCTATAGCTCCACCCACCAGCCTCCACTGGTTTCTAAACACTTCTACATTAATGTGGTTGCTACCATGATTACGGATAGGCCTGAATGAATCGGGAATAATGATAAGTGAGAAAGTTACAGACGCACAAATATTATTCCTCCAAGACCTCTCACCATTACAATAACAGGGGAGGTTAGCATTTTTGGGGGGAGTATGATATTTATGCCTCTAACTTTCTCACTCATCATTACTGACGATTCATTCAGGATTACCTGTAATCATGGTAGCATCCAGATTAATGTAGAAGGGTTTAGAAAAATATTATATTCTTATTTACAATAGAAGTGACTAAAATGACACTACATTATTTACCATTCTATTGGGCACAAAATAACTATGTATGTGACTCATTTAAATATCTCCCTGCATATATTTACTCTAAAGGCCTTTTGTATTCTTGCATGTCTGTGAAATAAAACCCTATTTTGTATCTGTGTGTGAGTATGTGATTGTGTATGTGTGTGGGTGTGCGTAAGTGAGCAGCTGTGTGGGTTTGCTCAGGGCTTTGGCCACCTCGCGCTCTGAGGTGGATGCTGGGGCCTCTTTCAAGTAAAAGAGGAAACAGTGTGTCACAGACACAAACACACAAGTACACACAGGCAGGCAACATGTGTGTGGATGATACAGATCATACCTTCCTTCCACTTTCCAAGGGATTTCTGGTTCAAAGAAACAACTCTCTTTCCTCTCTCTCGCCTAGCTCAATATCTGCCCCCTCTTCTCTTTCACAGCGGGTCTCAACTTAACTTCCCTCTCTCAGCTCATTCTTTCTTCTTTCTATCTCCCCCTCTCTCTGTCTTTTGTCTATCTACTCTTTCTAGACTTTCCCCTTCTTTTCTCTCTGAATCTCTGTCTCAAATACTGTACTCTGGTCCCTCTTTCTCTAATTCCTCCCACTCTCATCTGTCTCTCACTCTTTGTCTCTCTCATCTATGCTTGTGTATCGAAAACAGTGTAAACTAAAGAGGCACTGCCAGTTCAGGTGTACGGCCAGCGCTATCACCCTCTTCCTCACCCCTATCTTGAGAACCATCTGCCATCTGTTCACATCGACCACATCACCAGAGGAGGATGGTTCAACCACAGAGCAATGCTTGTGAATTAGCTACAGTGCACAAAATTGCACAAACAATAACATGTGTGCCCAATACACTTGACATTATAGCAGGGTTGGGTTCAACTCTATTCTAATTCACTCAAATCAAGGTCACTACAGTAACAAATAATGGTAATACTGGACCTAGGCAAATCAAATCAGGAAGTAAACAAAAATTCTAATTTTGCACTTTAAAAAGCTATGAGGAAAATTTGCATTGTAATTTCACTATACTTCCTGAGAATTGACTAAATGGTAATGGAGGACCCCAACCCTGCAGGGCAGTCCCATAAAAATCAACAAGTCCCTAATGTCTCAGTCAGTCATAACCATAAAGAGACAATGACTCGGCCCAAAGTCGGAAGTTTACATTCACTTAGGTTGGAGTCATTAAAACTCGTTTTTCAACCACTCCACAAATTTCTTGTTAACCTCTACCGCTTCTCTCTCCCGGATCCGGGATCCTCCTCATCAAAAAAGCTGACTAGCATAGCCTAGCCTAACGCAACAGGGATATCATATAATATAATTTTCATGAAATCACAAGTCCAATACAGCAAATGAAAGATAAACATCTTGTGAATCCAGCCATCATTTCCGATTTTTAAAATGTTTTACAGCGAAAACACAATATGTATTTCTATTAGCTAACCACAATAGCAAAAGACTCAACCGCATATTTTCACAATTTTTCTACCGCATAGGTAGCTATCACAAAACTGACCAAATAGAGATATAATTAGTCACTAACCAAGAAACAACTTCATCAGATGACAGTCTTATAACATGTTATACAATAAATTTATGTTTTGTTCGAAAATGTGCATATTTGAGGTATAAATCATAGTTTTACATTGCAGCTACCATCAAAAATATCACCAAAGCAGCCAGAATAATTACAGAGAGCAACGTGAAGTACCTAAATACTCATCATAAAACATTTATGAAAAATACATGGTGTACAGCAAATGAAAGATAAACATCTTGTGAATCCAGCCAATATTTCCGATTTTTTAAGTGTTTTACAGCGAAAACACAATATAGCATTATATTAGCTTACCACAATAGCCAAACACACAAATGCATTTATTAGCAGCAAAAGGTAGCGATCGCAAAAACCAGAAAAAGATATAAAATTAATCACTAACCTTGACCAACTTCATCAGATGACAGTCTTATAACATCAGGTTATACAATACACTTATGTTTTGTTCGAAAATGTGCATATTTAGAGCTGCAAACCGTGGTTATACATTGTGAATATGTAGCATCGATTCACCAGAATATCCGGAGCTAGTTTGGACACTCACCTAATCTGACCAAAGAACTCATCATAAACTTTACTAAAAAATACATGTTGGACAGCAAATGAAAGATACACTGGTTCTTAATGCAACCGCCGTGTTAGATTTTTAAAAATAACTTTACCATAACAAACAGCTTACATTATAGCGAGACAGCGCCCGCCAAAACGGTGGATAATAGGACTCAACATTTTACACAGAAATACGAAATAACATCATAAATTGTTCTTACTTTTGCTGAGCTTCCATCAGAATCTTGTACAAGGAGTCCTTGGTCAAGAATAAATCGTTGTTTGGTTTTAGAATGTCCTTCTCTCCTGTCGAATTCGCTCCACAAGGCTAGCCAATGTTGATGACGTTCCCAATTTCTCTCGACGCAGAGAACGGAAAACTCCAAAAGTCCCATTAAACGTTGAATAAACTGATGAAACTCGGTTGAAAAAACCTACTTTATGATGTTTTTCTAATATGTATCAAATAAAAACAGAGCCGGAGATATGAGCCGTGTATACCGAATGCTTATCATAAGACAATATGGAGGTGCTTCCCGCGCCTAGGTAGAGAAAGGAAATTCTGGACACGTCATTCCAAGAGCTCTTGTTCGACCTCAGATCAAGCTAGACACCCCATTCCACCTTCCACTGCCTGTTAACATCTAGTGGAAGGCGTATGCAGTGCATGCATATCCATAAATATAAGGCAATTCAATAGGCAGGCCCTGAAACAGAGCCTCGTTTTCAGATTTTTCACTTCCTGTCTGGAAGTTTGCTGCCAAATGAGTTCTGTTTTACTCAATGATATAATTCAAACAGTTTTAGAAACTTGAGAGTGTTTTCTATCCAATAGTAATAATAATATGCATATTGTACGATCTAGAATAGAGTACGAGGCAGTTTAATTTGGGCATGATTTTTTCCAAAGTGGAAACAGCGCCCCCATATTGACAAAGAAGTTAACAAACTATAGTTTTGGCAAGTCGGTTAGGACATCTACTTTGTGCATGACACAAGTAATTTTTCCAACAATTGTAAACAGACAGATTATTTCACTTATAATTCACTCCATCACAATTCCATTGGGTCAGAAGTTTACATACACTAAGTTCACTTTGCCTTTAAACAGCTTAGAAAATTCCAGAAAATTATGTCATGGCTTTAGAAGCTTCTGAAAGGCTAATTGACATCATTTGAGTCAATTGGAGGTGTACCTGTGGATGTATTTCAAGGCCTACCTTCAAGCTCAGTGGATCTTTACTTGACATCAGGGGAAAATCAAAAGAAATCAGCCAAGACCTCAGAACAAAAATTGTAGACCTCCACAAGTCTGTTTCATCCTTGGGAGCAATTTCCAAACGCCTGAAGGTACCACGTTCATCTGCACAAACAATAGGACGCAAGTATAAACACCATGGGACCACGCAGCCATCATACCGCTCAGGAAGGAGACATGTTCGGTCTCCTAGAGATTAACGTACTTTGGTGCGAAAAGTGCAAATCAATCCCAGAACAACAGCAAAGGACCCTGTGAAGATGCTGGAGGGACAGGTACAAAAATTTCTATATCCACAGTAAAATGAGTCCTATATCGACATAACCTGAAAGGCCGCTCAACAAGGAAGAAGCCACTGCTCCAAAACCGCCATAAAAAAGCCAGACTACGGTTTGCAACTGCACATGGGGACAAAGATCGTACTTTTTGGAGAAATGTCCTCTGGTCTGATGAAACAAAAATAGAATTGTTTGGCCATAATGATCATTGTTATGCTTGGAGGAAAAAGGGGAGAGGCTTGCAAGCCGAAGAACACCATCCCAACCGTGAAGCACGGGGGTGGCAGCATCATGTTGTGGGGTTGCTTTGATTGCAGGAGGGAGTGGTGCACTTCACAAAATAAATGGCATCATGAGGAAGTAAAATTACGTGAATATATTGAAGCAACATCTCAAGACATCAGTCAGGAAGTTAAAGCTTGGTCGCAAATGGGTCTTCCAAATGGAAAATGACCCCAAGCATACTTCCAAAGTTGTGGCAAAATGGCTTAAAGACAACAAAGTCAAGCTATTGGAGTGGCCATCACAAAGCCCTGACCTCAATCCCATAGAAAATTTGTGGGCAGAACTGAAAAAGCATGTGCGAGCAAGGAGGCCTTACAAACCTGATTCAGTCACACCAGATCTGTCAGGACGATTGGGCCAAAATTCCCCCAACTTATTGTGGGAATGTTTGTGGAAGGCTACCCGAAATGTTTGACCCCAAGTTAAACAATTTAAAGGCAATGCTACCAAATACTAATTGAGTGTATGTAAACTTCTGACCCACTGTGAATGTAATGAAATAAAGAAAAGCTGAAATGAATCATTCTCTCTACTATTATTCTGACATTTCACATTCTTAAAATAAAGTGGTGATCCCAACTAAAACAGGGAATTGTTACTAGGATTAAATGTCAGGAATTGTGAAAAACTGAGTTTAAATGTATCTGGCTAAGGTGTATGTAAACTTCCGTCTTCAACTGTAAGCGCCAGACACAGTGCTAAATACTTAGCTGCTAGCTAGTAGTCATTGTCAGCTCCCTACCCTGATGTTTCCAAGCCGTTTTTCACTCCAGGTGTTGTGGAGAACAGCTGTAGTAGATGTGAAGAGAGAGAGTGGGTAAGAGGCACATCTGTTGAGGCAGATGTTTTGGTAACATCTAGAAGAGATGTACATGTTCTGAGTCATGTCTGGAGGTGTTGTGAGTCTGGATGTGCATTCCAAATGGCACCCTATTCCCTATGCACTGTAAAAAGTGGGATGGCGCAGTTGTTCATGTGATGTGTTTTTACTGATTGGAATGATAGAAAATTACGCTTTGGTTCATTCAACCTATTCTATTCTATTTGTCCGATTTTTATTTTATTTTGAATGATAGCTTCTGAATTGCTTTCAACACCTCATGCCCATGAACATTGAATAGCAGTGGAGGTATTGTAGTAGGCGTCAGCCTATCTGAAGAGTGACTTATTGGGGGCGTGGATTTCAGTTAGTTATTTTTGCTTGTGAGAGTGACATTTCAGTTAATATGGCCTATTGTATTTGTTATTCAAGCTGGAACTTGTACACTGTCAGTATCTGTAATGATACAGTACTTGTATAATTGCATGTGATACTAAAGAGCCTGATAAGGTTTCTAAGTTAAGTTAGCCATAGTTTGGTTATGATATTGCAGTTACTAAATGTGAAGGTCTTCTGTAAAGAATAAGTTGAAGTATTTTTGGGGGGTTGATCCAAAACATCATTTTTAACAGTGTGAGCCATGGTCAAAAGTAGTGCACTATATTGGGAATAGGATCCCATTTGCAACACAACCTGGGTCTTTTGGTCCGTCGGGTTGGCTAAGCTGCGTGTATTTGTAATTGCCATCCTCCAATGTATTTGCATGTGCACACACACACACACCACACACACTCAGAGCAGAGTGTTAGAAAACTGTAATGATGAGAGACAGAAATGTAGGGATAGAGAAAGTGATAGAGAAAGAAAGAGACGGCAGGTGTTTCAGAGGCAGAAGAGGAGAATGAGAGAAGTAGAGAAAAAGGAGGGATCGGGGATGAAAGAGAGAATTACTGTAAGCACATTCTGTAGTGAACACGATGGGAGACAGAGAGCTGTTTTCAAGTGCAGGGCGCAGTAGGTGTTTATTGGTAAATGACCACAGGAGGTGGCAGGTAGCTGGGTCCAGGGACAGGCAGAAGGTCATACACAGGGGGTCCAAAAAGGCAACAGTACAGGCAGGGAAAAGGCTAGTAACGTCGTCCGGGAGATCAGGCAGTAAGTTGATAACAGGAAATGCAAAAGGCATCGTTAGTGAGGCAGGCCAAAACTATCATACACAGGAGGATTACATTACGGGGAAAAAAACAGCGCTCCGGATAGAAGTGTCACAAAACAAACAACACCTCTCAATGATGGGGTGCAAAGAACTGAACTAAATAGCGTGTGATAATGACATACAGGTGTGTGAACAAGTGATCAGAATTCAGGTGATTGGGATCTGGAGAGTGAGCTGCTTTCAGGGGATCTATGTGTTTAAGAGTGTGATCTGGAAAGTGGGCTGGACAGTGAGCTGCGTTCAGGGGATCTATGTGTTTGAGAGTGTGAGTTGGAAGCAGATGTTACACAGTCTCTAACACACATACACACACACACACACACATACACACACAGGTCACTGGGGGCGTTTGGAGAGGGTTTAATAATAGGCTCTAATTGCGTCTGGTAAGGAACTAGCAAAGTTGCCTCTTGAACAGACAGCGGAAAAGAAAGAGAGATTGAGAGAGATAGAAGCAGAAGGAGAGAGAGAGTGAAATAGGGAGAGAGAGAGAGAAAGTAAGAGTGAGAAAAATAAAGAAAAAAGGGAGAGAGATAGTAAGAGAAAGAGCTTTGGATAGATGCATTAATCCTTACAGGTTCATCTAATTACCCCCACCTTTCTAATGAGGTAGAGTGAAAGGATATAGAGACAGAGATGGAGAGATGGAGAATAAAAAACATATTCATTTGTTGGTGGAAAAAGTCACACAGGCAAAAAAAGAAATACATATTCAGTGTATGAATTTTTTTGTTAAAACAGTGCGTCACAATGAAACCAATCCCATTGGGCTGTATAGTACATACTGTACACAGTAAATCCATACATAAATATCTTTTAAAATTATTCATTATCTTTGAAGAATTCCTCCAGTGATTCTATGTGAAGCAACACCAAGTGTAGATAGTGAAAAAGCAAGAAGCAGGAATGCAACCATGGAGAGTTATTTCTACATATCTGTTTATTTTTTCATCCTTGCGGAAATCTCCCGAGGTGTCATATGCGTAAGCCCGGCAGCAGCGAGCCCACCCAGAGGACATTCACGTAATCCACTAGCACTGCAATCATCACTATCACTTCACAGTGGCTCCTTTCACTCCATGCAGTGATGCCTATTAGCGCCTTGGCAGAGGGAGTTTATTGGCTGATTGGCATAATCCATGCAGAGGTGTATGATATCAGGGGTGGCATGTCTGAGATGCGTGCGGTGCCATATGGGTTGCCCAGATTGCCCATCTGTGGTTGAGTGCCCGTTACGGCATGCTGGTGATGGTTACTAATAACGGGCCTCTGACACCAGGGCCAGATGTCCCAACTTCCCAGATGTCTGTGTGACCCCGACGCAGTCCAAGAATAGATTGGGGTGCTAATGATGATAGAGCGCCGTGGCCTACATCCAGATGTACCGTTGTTTTCCAAGACAGACAGACAGACTTAGACAGTACGAAGACAGACGTCCAGACTGACCGTTGTTCTCCTGGGCCAGGAGCAGGGCCTGCAGGGAGGTGTGCGGGCCGACTTCCAGCTGGCACACCAGCACCTTGGCATGGATCAGGGCTGACAGGGCCCGCCACAGATCCTTGCCACCCACCAGCAGGTTGGCACCGGCCACGATGGCGATCTCCCCTGCGGACATGACACAACTGGAAGTGGCCCAATGGAAAGATGATGACGGGACAGAAAGCTTACTTGCCCTTGCATACGACAACATGTGTATGTGTGTTTCTGTGTTTGTGTCTTCTCTGCGTATATTGTCAAATTAGCCAGGACTCCCTTTATATCTGCATCTGTGTCTGCAAGTAGAACCAGGTGATATAATGCATCAGCTGATATGTGGGTGGGCACACCATTTACATTTACATTTAAGTCATTTAGCAGACGCTCTTATCCAGAGCGACTTACAAGTACATACATTCATACTTTTTTTGTACTGGCCCCCCGTGGGAAACGAACCCACAACCCTGGCGTTGCAAGCGCCATGCTCTACCAACTGAGCCACACGGGGCCCCACTTGAGTGTGTGTCTGTGTTACAGTAAGGCTTGCTACTTTCCTGTCGAGCTTACAGGAGTTTCTGCCACATTGTTGGACTGGGCCTTGGACATGTTCCAATCTCCTCTGACTTTTTTTTTGTACTCCTACAATATGCACCTTAAATTATTAGCTGTGAGTGTTTTTTCGTGGGTATTTTTGAATAGTCGTCTAAGTTGTCGAACCAACCTGCTGTTCACTTGTCAGCTGAAGCGTGTGGGGCCTGAGATCCTTGAACCACTTTTGCTCAGTGGATTCAGGAAAGGAATTGCAATTCAACTATTTATATACTGTATATCCTCTCACATCGTCTTTTGAAATGTATCCACAAAATAAATACATTTCCTGGATTCAGTTCGAACGGAAATGATTTTCAACGAGAATCTTTATCTATTCAACCTCGTTCAAATCTGTTGGTGCCCACATGCATTGGTTAGTGTACTTTCTTCCATGCCAACTGATTCCATTTGTAAGCCTATTTTCTGCCATACTGACTGATTCTGGATCATTCCCAGTTCTAGACATAACTATTTCTATTTAAACGTCTTAGCAGGCCTGGAAGCAGTTGCTTAAAGATCATAGTCAAACATCTTCCTACACACAACTACTCCATGTTTACTACCTGTTTACTGCTTTTTTGTCTTTGTATGGAGACCTGATTAGGACATGAGGATCAAAACATTGTCTTCTTGCTAGCTTAATAGGCTATATCACACTTGGTAGCATTATAAAAATCAAATCAAACTTTATTTGTCACATGCAATAAGTATAGACTTTACCGTGAAATGTTTACTTAACCGACAGTGCAGTTCAAGAAGTGTTAAGAAAATATTTACCAAGTAGACTAAAATAAAAAGTTATAATAAAAAAGTAACACAATAAGAATAACAATAAGGAGGTTATATACAGGGGGCATCGGTACCGAGTCAGTGTGCGGGGGTACAGGTTAGTTGAGGTCATTTGTACATGTAGGTGGTGGTGAAGTGACTATGCATAGATAATAACAGCGAGTAGCAGCAGTGTACAAAAGGGAAGGGGGGTCAATGTAAATTGTCCGGTGGCAATTTTATTAATTGTTCAGCAGTCTTATGGCTTGGGGGTAGAAGCAGTTGAGGAGCCTCTTGATTCTAGACGTGGCGCTCCGGTACTGCTTGCCGTGCAGTAGCAGAGAAAACTGTCTATAACTTAGGTGACTGGAGTCTCTGACAATTTTATGGGCTTTCCTCTGACACGCCTATTATATAGGTCCTGGATGGCAGGAACCTTGGTCCCAGTGATGCACTGGGCCGTTCGCACTACCCTCTGTAGTGCCTTACGGTCGGATGCCGAGCAGTTGCCATACCAGGCGGTGATGCACCCGGTCAGGATGCTTTCGGTGGTGCAGCTGTAGAACCTTTTGAGGATCTGTGGACCCATGCCAAATCGTTTCAGTCTCCTGAGGGGGAAAAGTTTTTGTCGTGCCCTCTTCACAACTGTCTTGGTATGTTTGGACTATCATAGTTCGTTGGTGATGTGGACACCAAGAAACTTGAAACTCTCGACCCGCTCCACTACAGCCCCATCGATGTTAATGGAGGCCTGTTCGGCCCGCCTTTTCCTGTAGTCCACAATCAGCTCCTTAGTCTTGCTCACATTGCACAGAGTGCTCTGTAGTTTGCAGAGTTTTATTTTTGCTAAGCATATCTTTTGACCACCAGAACATGCCCAGAACAATCGGATGTGTGTCTGTTTCTATCTGTGTACCTCAGCAGGATTCTCCAGATTTACACCTATTCACACACACTCTCAAGTGGTGCACCCACCCACATATCAGCACCTGGTTCTATTTGCAGACATAGACGCAGATATAGAGAGAGCCCAAGCTAATTTTACACTCTGTGGTGAGTAGGGTTTATATGGAAGTAGTAGAGTGGTGCTTGCTAATCCTTTCCCCATTCAGATGCACTTAGTGTGTGTGTGTGTGTGTGTGTGTGTGTGTGTGTGTGTGTGTGTGTGTGTGTGTGTGTGTGTGTGTGTGTGTGTGTGTGTGTGTGTGTGTGTGTGTGTGTGTGTGTGTGTGTGTGTGTGTGTGTGTGTCTGTTTGTATGTTAGTACACATCCAACGAATCATGCTCCTCAGTAAAGCATATGTACCGTATGTGTGTGTCTAAGTGAGTAACCAAGTACATGCACATTCGATGAGTGAGTGATCGTGTGTATGTTAGTTGTTGGGGGGGTTAACATTCCAACAGGGCCTACTGCCCTTGTTTACCTGCATCGTTGGCAATAATAGAGGCAGAACCAGTGGCAGTATCAGCTGTCTAGAGAGGGATAAAAAGATAAGAAATATTAAGCATTTCAATACATATAATGTAACCATTCATTTCTAATCGTTTGACACTTTTGGGACTATTCCATTGGTTGAATTATGCTGCGCAACCTCAATTTTAAACCAAGCATAAGAAAACATACTATTTCGATCAAGGTCTGGGATGATGCATGCCATGAAATCACATCTATCTGTTCAGTTTTATGCAGGTTTTGAAATAAGTTTTGGTGTTCCAACCTGTGGATACACCATTGTCCTTGAAATTCAGAATTTAGTTTTCTCCAAAGTCTTTGCCAACCTGAAAGAAAAATGTCATGGTGAAACTTTGAAAACACTGATCAAAGCCATACATGAGATATCAACAGAACTGGTTGTATTTTCTTGTACCCCGCTGGCATACTGGCAAAGTGCCGTCACTCAACACAAACACATGCACACACACACATATACACACATATACACACACATATCGACACACACACACACACATGGCCATCGCGCCAAGCCTTCAAGATATGACGATCCCACCCGTCCGACGCCTCCTCATGTCCACCTCTCCTCCCTCATCCTCCCCACTTCCCTACATCCGCTCTGGGATGTCCACATCATAAACTCACTCGGGGGGCGTCAACGGGGTCCCCACCTCGCCCTCAGGCTCCCCACTTTTATCCTACGCTTTCAAACAAGAAGCCAAAGAGGCATCTGTGCCCTAACTGCCTATGATGTGTAGTATGCAGCGGTAGTAGCACTACAGTAGCAGCCCTGGCCCCCTTTTTGTTTGAAGTGCGGCCTTCCTCCTTCGATGTTTCTTAAAAGCCTAGGCATCTATTTTTGGGCTGTGCCCATGCCTGGAGAGCCGCTCTTGCGTTGTACTTGCATATCGATCTGGCCCTTTGTTCTTGACAGAGGTGGGGCTTCAGCTACTTTGGTGAAAGTTTTTCATGCTGTGCTGTACCTAGCTGATTAGAGACCTTGGGTTGGATGTATGGGAATAATGTGTTTGAAGGAGAGTGGTGTTTGGGTGTGTGTTATCCGTGTGCAATGGTAAAGATCAAGAGAGAATGAGGGCCAGGGTGTTGACAGGTGGGGTGAGAGAAGGTCAGTATGACTAAGGTAAAATAGTAATCGACTGGTTGGTAGGTAGGTAAGTAGATACATTTCAAATTGTATTTGTCACATGCGCCGAATACAACAGGTGTAGACTTTACCGTTTATATGGATAGAAAGAGAGAGAGTGTATGTAGACAGAGAGAGAGAAGTGTGTGTGTGTGTGCGTGCTTTCCATATACTATCCCTGTGTCATACCTTGCAGACCATGGCAGTTTTGGCTTCTATTCTAGCTACACTTGTTTGCCCCTATGCCTCCGAAACCGATGAAGAACTTGTGACCATGGATGGTCTCTCCCGCCTTGGGTAGCCTTGGTGCCTGGCTGAGGGAGAAATAGCACAGGTAAAAATATCCCTCACAGACTCATAATACAACCCTTTAGTAAAAAGTATAAAAGTAACTTACAAAAGCTATGACACGGGTTCAATGATATGTCCATTATTGAGACAGCAAGAATTGTTCTCTGGTGATATGATCTCTGCCAAGACCCAAACCACAACTGCTTTGACTTAACTATGTCAGTGCCAATGCCAGTAATGCCTGACTCACTACAGGGTTGGGCCATGCTTTCCACCGCCCTCTCTCCACCAGGCTACCACCCTACGGGCTGGTGATGTCAGAGAGAATTGTCTGTCTGCTTCCTCCTCTAATCACAGAGAGTCACCAGGCGACTTCAGGGTCACAGCAGGTTGGCAAGAACAGGGTAAATAACTTATTTTTCACCATGACCCTTAGCTATTATTGACATTTGGTTATTGATAAAGTGTGTGTGTTACCGAGTTCAAGACAACTGGGAACTGGTAACTTGGACATCTCAGACATTCGACTTCAGTGCGTTCAATAGAACTGGGAACTTGAAAAAAGAAGGTCAGACTGGAAAAATTGTTTTGAACAGTCATCGAACTCTGAATTCCAAATCGGAAACCCAGGCATCTTCTTAGATTTTCCGAACTAAAGATCACTGATGTCAGGATTTGATCTTGTTTTTTTCAGAGTTCCCAGTTGTCTCTTGAACACACCATAAGTGTGCATGTGCCTATCCAAATGAAAAAATACTACAGTTTACTATAGAATACTACAGTACTTACTATAGTAAACTGTAGTATACTGTAGAATGCTATACTACACACTGTAGTATACCTCAATCATGTGTAGTACTTATTATAGAATTCTGTAGTATACTGTAGAACACTATTGTAAATGCTAGGGTATACTACAGACTTCCAAAACTCTACAGTAAATACTACAGAAATGTCTATATAAGGTCCCACAGTTGACAGTGCATGTCAGAGCAAAAACCAAGCCATGAGGTCGAAGGAATTGTCCGTAGAGCTCCGAGACAGGATTGTGTCGAGGCACAGATCTGGGGAAGGGTACCAAAACATTTCTGCGGCATTGAAGGTCCCCAAGAACACAGTGGCCTTCATCATTGGAAGAAGTTTGGACCCAACAAGACTCTTCCTAGAGCTGGCTACCCAGCAAAACTGAGCAATCGGGGGAGAAGGGCCTTGGTCAGGGAGGTGACCAAGTACCCGATGGGAACTCTGACAGAGCTCCAGAAGAGATATGGTACATTGTAAACAAGTCTAGCTGTTAGGTCGTTTTTTTGTCAGCACAACCTGTTATTTGACTGGTTCATGAGTTTGGCTGTGGATGTGTTCCGTGTGATGCTTTGATGATGAAGTTTGCATTTATCTTTTACAATAAAAGGTCAAATTGAGGAATAAAGTTTAAGACCTTTATTTTCCATCAGTACAAAACATTTTTTAGATGCTGTTCAGACAACACTGTTGTTAAGACGCGTTTGTTGTGTCATACGTTCTGTGGCTACTGTTCCAATCACATATTTGAGATCGTACGCTGCAGGGACCACTCAACAATGATCACAAATACGTGATCGTACGCGTCAAAGGGTAAGGTTTTTACTATCATTCTGTATGTCATTTATCTTTGTTTCATAGTGTGGTTTCTTCTTCTTTTTATTCAATTTAGTCACGATGTCTCAATTTGCAGTACGTTTGCCAATCGGTTGTGCAGTCAGACTTATTTGCCGTTTCTTTTGCCTCATCCCTCTCAACCATAAAATGTTTCAATTCCTAATTAATCCACAGGGATTTAACAGTTTCTACAGTGATTTTCTTAATGGGTGCATGCTTATTAGTAACTGGGATAAGCAATTTCATAAATGTGTCAAGTACAACATCTCCTCATTACACACCACAGACCAACAAGTATTCTTTATATCAACAATATAGGAATTAACCATAGTATTTAACCATATTATACCATAGTATTTTTTCATGTGGGTGTGTGTGTGTGTATACAGTATGTGTGGGTGTGTGTATTACAGTAAGTTTACATTAAAAAAATAGGTATTTGTTGTTTTTCCCACCCTCAGAATTTCCAGTAACCTGGGTGTTGATGCAGGAGATATGAGGTTGTTTTGATCAAAACCAAAATAGCGGGGAACATCTGGGTGTCCACATGTTCACTGGTTTTGATTAATCATGTTCTATGTCTTATGTCCTCTTTTTTTAAGTACTGTGATATATGAATCATTTGTTGAAACACATTTGTGCAGAAACACACTCTACGCAGACGACACCATTCTGTATACTTCTGGCCCTTCCTTGGACACTGTGCTATCTAACCTCCAAACGAGCTTCAATGCCATACAACACTCCTTCCGTGGCCTCCAACTGCTCTTAAACGCTAGTAAAACCAAATCCATGCTTTTCAACCGTTCGCTGCCTGCACCCGCACGCCCGACTAGCATCACCACCCTGGACGGTTCCGACCTAGAATATGTGGACATCTATAAGTACCTAGGTGTCTGGCTAGACTGCAAACTCTCCTTCCAGACTCATATTCCCAATCTGGCCCTCAACCATCACGGTCACCTAATAATCCCCAGTTTACAATTGGCTCATTCATCCCCCTCCTCTCCCCTGTAACTATTCCCCAGGTCGTTGCTGCAAATGAGAACGTGTTCTCAGTCAACTTACCTGGTAAAATAACGGTAAAATAAAATAAATAAAATAAATATCAAACATCTCCAATCCAAAATCAAATCTAGAGTCGGCTTTCTATTTCGCAACAAAGCCTCCTTCACTCACGCCGCCAAACTTACCCTAGTAAAACTGACTATCCTACCGATCCTCGACTTCGGCGATGTCATCTACAAAATAGCTTCCAATACTCTACTCAGCAAACTGGATGCAGTTTATCACAGTGCCATCCGTTTTGTTACTAAAGCACCTTATACGACCCACCACTGCGACCTGTATGCCCTAGTCGGCTGGCCCTCGCTACATGTTCGTCGTCAGACCCACTGGCTCCAGGTCATCTACAAGGCTATGCTAGTTTAAGTGCCGCCTTATCTCAGTTCACTGGTCACGATGGCTACACCCACCCGTAGCACGCGCTCCAGCAGGTGTATCTCACTGATCATCCCTAAAGCCAAAACCTAATTTGGACGCCTTTCCTTCCAGTTCTCTGCTGCCTGCGACTGGAACGAATTGCAAAAATCTCTGAAGTTGGAGACTTTTATCTCCCTCAACAACTTTAACTTTTACTGCCTCAGAAACCCGGATCCGGGAGCACCCCCCACCCCCCACACACTGATTAGCATAGATAGCATAGCTTCAGAAGTAGATAGTAGCATCTAAATATCATTAAATCACAAGTCCAAGACACCAGATGAAAGATACAGATCTTGTGAATAAAGCCACCATTTCAGATTTTTAAAATGTTTTACAGGGAAGACAAAATATGTAAATCTATTAGCTAAACACGTTAGCAAAATACACCACTATTCTAACTCCATCAGTTTCTTACTCCTTCAGGTGCTATCACCAATTCGGCTCAACTAAGATATTGATAGCCAATAACCTATAAAAAAAACCATCAGATGACAGTCTGATAACATATTCATGGTATAGGATAGTTTTTGTTAGAAAAAAGTGCATATTTCAGGTAGAAATCACAGTTTACAATTGCACCGACCATCACAAATCCACTAGAATTACTAGATAGAGCAACGTGTATGACCAATTTACTCATCATAAAACATTTCATAAAAATAGACAAAGCATAGCAATGGAAAGACCCAGTTCTTGTGATTTCAGACCATATTTCAGATTTTCTAAGCGTTTTTCAGCGAAAACACAATAAATCGATAAGTTAGCATACTACATGTTCCAACGTTACCAGAGCATCGATTCCAGCCAAAGAGCGCTATAACGTAACCACCGCCAAAAGATATTAATTTTTTCACTAACCTTCTCAGAATTCTTCCGATGACACTCCTGTAACATCATTTTACAACATACATATACAGTTTGTTCGAAAAGGTGCATATTTAGCCATACAAAACCGTGGTTACACAATGAAAATACTAGGAAATCAAGCCTCAATATGTCTGACGTCATCTATCAGAGTGATCTAGTTTAATTAAAAGCTAATCATATACTTGACTAAAAAATACAGGGTTGACAGGAATCGAAAGACAAATTAGTTCTTAATGCAACCGCTGATTTACATTTTTTAAATTATCCTTACTTTTCAATACAGGGTTGGCCAAGTGAAGCTATACCAAACAAAATGGCGATGTATGCGTTTAAAATATTTCGACAGAAACACGGTTTATCATATTAAATATTGCTTACTTTGAGCTGATCTTCCATCATATTCTTGGGCAATGTATCCTTTCTATGTTATAAACGTCTTTTGGTCGATAGATGTCCTCTGTCCTTCGAAATGTCCATCACCAACGACCGACACCCTAAAGCGTGTCCAAACTTTCAGAGTGCACGACAAAGAAATTCCTCAAAATCGCACTAAACGGATATAAATTGATATAAAACGGTTAAAATTCACTACATTATGATGTTTTTAACAACTATAACGACTGAAAACATGACCGGAGAAATACTGCTGGTTAGAAAACGATTTGGAACGAGGCAGGTCCGATGGCCTTCACGCTTGAGGCGCACGTTGAGAAAGAGGGGTCTCTGTACATTTTTGTCATTTATAATGGCTGTGAACGTCCCATAGACTTCATTGAAAACGTGATGACGTACAGAAACCCAGAGGAAGACGTAGGTAGTGTCGGTTTCTTCATAGCATTCACTGTGGCCTTATAAACAGACCCCAGATCAGAGGTAAAAATTTCTGAAATCTGAACCCTGTCATGAAAAGTGCTGTAGAAATTGTTCTGTACCACTCAGAGACAAAATTTCAACTCCTATAGAAACTATAGACTGTTTTCTATCCAATAATAACAATAATATGCATATTGTACGATCAAGAATTGAGTACGAGGCAGTTTAATTTGGAAATGTAAAAAAAAAAATAATGCTAACAGCTCCCCCTATTGACAAAAGGTTAAACATCTGCTATCCGAGCAGCTAACCGATCGCTGCAGCTGTACATAGTCCATCGGTATATAGCCCACCCAATTTACCCACCTCACCCCCCATACTGCTTTTATTTATTTACTTTTCTGCTCTTTTGCACACCAGTATCTCTACTTGCACATGATCATCTGATGATTGATCACTCCAGTGTTAATCTGCTAAATTGTAATTATTCGATTTATTGCCTACCTCCTCATGCCTTTTGCACACATTGTATATAGATTCTCTTTTTTTCTACCATGTTATTGACTTGTTTATTGTTTACTCCATGTGTAACTCTGTGTTGTTGTCTGTTCACACTGCTATGCTTTATCTTGGCCAGGTCGCAGTTGCAAATGAGAACTTGTTCTCAACTAGCCTACCTGGTTAAATAAAGGTGAAATAAAAAATAAATAAAAAAAAGGTGGGACCAAGTCACTATTATTCGAGTCACAACCAAGTCTCAAGGTCCAAGTCTAAAGTCGAGTAACAAGAAGAGCGGGTCGAGACTCGAATCAAGTCTAAGTCCTGCATACCATACACGGAACAATAATTGTATATTATTCTATATTCTGACTCCAAAGCGTGTGGAGCGCAGGCCAGGTAGCCTATTTCTATGCACACTGAGGTGCCCGTGCTCCTATTACGCACAACAAAATGACATAGACATAGGAACCGGACACACGGAACTGAAACATAACTCTGGAAATATGAACAAAGGAAACCATACATTGAATAAACAGAACTTCTACCTGATTAGTCTTCATGTGCACAATAAACATTGCGCCCACACAGATCATGGTTGGTAGATCATGGTAAGAAATGGTTGGCTAAATGAAAATGTGTCATAGGTCTATTAAACATGAAACAGATCAAATAAATGTCGATGTGTAGCATTAAACGGTACGGGGATGGAATGATGAAACGCTAGCAATTATTGTAGTATTACATGGAATATAGATTTACCACATATGCATTAAACGTGTGAAAGCAACAGCAAACATTTCAACAAGAGACAAAAGCACTCTCCACCGGAGGGAGTTTGGAGAGCGCAAGTGGATAGCCGTGCCTCTTTGCCACAGTAGCCTAAAAATGTATTTTAACAACAAATTCCAAATGCAAGTAAATGATACATTTCAAGCTATTATTACATACCAAAACACCAGTAGGCCTATGCTAGTAATTGTTGCCCCATTGCTGGTGAGCTTGCAAAGTAAACAGTTAATATTATTGATCACCAAACAATTTTTGGAGCTGCATATTTATTTACTATGGCAATCCTCTCTCCCTACACTGCACCCAATCCTATAGCTGTACTGCAAATCAGAAATCTGTTTGGTAGCTCACCCGACCAGTGGTGATTGACAGTTTGCTGGTCCAATCAGAGGGTGTGCGTGTGCGTTTCACTAGCCAATCTGTTTCAGTTTTTTTGCAAGGGCCATGCTGCCGCTACTGTCTCTGGCTGCGTGTAGAGTAATCCACATAGACTCTGTGCCACAAAATGAGTGACAAATGATTACAAAACCTGGGCAAATCATTTCAAGTAATCTCTCTCAAGTCAAAGTTGAGTCCCGAGTCTTGAGGCTCCAGTCTCCCAAGTGGGCTCCCGAGTGGCGCAGCGGTCTAAGGCACTGCATCTGTGCTAGAGGCATCACTACAGACCCTGGTTAAATTCCAGGCTGTATTACAACCGGCCGTGATTGCGAGTCCCAAAGGGCGGTACATTATCGGACCAGTGTTGTCCGGGGTAGGCTGTCATTTTAAAAAAGAATTTGTTCTTAACTGACTTGCCTAGTTAAATAAATAAAAGCAGCTGTCAGGCTACTTTTGTGTCTGAGTCATCCAAGCTTTCTGAAGGTTAACTTAAATGGAAAGCAAATGTTTTTGTCTGTGCTGCACCCACTGGCCTCCTTAGCCATATTAGCCTTTCTAGCTATTGCTCATAATGACAGAATAGACCAAGTTATTTTCCTAGAAAAACAAGAGAGACGTAACAAGCTGAAAAATAAACAGCTGACATCATCGAATACCTGTGGTGGCCTTTTGGTGGCGTGGGAGAAAACCGACTGAAGTTGAAGTTGAGCTTAAGCACATAACCAGCCATTTGGTTGGCGTGCTCTCCAACACTCAAACACACAGACAATGGGCGAGTGTCTGGTGAGGGAGGGGCAGAGGTTTACCATACCTGTCAATCACAGATGTTGAGATGCTAGGCAGCCAAGCAAGCAAGCCACAAGCAAGTGTGTGTGTGTGTGTGTGTGTGTGTGTGTGTGTGTGTGTGTGTGTGTGTGTGTGTGTGTGTGTGTGTGTGTGTGTGTGTGTGTGTGTGTGTGTGTGTGTGTGTGTGTGTGTGTGTGTGTGTGTGTGTGTGTGTGTGTGTGTGTGTGTGTGTGTGTGTGTGCGTGTGCATGTGCAGAGTGCAATTACTACGCTTGGCCCACACACTCTCACACCCTCCCCTACTTCCTCTCAAGTTTGACTAGTAGTGTATCACTCTGCTTATCAGAAACAAACACTATCCCCGCCCTGCTTCGCGTGTGTGTGCACATGCGTGCGTTAGGAGAGAGAGAAAGAGAGAGAGAGACAGAGAGCAAGAGCGAGCTCTTGAATAGAAAGTGAAATCCTTTGACAAAAGGCTGCTTTTCCACTCATCCAACATACAGAAGAACATTTTCTGAGTTTAACCATAAATGTTTCCTTCCTATTGCAACAAAACAAACAACCTATGGGATCAGCTGTAGATACATTATAGAAGCTAATTAAACTGTGAGGCTACATAGAGGGATTTCTTCTACATAGTTTACTTTAATGTGTGGCTGATGACATATAGGAGAGCAATAAGAAGCACAAGGCTACATTATATAGGCTAAAATAGATTAGTACACAAATGCAGAGTTGTGGACTCGAGTCCAATGACTTGGATTCGAGTCTGACATCGAGTCACAAATGTGATGACTTGAGACTCGATTTGATAGAAAATAAAATGACTTTTTGTGGTTAAGAGCGTTGGGCCAGTAACTGAAAGGTTGCTGGATTGAATCCCCGAGCTGACAAGATAAAAATGTGTCATTCTGCCCCTGAACAAAGCAGTTAACCCACTGTTCCTCGGTAGGCCGTCATTGTAAATAAGAATATGTTCTTAGCTGACTTTGCTAGTTCAATAAAGGTTCAAATGTAAAAAAATATCATTACATAACAGAAAAACTGCTGATGCACAACCAAATTTTGAAATTGCACCTTGTTTATTCTATAATTCTAACTCTCAACAGTAAATTGAGACCCTGACTGAGTTCCAAAAAACAAAAAATACCAGAGGGGTCTCAAATACCCGCCTGTTCCCAATCCCTGACTCAGGTAATTTCCCTCACTGACAGAATTGGCTTAAATTAGCCTATGTCAACAGCCCTCACAGGTTGCTACTGGTAAGCAGGTGTGAAAATGTCTACACTCTAAAGGGAAAACACTATGAGGTTAGTTAGGAGGGTTCGTTTGATATGGACAGATAATGGATAATATCACAGCCTCTTCCAGTCAGTGGTACAGTAGGGCCTAATTGATGCAGCTCCTCCTTCCCTTCAAAGCTCAAAGTTGATGACTGATGATGATTTTTTAACTAGCAAAGGAAAGATGTCGCCTGAATTGATCCAAACCGTCAGCGAGCGTGTCCATGTGTTTTTGTTTTCGCCACATTAACAGATAAAAGTTGGGATGGAAATTGTAAAATGGTATACTTAGCAAAACGAAACAGGGAAAGGGCATATGACTTGAAGAGTGACCTATGATAGAACAGTACATTTGCACAGACATTTACATGGGAAGTTTTTAGCAAGTGGAAGATCATTCTATCAAATTAAAGTTCCGATTTGCAGATGTTATCGCAGGTTCAGCGAAATGCTTATGTTTCTAGCTCCAACAGTGCAATGATATCTAGGCAATATAATAACAATACACACATACATGTAAATAATAAGAAAACAAGAAATACAAAAAACAAAAAATTGTTTTTAGAAGTGAAAAAACAAGAAATTGTTTAAGGGTCTTGAACAGTCATTCAGGAAAGATGGATGCAGTGAGCAGTGTTGCAGTAAAATCATCTCAAGAAAATTTGGTGATACACAAAGCAACTCAAAAAACATTGTAATTGCCAGCAGCAGCACTGACAGATGTGTGGACTTGACAACTGAGTCTGAGTTTTGAACAACCCTTCCCCCTCTTTAGTTCCATGCTGTCTGAAGACCTAGCTAGCCAGTAACACCAGACACAGATGAAAGGGGAAACATATGTAGCTTTGCCATAGATAAATATGATAAACTTTTAATTATATTTGCTGGTGCCCAACAGCTGGCACCAGTAGGGTAGCTATCTAGCTATGTAAACCACGCCCCTATGCAAACATGCCTTCTCCGATGTTGGTTACAAGGCGAGACTTATTTAAATTGGGTAAGAGAATATCATGTTACCATTGGTGATGGCACGTTGTCGCTTTAATAATGAATCCAAGTGTTTGACATAGGGGAGGGAACCAATAACTTTATGATCAAACTTTATCAATGTAGAAGCAACAGTCATTTTTCATACTTTGGTCATCATACTTTCCTTCAAATATCATCCAATTTCATGAAAAACACAATTTTGACTGTTCATGACCTATTGTGTTGCACAAGACCTTACAAAAGGTAGCCTAAGCCTACATCAGGGGAGACAAATGTTGTCTCGCTTATGTCTGTCCAAACACTCTTCAATTGTACTTAATATGATGAGTAATGATGCAATATGTGTGGGAAGGACATTTTTGCTGCACTATTCACACCTTTTACTGAGTTGATGAAACAGCAACAGTTGGGTAAATATTAATTACACGGGATCATGGCGTCATGGTGTCTAAGTTGAATCTTTTCTGTCTCAATGGTCATATCCACATCATCAGTCAATGGGCAGATCAATGGATCAGTGTCTGGCTTTCATAGGCAAGATTAAAAGTTAAACGGATTTTGTGGTGCGGGTGATATTGGAAGCCAAGTATTTGTGGTATGAGTCATACGGTGTTGCCAACTGTGGAAAAAGCCAATGAACAAAAATATAAATGCAACATGCAACAATTTCAAAGATTTGACTGAGTTACAGTTCATACTGTGTAAGGAAATCAGTCAATTTAAATAAATAAATTAGGCCCTAATCTATGGATATCACTACTGGCAATACACATATGCAGTCATTGGTCACAGCTACCTTAAAAAAAGGTAGGGGTGTGGATCAGAAAACCAGTCTGTATCTGGTGTGATCACCAATCGCCTCACGCAGCGTAACACATCTCCTTCATATAGAGTTGATCAGGCTGTTGATTGTGGCCTATGGAATGTTTTCCCACTCCTCAATGGCTGTGCAAAGCTTCTGGATATTGGGGGAAACTGGAACACGCTGGTGTACACGTCGATCCAGAGCATCCCAAAGATGCTCAATGGGTGACATGTCTGGTGAGTATGCTGGCCATGGAAGAACTGGGACATTTTCAGCTTCCAGGAATTGTGCCGTGCATTATCATGCTGAAACATGAGGTGAAGGCGGCAGATGAATTGCACAACAATGGGCCACCTAAGGACCTCGTCACGGTATCTCTGTGCATTCAAACTACTATCAATAAAAGGCAGTTGCGTTTGTTGTCCTTAGCTTATGCCTGCCCATACCATAACCCCACTGCCACCATGGGGCTCTCTATTCACAACGTTGACATCAGCAAACCGCTCAGCCACACGATGTCATTACATGCCGTCTGCCATTTGCCTGGTACAGTTGAAACCGGAATTCATCCGTGATGAGCACACTTCTCCAGTGTGCCAGTGGCCATCATAGGTGAGCATTTTCCTACCAAAGTCGGTTACAACACCGAACTGCAGTCAGATCCAGACCCTGGTGAGGACGACGAGCATACAGATTCTTCAGTTGTGGAAGCCCACAGTTTCATCAACTGTCCGGGTGGCTGGTCTCAGATGATCCCGCAGGGGAAGAAGCCGGATGTGGAGGACCTGGTGAGGCCGGTTTGACGTACTGTCAAAACTGCAAATTTTACAGTGGCCTTTTACTGTCCCCAGCACAAGCAGCACCTGTGCAATGATCATGCTGTTTAATCAGTTTATTGTAATGCGACACCTGTCAAGTGGATGGATTATCTTGGCAAAGGAGAAACGCTCACTAACAGGGATCACATTTGTGCGTATGGAACATTTCGAGGATCTTTTATTTCAGCTTTGAAACATGGGACCAACACTTTATATGTTGCGTTTATATATATTTTTTTTCTCAAAGTAGTGATGCTAAGACAGTTACATTAACAATTTCAACAATATTTGGTCTGTTGACATTTTCAAGACGTAAGACAATATTTGAAGGCACTAAACCAATTCAAAAACACTTTTTCTATTAATTCTAACCTATCAAAATAATGTATTCTATAACAATACCTCGTCATCCTTGCATTTCTGATGTGGCCCTTGATGGTCTTACGCCTCCATCCAGCTCATGTCCATATCACGTGACATATAGCATAAGGTGGTGACTGGGTCTGGGGGCAGCGGACAGTATTGTCATAGAAATACTATTACTAGAATGACTAGATCCTGTGGTAGGCTATTAATAATCCAGGCGGGGGTGGAGGAACAGAGCAGTTCCCTTATCTGTGTCTGTATATAGGTCACTTAAGGCTGCTACACACTTTACACAAAACGCAGCAACCGAGCATATTTTTCTGCTTTGTTCGGCACAAATTTTGGAACGAACCGTATAAGATGCTCCGTCGTTCTGTTTGGGTAAATTGTGTAGAACGCTTTAGAGCAACAGTCTCATCCATTTCGAGCCATGAACCCTGAAACACCCTTCAGCCCAAATTCCAATATTTCCCCTTGGCTTTTGTGTAAAAACTGCCATGACAACTGATGTTAAATATAGGCTAACGTGATGCACAGAGCATGTTCGACCATACCTAAATAGGTTTGGAGTCACATGATTTCCATCGGCTCTGAAAATAGGCCTTTCCATGTCTCCATCACAATGTGATGTGTATAAACCAGAACGACCAATAAAGCTTTTTCTAGTACAACAAAGATGTGTGGCTGTCAGCTGCAGAAGACAATACAGTATTCAGACCGCTTGACTGTTTTCACATTTTGTTACGTTACAGCCTTATTCTAAAATTGATAAAATAGTTTTTTTTCTTAGTGAATCTCCACAAAATACCCCATAATGAAAAAGCTAACTTCTTTTTTTTTTTTTTTTTACAGAAATATCACATTTACATAAGTATTCAGATCCTTTACTCAGTACTTTGTTGAAGCACCTTAGACAGCGATTACAGCATCGAGTCTTCTTGGGTATGACGCTACAAGCTTGGCACACCTGTATTTCAGGAGTTTCTTCTCTGCAGATCCTCTGTCAGGTTGGATTGGAAGCGTTGCTGCACAGCTATTTTCCGGTCTCTCCAGAGATGTTCGATCGGATTCTGGGCTCTGGCTGGGCTCTCAAGGTCATTCAGAGACTTGTCCCAAAGCCACTCTTTGTCAGAGTCGTGTGTATAGGTGGCAGGGAAGTCAGGCGCAGGAGATTCAAACTTAAGGTAATGGAGTTGTTTAATAACAATAAATATAACATAACTCCAAAACTATAATAACAATAAAACAAAGTGGGTACGAGGACCCGTCGCACACCAATACAACCAACACGAAACTGAACATCAATCAATCTCTGACAAAGACATGAGGGGAAACAGAGGGTTAAATACACAACAGGTAATGAGTGGGATTGAAACCGGTGTGTAGGAAGACAAGACAAAACCATTGGAAAATGAAAAATGGGTCAATGATGGCTAGAAGACCGGTGACGTCGACCGCCGAGCACCGCCCGAACAAGGAGAGGCTTCGACTTCAGCAGAAGTCGTGACACTCCTCTGTTGTCGTTGTCCTGTTGGAAGGTGAACCTTTGCCCCAGTGTGAGGTCCTGAGTGCTCTGGAGCAGGTTTTCATCAAGGATATCTCTGTACTTTGCTCTGTTCAGGTTTCCCTCGATACTGACTAGTCTCCCAGTCCCTGCCTCTGAAAAACATGCCCACAGCATGATGCTGCCACCACCATGCTTCACCGTAGGGATGGTAACAGGTTTCCTCCAGACGTGACGCTTGGCATGCAGTCCAACGAGTTCAATCTTGGCTGTCATGTGCCTTTTACTGAGGAGTGGCTTCCGTCTGGCCACTCTACCATAAAGGCTTGATTGGTGGAATGCTGCAGAGATGGTTGTCCTTCTGGAAGATTCTCCCATCTCCACAGAGGAACTCTACAGCTCTGTCAGAGTGACCATCAGGTTCTTGGTCACTTCCCTGACCAAAGCACTTCTCCCCCGATTGCCTAGTTTGGCCGGGCAACCAGCTCTAGGAAGAGTCTTGGTGGGTCCAAACATCTTCCGTTTAAGAATGATGGAGGCCACTGTGTACTTTGGGACCTTCAATGCTGCAGAAAGGTTTTGGTCCCTGTAACGATACTCTAAATCTTCCTCCTCCTCAGACGAGGAGAGGAGAGAGGGATCTGAAGACCAATGTGCAGCGAGGTACGATGACATAATTGATATTTATTAAACAAGACGAAGACGAAACGAAATACACTTGAATAAACTACAAAATAACAAACACGACGTAGACAGACCTGAACATGGACTTACATATAACGTGAAGAACGCACGAACAGGTACACGACTACAAACAAACGCTACAGTCCCGTGTGGCACGAACATACATACAGACACAGGAGACAACCACCCACAACGAACACTGTGAAACAACCTACCTAAATATGACTCTCAATTAGAGGAACGCCAAACACCTGCCTCTAATTGAGAGCCATACCAGGCAACCCTTAAACCAACATAGAAACAGACAACATAGAATGCCCACCCAAACTCACGTCCTGACCAACTAACACATACAACAAACTAACAGAAATAGGTCAGGAACGTGACATAACCCCCCCCTTAAGGTGCGAACTCCGGGCGCACCAGCACAAAGTCTAGGGGAGGGTCTGGGTGGGCATCTGACCACGGTGGTGGCTCAGGCTCCGGACGCTGTCCCCACACCACCATAGTCACTCCCCGCTTCTGTATCCCCCTCCCAATGACCACCCTCCAACTAAACCCACCTAAATGAAGGGGCGGCAGCTCCGGGATAAGGGGCGGCAGCTCCGGGCTGAGGGACTCTGGCAGGTCCGGGCTGAGGGACTCTGGCAGGTCCGGGCTGAGGGACTCTGGCAGGTCCGGGCTGAGGGACTCTGGCAGGTCCGGGCTGAGGGACTCTGGCAGGTCCTGGCTGAGGGACTCTGGCAGGTCCTGGCTGAGGGACTCTGGCAGGTCCTGGCTGAGGGACTCTGGCAGGTCCTGGCTGAGGGACTCTGGCAGGTCCTGGCTGAGGGACTCTGGCTGATCCGGTCTGGCGGAAGGCTCTGGCTGATCCGGTCTGGCGGAAGGCTCTGGCTGATCCGGTCTGGCGGAAGGCTCTGGCTGATCCGGTCTGGCGGAAGGCTCTGGCGGCTCCTGTCTGGCGGACGGCTCTAGCGGCTCCTGTCTGGCGGACGGCTCTAGCGGCTCCTGTCTGGCGGACGGCTCTGTAGGCTCATGGCAGACGGGCGGCTTTGCAGGCTCATGGCAGACGGGCGGCTTTGCAGGCTCATGGCAGACGGGCGGCTTTGCAGGCTCATGGCAGACGGGCGGCTTTGCAGGCTCATGGCAGACGGGCAGTTCAGGCGCCGTTGGGCAGACTGGCAGCTCAGGCGCCGCTGGGCAGACGGACAGCTCAGGCGCCGCTGGGCAGACGGGCAGTTCAGGCGCCGCTGGGCAGACGGGCAGTTCAGGCGCCGCTGGGCAGACGGGCAGTTCAGGCGCCGCTGGGCAGACGGGCACACCTGTAGGGAGGAGACGGAGAGACAGCCTGGTGCGTGGGGCTGCCACAGGACCCACCAGGCTGGAGAGACCTACAGGAGGCTTGATGTTAAAAGGCACCTGAAGGACCGGGCTGTGGGGGAGTACTGGAGCTCTGGTGCGCAGCCTTGGCACCACTCCCCCAGGCTGGAATACTACACCAGCCCGTACCCTCCAGAGTGCAGGCACAGGTTGAACCGGGCTGTGGATGAGCACTGGAGATCTAGTGCCTACTACGCGCACTTCTCTCTTAGGCTCCACTACCACATTTGCCCGGTACGAGCGGAGCGTAGGCATAGGACGCACTGCACCCTCCCAGCGCTCCGGAGACACAGCACGCAGAGCCGGCGCAGGATACCCTGGACCGAAACTGCGTACCGGAGACCAGACGCGCTGAGCAGGCACAATACGCCCCGGCTGGATGCCCACACTCACATGACACTTTCGGGGGGCTGCTCTATAGCGCACCGGGCTATGGGCACGCACTGGCGACACCGTGCGCTTAACCGCATAACACGGTGCCTGACCAGTGACGCGTTGCTTATAATAAGCACGAGGAGTGCGCTCAGGTCTGCTACCTGGCTTAGCCACACTCCTCTCTAGCCCCCCCCCAAAAAAATTCTGGGGTTGCCTCTCGTACCTGTCCCGCTGCCGTGCTGCCTCCTCATATCGCCGCCGTTCAGCTTTCGCTTTCTCCAGCTCAGCTTTGGGGCAGCGATACTCCCCAGCCTGTGCCCAGGGTCCTTCTCCGTTCAAGATCTCCTCCCATGTCCATGAATCCTGGGATCTCTGCGGTTGCTGTCGCTGCCCTTTTCCCCGCTGCTTGGTTCTGGTAATTTGGTGGGTGGTTCTGTAACGATACTCTAAATCTTCCTCCTCCTCAGACGAGGAGAGGAGAGAGGGATCTGAAGACCAATGTGCAGCGAGGTACGATGACATAATTGATATTTATTAAACAAGACGAAGACGAAACGAAATACACTTGAATAAACTACAAAATAACAAACACGACGTAGACAGACCTGAACATGGACTTACATATAACGTGAAGTACGCACGAACAGGTACACGACTACAAACAAACGCTACAGTCCCGTGTGGCACGAACATACATACAGACACAGGAGACAACCACCCACAACGAACACTGTGAAACAACCTACCTAAATATGACTCTCAATTAGAGGAACGCCAAACACCTGCCTCTAATTGAGAGCCATACCAGGCAACCCTTAAACCAACATAGAAACAGACAACATAGAATGCCCACCCAAACTCACGTCCTGACCAACTAACACATACAACAAACTAACAGAAATAGGTCAGGAACGTGACAGTCCCCTTCCCCAGATCTGTGCCTCGACACAATCCTGTCTCATAGCTTTACGGACAATTCCTTCGACCTCATGGCTTGGTTTTTGCTCTGATCTCATATAGACAGATGTGGGACCTTATATAGACAGATGTGTGCCTTTACAAATCATGTCCAATCAATATAATTTACCACAGGTGGACTCTAATCACGTTGTAGAAACATCTCAAGAATGATCAATGGGAACAGGATGCACCTGAGCTCAATTTCGAGTCTCATAGCAAAGGGGCTGAATACTTATGTAAATAAGGTATTTCTGGGGGGTTTTGCAAAAAAATGATAATAACCTGTTTTCACTTTGTGATTATGGGGTATTGTGTGTAGATTGCTGAGAATTTTTATTTATTTAATCCATTTTAGAATAAGGTTGTAACGTAACAAAATGTGGAAAAAGTCAAGGGGTCTGAATACTTTCCGAAGGCACTGTATATAAAGCGATCTGTGCATTTGAGCAACAGCATAAATACACATATTTCACTTCTGCCTGTCAAAAACTGAATGACCACTGCTGCACATTCTGCCACTGTCTTGAACAGATTTGATTATACTATTTAGAACGAACAGCCAGCTCACGAAAATATGAGTGCACCAGGATAGCTAGCTAACATAATGTCACAAAGCATGATGCTCTAGTTAACTTTCATTCTGAAATTACCTCATATTTCCGAGTTAGTCAGATATTACTTTAAGACTTGAAATTGGCATGGGAGATAGATAAGCAGATAGCTAGCTACCTAAGGTAGACAGCTAACTGGTTAATTTGACCCCAAAAATCTACAAAAATATTTATCAATGTTTCTGTAGCTGGCTAATTAATTTGATCATGCTATGGGATACACCAGGTTTTATGTTGTTTTAGTCCACACAACATGTCACTCTGTCACCTACAGTAGAACTTTTTAACCTCTAACGAGTCACAAACACGGATCCGGGATCCCCCCATCAAAAAAGCAGACTAGCATAGCCTAGCCTAAAGCTACAGGGATATCATATAATAAAATGTTCATGAAATCACAAGTCCAAGACACCAAATGAAAGATACAGATCTTGTGAACCCAGCCATCATTTCCGATTTTTTTAATGTTTTACAGGGAAGACACAATATGTATTTCTATTAGCTAACCACCATAGCAAAAGACACAACTTTTTTTTCCCACCATTTTT
Organism: Salvelinus alpinus; assembly: GCF_045679555.1. Lineage (NCBI taxonomy): Eukaryota > Metazoa > Chordata > Actinopteri > Salmoniformes > Salmonidae > Salvelinus > Salvelinus alpinus. Next base: position 213,355 of record NC_092110.1, read on the forward strand.
TTCCTGCATAGGTAGCCATCACTAATTCGACCAAATAAAGATATAAATAGTCACTAACCAAGAAAAAACTTCATCAGATGACAGTCTGATAACATATTTATTGTATAGCATATGTTTTGTTAGAAAAATTTGCATATTTCAGGCATAAATCACAGTTCTACATTGCAGCTGCAATCTGAAATAGCGTCGATGCGGCCAGAATAATTACAGAGACCAACGTCAAATACCTAATTACTCATCATAAAACATTTCTGAAAAATACACAGCGTACAGCAAATGAAAGCCCAACATCTTCTGAATCCAGCCAATATGTCAGATCTTTTAAGTGTTTTACAGCTAAAACACAATATAGCATTATATTAGCTTACCACAATAGCCAGAAACACAACCGCATTTACCAGCAGCAAAGGTTAGCGATCGTAACAATCCAGCAAAAGATATATAATTTGACTAACCTTGATAAACTTCATCAGATGACAGTCCTGTAACATCATATTACACAATGCATATAGGTTTTGTTCGAAAATGTGCATATTTAGCAGCACAAATCGTGGTTATACAATGTGATCAGTAGCAACATTTCAGGCATTCTGGCCGGCGCCATCTTGGAGAGGCACCTAATCTAATCGATAAATAATCGTAAACTTGACAAAAAAATACAGGTTGGACAGCAAATGAAAGATGCATTAGTTATTAATGCAACCGCTGTGTTAGATTTTTAAAATTAACGTTACTAGACATACAGTGTGCGTTAATGGCGGACAAATCCTTTTACATTTTTCCACATAAATACGGATTAACATCATAAATAGCTCTTACTTTTGGACGAGCTTCCATCAGAATCTTGGGCAAGTTGTCCTTTGTCCAAAAGAATCGTTGCTCGGTTGTAAAACGTCCTCTTCAACTTTGGAAATAGCAGCTAACATTAGCTATGTGGCGCAGACATGCCCAAATCTTCAAAACGCAATACTAAGGAAATTCCGAAAATCGCAATATACTCGCATAAACTGATATAACTCGGTTTAAAATAACTTCGTTATGATGTTTCTAACACCTATATCGAATTAAATCACAGACGGATATATCAAAGGCCGATAACTTGAGCTTTTCCGAACGCCATGCTGAGGTCCTGCTTTGCGCAATGACCAACAATGAAAAGAGTGCACCCCCCATGCCATGGGCTTTTATATGGTCTCAGATCTGCCTAGAAACTCCATTGCAATTCTCATTGGTTACTGACATCCAGGGGAAGGCGCGTGCAGTTCATGTCGACCCATAGGATACATACAGAGTTTTAAACTGATCCTAGAACAGAGTCAACATTTTCAGATTTTGCAGTACCTGTCAGGAATTTCGCTGCCAAACGAGTTCTGTTTCACTCAGAGAAATAATTCAAACGGTTTTAGAAACTAGAGATTGTTTTCTATCCAATAGTAATAATAATATGCATATTGTACGAGCAAGAATTGAGTACGAGGCAGTTTAATTTGGGAACGATAAATGTCAAAGTTGAAACAGCACCCCCTATAGTGACAAGAAGTTTTAAACAGTGGTGTAAAGTACTTAAGTAAAAATACTTTGAAGTACTACTTAAGTAGTTTTCTGGGGTATCTGTACTCCTACTTTACTATTTATATTTTTGAAAATGTGTACTTTTACTCCACTACATTCCTAAAGAAAATAATGTACTTTTTACTCCATAGATTTTCCCTGACACCCAAAGTACTCGTTACATTTTGAATGCTTAGCAGGGCAGGAAAATTGTCAAATTCACACACTTATCAAGAAAACATCCCTGGTCATCCCTAATGCCTCTGATCTGGCAGACTCACCAATGTGTTCCTTCTGGTTTGCTTAATTATTTATACTTTGACTTTTGATACTTAAGTATATTTGATCAATTACATTTACTTTTGATACTTAAGTATATTTAAAACCAAGTAGTATTTTACTGGGTGAATCACTTTTACTTGAGTCATTTTCTATCAAGGTATCATTACTTTTACTCAAGTATGACAATTGTGTACTTTTTCCACCACTGCTTATAAATAACATCAGGGGGAAACAATAAAATTGGCCATGCTTTTTCTCCTACCAAATCCATGATGAGAAGGTTCTTGCTATTGTATCCCTCTGTCCTTCGACTCTTTTTGGATGTAGTTGTCCAGTTTTCAGGTCCCAGGCTCCCATGACTGTTATTATTATGTATTTACAAGTTACTTACAATTTGCTTTAGCACCATTTGTACCTGATAGAGCAGATCTAGTCTCACGTGCGGAAGTAAGCCATCTGGCGCGAGAGGATATATTGGGAGGAGACTATAGCAGACCCAGAAGTTCTGACTGAACGGATGCACATCTGTGCGCCCCAGGACGGTCCATTTACTTTGTGCTGTTATAATTTATGCTATGAAATCCTGAGATTTATTTAAGAAGTCCTGAGGTTTCATTGGGACAGTGGGATTTATTTAAGATATTCTTTAAAGAGGTATGGTTTCAGACATTTTCAGAAGATGGGCAGGGACACCGCTGTCCTGATGTTAGGGGGAAGATTGTTCCACCATTGAGGTGCCAGGACAGAGAAGAGCTTTGACTGGGCTGAGCGGAAGCTGCCCACCCATAGGGGTGGGAGGGCCAAAAGAACAGAGGTGGCAGAACAGAGTGCCTGTGTTGGGTTGTAGGGTTTGAGCATAGCCTGAAGGTAGGGAGAGGCAGTTCACCTTGCTACTCGGTAGGCAAGCACCAGGGTCTTGAAGAGGATGCGAACTTTGACTGAAGGCCAGTGGAGTGTGCTGAGGAGCTGGGTGACATCGGAGAACTTGGGAAGGTTGAACACCAGGCGGGATGCAGTGTTCTGGATAAGTTGCCAGGTTTCATGGCACAAGGGGGGAGCCCTGGATTAGGACCTGCATCGCTTTCTGTGTGTGGAGAGGTCATACTCTACGGATGTTGTAGAGAATGAACCTGCATGAGCGAGTCACTGCTTTGATGTTTGCAGAGAACAACACGGTGTTGTTCAGGTTTACACCAAGGTTCTTTGCACTCTGGGAGAGGGACACTGTGGAGTTGTCAACCGTTATGGAGAGGTTTTTGAGCGGGCAGGACTTCCCCGGGAGGAAGAGCAGCTCGGTCTTGTCGATGTTGAGCTTGAGTTGGTAGGCTGACATCCAAGCTGAGATGTCTGACAGGCGCGCAGAGATGAGTGTCGCCACTTGGGTGTCAGAAGGGGGGAAGGAGAAAAGTAGTTGATTGTCACACATAGCAATGATAGAAGAGACCATGTGAGGATATGACGGAGACGAGTGACTTGGTGTAAAGAGAAAAGGGGAGAGGGCCAAGAACCGAGCCCTAGGGTACACTAGTAGTGAGAGCACGTGGTGCAGACACAGATCCTCTCCATGCCACCTGGTAGGAGTGACCTGCCAGGTAGGATGCAATCCATTGCTGTGCAGAGCTGGAGACGTCCATCCCTGAATGGGTGAAGAGGAGGATGTGATGGTTCACGGTGTCGAAAGCAGGGGATAGATCTAGGAAGATGAGAACAGAGGAGAGAGTGTCAGCTTTGGCAGAGGGGAGAGCCTCTGTGACACAGAGGAGAGCGATCTCAGTTGAGGGAGAAGTCTGACTGGTTAGGGTCAAGAAGATCGTTCTGAGAGAGATAACAAGAGAGTTGGTAATAGACAGCAGGCTCAAGTGTTTGGAAAGAGAAGCTGTCAGAGGGGTCGAGTGTTGGTATCTTGAGGAGGGGAGTGACTCTGGCCATCTTCTAGTATACTGTACTAATTGAAGCTAACATGAGGAGTATAGGAAAAATTATTTCAAAATTTGAATTGTAATGCGATTTAGAGGTAAAAGAAATTGGGACGAAATTTGCTTGTTAGTAATTTTTTGGGGAACTAGGCCTAATTGTAGCCTTTACTCTTTGCTAGGGGCATTTCAGGCAACAACAGCATACCATACTTAAACTGCACAAAAAAAGATCTCAAATTCTTTGCCACATTACCATGAACTGACTGGAAGAAAAAAATAGAGCATTCACAGCTCTCTCAGAGTTGGACAGGTTCCAAGCTAAAAGGGGCGCTTATTTCAATGCTGCACCACGTGACTGGACACAGCCCAGAAAAATCTTTAATTAATTCAATCCTCAGCATGTATCGGAATTAATGCTTGTGTCTTTTAAGCTCTTAAAATCTCCTCCTAGGCAGTAGAAGGCTCAGGCTACCCCCATTTCTACCCCTATTGCAGCAGATACATTTTTTGTCCGACCACTCAAAACAGTGGGGCCCCTCTCACAATCTTGTTTACTTGCAGATTGTGTTAAGTCAACTTCTCAGTTAGCCTTCTACAACTTGGTCAAAGAGAGCAAAAAATGATCAGGCCATCTTACTTGTTTCATAGTTAAATTGACACAGAAGGTGATATATGTCATGCATTCGTTATGAGTGCACAATAGCCTTGGCCAAGTTTTGGCATTAAGGATGGAAATGGAAAGTGTATGACTTGAGAAAGTGTCAGTAAAATAAATTACAAACTATGTGATGGGAGTAAATTATGCAGTATTACAGAAATTAGGGATTTTATATAATATTTTTCATTTATTCCGGCTACTACTGTTTGGGACTCACTCCACTCAATCAGGTTATTACTACTTCGAATTCAGAGGGGATCAATGCAATGATGGCAATTCATGGTTAATGCCACACTGACACAGTTTGAGCCAATGTGAATGTAGGCTGTATCTTTTGATTCCTTACATCGTCTGTCCTCCTTATCAAAATGCATCCCAGAAGGCGAGGGATTGGAATAAGTACGGAATACAAAAACATTGAGATTCCCCCAAGTGTTCAAACCTTCCACACACTTTGTTAAGGCACGTTGGTACTGGTAATTCATCTCACCACCTTCAAGGTATGCAAATATATGCCTAACTTTAATTTTGAGGTGAACTATCCCTTTAAATCAGTGTTTCTCATTCCATTCAGATTTTAGGTAGACACAGCACTGAGTAGCAAAACAGTGGCCTGGTGTTCCAATCCATTGATAGTTTTATCTATAGTCCAGTCTTTTCTTGTGCTCGTGTCTGTGTTTTGGTGTCAAACCCTGATCTGCTTCACCTGTCTTTGTGCTTGTCTCCACCCACTTCCAGGTGTCGCTCATGTTCCCCGTTATCACCAGTGTATTTATACCTGTGTTCTCTGTTTGTCTGTTGCCATTTCGTCTTGTTTTGTCTTACCATCTCCCTGCTTTCTCAAGTTCTGTTTCCCCGGTTCTGACCATTCTGCTTGCCCTGACCCCGAGCCTACCTGACGTTCTATACCTGCCTGACTCTGACCCGTTAACGAACCTCTGCCTGTCCTGACCCCTAGCCTGCCTGCTGTTCTGTACCTTATTGACTCTGCCCTGGATTACGGACCTCTGCCTGCCTTTGACTTGTCTTTTGCCTGCCCCCTGTTTGGGTCAATACACATCTGTGACTCTAGTTATCTGTATCTGGGTCTTAACCTGAGTTCTGATATTGGTTCATTTTCAGGCATGCAAACAGACAAACTGGCTAGCTAAATCAGCACATTGGCCTACAGAGGCTATCATACAAAAGTTTGATATAAATGTTTATTTTCACACATTGTATAGCCCGTACCAACTGTTATGGTATCCCGGATTATACTGGAGATTTAACTTTGGTTACTGGCAAAGTTTTTCGGAAAAAGGTAAACCAGAGGGCTGGTAAATGTTGTGGTTTAGCTGGTCTTGTCCTCACATTGAAGCCTCTTCAGTCTTCAGATAACTGTTGGCCAACAGTTAGCTGAACTAAGCTACTGTACTGTATGTAGCTAGGTCTTGTCTTGTAGATACAGACCTTATGTGTGGATGGTATAGGAAGAAGGTCCACGAAAACCTTCTCTCTTGGTTTCAGATGTTTATTGCAGACAATTATAATACTTTAGTTACTGTTTAGCTCCAGTACAGATCACACACAGGTGTCCATACAGGGGCCATACAACAGAACTGACATATCAACTGAAAAACACTGAACACAAACTTACGACGTCATGACAATTGCAACATACAGCTGTCAATCATCTAGGGGTAAAAGTAGGAGGGTATGCTACTTCTGTGGCAACACTACCCCCCTCCAACGGCGCCAAGTCCCTTTAGCACCTATAACAAATACAACAGGTGACATGTATTAAATAACACATGTAAAAATTCATCTGAACACCAATAACATTCAATTGTGAAAAACCTCAAGGTAAGTAAGTATTTTATGTTCTTCTCCAAAACAGGTAAGTAAATAAAGGTGATTGTCCTTTTTTCAACACTTCACTTTTAGGGTAACCTAACATTTCTCTCAACAGGCAAAGGTAAGTAGCTAGTAGAGTCCACTTTTTAACACTTAAACGTTCCAGTAACATGGAAACATTGGAACAGTCCTCAACGTTGTTGTTTTTCTCTTTCTGCAGGCCCTGTTGCTGATAGAGGGAACCCTGCTCACCCACTTTTAGTCTCTCCGTTCGTCCTCAGCCTTGTTTGGTTGAGTGTGGACCCAGAGAACCCAGAGGAAGAGTGTGGAACAGGCTGGCGAGTAGGTCTGGGACTCCCTGTGTTTCTGTCTAACTGGACGTGTTTCTGTCTAACTGGAACATTAGATCCAGACCCAACATGGGGTTGGGTCTGGATCTAATGTTTTCTCCCATGCCAGCTGCTCGTTCTCCGGCTTGTGTGGTGTCCGGCTGGCCCACTGCTGCAGTTTAGGTGGCTCAGGAAGAACCTCAACACTGTCAGAGGAGACGTCCTCAGCCATGTTCATGTTTGAGAACAGTAGAAGCACCAGGTTTTGGGTTGTCGACCTGGTGCTGGTACTTGGAGCGGGGCTGTTACCTGCAGTTGAAGCTCTATGGGGCAGAGATTGGGGACCTGGAACAATGTCTGCAGAAATGCCTATCCTCCCCACATTGGTAACAGGTGGCTTTGGTAGGGCTTGGGGACCTGAATGTCAATTTGCCTTGGCTGGATCCCCTCCTTCCCCTCTCAAAAGCTTTTGGAGCTGGGTAGACGTTGGAGCTGGAAATGGCTGACTTGTAACCTAAATTTGCCGGGCCATGGACTCTACAAGGTGTCGCAAGTGTTTCACAGGGATGCTGGCCCATGTTGACTCCAATGGTTCACACAGTTGTGTCAAGTTGGCTGAATGTCCTTTGGGTGGTGGACCATTCTTGATAACACACGGGAAACTGTTGAGTCTCATTAACCCAGCAGCATTGCAGTTCTTGACACAAACCGATGCGCCTAGCACCTACTACCATAACCCGTTCAAAGGCATTTATTTAAATATTTTGTCTTGCTCATTCACCCTCTGAATGGCACACACACACAATCCATGTCTATATTGTCTCAACGCTTAAAAATCCTTCTTTAACCTGTCTCCTCCCCTTCATCTACACGGATTTAAGTAGATTTAACAAGTGACATCAATAAGGGATCATAGCTTTCACCTGAATTCACCTGCTCAGTATATGTCATGGAAAGAGCAGTTCTTAATGTTTTGTACACTCAATGTACGAGGGCCCTTGAACTCTGTCATTGGCGGCTGAATCAGACCATGATGATATGCGTCAAGCCCTACGTTTTGAGTCAGTGTCACTTTTTGATTTGTCAGTCCTTTAAGGAAAGCATCGGTGGCAAGCTGATCCAGACTAAGCCCACCCCAAGATAAGCAAGAACTACAAGGCGACTGACCTCCTCGGCAACCTCAGAGGACGTTTCCATTAGGGTGAGAAATTAACACCAGCCACAAACCAAACGCTGGTGGATTTATTACCAGCCACATTGGCGGGTGGTCACACAGAGCATTTGGGTTATTTATTTTTTTATCAATCCAATGACCAAATGTTAAAAATATATACACTGAAATATAAATGCAACATGCAACAAATTCAAAGATTTTACTGAGTTACACTTCATATAAGGAAATCAGTCAGTTTATATAAATTCATTAGGCCCAATCTGTGGATTTCACATGACTGGGAATAAAGATATGCATCTGTTGGTCACAGATGCCTTAAAAATAAGTAGGGGAGTGGATCAGAAAACCAGTCAGTATATGGTGTTTTTTAAGGTACCATTTGCCTCATGCTGCGCGACACATGTCATTTGCATAAAGTTGATCAGGATGTTGATTATGGACTGCGGAATGTTGTCCCACTCCTCTTCAATGGCTGTGAGAAGTTCTGGATATTAGCGGTAACTGGAACACGGTGTGGTACACATCGATCCAGAGAATCACAGAAATGATCCTTGCAACATGGGGTTGTGCATTATCATGCTGAAACATGAGGTGATGGCGGCAGATGAATGGTATGACAATGGTCCTCAGGATTTCATCACGGTATCTCTGCGCATTCAAACTGCCGTCGATAAAATGCAATTGTGTTTGTTGTCCGTAGCTTATGCCTGCCCATACCATAACCCCATCGCCTCTATGGGGCACTCTGTTCACAATGTTGATATCAGCAAGCCGCTCGTCCACACGACTCCAAACACGCTGTCTGCCATCTGCCCGGTACAGTTGAAACCGGGATTCATTCGTGAAGAGCACACTTCTCCAGCGTGCCAGTGGCTGTCGAAGGTTAACATTTGCCCACTGAAGTTGGTAATAACGCCAAACTGCAGTCAGGTCAAGACCCTGGTGAGGATGACGAGCACGCAGATGAGCTTCCCTGAGACTGTTTCTGACAGTTTGTGCAGAATTTTTTGGGTTGTGCAAATCTAGTTTTATCAGCTGTCCAGGTGGCTGGTCTCAGATGATCCCGCAGGTGAAGAAGCCGGATGTGGAGGTCCTGGGCTGGCGTGGTTACATGTGGTCTGCGTTTGTGAGGCTGATTGGACGTACTGCCAAATTCTCTAAAATGACATTATGGTACAGAAATGAACATTAATTTATCTGTCAGCAGCTCTGGTGGACATTCCTGCAGTCAGCACGCCAATTGCTCGCACCCTCAACTTGAGACATCTGTGGCATTGTGTTGTGTGACAAAACTGCACATTGTAGAGTGGCTTGTTATTGTCAACAGCACAAGGTGCACCTGTGTAATGATCATGCTGTTTAATCAGCTTCTTGATACGCCACATTTGTTAGGTGGATGGACTATCTTGGCAAAGGAGAAATGCTCACTAACAAGGATGTAAACAAATTTGTGCACAAAAGTTGAGAGAAATAAGCATGGAAAAGTTCTGGGATCTTTTATTTCAGCTCATGTAACATGGGACCAACACTTTACATTTTGCGTTTATATTTTTTTCAGTGTAGAATCTTTGAGTTACTCAACTGTCCAACAGGCACAGGGTGTATTGGGCATACCTTGTCCTCTTGTGGAAGACTATAGTCAATGGTGACAGCAGTGGCCATAGGCAGAAGATCACTACTGGTTTCCACCGACTTCTTCACCCAATCTTAGCAGGTGAAGTATGGTTTCAACATGTTGACATGACACAGCCAGGTTTTGTCCTGCGCTCCGGTGTAACGATGACCTAACAATTTTTTTTCACTATTGGGTAAGGGCCTGAAAAGCAACCCCAGATCGGGCAAAAACACCAGGACATCAAAAGTGCTGCTTCAGGCCTTTCGACCGTACCAACATTTACTTTTTGTTTGCGCCTTCCCCATATTCTCACTGGCAAACTCAAAGGTGCGGTGCATCTGTTTTGAAAAACACTAACGTGCGCCAACAGATTTGTTTTCGTGTTTAAGATGTTGTCCTGCAGCAACCTCTCTCTCAGCAAGCTCAAATTACCTCTGACACAATGTCCAAACACAAGCTATCTGGACCAAAACCAAGAGATTCCTGAACAACCTTCCGCACTGCAAACAGCACAAGAGGGACCCAAGGGCCTCCTCCCGTAGTGAAGTTCGAAAAGGGAAAACCCAGTGGAGGACTGGGGTACTTCTCGGATTGAGAACAGTAGTTGGGGTAGTAGCTGGTCCCAGTTCTTTCCGTCCTGCTCAATGACCTTCCGCAGCATTTGTTTGAGCGTTTTATTGAACCGCTCGACGAGCCCATCCGTCTGCGGGTGAAAGACGGAGGTCCGGATCTGCTTGATCAGCAGGAGAGCACACAAATCTTTTATCAGGATCTGGTTCGGGATGCCCACCCGGCTAAAGAGATGGAACAGCTCCCAGGCGATTCCCTTGGATACCGCCGCCCGTAGGGGAATGGCCCCAGGGTACCGGGTGGCATAGTCTACTATTACCAGGATGTACCGGTGTCCGCGTGCTGTTTTTACCAGGGGTTCCACTATGTCCATGGCGATTCGTTCAAAGTGCACCCCGATGATCGGTACGTTGACCAGTGGGTTTCGGAAGTGGGCCTTTGGGGCAGTCATTTGACACTCCGAGCAGCTGTGACAGTAGTCTTCCACGGCCCTCCTCATCCCGGGCCAGTGGAACCGGGCGGCGATCCGTTCCCGGGTCTGCTCCATTCCCAATTGCGCCCCCAACAGGTGGGTGTGGGCCAGCTGAAGAACGGTTCCCACGAACCGTCGGGGCAGCAACAATACCTCTCGAAGTTCCCCCTGTTGGCGTGACACCTGATACAAAACGTTATTCTTGATTTGGAAATGGAGGTATCGCCAGTCACACACCCCCGGAAGTAGCTGTCCATCCACCTCTATCACTTGGGCTGCGGCGGCTTTCAAGTTAAGATCCTCCCACTGGGCCGTTCCGAATCTCGTCCCACTAGGAGAGGTACCGGCAACTCAAAACACCTCCTTTGGTCTCCATCTACCTGGGGTCGTCGGTGGCGGGTCGGCCCTACCCCAGCCGTCTCTCCAGGGGTTTGCTGTCCTTTGGCATGAGACCCCGCCCATGAGACCCTCTCCGGGATACCGTCTTCTGGGCTCCGGGTCTTGCTGTATCCTGTGGGGATCAAAAACGGAACTCCCTCCTGTTACGTCTGGAACTGTCCCCAACTATACTCCGTCTGTCACCAGGCCTCGACGAGTCTCTCCCTGGTGGCTGACCTGCTGTACGCCACCTAACATACTGTAAACAGTTGCTGTAGTATCAGACAAAGGCAAAATACCCTCCAAAATGAAGGATTGGGCTGCCCCAGTGTCTCACAGTATTGTCACCAGCTGCTTAACAGAATCGCCACTCTGCAGACACAAACCTGTCTGAAAAAAGTGTTCATACACATCTGATCCAAAATCTTGTTTAGGAGACAAACCAGTCCCAACCAGAGTCTCTGTGGCTGGAGTGCTCCCACAACAAGAAACGTATTTTTCGTTCTCTCATTTTTCTGTTTCAACTTAGGGCACTGAGAAACAATGTGTCCTTTCTTACGACAGTAATGACAAACTGGCGGAATACGAAAAATCTGTTTTATGCCGATCCTTATCTTTGGGCAATGTAGAAAAAGACTGAAACATCACGATAGGAGGTGACTTCTCGGGATTACTTTTTGTGTAGGAATAACTACTGGGTGCTTTGAGAAACACGAGAAATAGGTGATATAAATTATTTACAGGAGAAACTAATAAAGGCTATAATATTTACTTGCTAGGTTACTTGCTACTTGTCGATGAGTTTGCATGGAGAAATGTGCCATGAGGGATGGCGTCAAAGCTTGCGCCAAGATGTGTAGTTCTGCATGATAGCCACATTAGCAGTAAATTTGCATTTCATTTTTAGGGGGGTAATTACAGGAAAATATATTGAGGAAAGTTGCCTTTTCCGAGAGAGATTTGCACGGTTATCAAAATGTCATGTCAGTGTAAGCCTACACGAAACACAGACCTTATATGAAGTAGTTCTAAAATCCCAGACTGATTTTTTATTTTTTATTTCAACCATTTCTGGGTTTTACCACTAGGTTTTATTGGTATAATGACTCATACTGTGGTACTCAATTGGGGCGTCTATGGGAATTGTCTTTCTGGGCTCATTGTCATTTAAACTGTAGTACCGCCTGTATCCTCTGGGTACATGGGATGGCGTGCTTCCCAACCGGAACCCTGGTCCCTTGAGGCCCACTGTCTTGTTATTGGGCTTGTGAAGTGAGAGGGGGAAGCTGCAACTCAAAATGGCGACTGGAATGTGAAAAGAAAAGTAGTGGGTGTGTGGAAAGAAGTGGGTGTTAGGGGTGTGCTGAGTTGTCGGACAAAACGAGTATCGTAACAGATATGGGCAATTTTCTGAATACTATTATGATCTGAGTATTTTTTGTAATTATCCATGATCGGAAATGAAGCTTTTTTTTAGGCGCCAGCAAGCATGTTTCTTGTGTCAGTCACTGAGTTTCTAAACCATATGGTAATGTCTTTGAGTCAGTCATGTGCGTGGTCTAAATCACTCAACTTGCTAGCTTGCCTGTCTATATACAGATCCTGCTGCTCTGATTGGATAGAGTGAAGCTGTATTTCTCCATCCGCTTGCTTCATAATTTCACCTGATCACTACTATGATAAATCACATGGCGAGGACCTTTGCTATCAAGCTATTAATGTGCATAATATCTAACAAGTAGGGCAAGGGTAGAGGGAAAAAAAGGTTAAATGGTAAAGTGCATTCAGACTGAGTGAGAACACACCCACCCCTCTGCAAATTGAGAACACACCCACCCCTCTGCGCACTGCTCCTAATCTGCAGCTTTTTTTGCAGTGAGAACATGCAGGGAGATATTTTGCCAACATGTACTTAGGCATAATAAAACACTTTCTTTTTTTCCCCCGAACATGAGTATCACCAGATTCGACTTTCAATTTACAGATACGATTATGAATATGATTATGGCCATGTCGGCACACCCCTAGCACTCTGCTATAGATTAGACGGTTTTTATTGAGCCGTTTGTTTTCTTACACCATATGTCCACCATCAATACATTGAACTGGTTGTTCCCATTTCAAATCACTAGCTTGCCCTGCATGATTGCATGCTAAATTACTCTAAATTACTAGAAATGATGATTTGTCCCAGTGTCATTGGAGACAAATTTGCAGTCATTCAGCTGGTATCTTCTCACAATAGTAATTATCAGTTTGGACTCTGCAAGGTAATGCAACACATGAGTTGGAAATATTGAAGCATATGGTACACAGAACGCACTGTAGCCTATGCCTAGATCACAACCCTAGATCACACTGACAGCTTTATTGCACTAAATGGTATGCAGCATCATCTGGATATGTATGCAACAAAAGTTCAACATTCATCTTCTGCTGCCATTTTTGTCAAGCCGTTTGCGCATACTGTTTGAGTTCGATAAATCCAACTAAATCCAATGTATGCACCACACAGAATGCACTGTCTCTGCAACACAATGCTGCAACGCAAACGCAGCATTCGATTGGAAATGTATGTACTTCTGGTGTACCAAAACGCAATGACAATGTTGGTGTGATCGAGGTGTAAGTGCAGCATGAACAAAAAAGTTTGATGCATCTGGTGCACCTGAAGCTTTACCACACAACTACCATACATAAAGCTACCAAACCGCAAGAGTTTTGACTTTGAAGCCAGAAGATGACTCTGAGTCATATATATCACTAGTTTTACACAAATATTTGTACATTTTCAGTTATAAAACTGACCATTTGTTTTTTGATTAAAGGTTCTGATGATGGGTGTACTGTTGCTTCATGAGTTGCATGTGTGTGCCTACTGTGACTATCACCCTGATACACTAATATATACTAAAGTATGTGGACACCCCTTCAAATGAGTGGATTCTGCTATTTCAGCCATGCAATCTCCACAAACATTGGCAGTAGAATGACCTTACTGCAGAGCTCTGTGACTTTCAATGTGGCACCGTCATAGGATGCCTCCTTTCCAACAGGTCAGTTCATCAAATGTATGCGCTGAAGCACGTAGTGTGTGAAAATCGTTTGTCCTCAGTTGCAACACTCACTACCGAGTTCCAAACTGGGTTTCCATGGCCGAGCAGCCACTCACAAGCCTAAGATCACCATGCGCAATGCCAAGCATCAGCTGGATTGGTGTAAAGCTCGCCGCCATTGGACTCTGGAGCAGTGGAAACAGGTTATCTGGAGTGATAAATCATGCTTCACCATCTGGCAGTCTAACGGACAAATCTGGGTTTGGCAGATGCCAGGAGAACGCTACCTGCCTGACTGCATAGTGCCAACTGTAAAGCAATAATGGTCTGGGGCTATTTTTCATGGGTCGGGCTAGGCCCTTTAGTTCCAGTAAACTTTAGTTCCATAACACTACAGCATACAATGACATTCTAGATGAATATGTGCTTCCAACTTTGTGACAACAGTTTGGGGATGGCCCTTTCCTGTTCAGCAGGACAATGCCCCTGTGCACAAAGCGAGGTCCATACAGAAATGTTTTGTCGAGATAGGTGTGGAAGAACTTGACTGGCCTGCACAGAGCCCTGAAGTCAGCCCCATTGAACACCTTTGGGATGAATTGGAACGCAGACTGCGAGCCAGGACTAATCGCCCAACATCAGTGCCCGACCTCACTAATGCTGTTTTGGCTGAATGGAAGCAAGTCCCCGCAGCAATGTTCCTACATCTTCTTTACCTTTATTTAACTAGGCAAGTCAGTTAAGAACAAATTCTTATTGTCAATGACGGCCTAGGAACAGTGGGTTAACTGCCTTGTTCAGGGGCAGAACGACAGATTTGTACCATGTCAGCTCGGGGATTCGATCTTGCAACCTTTCAGTTACTATTCTCTAGAATTATTATAACACAACAAGGAGAATATTTGCATGAAGAAAGTAAACCTTTTGTAGACCGGCAAAAGCAAGACCAGCTATGCACTTTGAGGTCCGAAAAGGACCCCCAAAACATGAAATATTTGCTGTAAACATTGAATTTCAACGTGAACATTTTCGGATTTCCAAGACAATAAGACAAATGTTGCCCCCCTGTTTTGAGCTAACTTTTGACTTTGTCAGTCATTAATGTAGCAAGCTTGCTAGCTAATTATTTAAGAAAAAAACATTATGGAAACAATAAGTTAGCTACTTCCGACAACACCAAATAAAATTTGAACAGAGCTAGCATAAATATGCTATTCTAGTTGCTAGCTAGTTTTCGCATATTGCTAGTGTTGGCAATGTCTGTCTGTCAACAACTCAGTAATGTTAACTCATGAATCAATATAACGTTACAGCTTAAAGAAATAATAGGCTAGCTAGCCAAATGTCAAACTGTTACAAGTCAAGAGCTTTAGCTCAGTAATATCTGTCTTTTAGCTAACAATGCATTCTGAATAGAATAGTGGGTCTAACGTTACTGCTCTAATGATGTCATGCCCTTTTGCTGTCTTTCTTTGGCTGTTTCCAGAGAACCTGGGTGTGAAAGATGAACAACATGTCCCCTGAGCCTGCACTGAACAGCATCTCCCCTGTACTGCACCCATTGCTGTGCGGAATGGTCGAGTGGGCCTTGATTCCACGAACTGCCTTCGCATCTTGGACCTCAAGACTGGGTGAGTACTCTGCTCAATGTCTGTCTGTGATACTTCTATCCAAGATGGCGTAGCAGTCGGACGTGTGTTTGTCTTGTCCCGTCTTGTCCCGCGTAAATAGTCCTCGTATTTTTCGTATGCATTTCGTATATATTTTAATTTCACTTTCCATTTAGGAACTGAATATACATTATATACAACTGAATATACATTCCGCCTCACCCAATGTGGTACGGATCTGCTATATTTTTTTTTATACTTTAGAACCGTAACCCCAATCAGAAGCTAGCCAGATAACTAGCTACTAGCTAGTAGTCAGTTAGCCACTGCTGCGGTCTTCACCCTTAACTCGGACACCAGCCAGCTTCAGCTCGGGCCAATACCTGCCAGTCTGCAAGCGCGATATCAACCCAGAGCATATAGGACTGCTTTTTCTCTACCACATCACCGGATTTTTTTCTACTTCATCACCGGATTTCAGCCGCAGGCTCTGGACATTTGCACCTTGATTTCGCAGCTAGCTAGCTGCAAACCGTGTGACTATTGGCTTACGTCGATCCCGGAGCAAACTTAAATTATTCCGGAGCTAGCCAGCTGAGGAGCTCCATCAGCCATTCCTGGGCTACAGTCACCTATCCGGACCCGTTTTTTATTTTTTATTTGTTATTTTTTAAATTATTATTATTATTTTTTTGCTGCAGATACGGAGCCCCACCGGGCCTTCACGACTGACTGCCGACGTTATCTGCCCGAGGGAGTTATCCAACTGGCACCTCCGTCGCGACGTTACCTGAACGCTCATCTGGGGCCCGCTAATCGTTAGCTGTCTTATCGGCTGCTATCTGAATAAGTATATCGGACAATTTTTTTCTTGGGTCACTATATCTATTTTGCCAATTGGATTGATCCCCTCTTCCACACGGAACCCCACTAATCTACCGACGGAAACGCACGAGGTGTCTAAAAAAATAGACCTCCATCCTATGCTATCTTGCTACCGATAGCCATCTACCCGGCCAGCTGTCTGGATCGCCGTGACCCCAACCAACCTCTACTCACTGGACCCTTATTGATCACTCGATTAAGCATGCCTCTCCTTAATGTAAATATGCCTTGTCTATTGCTGTTCTGGTTAGTGTTTACTGGCTTATTTCACTGTAAAGCCTCTAGCCCTGCTCACTATACCATATCCAACCTTTCAGTTCCACCACCCACATATGCGATGACATCACCTGGTTTCAATGATGTTTCTAGAGACAATATCTCTCTCATCATCACTCAATACCTAGGTTTACCTCCACTGTATTCACATCCTACCATACCTTTGTCTGTACATTATTCCTTGAAGCTATTTTATCGCCCCCAGAAACGTCCTTTTACTCTCTGTTCTAGACGTTCTAGACGACCAATTCTCATAGCTTTTAGCCGTACCCTTATCCTACTCCTCCTCTGTTCCTCTGGTGATGTAGAGGTGAATCCAGGCCCTGCAGTACCTAGCTCCACTCCTATTCCCCAGGCGCTCTCTTTTGATGACTTCTGTAACCGTAATAGCCTTGGTTTCATGCATGTTAACATTAGAAGCCTCCTCCCTAAGTTTGTTTTGTTCACTGCTTTAGCACACTCTGCCAACCCGGATGTTTTAGCCGTGTCTGAATCCTGGCTTAGAAAGACCACCAAAAATTCTGACATTTTCATCCCCATCTACAAGATTTTCAGACAAGATAGAACGGCCAAAGGGGGCGGTGTTGCAATCTACTGCAAAGATTGCCTGCAGAGTTCTGTTTTACTATCCAGGTCTGTTCCCAAACAATTTGAACTTCTACTTTTAAAAATCCACCTCTCTAAAAACAAGTCTCTCACCGTTGCCGCCTGCTATAGACCACCCTATGCCCCCAGCTGTGCTCTGGACACCATATGTGAACTGATTGCCCCCCATCTATCTTCAGAGCTCGTGTTGCTAGGCGACCTATATTGGAACATGCTTAACACCCCAGCCATCCTACAATCTAAGCTTGATGCCCTCAATCTCACACAAATTATCAATGAACCTACCAGGTACCACCCCAATTCCGTAAACACTGGTACCCTCATAGATATCATCCTAACCAACTTGCCCTCCAAATACACCTCTGCTGTTTTCAACCAAGATCTCAGCGATCACTGCCTCATTGCCTGCATCCGTAATGGGTCAGCGGTCAAACGACCTCCACTCATCACTGTCAAACGCTCCCTGAAACACTTCAGCGAGCAGGCCTTTCTAATCGACCTGGCCGAGGTATCCTGGAAGGATATTGATCTCATCCCGTCAGTAGAGGATGCCTGGATATATTTTTTTTAAATGCCTTCCTCACCATCTTGAATAAGCATGCCCCATTCAAGAAATTTAGACCAGGAACAGATATAGCCCTTGGTTCTCTCCTGACCTGACTGCCCTTAACCAACAGAAAAACATCCTATGGCGTTCTGCATTAGCATCGAACTGCCCCCGTGATATGCAACTTTTCAGGGAAGCTAGAAACCAATATACACAGGCAGTTAGAAAAGCCAAGGCTAGCTTTTTCAAGCAGAAATTTGCTTCCTGCAACACAAATTCAAAAAAGTTCTGGGACACTGTAAAGTCCATGGAGAATAAGAACACCTCCTCCCAGCTTCCAACTGCACTGAAGATAGGAAACACTGTCACCACCGAGAATTTCAATAAGCATTTTTCTACGGCTGGCCATGCTTTCCACCTGGCTACCCCTACCCCGGTCAACAACACTGCCCTCCCCTCTGCTACTCGCCCAAGCCTTCCCCATTTCTCTTTCTCCCAAATACAGTCAGCTGATGTTCTGAAAGAGCTGCAAAATCTGGACCCTTACAAATCAGCCGGGCTAGATAATCTGGACCCTTTCTTTCTAAAACTATCTGCTGAAATTGTTGCCACCCCTATTACTAGCCTTTTCAACCTCTCTTTCGTGTCGTCTGAGATTCCCAAAGATTGGAAAGCAGCTGCGGTTATCCCCCTCTTCAAAGGGGGGGACACTCTTGACCCTAACAGCTACAGACCTATATCTATCCTACCTTGCCTTTCTAAGGTCTTCGAAAGCCAAGTCAACAAACAGATTACCGACCATTTCGAATCCCACCATACCTTCTCCGCTATGCAATCTGGTTTCAGAGCTGGTCATGGGTGCACCTCAGCCACGCTCAAGGTCATAAACGATATCTTAACCGCCATCGATAGGAAACAGTACTGTGCAGCCGTATTCATTGACCTGGCCAAGGCTTTTGACTCTGTCACTCACCACATCCTCATCGGCAGACTCGACAGCTTTGGTTTCTCTAATGATTGCCTCGCCTGGTTCACCAACTACTTCTCTGATCGAGTTCAGTGTGTCAAATCGGAGGGTCTGTTGTCCGGGCCTCTGGCAGTCTCTATGGGGGTGCCACAGGGTTCAATTCTTGGACCGACTCTCTTCTCTGTATACATCAATGATGTCGCTCTTGCTGCTGGTGATTCTCTGATCCACCTCTACGCAGACGACACTATTCTGTATACTTCTGGCCCTTCTTTTGACACTGTGTTAACAACCCTCCAGGCGAGCTTCAATGCCATACAACTCTCCTTCCGTGGCCTCCAATTGCTCTTAAATACAAGTAAAACTAAATGCATGCTCTTCAACCGATCGCTGCCTGCACCTGCCCGCCTGTCCAACATCACTACTCTGGACGGCTCTGACTTAGAATATGTGGTCAACTACAATAACCTAGGTGTCTGGTTAGACTGTAAACTCTCCTTCCAGACTCACATCAAACATCTCCAATCCAAAGTTAAATCTAGAATTGGCTTCCTATTCCGCAACAAAGCATCCTTCACTCATGCTGCCAAACATTCCCTTGTAAAACTGACCATCCTACCAATCCTCGACTTCGGTGATGTCATTTACAAAATAGCCTCCAAAACCCTACTCAATAAATTGGATGCAGTCTATCACAGTGCCATCCGTTTTGTCACCAAAGCCCCATATACTACCCACCACTGCGACCTGTACACTCTCGTTGGCTGGCCCTCGCTTCATACTCGTCGCCAAACCCACTGGCTCCAGGTCATCTACAAGACCCTGCTAGGTAAAGTCCCCCCTTATCTCAGCTCGCTGGTCACCATAGCAGCACCCACCTGTAGCACGCGCTGCAGCAGGTATATCTCTCTGGTCACCCCCAAAACCAATTCTTCCTTTGGCCGCCTCTCCTTCCAGTTCTCTGCTGCCAATGACTGGAACGAACTACAAAAATCTCTGAAACTGGAAACACTTATCTCCCTCACTAGCTTTAAGCACCAGCTGTCAGAACAGCTCATAGATTACTGCACCTGTACATAGCCCATCTATAATTTAGCCCAAACAACTACCTCTTTACCTACTGTATTTATTTATTTATTTTGCTCCTTTGCACACCATTATTTCTATCTCTACTTTACACTTTCTTCCACTGCAAACCAACCATTCCAGTGTTTTTTTTACTTGCTATATTGTATTTACTTCGCCACCATGGCCTTTTTTATATTTTTATTTATTTATATACAGTGGGGAGAACAAGTATTTGATACACTGCCGATTTTGCAGGTTTTCCTACTTACAAAGCATGTAGAGGTCTGTAATTTTTATCATAGGTACACTTCAACTGTGAGAGAAGGAATCTAAAACAAAAATCCAGAAAATCACATTGTATGATTTTTAAGTAATTAATTTGCATTTTATTGCATGACATAAGTATTTGATACATCAGAAAAGCAGAACTTAATATTTGGTACAGAATCCTTTGTTTGCAATTACAGAGATCATACGTTTCCTGTAGTTCTTGACCAGGTTTGCACACACTGCAGCAGGGATTTTGGCCCACTCCTCCATACAGACCTTCTCCAGATCCTTCAGGTTTCGGGGCTGTCGCTGGGCAATACGGACTTTCAGCTCCCTCCAAAGATTTTCTATTGGGTTCAGGTCTGGAGACTGGCTAGGCCACTCCAGGACCTTGAGATACTTCTTACGGAGCCACTCCTTAGTTGCCCTGGCTGTGTGTTTCGGGTCGTTGTCATGCTGGAAGACCCAGCCACGACCCATCATCAATGCTCTTACTGAGGGAAGGAGGTTGTTGGCTAAGATCTCGCAATACATGGCCCCATCCATCCTCCCCTCAATACGGTGCAGTCGTCCTGTCCCCTTTGCAGAAAAGCATCCCCAAAGAATGATGTTTCCACCTCCATGCTTCACGGTTGGGATGGTGTTCTTGGGGTTGTACTCATCCTTCTTCTTCCTCCAAACACGGCGAGTGGAGTTTAGACCAAAAAGCTCTATTTTTGAATCATCAGACCACATGACCTTCTCCCATTCCTCCTCTGGATCATCCAGATGGTCATTGGCAAACTTCAGACGGGCCTGGACATGCGCCTGCTTGAGCAGGGGGACCTTGTGTGCGCTGCAGGATTTTAATCCATGACGGCGTAGTGTGTTACTAATGGTTTTCTTTGAGACTGTGGTCCCAGCTCTCTTCAGGTCATTGACCAGGTCCTGCCGTGTAGTTCTGGGCTGATCCCTCACATTCCTCATGATCATTGATGCCCCACGAGGTGAGATCTTGCATGGAGCCCCAGACCGAGGGTGATTGACCGTCATCTTGAACTTCTTCCATTTTCTAATAATTGTGCCAACAGTTGTTGCCTTCTCACCAAGCTGCTTGGCTATTGTCCTGTAGCCCATCCCAGCCTTGTACAGGTCTACAATTTATCCCTGATGTCCTTACACAGCTCTCTGGTCTTGGCCATTGTGGAGAGGTTGGAGTCTGTTTGATTGAGTGTGTGGACAGGTGTCTTTTATACAGGTAACGAGTTCAAACAGGTGCAGTTAATACAGGTAATGAGTGGAGAACAGGAGGGCTTCTTAAAGAAAAACTAACAGGTCTGTGGAAGCGGAATTCTTACTGGTTGGTAGGTGATCAAATACTTATGTCATGCAATAAAATGCAAATTAATTACTTAAAAATCATACAATGTGATTTTCTGGATTTTTGTTTTAGATTCCGTCTCTCACAGTTGAAGTGTACCTATGATAAAAATGACAGACCTCTACATGCTTTGTAAGTAGGAAAACCTGCAAAATCGGCAGTGTATCAAATACTTGTTCTCCCCACTGTATATATTTCATATATTTTGTTTGCCTTCACCTCCTTTATCTCACCTCACTTGCTCACATTGTATATAGACTTATTTTTCACTGTATTATTGACTGTATGTTTGTTTTACTCCATGTGTAACTATGTGTTGTTGTATGTGTCGAACTGCTTTGCTTTATCTTGGCCAGGTCGCAATTGTAAATGAGAACGTGTTCTCAATTTGCCTACCTGGTTAAATAAAGGTGAAATAAAAAATAAATAAAAAATACTTCAATATGAAACTATTGGGTGCATTTCAGTTTGTAGTGGCTTCTCAGTTATATCCTCCGTTTCATCTACACTAATTTGAAAGAATAGGATAGGTGAAGGAAATATGGTGGATATGTGTTAGCTTTCACCTGTCCAGTTTTGTCAGTATAGATTAAGAGGAGGATAAGATCAAAGGGTACCACTTAAGACTATTCAGGGACCCATCAGATCAAATCAAATTCTGTTGGTCACACACATGTGTTTAGCAGATGTTATTGCGGGTGTAGTGAAATGCTTGTGTTTCTAGCTCCAACAGTGCAGTAATATCTATCAATTTTTTATTTAGAATACAGTATATACAAATGAGATGAGTAATGAAAAATATGTACACATTATTAAAGTGACTAGTGTTCCATTTATTAAAGTGGCCAGTGATTTCAAGTCTATGTAAACTCAGCAAAAAAAGAAACGTCCCTTTTTCAGGACCGTGTCTTTCAAAGATAATTAGTAAAAATCCAAATAACTTCACAGATCTTCATTGTAAAGGGTTTAAACGCTGTTTTTTATAGGGTTTAAACCATAAACAATTAACCTCTCTGGGATCATTCGGGACGCTAGCGTCCCACCTCGCCAACAGCCAGTGAAAATGCAGGGCGCCAAATTCAAACAACAGAAATCTCATAATTAAAATTCCTCAAACATACAAGTATTTTACACCATTTTAAAGATAGACTTCTCGTTAACTTCTCGATTTCAAAAAGGCTTTACGGCTAAAGCACAACATATCATTATGTTAGGACAGCGCCTAGTTACAGAAAGCGTTCAGCCATTTTCCAACCAAAGAGAAGTGTCACAAAAAGCAGAAATATAGATAAAATGAATCACTAACCTTTGACGATCTTCATCAGATGACACTCCCAGGACTCAATGTTACACAATACATGTATGTTTTGTTCGATAAAGTTCATATTTATATCCAAAAACCTCAGTTTACATTGGCGCCATGTTCAGAAATGCCTCCAAAACATCTGGAGACATTGCAGAGAGCCACATCAAATAACAGAAATACTCATCATAAACTTTGATGAAAGATACATGTTGTACATAGAATTAAAGATAAACTTGTTCTTAATGCAACCGCTGTGTCAGATTTCAAAAAAGCTTTACGGCAAAAGCACGATATTCAATAATCTGAGTACAGCGTTCAGCTACCAAAGCAAGCCATACAGTTACCCGCCAAGTTGTGGAGTCAACAAAGGTCAGAAATAGCATTATAAATCTTCCCTTACCTTTGCTGATCTTCATCGGAATGCACTCCTAGGACTCCCACTTCCACAATAAATGTTTGTTTTGTTCGATTACGTCCATATTTATGTCCAAATACCTCCGTTTTGTTCGCGCGTTTAGTTCACTATTCCAAAGGCACAATGCGCGAGCGCAAAATCCAGATGAAGAGTCAAAACAGTTCCATTACAGTTTGTAGAAACATGTCAAACGATGTTTACAATCAATCCTTATGGTCTTTTTATAATAAATCTTCAATAACTTTCCAACCGGACAATAGCGTATTCATTACAGAGGAAAATGAAGGAACAGTAAACAACTCATTGGCCTCAGCCTAGTCCACTTGTTGAAACAGCTCCTATTCGACCCCCTTCCACAATGGAAGCCTCAAACAACTTTCTAAAGACTGTTGACATCTGCTTGAAGCCTTGGGAAGTGCAATCTGGCCCCATAGACACAGCATATTGGTTAGGCAATCACTTAAATGAAACTACAAACCTCAGATTTCCCACTTCCTGGTTGGATTTGTCTCAGGTTTTCGCCTGCCATATGAGTTCTGTTATACTCACAGACATTATTTTAACAGTTTTGGAAACTTTTGTGTGTTTTCTATCCATATCATAGCTTCTGGGCCTGGGTAACAAGCAGTTTACTCTGGGCACCTTATTCATCCAAGCTACTCAATACTGCCCCCCTTTCCCAAAGAAGTTAATGAACAGTGGAACGGTTGTTAAGACACAGTTATGAAAACTTAGGACACTAAAGAGGCCTTTCTACGGACTCTGAAAAACACCAAAAGAAAGATGCCCAGGCTCTGTGAACGTGCCTTAGGCATGCTGCAAGGAGGCATGAGGACTGCAGGGCAATAAATTGCAATGTCCGTACTGTAAGACAGCGCTATAGGGAGACGGGACGGACAGCTGATCGTCCTCGTAGTGGCAGACCACGTGTAACAACACCTGCACAGGATCGGTACATTCGAACATCACACCTGCAGGACAGGTACAGGATGGCAACAACAACTGCCCGAGTTACACCAGGAACGCACAATCCCTCCATCAGTGCTAAGACTGTCCGCAATAGGCTGAGAGAGGCAGGACTGAGGGCTTGTAGGCCTGTTGTAAGGCAGGTCCTCACCAGACATCACCGGCAACAACGTCGTCTATGGGCACAAAACCAGACAGGACTGGCAAAAAGTGCTCTTCACTGACGAGTCGCGGTTTTGTCTCACCAGTGGTGATGGTCGGATTCGTGTTTATCGTTGAAGGAATGAGCTTTGCACCGAGGCCTGTACTCTGGAGCGGGATCGATTTGGAGGTGGAGGGTCCGTCATGGTCTGGGGCGGCATGTCACAGCATCATTGAATTGAGCTTGTTGTTATTGCAGGCAATCTTAACGCTGTGCATTACAGGGAAGACATCCTCCTCCCTCATGTGGTACCCTTCCTGCAGGCTCATCATGACATGACCCTATAGCATGACAATGCCACCAGCCATACTGCTCTTCTGTGCATGATTTCCTGCAAGACAGGAATGTCAGTGTTCTGCCATGGCCAGCGAAGAGCCCGGATCTCAATCCCATTGAGCATGTCTGGGACCTGTTGGATCGGAGGGTGAGGGCGAGGGCATTCCCCACAGAAATGCCTGGGAACTTGCAGGTGCCTTGGTGGAAGAGTGGGGTAACATCTCACAGCAGAACCTGGCAAATCTGGGTCAGTCCATGAGGAGATGCACTGCAGTACTTAATGCAGCTGGTGGCCACACCAGATACTGACTGTTACTTTTGATTTTGACCCCCCCTTTGTTCAGGGACACATTATTCCATTTCTGTTAGTCACATCTGTGGAACTTGTTCAGCTTAAGTTTGATGAAAATAAACGCAGTTGACAGTGAGAGGACGTTTCTGTTTTTGCTGAGATTATGTATGTACAGTGGGGCAAAAAAGTATTTAGTCAGCAACCAATTGTGCAAGTTCTCCCACTTAAAAAGATGAGAGAGGCCTGTAATTTTCATCATAGGTACACTTCAACTATGACAGACAAAATGAGAAAAGAAAATCCAGAAAATCACATTGTAGGATTTTTAATGAATTTATTTGCAAATTATGGTGGAAAATAAGTATTTGGTCACCTACAAACAAGCAAGATTTCTGGCTCTCACAGACCTGTAACTTCTTCTTTAAGAGGCTCCTCTGTCCTCCACTCGTTACCTGTATTAATGGCACCTGTTTGAACTTGTTATCAGTATAAAAGACACCTGTCCACAACCTCAAACAGTCACACTCCAAACTCCACTATGGCCAAGACCAAAGAGCCAATCCCGCTAAAGGGATCCGTAGCGCAGAGAAGTTAAAGATCTGAAGATCTTTAATATCAATAGCAGTCAATTATTAATCGTCACCTTATTCAGTCTCATTCTGATGGTCGTAAAGTACTTGGTAATCCCCACAAACCTTAGCTAATAAGTTGAATCAGCAATACACACATTGGCTTAATTTATTTACAAAATACCTAAATAATCACACAGAATTACATATTTATATATATATTTATATATGTGTATGTGTGTACACACACACAGGATAGATCATACATCGATTTACTAATCATGTCATGAAAAGCCACTAGTGAGCTAACCCGATATCACGGCTGGTAACGCAAAGAAAGGGGGTTGGGTTTCAATGAAAGAGCGGGAAGACTAAGGGATTTGGTCTCTATCGGACCTTGAGAAGCTATGCTAACAAATACAGAGTCTTATGCATTCTAATAATCGCCCATTCGGAAAAGGAAAATGCAAGGAAAATGCAAGATATAGATGTCAAAGATGGAAGACTGGTATCACAAATGACCTTAAATTCATTATCCAAATGGCCCTCACATGAGGCTGATCAGACCACAAAGGAAAGCCATGATAGAAGTCAAAGGTCATACCACCCTTTTACAGTTGTGTTTCATACTATATTAAACAAATTAAAGAAAAAACATCAAACATTTTCTACATGTTGAATACCAGATTCCCAGAACATTCCCTTTATCAAAAGAATTGTGTTTCATTAAAACTCAGAAAATAAAACTTCTAATATTCCATATGTGTGTGTGTTCTCCTTTAAGATATCGTCTCTAGGAAACTTGGAAATCTCCTCAAACCCAAAGGATATAAACAAACAAAACATTTCCAGAAAAACCATTATACTCCCTCCAATCATAAGTTTCCCCTAATTTAACATACGACTTGACTAGTTTGGCCCAAGCTTGCTTTGCAACATTAAAACCCATTTAGTCTGTCTGCAAACAGTCTCTCAAAGTGCTTGATAGGAATACCCTGCCATTAGACACACACAACAGTGATCTATGTACACTGTCCCCGTAAAATAAAATGAACTCAACCTGTAATCCACTTTACTGACCTGACATTGTTCCACGTAATGGAAACAGATTATAATGTTAGAATACATTAACTTTCTGTTCCAATACACTGGTGTTACCTAAACAATCAAACCAAGAATCAATAACCATCAGAATCCATAAAAATAAAAACACATTTCGATGGGCACAACTCTA
The DNA here is from genome assembly GCF_045679555.1 of Salvelinus alpinus. Classification (NCBI taxonomy): domain Eukaryota; kingdom Metazoa; phylum Chordata; class Actinopteri; order Salmoniformes; family Salmonidae; genus Salvelinus; species Salvelinus alpinus. Next base: position 240,038 of record NC_092110.1, read on the forward strand.
TCGCAATTATCTCTCCGCTATTATTTAGAATTCATTAGATTTAGGTAACTGTCTCTTCTATGGTTCAGTAATTTAAATACGACTCCAGTCTCAATAGGTTATTCCAGCAGACCATTTAGGCAAGACAACGTATTACATCGAAATCGTCTCGCTATTATTTAGAATGAATTAGTCTTTCAATTTAACCTAGACAAGCTATTAAAACGTTCAGTTTATATCTTAAACAAACACTAACAACCGTATCTTTCCAGGTAAAACATATCAATATTTGAATTACAATCAGAATGAATTTTAGTCTATTGGTGCATAGACTGAGATACAAACCCGATGTTCCCACGTTGTAGGCAAGAATTCAACCCCTGGACCACCAACACGTACTACCGAATTCCCAGAAAATAGCCCTAATTTAAAGGTCCAAGCGTTTCCCCAGCGAGGATTCTCATTAATCTCGCTCTCGTTGTCTCTGCCTCTCTCTTTCTCTCCCGATGGTCGCGCCTGTCCTTCCCCTTATGTTTGCAATTGCGGTGGTTGTGTCCTACTAGGTCACAATGTTTACAGGGAGCCTTACACTCCCGGGCGAAATGTCCTGTCTCATTGCAATTGAAACATTTTCTATCGTCTGATCCTGTCCATTTTTTTCCCTTCTCTCTTAGGTCCCTTTATGTTTGTCTACAGTAACCCCGATAGTTACTGTCAGATGCTCTGACTCAACCTGTTCTCTGTTTACAATCTCGGCGATTATGGCCTACTTTATTGTAGTGTTTACACGGTGCCTCACAATCTCTAGCAAAAGGACCCGGTTTGTGACAGTTAAAGCATCTATCTCCCCCTTTCTTTTGACTGTCTCTATCCACTTTTCTCGACTTTCTCCCTTTCTCTACCTCTATCCACTTTCTCAATAAGTTTGCTAAATCCTGTCCTCCTTTCTCTCTTCCTCCCTCAGCTCCCTGAGGACCAGCATATGGGGGAGGGGGTAACGGGATGGGCGGCACCTGATGCGGCTGCCTCCGTTTCATTACCACCACCTCGTCGTCTGGATTTTCCCTCTCCCCCTGGTCTGCCAGGGAGGGGTATAATTTGGGTTTAGGTGATGTCTCTTTGGGAGTCCTCTGTCTGCTCCTGGCTACCTAATTCTTCCTCCTCCGCTCTTTCTCTAGCTTCAGCCAGCCAAATACGAGCGGTGTCGAGCCCTTCTGTCTGTTGCTTCTCTACCTTGTCCGCACAAACCCTCTTTATTTGTTTAATCATTGATTCCAGTTTTTCTATATTTAAACGTCTGTCAAATTCGTAGTTTTTCCTCCATTTCGGGCCAAAATAGGTGTTCCTCATATCTTTTCCCTGCATATATTTCTCATCTCCCGTTAATTCCAGGACCTCCTTTGAGGATTTACTACCCATGTTTAGTAAAACCTTGTAGTTACTATGCTTATTCTCACAATCTAGGTGTATGTATTTCCATGATCTATATGTGCTCTTTTTCCCGTTATCCAATTACTATAGTTGCTCTCCTGCACAATCTATGTGTGTGTCTCTTTAATCTCTTACTCAATTGCTATCTTCCTTTACTATTGTGTATTCTCTTAACCTATGTGTGCTTCTCCTTTCTGTTAGTTTACATAGGTAGTGTCCACTGATAGTCTTGGTGGTAGCCACTGATACCTCGTGTCATTACGGATCTAGTTTATATTGGTACGTGACATTTCGGATCTAGTTTACGTTGGTACTGCAGATACCTCGTGTCATTTCGGATCTAGTTTACGTTGGTATCGTGCCATTTTCAGACCTTCTGCTGCCTCGGTGGCTCTATACCCAATTCCTATTTTCCAATTGCCTAGAATACTACCTATATCAGGGTTCTCTACACAAAATTCTAAAAATAGGTCACCAGGTAAGAATGCCCGTCGGGATTTTTAAAATCAACACCTAAACTACACAAAAACAATAAAATATATTTCTGAATATAGCCCGAGCGTCAATTCCCCAAATTCGTGAATAAAGATTTACTGACCTTGTCTCGTAGACTGGGAAAAGCAATGTAGGTTGGATCTCGTCACCACCTCTGTCGTGTACCAGTTCATCACTGGCCTGAAATAAACCCTCAATTCAGAGGTCAGGTCTTTGTCTTACGGATCCTGGATCCGCCCGTGCACGGTTTTCAGCAGTTCCTTGGGACGACAGAGGCAGATATTGAGATCCGGCTCTCGAAGGACCAAATGGTTACGAGAATTATATTCTCAATGTTCATAAACCCAATTCAATGAACTACTCAGTCTGAAACCCAGGATTTGTAAGAAACTGGTTGAAATTAATCAGACGGAGGCCCCGCTACGATAGTCAGAACGTGTATTTACGAGAGCCCTGGTTAGTTGTACAAAAACCATTCATTTTATACTAGCTCCTTACGCACATACTCTTGCACACAAACAGAATTCATACGCACATACATTTGCACACAAACATTAGGTATCCCACGCACATACTGTCCTGCTACCCAGCCGACAAAGATTAGGGACCATGAGAATCACTCCCTGTCCTTTCCCAAATCTCTCAGTGGCCCCTAGCCAAGGTCTGTCAGGACCCGGTGCTAGAAACAGTCACTAAATCGGCAGAACCCAGAAGATGAGGCAGACACAGCAGTACTAGAGATGGTGGTTTAATAAAAAATAGATAACTTCCAAAATACAAAGAAAATCCACAAAGTGGTAAAAACAGCAAGGGAAAAAACAAACCTAAAAGACTAATCCAAAATACAAAAGAACAAAACCAGAGAACCTCTGGAAAATCCAACAAGAGAAAAATATATGTTCACAACAAGGCTTGGGCTGGGGCTGGGTGCTAACATACAAACACTGAGCAAGGAACTAAGGAACACACAGGGATTAAATACTAACAAGGGAACGACATACAGGTGCAAACAATAATAGAGCAAGGGAAAAACAAAAGGTACAAAAAAGGTGCAATGGGGACATCTAGTGACAAAAAACCAGAACAGTCCTGGCCAAAACCTGACAAGGTCGGCACCGAATCTTGCTCAGACAGTCTGTGTTTAAGACACTTTAGAGACAAATTGTACAGTTTATATTGTTTTACCCTAATTCTGACTAAAACTACACACCTCTTTAATTATACTTTTACTGACTAAACCTAAACAAACCTATCAGATAATAAATGTATGATTCTAATCAATTTCATACAGTTATAAGGTTTCAGAGTGGGAATTATTTCATCATTATCTTTCAACATTTAAATTACTTTAACACCTAGTCAGCTCGGGGGTTCGAACCTTACGGTTACTGGCCCAATGCTCTAACCGCTAGGTTATCTAATAGTGGCTACATGCCACCCTTTTTCTCAGTGCTTATGAAAGTATGGAACATTTGAACACTTGCAGCCACTATTTTGCTGATAGCCCCAATAAACAGTGTTTATCTTACTGGAATTGCATGAAACAAACCTCTCAATTGAGAGAAGTCCCACATTTGAGTCTTTCCTTATGAGCTTGGCTCCAAAAATGCCTCCATGCACCACAAGATGTTTTTAAATGATTATATCTCATGCGGGAATGATCTTCATTTGGTGTTCCTGGAATGGCTATGAGTCTCTCTCACACACGCACACACACAGTAAAAGGTTAAATTATATTTTTTATAAGAATAGTTTTTAAAACCAGCACTGAAGTTTTTTGTGTTTGGCATGTGTGAATGAAAAGGTTATAAGCCTAAAACGCAAATAGCCACAACAGGTAGAACCTATTGCTCAAGTCAAACAAATACTGTAGAGAAGTATAGACTATTATTTACCACCTTGCTGCAGGTCAATGGGTGCAAAAACAGAGTTATTGAGGCAAATTGTTTCCTGGTTTTGATTTCACAACTCCCTCAGCTGCATCTGCCTCCCACTTAATCACTCACATCAAAAATAGCAGGAGATGAGGAGCGAGCCAGCTATGTGAGTTGGTTTGGCATTTCTCGTCTTGTGGCGGATGATGACTTACTGACAAGTCATTCGAACAGATGCTTAACCATTTCATTGAGACTTTGGCAAGAGATTTAAGATCATGACTTAGTCCCATACTGACTGATTCAGTATTCGCATTTTACTGAAAGTCACTGAAAGTGATTCCATCTGTCTGATACAGGTTATTCTGTGCCCTTTATCATACTATAGCATAGTGTAATTTGGGGATTTAATTGATAGTGTCGTTTTTGTATTCAATTCACTAAAACTTGAAATGGGTACTTCCCTTGCCCCAATATCCAGACTTTTTTCCTCCTCATAAAACACTGAAATAAAATGAGTGTACTGTTGGATAAATACAAAAGTGTTTGAAATTATCCAGTAAATGTTAAGCAATATTTTTTTCCCAATAAATTTTTTACTAGGCCTGCTTCTCATTATCTGTTTTTTTGTCTTTTGAGTAATCCTACGTTTGAATAGGCATCCATAAGCCTTTTGTATGTGTATCCTTTTTCATTGTTTCAATATTTTTGTCTGAAGATCAAGTTTATTTGTGTGCAAATAAATATGGTAATAAATAGATTGAATGTACCTGGCATCATTTCCAAAAGTGCCTCTAATCAAATAAAATAGACAGAGAGAGTACTTTACAGACCTAGTTTCTGGCAGGGCCTGAAACTTCAGTACTTGTTGTGGCGCAGCGGTCTAAGGCACTGCATCTCAGTGCTAGAGGCGTCACTACAGATGCCCTTGTTCGAATCCAGGCTGTATCGTAACCGGGCCGTGATTGGGAGTCCCATAGGGCACTGCTCAATTGGCCCAGCGTCGTCTGGGATTGGCCGGTGTAGGCCGTCATTGTAAATAGGAATTTGTTCTTTACTGACTTGCCTATTTAAATAAAAAAATATTGCTCAGTGTTTCCTGTTCTTTTGCCTGAGGAAGACTGTTTGTTTAGTCAAGGATGCAAGGCCTCGGGGTCCTTGCCAGTGTTTTGACCTGCCTGCTGATAGTGTGCAAGAGCACCGCACACAACGAACGACACAAACTGTGCCCGTTAGAGCAAGCTCTCTCCAGAGCCTCACCAACGTAGCTGTTAGAATGTGTGATGTGGAGGTTAGGATTTTTGACCACCATAACGTTTGTCTACTTAGTCATTAACGCCTGGGTGGGAGGTTACCCTGGCAGGCAGGCACGCACACACACACACTATGGACTGTGTATGTTGTTCTCCATATATAGTCCTACTTGTACAGGTGGTCCAGTGCAAAATGATAACCCCCCTACTCCAGTCCCTCTACAGCTCCCTCCGGTCAAGGTGTGTGCCAGTATATTGGTCCAACAAGTATTTTGACTGGCTTCCAGACGTTTTGATAGATTTATGGCAAATCCCCTCCTACCTTTTTGATACCTCTCTCCTGTCTGGAAAAATACTGCCATGTGGATGTTTGGCTCTTCTCCCTCTCTGCCAAAACACTCTGCGCTGACGGAAATAGAATTGTGTAACATTCTGAACTACAGTGAGCTCAAAAGTATTTGGACAGTGAGTGGTGAGTTTTTCTGGGTAAGTCTCTAAGGTCTTTTCACACCTGGATTGTGCAACATTTGTCCATTTATTCTTTACAAAATTCTTCAAGCTCTGTCAAATTGGTTGTTGATCATTGCTAGTCAACCAGTAAATTTAAGTCAAAACTGTAACTCGGCTACTCAGGAACATTACTGTCTTCTTGGTAAGCAGCTCCAATGTAGATCTGGCCTTGTGTTTTAGGTCATTGTCCTGCTGAAAGGTGAATTCATCTTCCAGTGTCTGATGGAAAGCAGATTGAACCAGGTTTTCCTCTAGGATTTTGCCATGTGCTTCGCTCCATTCTGTGTATCTCTTTTATCTGGAAAACTCCCCAGTCCTTAACGATTACAAGCATACCCATAACATGATGCAGCCACCACTATGCTTGGAATTATGAAGAGTGGTACTCAGTAATGTGTTGTATTGGATTTGCCCCAAACACACTACATTGTATTCAGGACAAAATATTAATTCCTTTGACACATTTTTTGCAGTATTACTTTAGTGCCTTGTTTAGGATGCAGGTTTTGGAATATTTGTATTCTGTACAGGCTTCCTTCTTCTTTTCACATTGTCAATTAGGTTAGTATTGTGGAGTTACTACAATGCTGTTGATTTATCCTCAGTTTTCTCCTATCACAGCCATTAAACTCTTTAACTGTTTTAAACTCCCCATTGGCCTCATGGTGAAATCTCTGAGCAGTTTCCTTCCTCTCCGGTAACTGAATTAGGAAGGATGCCTGTATCTTTATAGTGACTGGGTGTATTGATACACCATCCAAAGTGTAATTAATAACTTCACCATGCTCAAAGGGATATTCAATCTACCAATAGGTGCCCCTGGAAAATCTCCCTGGTCTTTGTGGGGTACAGAGATGAGGTAGTCATTCAAAAATCATGTTAAACACTATTATTGCACATAGAGTGAGTCCATGCAACTTATTATGTGACTTGTTAAGCAAATTTGTACACCTGCATTTTTTAGGCTTGCCATGACAAAGGACTTGAATACTTATTGACTCAAGACATTTCAGCTTTTCATTTTTAATACATTTGTAAAAATATTTTTTTAAACATACTCTGACATTAGTGTGTGTGTGTGTGTGTGTGTGTGTGTGTGTGTGTGTGTGTGTGTGTGTGTGTGTGTGTGTGTGTGTGTGTGTGTGTGTGTGTGTGTGTGTGTGTGTGTGTGTGTGTGTGTGTGTGTGTGTGTGTGTGTGTGTGTGTTTGTGTGTGTGTGTGTGTGTAGGCCAGTGACATACATTCGGGTTGTAACACAACAAAATGTGGGAAAAAATCAAGGGATGTGAATACTTTCTGAAGCCACTGTATGTGTATTAAAGTAGTAAAACGTTTTTGGTCCCATATTCATAGCTCGCAATGACTAGATCAAGCTTGTGTGACTACACATTTGTTGGATGCATTTACTGTTTGTTTTGGTTGTGTTTCAGATTATTTTGCGCAATAGAAAATAATGGTAAATAATTTTTCAGTCACTTTTATTGTAAATAAAAAATATAATATATTTCTAAACACTTCTACATTAATGTGGATGCTACCATGATTATGGATTGTCCTGAATGAATCGTGAATAATGATGAGTCATGGTAGCAAATACTAAGCTTTTTACTACTTTAATACGCAAGTGATTTTGTTCCAATACTTTTTGTAAAATGGGGGGGAAACGGTACACCCGATATGGATGAAAATACCCTCAAATTAAAGCTGACAGTCTTTAAGCTCATAGTCATTGTATAATTTCAAATCCATAGTGCTGGAATGCAGAGCCAAAACAACAACACATTTGTCACTGTCCCAAGACTTTTGGAGCTGGATATTGACCCAGTTCTAGTGTCACGGCTGTCTTCTTCCTCCTCATTCGAGGAGGAGAAGTTTGCAGGATCGGAAGACCAATACGCAGCGTGGTAAGTGTTCGTCATTTTAATGGAAAAAACTGAACACTACAAAATAACAAAGAAACAACAGTGAAGCTAAATACCAATTGTGCTGACACAAACACTACACATAGACAATCACCCACAACCCAAAATGACAAAACAGGCTACCTAAATATGGTTCCCAATCAGAGACAACGACTTACACCTGCCTCTGATTGAGAACCATATCAGGCCAAACACAGAAACAGACAAACTAGACACACAACATAGAATGCCCACTCAGATCACATCCTGACCAAACAAAACATATAAACATACAAAGCAAACTATGGTCAGGGCGTGACATCTAGCCTATTCAATCCCACTACTCTGTTAAATTCTGTATAGCAATATTGACTATTCTGTGCCAATACTGACTATGGCATTTTAAATGTTTAAGTCTTACTGTAAATGGGCAATTTGGTTGTTAGTGGAATGTGTGTTGTTCCTTGTGCACCATGTTGATGTTTCTGAACAAGTGTGCACCTGTAGTCACATGTTCTCATTCTTTCATGACAGTACATAACATGTTCATAACAGGTCCATTTCATCGCAGTTTACTTAATACAGAGTGTTAAATAGCAGAGTGATTAGACTAATAGCCAGGAGCGCATGAATGTTGATGCATGTGGTCATCAATGGTACCTTATCGCATCAGCTAGAATCAAAGTAGGCCTGATTGTGATGACCTAAGGTCTTAATTCAGTTGAACAGCATTGTGGTATATACATTTTCCCCATCTTCTGTAGAATCAACTTCTTATTTATTTTTTATAAGAAGTGTTTGTGTGTGCTCGATGCTCGAGTAGTAAACATTGCTATGGTGGGCTGAATTGAATTCCTTAACTTGTTGTGTGAAAGCTGTGAGAAAGCTGACGTGATAATTCTGTTCTTTCTCAGGGGACATCATATTCAATGCACAGGATCCAGAACTACCTCCAGACTTCATATTTGGGGAGGACACGGAATTCTTGCCAGAACCCTCGGAACTCCTGGTCAGTATAAATCCCCAACTCACTCATTTCCCACACCTCACTCGTTTCCCACAATTCCCCACAACTCTATTTCCTCACCCTGGTCTAGTGTGAACGACTCACTCAAGTTACTGCTCAGACAGATTCAGTGTGGTGAGCAAAGGAAGGCAGATGGCTCTGGTTTGCTGTCCAAATCCTTGCGCCATTCTGTTGTTTTGATGCCCTTTTATCTAGAACTCAAGTCCTGGTATTGATATGTGAGGATGAGTCAACAGCCATATTGATCCCATGACATCCAGTGTTCTGTTGAAAAGGCGTTGGTGCATTGCGTAATCGCTTCTTCTGTATGTGCTGGCCTGCATATCCCCCCTTCTGCAGAAAAATGTTGATTGCACCAGGCTAATTTGCAATGAGTCAGTAACTAATCCCATCAGATTGCTTAGAAATGGTTTCCTTATACATTGAGTAAAAAATATTCTAAGATTGTTGCATGATGAGCTTAGATCGCTCAGATGCTAAGCCACTCAGATGTTTAGACACACAAACACATACAGCAATCCCTGGAACTTTCTATTGCAGGTTGCTAGTAGGGATGGGCATGGATATTCAAATATCCGAACAGACGTTAGTATTTGATTACCTGGGATACACATTTTTCATTTAAAAAAACGGGCCTATTTTAACAATGACAAGGCTTTGTCTAAAATTAAATACAAGAGCCACATAGCCTACAACGATAGACCATTACATGTTTTATGACAGTTTTTATGAGTACGTCCCATAAAAAAAGACGCACTGGTAGACGCACCCATTTCACACCTGTAGCTTGTTGTTATTGTCGGTCAATCCAAGATCAAAGCGGCGTTAGTCAGGCTCCATGTGTAGCAAGTGAAGTGGGAGATTTCTAATCAATGCAAAATGGAATTAATTACAGATTAAGTCTGCTAAATGAAAAGGAGTAGGCTAGAATGATCAACTAACAGGTAGGCTGTTTAATATGAATGGAGTTGTTGGGCTGCAATTTCTGAGGCTGGTAAATCTAATGAATGTATCCTTTGCAGCAGAGACTGCTGGGTCTTCCTTTCCTGTGAAGGTTTAACAAGTGAGAGCCAGTTTCATCATAGCACCTGATGGTTTTTGCGACTGGACTTGAAGAAACATTCAAAGTTCTTGAAATTTTCTGGATTGACTGACCTTCATGTAAAGTAATGATGGATAGTCGTTTCGCTTTGCTTATTTGAGCTGTTCTTGCCATTATATGGACTTACCCATATTTGTTAAAATTCGATCTTCTGTATACCACCACTACCTTGTCACAACACAACTGATTGGCTAAAACGCATTACACAAATTAACTTTTAACAAGGCACACTTGTTAAATGAAATGCATTCCAGGTGACTACCTCATGAAGCTGGTTGAGACAATGCCAAGAGTGGGCAAAGCTGTCATCAAGCCGAAGGGTGGCTACTTTGAAGAATCTAAAATCTAAAATATATTTTGATTTGTTGAACACTTTTTGGGTTATTACATGATTCTATGTGTGTTATTTAATAGTTTGATATCTTCACTATTATTCTACAATGTAGTAAAAATTAAGAAAATACCTTGAAAGAGTAGGTGTGTCTAAACTTTTGACTGGTACTATACAGTTGAAGTCAGAAGTTTACATACAACTTTGGAAGTATGCTTGGGGTCATTGTCCATTTGGAAGATCCATTTGTGACCAAGCTTTAACTTCCCTGACTGATGTCTTGAGATGTTGCTTCAATATCCACATAATTTTACTTCCTCATGATGCCATTTATTTTGTGAAGTGCACCAGTCCCGCCTGCAGCAAAGCACCCCCACAACATGATGCTGCCACCCCAGTGCTTCACGTTTGGGATGGTGTTCTTCGGCTTGCAAGCCTCCCCCTTTTTCCTCCAAACATAACGATGGTCATTATGGCCAAACAGTTCTATTTTTGTTTCATCAGACCAGAGGACATTTCTCCAAAAAGTACGATCTTTGTCCCCATGTGCAGTTGCAAACTGTAGTCTGGCTTTTTTATGGCGGCTTTAGAGCCGTGGCTTCTTCCTTGCTGAGCGGCCTTTCAGGTTATGGATATAGGACTCGTTTTACTGTGGATATAGATACTTTTGTACCTGTTTCCTCCAGCATCTAAACAAGGTCCTTTCTTTGCTGTTGTTCTCGGATTGATTTTGCACTTTTCGCACCAAAGTACATTAATCTCTAAGAGACAGAACGCGTCTCCTTCCTGAGTTTGTATGACGGCTGTGTCCCATGGTGTTTATACTTGCGTACTATTGTTTATACAGATGAACGTGGTACCTTCAGGCATTTGGAAATTGCTCCCAAGGATGAACCAGACTTGCGGAGGTCCACAATATTTTTTTGAGGTCTTGGCTGATTTCTTTTGATTTTCCCATGATGTTAAGCAAAGAGGCACTGAGTTTGAAGGTAGGCCTTGAAATACATCCACAGGTATATCTCCAATTGACTCAAATTATGTCAATTAGCCTATCAGGAGGATCTAAAGCCATGACATAATTTTCTGGAATTTTCCAAGCTGTTTAAAGGCACAGTCAACTTAGTGTATGTAAACCTCTGACCCACTGGAATTGTGATACAGTGAATTATAAGTTAAATCATCTCTGTAAACAATTGTTGGAAAAATGACTTGTGTCATGCACAAGGTAGGTTTCCCAACTCACTTGCCAAAACTACAGTTTGTTAACAAGACATTTTTGGAGTGGTGGAAAAACAAGTGTTAATGACGCCAATCTAAGTGTATGTAAACTTCTGACTTCAACTGTACTTGAAATTATAGATTGTCAAATTTATACACAGACATTGAATGCAATATCTACCGTATTGAAACTGAATATATAAATATTGGATTTGAATATTCAGTTATATTCATTCAATTCAGTTTCAAATCATGAAATCCAAGATGAATTTATGAATTAAATGATTCAATTTGTGCATTACAAATAAAAAACATTTATTAAATTCAAATTCAATATCCTATACAAATTCAGAAATTTAGAGGCTTAGCAGTCGTCTGTGAGTTAAATTCTGGGTAGTTGGAAGACAGAGCATTTTACATGGGCATCAATACACCAACACAATCTAGGAACAAACATATCACCTCAATAAATTTTTCCTGAGAAATTCACCAGCACACACACCTGATGATATGGTACAGTAATAAGAATACAGTAAAGGCAAGAGTTGAATGGCAACCAGGAATTGGACATAGGGTTGGGCGCTAACTTGTTAATATTGCTTTTTCCCTGTGGAAAACTCACTGCTGGAAATGTTTCAAAGACGACGGATGCCAGACGAGATGCTAAGAGGCTTGGCAAGAGGCTTTTGTTACTTTTGCTTTTACTACAGGGTCTTAAAGTTTTCCACATGGCTATTTCTAAAGCCACCTAAGAGGGAGAAGTTAAATTCCCCAGCCTGTGTCAGAGTCTGGGAGACAAGTGGGGAGGTATTGCTTACTGTCTCATAAACCAGCTGCGCACATAAGGGGAAGCACATCATCGCGCCATTGCTTGCTTGGCAGCCCCACTTTGTTTACTCTCGCTGTCTTTCTGGCCATGTTCTCATAATCCCAAATTTCTCTCTCCCCGGGATGTTTTTTCCTTTCTCCTTCTTGCTCCTCTTCTCTCTCCATCTTTAGGTCTTGCCCTCCCGCTCTCTAATTCCATAAAACCCTGTTTTCCTAACGTTTCGGTCCATTTGCCATTTCCCACCATTGACTCGTAAGCAGACCTCCCCTTCGCCAGTAATAGTTATGAATGAGTCATATGAACTGGAAACTGCAAGGTAGGACTTTGGGAAGAGCTAAAAGTGAACAACTGAACCAGGTGACAGAGCAACGTATTTCCTCATTGGAAGAAGAACTTGCAACAGCTGCATAAACCACCTTTTGACTTACATTTGAACAACTATAGTGTAAAGATTTCCCTTCACTGGAATTAAGGGGCCTAGCCCAAACCATGAAAAGCAGGCCCAGACCATTTTTCCTCATCCACCAAACTTTACAGTTGGCACTATGCATTTTGGCAGGTAGCGTCCTCTAGACATCCGCCAAACCCAGATGTGTCTGTCGGATTGCCAGATGGTGAAGCATGATTCATCACTCCAGAGAACACGTTTCTACTGCTCCAGTGTCCAATGGTGGCGAGCTTTACACTACTCCGGCAGACACTTGGCATTGCGCATGGTGATCTTAGGCTTGTGTGCTTGTGTGCGGCTGCTCGGCCATGAAAACCCATGAACAGTTACTGTGCTGAAGTTGCTTCCAGAGGCAGTTTGGAACTTAGTAGTGAGTGTTGCAACCGAGCATTGATGATTTTTAAGTGCTGCTCGTTTCAGCACTTGGTCCCGTTCTGTGAGCTTGTAGCCTACCACTTCGCAGCTGAGCTGTTGCTCCTAGACGTTTCCACTTCACAATAACAGCACTTACAGTTGACCGGGGCAGCTTTAGAAGGGCAGAAATTTGACAAACTGACTTGTTGGAAAGGTGTTATCCTATGACGTTGCCACATTGAAAGTCGCTAAGCTCTTCAGTAAGGCCATTTAAAAAAAAATGTTTAACTTTTTATTTTATTTAACCTTTATTTAACTAGACAAATCAGTTAAGAACAAATTCTTATTTACAATGACGGCCTACCCCAGCCAAACCTGGACGATGCTGGACCAATTGTGCGCCGCCCTATGGGACTCCCAATCACGGCCGGCTATGATGCAGCCTGGATTCGAACAAGGGACTGCAGTGACGCGTCTTGCACTGTGCAGTGCCTTAGACTGCTGCGCCACTCGGGAGCCACATTCTATGTCTGCCAATTTTTGTCTATGGAGATTGCATGGCTGTGTGCTCAATTTTATACAACTGTCAGCAACGGGTGTGGCTGAAATAACCGAATCCACAAATTTGAATGGGTATCCACATCGTTTTGTGAATATATAGGGTAGCATTACAGTGGGGTTTATACACACACATACATGTAGTTTGGCTCACTGTCCAATTTCTCATCTTTAGATTTCAGATAGAGGTTTGGGCCAAACAGATTTGCTTGGGGCATGCACTCAGGACAGGAAGCCAAAACCCTCACAAGTGTGCAGCAAGTGTAGGCTACACAAATCATGTACGTACACACACTTCAATACACAAATGTATCTGGGTCTTGCCAATGCTGGGTCTTTCCAAAGCCCACCACTCAAACACGTGCTAATGAACTCAACCATTAATCACATCACACACTCTTCACCAAACAACACCCTATTTAGGTTACAAACATGTCAACAACGAGGCGCTGAGATTTTCCATTTAATCAAAATATCCCAACATGTACCTTTTTTTGCCCATACACAAGCAAGTCAATATAAACATGGACTTAAAGTGCATCGAGTGAATTGTTATTGTCCTTGGAACTGCCATGTTTTTTTTACACTCAAAGGGGGCGTAAATATTTATCTTCTCAGGGTCTTGCAGTATTCCTGACGTCTCAGCTAAATGTTCGTCTTGTTTACAGTGTTAGTAGCCTCCTCCATTGTGTGTTTTTGGCCCTCTTGTAAGTCTGTCACTTTTCACTATTGAAGCTGCGTAACATTATAACCTATCTGTGTAATTTTAATTACGGGCAATGTTGAAACTACAATGGGAAGTTCAAAAATGAATTGATAACCAAAAGTTGGCTTAATGATTTTAAGAGACGCACTGTACAGCAGAGAATTTCACATGGAGATGATCACAAGCAGATGCTTGTTTTGTGAGGCTGTTTGGTTCACTCGTTTAGTTGACCTTTAAGACATATTTTGATAACTTATTGATGAGATAAAATGCAAATCAATACTAACAATGTTGGCCTCATCAACTCAGGGGACATCTTAACCTTGACGCCTAGTATCACTAAGTTCACAGGGCAAATCTGAGATGAACCCTAAGCTTGGCTAATTGACAGTCCTAGTCTCTTAAATGTAATGGCAAAATGTAGAGTTCCGCCTAAATAGACATACCCAAAGGTAACAGTTATTCATGTGTAATTACATGATTCTGACATGCAACAACTTGGTATATTTGGAAAGAAGACATCTGGGAGATTATGAGGAAATGATCAGAAGATAGGAGTTACATAATTCAGAATACACAAGATCAAGCACACACAAAATACGTTTTTGTTTTTTTATTTTAAAAGTAATCTTTAATTGGCAAGCTAATAGTGAATTATCGATGACTAGAGCTGAAAACACAGCAGATGGCTTCTACAACGTGTGAACAATATCAGGAGAAAGAAAACAACTAGAAATGGGCAAATGTTTTAGTAAGTTGTGTCAGGTGTGGTCACTGGACCAAGTATCCCTAAACCTCCCCAAAGTGGCATATGCTATTTGTTCAGTATAAAATCATAATTTATACCATATCAACCTCACTCAAACATTGTGGTGGTGTTATGGGGTATTTTTGCACACTGGATGTGCCTAAAAGTTATTGGTCACTATAAAAACTACATTTCTACAACACCAACCTCTCTCAAACATTGTTGTGGTGTCGGGGTACATACAGGGGATATCCAAGGGTTTTCCCAACCTCTCCAAAGTGCCTGAACGTTTAGCGTAGGCATATCCAATGTATTGGTCCCACATACAAATGAACTGTTTACCCAAACAATATAAAAGCGAGATATACAGTACTAGTCAAAAGTTTGGACACCTACTCATTCAAGGGATTTTCTTTATTTTTACTATTTTCTACATTGTAGAATAAAAGTAATGACATCAAAACTATGAAATAACACATGGACTCATGTGGTAACCAAAAAAGTGTTAAACAAATCAAAATATATTTTATATTTTATATTCTAAAAAGTAGCCACCCTTTGCCTTGATGACAGCTTTGCACACTCTTGGCATTCTCTCAACCAGCTTCACCTGGAATGCTTTTCAGTCTTGAAGGAGTTCCCTCACATGCTGAGCACTTGTTGGCTGCTTTTCCTTCACTCTGCAGTCCAACTCATCCCAAAGCATCTCAATTGGGTTGAGGTCGGGTGATTGTGGAGGCCAGGTCATATGATGCAGCACTCCATCACTCTCCTTCTTGGCCAAATAGCCCTTACAGAGCCTGGAGGTGTGTTGGGTCATTGTCCTGTTGGAAAAACAAATGATAGTCCCACTAAGCAGGTAACATCATATTTTTGATGCGCAAAGATAGTCACTCGGTGGACATTTGATGTTGCCATAAAGTCAAATGGCTAGATTTGTTCCTCGAGACTTAATGATTCATTTTATATGTAGCTATAGCTCAAACACAGACCAAATCGAAGCTTACCTTTTTGTTGTTTGGTGAAAACGGTGTGTAAAATAAACATTTTGACTCTCGGGGCTGGTGATCAATAACGGTAGGTCACAGGCAGACAAATAAGATATCCTCATGATCTGTGGAGTCCCGGCTTTTGTTGTGTATCAACGTATTCCGTGTTTATTTTGTTTATGCTTCACAACGCTAACCGGAATGAAGGTAGCAGCCGTCTTGAAATTAGGTCATCGGCTCAGCCTGCCCTAATATATTTGTATGCCCATATATGGTATTAAGTCACACCAAAGATTTGAAGGCACCGATCAATAGCCAAGATACTCAGCTTTCCGCAGATATCCTGCTTTTGCAGATAGGGGCTACCATTCTCATACCAGACTGAATTAAATAAAATAAAAACAAATAGGTTGCCCAAATATGGGGACTTTACATTTAAGAGGCTAGACAGGTAGGCCTATGTTTTAAGGCGCCATGCAACACACACTAAAGCAGGGCTATAGTGCAGGGCTGTCTGGTAATATCTTTTCAGGCTTATCCCGAAGCCAATTATCATCAGCATGACCACAAAGTTCATTAGGTCAGATGTTTTTGATACTTCTCAAGAACTCCACAATTTGAGAAACCCTCAAACCGCTTTCCCAAAGAAGCCCTTTTAGTACTAAAACCACCACCCAGGATGATGAAAGAGACTCTATAGGCATAAATAGAAGGCACATTAAAAGCCACATGTGGTCACTAGACACAGAGCCACAGCAACACATCATCACCTGTTTTTGACAGATGATTTCATACATACTTCTTCAGAACCACAAAATGAGGGGGCCATTTTGAGCAGACAATACACTACTTATTATGTCCATTATGATTAAAGGTCTATAGGTCTAAGAAGCTAGCTTCTGGGTTATGAAGATGGAAGATTATGAATGGAATACATGTTATGCCTATTGTGGTTTGGTATTACCAGGTATAAGCTGCTTGTAAGCAGGTAGCCTACCTACAAAATGTGTGTTTGCTTGTTGGCAGTGTTCTGACATTCTGCATCACCCAGCCCATATGTATTACCCATCAGGGCCACTGCCTTACAGTTCCTAACCTCAGACTCATTACACACTTTTAATTGGTTCTAATCGCTTCAACCATGGCAACAGGCTCCATAAGTCTGTATAAGAAATACTGTATACCACATAAGGGAAAGGATTTATAAGGAAATAGTCACTGGCTCATATGACCTGGAAATTAAACCAGTGGGACTTACTGTACGATTGCCCTGTTTACTGTAATCATCCCTTTACTAGGCTGACACCACATAATAATGGCCAAAACGGAGCGAATGGAATGGTTTCCATGTGTTTGATGTATTTGATACCATTACACTTATTCTGCTCCAGCCATTACCACGAGCCCGTCCTCCCCAATTAACGTGCCACTAACCTCCCATGGCTGACACATTTTGTAGCGCCATAACCTAACGACTCAATGTTTGTGTTTTTAATTGGTGGCTATGTACCTCCTGAACAAAGAGTGGTTATAGGATGTAATATGTAATGTAATTACAGCCATGGGAAACACTTAGCGAAAGATGAAGCACATTCGAAATGAGACAAATTGGGGAGATAAGTAGGCCCAAAATGGAGCTGTGCTGGTCTAAAGTCGAGACTAGACTTACCAGTGGTTCGTTACTTTGTGGGCGGTGGTGGACTGAGACTGATCTTGCTGCATTTATTTCATTAATCAGGTAGGCTTGATTTTTTAAATTGGTGATTTTGGAAGACTACGGGCCAAAGGTAGGTAGCATAAACGTAACATATGGATTTGTATTCATATACGCATCAAAAGTCCCAACTGAAAGTTACACCTCACTTTAAAAATGTTCGAGTTATAACATAAAACCGATCAAAAAGTCATGCCTGACTTTTTTTATTTTTTATGGAGGACCCGGCAAGCCAGCCTATTCCCAATAATGTAAACTTTTTAAGTTTAACCACATCGTTTGCACTCATGACTACTGGTTTCAATTACATTTTCAGCCATCTTACAAGCAATTTTGTTTTACAAATCAGTAAGATTTTAATTTTTTACAAATCAGCTTGGAACGTTGCTAGCCAACTAGCCTGCTAACGTTAGCCCTACTAGCCCGCTAACGTTAGCCCTACTGGCCTGCTAACGTTAGCCCTACTGGCCTGCTAACGTTAGCCCTACTGGCCTGCTAACGTTACGGTAGCACTGCATGAGTCAGCCAGTTGCAATCAATACCTAGCTTACAGCTACATTAAAGTAAACCAAAGTTTTGGAAATACGTAACACCATCTAACCTGTTATCAAATAATATTACTTATATATGCAGTTATTTTAGCCAGGAAGCCAGCCAGCTAAAGTTATTTTAGCCTGCTAGCTAGCCTAGCCAGCTAACTAGCCTAGCTAGCCAACCACCACGGTCGACATAGCTAAGTAGTAAGCTAGAGATGTATTTGTTTTTTTCTTATTTAATGTACATAGTACCTTGTCAACGCTTGGTCCTGAATGCAATTACATGCTAGCATGGCTAGTAGCTAACGTTAGCTAGGTAGCACTGGTATATGCTGTTGACAACAGTGCATAGGTAGTTCATAAATATTTAAAAACACAACTATTTTTGGAGTTATAGGTAACCACACCATGACTTCAACTAAGTTACTAAATCTTTGAATGCACTACATTGTTACTTTGGTGATTAAAAACTTATGCTGCCTACCCTTTAAAAACAGTTCTGTTCTAATGTGGTTTCTTTGCACTCTACATTGCATAATAGAGCTCTAAACAGCACAAAATGAATGCCTTGTGGCCTGACTTGTCTTCCTATTTGAGGTTATACCTCGTTACTACCCTTTCAAATTACCACCAGTAGCCCCCATCCAAGTCTATAAAGTTCCCTTGGCAGTCCCTGTGTTCTAATTGTTTCTTCTTGAGGCTACCATTTTCCAGCAGTCCATTGTGGGCTATTCGGCCAATAGAAGAGGCCTATCGGCCACACTCCTGGCAGCCGGCCCCAAGTCTCTTAGTTCTTATAGGTAAAATCCTAAATGGGGTCCTTGGGATGTTCCAACTGTGATGTCACCCGATTGAAGTTGAAATGTAAAAAAGTTAAGGTAAGGGTTAAGGTTAGATAACGGTTATGGGTAGGGTCTACAACAAACCAATGTTGTAGAGTGGCTTGAGAGGAGAGGGACTGAGCTCCACAATGGATAGTGGCGTGGCCGTATGCACACACCCAAGCCTGATGACAGGAATATGATGAAGAATGACGGCTAGGGACCTGCTGGGAAGACTGAGGAAGGCGAGGAAACTGACAGGAAGAGGAAGATGACTCATTTAGTCACGTGGCAGACTATGTAGTGTGTACTAGACTGCATGCTGGTTCAAATTCAGAGGTGAAGACAGATGTTAATTTGAAATAGTAGCCTGAAAAGTTGTCTGATCTCTCGTTTCTAACCCACAAATAAACTTTACTGAAACAAAAATCAGAGGCCAATTTCAGGTTTAAATACCAGGGTTAGTACAGGTAAATCTTCAAAGTCATGGCGAAGCGTTTGTTTATACAGTTGAAGTTGGAAGTGTACATACACCTTAGCCAAATACATTTAAAAATAGTTTTTCACAATTCCTGACATTTAATCCTAGTAAAAATGCCCTGTCTTAGGTCAGTTAAGATCACCACTTCATTTTAAGAATGTGAAATGTCAGAATAATAGTAGAGAATGATTAATTTCAGCTTTTATTTCTTTCATCACATTCCCAGTGGCTCAGAAGTTTACATACACTCAATTAGTATTTGGTAGCATTGCCTTTAAATTGTTTAACTTGGGTCAAACGTTTAGGGTAGCCTTCCGCAAACCTTCTCACAATAAGTTGGATTCGTTTTGGCTCATTCCTCCTGACAGTGCTGGTGTAACTGAGTCAGGTTTGTAGGCCTTCTTGCTCGCATATACGCTTTTTCAGTTCTGCCCACAAATTTTCTATAGGATTGAGGTCAGGGCTTTGTGATGGCCAGTCCAATACCTTGACTTTGTTGTCCTTAAGCCATTTTGCCACAACTTTGGAAGTATGCTTGTGGTCATTGTCCATTTGGAAGACCCATTTGCGACCAAGCTTTAACTTCTTGACTGATATCTTGATGTTGCTTCA
Source organism: Salvelinus alpinus (assembly GCF_045679555.1). Classification (NCBI taxonomy): domain Eukaryota; kingdom Metazoa; phylum Chordata; class Actinopteri; order Salmoniformes; family Salmonidae; genus Salvelinus; species Salvelinus alpinus. Next base: position 259,955 of record NC_092110.1, read on the forward strand.
ATATATCCACCTAATTTTACTTCTATTTTTGGAAGTGCACCAGTCCTTCATGCAGCAAAGCACCCCCACAACATGATGCTGCCACCCCTGTGCTTCATGGTTGGGATGGTGTTCTTCGGGTTGCAAGCCACTCCCTTTTTCCTCCAAACATAACGATGGTCATTGAGTTGAGTTTATTTTATTTTTACAGGGACAGTGCACATTAATCAATGTTTCAGTAAAAGTGCCGGTTTTAGCCAGCCGGCTAATTTTCAACCGCAGTCCCTGGGCAGGTTATTAAAAACAATTACAATATAGACAATCATTGAGCAGTGAGCACATGCAGAGCAACATAGGGCAAGCAAGACATAGCATACAGACAGAGCAACATAGAACAAAAAGCATTATGGCCAAACAGTTCTATTTTTGTTTCATCAAACCAGAGGACATTTCTCCACAAATTACAGTCTTTGTCCCCATGTGCAGTTGCAAACTGTAGTCTGGCTTTTTTTATGGCGGTTTTGGAGCAGTGGCTTCTTCCTTGCTGAGCGGCCTTTCAGGTTATATCGATATAGGACTCGTTTTACTGTGGATATAGATACTTTTGTACCTGTTTCCTCCAGCATCTTCACAAGGTCCTTTGCTGTTGTTCTGGGATTGATTTGCACTTTTCACACCAAAGTACGTTCATCTCTAGAAGACAGAACGCGTCTCCTTCCTGAGCGGTATGACGCCTGCGTGGTCCCATGGTGTTTATACTTGCGTACTGTAAACAATTGTTGGAAAAATTACTTGTGTCATGCGCAAAGTAGATGTCCTAACCGACTTGCCAAAACTATAGTTTGTTAACAAGAAATGTGTGGAGTTGTTGAAAAACGAGTTAAGTACTCCAACCTAAGTGTATGTAAACTTCCGACTTCAACTGTATAACACAGTATATGTTTTGGTGATTTTTCTGTAAAGCAGTATCTGTGTCACGTTCCTGACCTGTTTTCTCTTGTTTTGTATGTCTTTATTGGTCAGGGCGTGAGTGTTGGGTGGGTAGTCTATGTTTTGTATTTCTATGTTGGGTTTTGTGTTCGGCCTGGTATGATTCTCAATTAGAGACAGGTGTGTATCGTTTGTCTCTGATTGAGAGTCATACTAAGGCAGCCAGGGTTTCACTGGGGTTTTGTGGGTGTTTGTTCCTGTGTCAGTGTTTGGGCCACACAGGACGGTTGAAGGTTAGTCACGTTTGTTGTTTTGTAGTGTCTTGTTTGCTGTTTTCATTAAAAGTATGATTAATCACCAATCCGCATCTTGGTCCGATCCATGCTCCTCCTCGTCTGAGGAGGAGAACAACAATGACTGCCTTTACAATCTGTAGTTTAAACTACCCATGTCTACAGTGTAGAGGTCACAAACCACAACAAGCCGTCTGAAACTGTTCTGCAGTCATCGCAATAATTATCCTCCGTGTGACTGACACAAGTTGCAATGTTGGAAAAAGATTAAGGCGTAGCGATTGAGACAGTTTGCAGACTCTCACAAGAGAAGTGCTCGTTGTACTAGATTGAAAATAGTATTTCAATCAATACTTTATGCCACTGTGAGTTGGAGGCAGAATTTGACCAAGTATTTTTGTACAGAAGCACAACATTATTTTCTGTCAGTATTCTTCACATATGGTCAACCGGATTACAAACATCTACTTGTTCAAGGTTATTTACTCATAAACAACAGTCATCTGTACAGGCTACACTTATCCATACTCCCTACGCTCCCTCTGCCCTCTACCTCCACTCGTCTGCCCCTCTGTCCCTCTCTGTCTGTAATTAGTAATTAGTCTGGTTGGGACCTGCCCAGACCTCTACTGAAACAGCCCCTTGGCCTGGGAGTTTCCCTGGTGATTAATGTCTCAACCAATGTCAATCAAGTTTCAATAAAATGTATTTCATGAAACCCTTTTTACATCTGCAGTTGTAACAAAGTGCTATACAGATACCCAGCCTAAAACCCCAAAGAGCAAGCAATCCAGATGTAGAAGCATAGTGGCTAGGAAAAACTATCTAGAAAGGCAGGCTCCTAGGAAGAAACCTAGAGAGGAACCAGGCTCAGAGGGGTGGCCAGTCCTTTTCTGGCTGTGCCAGGTGGAGATTAAAGGCGTATAAGGCCATTTAGGCCAGATCTGTTCTTCAAGACGTTCAAACGTTCGTACATGACCAGGAGGTTCAAATAATATCCACAGTGGTTATAGAGGGTGTAGCAGTTTGACACCTCAGCTGTCTCGACCACTGTGTTGACCACTGTCTCGACCACTGTGTGTGTGTGTGTGTGTGCACGTGTTTGTTACAGCAGTGAATGTGTGTGCGACTGTGCGTGTATTTACCTGTGTCACCTCCATGTCCTCTTTGTTTTGTCATAGACCCCAGCTTGTTCCCACGTGTCCTTTCAGACAACACAGCTTATTGTCACAGAGACAGCAGGCTTCTCTGGCTAGCTCCAATCACAGGCCCCCAGCCCTAAAAAAAAAGACCGGATAAGTAATTTGAACCAGTCATGATATGAGAGTAGCTGATAGCGGCACTAGCGATAGCCCACTCACTCCACCCTGACTGACTCTGCATTGGGAATTACCCACATACAGGATGCACATTCCTAATAGCAAGTTGTATGTGGGACTTTTCATTTTGGTAAACCCCACATTTTTTCTTTAGACAAATCCAGGGCTTTCCAGCATCGTTAGAGACACAACATCTGTCAGATGTAGATGTAACATGACAAAAAACACTTTGAAGCTGAGTTTTCCTTCTTTTAAGGCAAGTATAAACATTAGTTGTTGTTATGTCAGTTAAGGAAACATATTGGCTATCGCTGTCATTAACAACAACCGTCTGTTTTTCGTGAAGGGGAGAGCTTGCTACTCTTGAGTGCTTGCTTGGTTGTGTTAAGGACTGAAAAAAACAGTAATTTTGAATTACATGTTCTCTGCCTGTTGCTTGTAACCAAGACATTTTAATGACAGATCGAAACTTCAGCTTATGAGACCTTGCTATGTGTTTTGAAGGTTTCCTACTGTATGCTGACTGAACAAGATTGAAAAGCAACTAGGAAACTAGGCCCTTTGAGAAATGTACTGGACCCAAATGCATTGGGTGCATAACCCATTAGGGCGTCCACCCACGGTGCTCAAAATGACAGAAATCGCATTTAGATTATGGTAATGCATTTTAACAGAACAGAACTCCTCTAACGAAGAGGCCGATAAAACATAATTTTCAAACATTTGCCAAAATGCAATTAGAGGAAAAACATCAATCTAAAACGGCCCCCCTGATGCAAGCCGTTCCATATGTGACAGAGATGAAAATAGAAAGAGGGGGAATTTAAAGATGCAACAACTAGGATGGGTTGCTAATATGACTAGAATTGTGCCTTTGGCTTCTGGATAACAAAAGAAAGTTGATATGAAAACCAATAGAACAAGAGAGAAATGGCATATGAGTAAGTCTAAGTTTCCCTTATAGTAAATTTTATATATACATTTGCCGAAATTATATAATAAATAATTCTAAATACTTCACCAGAGAGCATGCTGCAGAGGAATTGAGGATCATTTGCTTCTTTAAAAAAATAGCTGTGAATTGTTTCAAATCACAAGCTCGTAGGCCTACGATGGCTGTTTGGGAAGCCCACAATTTGTGCAGCGTGCGTGGCAATAGACCTAGCTGATTAGCTGTCAGTGAAAAGCATCTAAAATATGTCTGAAGATAATGTATCTTGAGTATAATTGAAAGTGTTGAGACAAGAAGAAGGGGAGGGGTGTGTGGCAATGATATAGGTGTGTCTCTCTCCAGAATGCATGCTCAACGAAGTCTGTTTTTTTACATCCATTGCAAATTATAATAGGTCCTCACAGTATTTGAAAAGTCTTTCCAATAACCTCCCCCTCTAATCAACAAGCCTAGGTGTGAAAGACCAAAATATAATGATCTCATGTTCCCATATATCCAGTGGAAACGTCATAAAATACCTGCACACTTTTTCCTTGCACAAAAAGTGTCGAGGCCCTGGATAAATTGTAAGCTTACCAAACTTGAAACTCACACGCCACCTAATGAAGTAATTGCCTATTGGTTAATTTGAAGCAAGGTAAGAAATCAAGTTTTATTAGTCACATGCGCCAAATACAACAGGTGTAGATCTTACAGTGAAATGCTTACTTATGAACCCCTAACCAACAATGTACATGTAGGTAGAGTTATTAAAGTGACTGCATAGATGACAACAGAGTAGCAGTGGTGTAAAGAGGGGGTGTAGTAGCTTTCTTTCCGCTTTACCATAGCCACTGCCCAAGCTTGAAGCGGGGTTGTTTCGTACGCATACAGTCCACACTCAAGGTTTCCAAACGGCCAAACATTCAATGAGATCCAGGGATATGGTGCAACAATTTTTTTTATTCTTATATCTAACAAAAAATGATTATCCAATCAAGTTAAAGCATAGATTACTTGATATGGGAAATACATAATATGATCTGTCTGTCTGTATGTATGTCTGTATGGTCAAAAAACTATACCGCTCCCGCGTCTAGCAAGGACTCCTTCCCCCGAAGGCCCAACTTCCTGCCTTTATCCTAACACACTTACCACAGTACAATGAATGGGCAAGAGGGGGGGGCCAAAAACTAAGTTACACTAACAACAAATTAATATATCTCAATCAGGTAAATATAAATCATAAAGGTATGTACCTAATATTTTATCATATACATTAATATTTCATATATTTACACAAATGTACATGGAGTTCGGTATGTTCAGTCTTTTATACAAATATGTCCAAATCGGCTCTAACGGGGTGAGGGTTGCACTGCAAATAGTCTGGGTAGCCATTTGACTAGATGTTCAGGAGTCTTAGAAGGGGTAGAAGCTGTTTAGAAGCCTCTTGGACCTAGACTTGGTGCTCCGGTACCGCTTGCTGTGCGGTAGCAGAGAGAGTCTATGACTAGGGTGGCTGGAGTCTTTGACAGTTTTTAGGGCCTTCCTCTGACACCACCTGGTATAGAGGTCCTGGATGGCAGGAAGCTTGGCCCCAGTGATGTACTGGGCCTTTTGCACTACCCTCTAGTGCCTTGCGGTCGGAGGCCGAGCAGTTGCCATACCAGCCAGTGAGGCAATCAGTTAGGATGCTCTTGATGACGCATCTGTAGAAAGTTTTGATGATCTGAGGACCCATGTCTAATCTTTAGTCTTTTCAGTCTCGGCCGCTCTTTCTCCGCCTCCTCTTCATGCAGATCACGGGGATCGAGGTCTGTTCCCGAGGAAGCGGTATATCCTTCGCGTCGTGCTCGTCAGAGTCATGAGAGGAATAAAAAGGATTCTGCAAGTCCGTGATGAGTAATCACAGTCCTGATGTCCAGAAGTTATTTTCGGTCATAAGAGACGGTAGCGGCAACATTATGTACAAAATAAGTAAAAAAATAAGGTGCAAATTAACGAACAATAAACAGAATCGGCTGGGGGCACGTAAAATGGTTGCCTTCTGCTCCGGCGCCATCTTAGTGCATGAGACATGCCTCATAATATGAAATAAAACCTTTCAGGTTTCAAACAATTAAGTAGGCCTATGTTTTGAAAATACATAGCTCACATTGTAAAGTGGTGGGTGACACGTTGCCTGTATTTAAATGCTGAATGGGAGCCGCGCTTCAATGACCAAATAAAATGAGTAACTCTTTTTAATCGTGGCCGTCAACTTTTGTTAATACGTCTTTGCATTTAGATGTGTTGCACAATGAATGGGCTTGATTTGATTTTGATTTATAAAAGGACATTTTACTCCAGTCGCAACCAGCTGAGGAGCTGCAGCAGAAATCCCGCAAAAAATAGGCTATGTGGGTGTGATAGTTGTGTTTTTATGAATAAGATAGGCATACATGACGACAAACGGAGATAGTCACGCCAATTTAAGTCCACTCAATTATGCAAATTAACCTGTGAACATGCTGGTCAAATGTGTTTCCAACAATGAATAAAAAGCATTATTTTGCAATGGGATAGATTTTTCTCCCGGTCAATTTGGCTGGCAACAATTTTATTTATCGGCTTTTAATTTGCTCCGAACCGACAAGGTGAATAATCTGTGGTTGTGCCTTTTGAGCAAGGCACTTCAACCAGTCAATCAAATGTATTTATTAAGCCCTTCTTACCCCAGCTGATGTCACAAAGTGCTGTACAGAAACCCAGCCTAAAACCCCAAACAGCAAGCAATGCAGGTGTAGAAGCACGGTGGCTAGGAAAAACTAAGCGTTACCTTTGCTGCGGAGGATAAGTTCATTAGAGTTACCAGCCTCAGAAATTGCAGGCCAAATAAATGCTTCAGAGTTCAACTAACAGACACATCTCAGAGGAGACTGTGTGAATCAGGCCTTCATGGTCAAATTGCTGCATAGAAACCACTACGAAAGGACACTAATAACAAGAAGAGACTTGCTTGAGCCAAGAAACACGAGCAATGGACATTAGACTGGTGGAAATCTGTCCTTTCCAAATGTGAGATTTTGGGCTCCAACCGCCTTGTCTTTGTGAGACGCAGAGTAGCATTTGGTACCCACCATGAAGCATAGAGGAGGTGGTGTGGGGGTGCTTTGCTGGTGACACTGTCTGTGATTTATTTAGAATTCAAGTTACACTTGACCAGTATCCCATCTGGTTTGGGCTTAGTGGGACTATCATTTGTTTTTCAACAGAACAATGACCCAACACACCTCCAGGCTGTGTAAGGGCTATTTGACCAAGAAGGAGAGTGATGGATTGCTGCATCAGATGACATTGGCCTCCACAATCACCCGACCTCAAGATGGTTTGGGATGAGTTGGACCGCAGAGTGAAGGAAAAGCAGCCAACCAGTGCTCAGCATATGTGGGAACTCCTTCAAGACTGTTGGAAAAGCATTCCAGGTGAAGCTGGTTGAGAGAATGCCAAGAGTGTGCAAAGCTGTCATCAAGGCATTTGTTAAACACTTTTTTTGGTTACCACATGATTCCATGTGTGTTATTTCATAGTTTTGATGTCTTCACTATTATTCTATAATGTAGAAAACATTTGACTGGTACTGTAAGTATTCATACCCCTGAGTCAATACATGTTAGATTTACCTTTGGCAGCGATTACAGCTTTGAGTCTTTCTGTGTAAGTCTCTAAGGGTTTTGTACACCTGCATTGTACACTATTTGCCCATTTATTCTTTATAAAATTATTCAAGCTCTGTCAAATTGGTTGTTTATCATTGCTAGACAACCATTTTCAAGTCTTGTCATAGATTTTCAAGGCGATTTAAGTCAAACTGTAACTAATCCACTCAGGAACATTCACTGTCATCTTGTTATGCAACTCCTGTGTAAATTTGGCCTTGTTTTAGGTTATTGTCCTGCTGAAAGGTGAATTCATCTCCCAGTATTTGGTGGAAAGCAGACCGAACCAGGTTTTCCTCTAGGATTTTGCCCGTGCTTAGCTCTGTTTAATTTCTTATCCTGAAAAAGTTACAACCATACCCATAAGATGATCCAGCCAGTACTATGCTTGAAAATATGGAGAGTCGTACTAAGTCATGTATTGGATTTGTCCCATACATAACACTTTGTATTCAGGAACAAAAGTTTGTTTTGACACACTTTCTTTTGCAGTGTTACTGTAATCCCTTGTTGCAAACAGGGTGCATGGTTTGGAATATTTTATTCTGTACCAGCTTCTTTTTTTCACTCTGTGAATTAGGCTAGTATTGTGGAGTACCTACAATGATGATGATCCATCATCAAATCAAATCAAAATCAAATCAAATGTATTTATATAGCCCTTCGTACATCAGCTGATATCTCAAAGTGCTGTGCAGAAACCCAGCCTAAACCCCTAACAGCAAGCAATGCAGGTGTAGAAGCACGGTGGCTAGGAAAAACTCCCTAGAAAAGCCAAAACCTAGGAAGAAACCTAGAGAGGAACCAGGCTATGAGGGGTGGCCAGTCCACTTCTGGCTGTGCCGGGTGGAGATTATAACAGAACATGGCCAAGATGTTCAAATGTTCATAAATGACCAGCATTGTCAAATAATAATAATCACAGTAGTTGTCGAGGGTGCAGCAAGCCAGCACCTCAGGAGTAAATGTCAGTTGGCTTTTCATAGCCGATCATTAAAAGTATCTCTACCGCTCCTGCGGTCTCTAGAGAGTTGAAAACAGCAGGTCTGGGACAGGTAGCACGTCCGGTGAACAGGTCAGGGTTCCATAGCCGCAGGCAGAACAGTTGAAACTGGAGCAGCAACACGGCCAGGTGGACTGGGGACAGCAAGGAGTCATCATGCCAGATCGTCCTGAGGCATGGTCCTAGGCCTCAGGTCCTCCGAGAGAGAGAAAGAAAGAGAGAAAGAGAGAATTAGAGAGAGCATACTTAAATTCACACAGGACACCGGATAAGACAGGAGAAGTACACCAGATATAACAAACTGACCCTAGCCCCCTGACACATAAACTACTGCAGCATAAATACTGGAGGCTGAGACACGAGGGATCAGGAGACACTGTGGCCCCATCCGATGATACCCCCGGACAGGGCCAAACAGGAAGGATATAACCCCACCCACTTTGCCAAAGCACAGCCCCCACACCACTAGAGGGATAACTTCAACCACCAACTTACCATCCTGAGACAAGGCCGAGTATAGCCCACAAAGATCTCCGCCACGGCACAACCCAAGCGGGGGCGCCAACCCAGACAGGAAGATCACGTCAGTGACTCAACCCACTCAAGTGACGCACCCCTCCTAGGGACGGCATGAAAGAGCACCAGTAAGCCAGTGACTCAGCCCCTGTAATAGGGTTAGAGGCAGTGAATCCCAGTGGAGAGAGGGGAACCGGCCAGGCAGAGACAGCAAGGGCGGTTCGTTGCTCCAGAGCCTTTCCGTTCACCTTCACACTCCTGGGCCAGACTACACTCAATCATAGGACCTACTGAAGAGATGAGTCTTCAGTAAAGACTTAAAGGTTGAGACCGAGTCTGCGTCTCTCACATGGGTAGGCAGACCATTCCATAAAAATGGAGATCTATAGGAGAAAGCCCTGCCTCCAGCTGTTTGCTTAGAAATCCTAGGGACAATTAGGAGGCCTGCGTCTTGTGACCGTAGCGTACGTGTTGGTATGTACGGCAGGACCAACTCGGAAAGATAGGTAGAAGCAAGCCCATGTAATGCTTTGTAGGTTAGCAGTAAAACCTTGAAATCAGTCCTTGCCTTAACAGGAAGCCAGTGTAGGGAGGCTAGCACTGGAGTAATATGATCAAATTTTGGGGTTCTTAGGTTAGCACTAACTGAAGTTATTTAGTGCTTTATCCGGGTAGCCGGAAAGTAGAGCATTGCAGTAGTCTAATCTAGAAGTAACAAAAGCATGGATTAATTTTTCTGCATCATTTTTGGACAGAAAATTTCTGATTTTTGCAATGTTACATAGATGGAAAAAAGCTGTCCTTGAAACAGTCTTCATATGTTCGTCAAAAGAGAGATCAGGGTCCAGAGTAACGCCGAGGTCCTTCACAGTTTTATTTGAGACGACTTTACAACCATCAATATTAATTGTCAGATTCAACAGAAGATCTCTTTGTTTCTTGGGACCTAGAACAAGCATCTCTGTTTTGTCCGAGTTTAAAAGTAGAATGTTTTCAGCCATACACTTCCTCATGTCTGAAACACAGGCTTCTAGCGAGGGCAATTTTGGGACTTCACCATGTTTCATTGAAATGTACAGCTGTGTGTCATCCGCATAGCAGTGAAAGTTAACATTATGTTTTCGAATGACATCCAAGAGGTAAAATATATAGTGAAAACAATAGCGGTCCTTAAACGGAACCTTGAGGAACACCGAAACGTACAGTTGATTTGTCAGAGGACAAACCATTCACAGAGACAAGCTGATATCTTTCCGACAGATAAGATCTAAACCAGGCCAGAACTTGTCCGTGTAGACCAATTTGGGTTTCCAATCTCTCCAAAAGAATGTGGTGATCGATGGTATCAAAGGCAGCACTAAGGTCTAGTAGCACGAGGACAGATAGAGAGCCTCGGGCTGACGCCATTAAAAGGTCATTTAAAAGGTCATTTCACAAGTGCAGTCTCAGTGCTATGATGGGGTCTAAAACCAGACTGAAGCATTTCATATACATTGTTTGTCTTCAGGAAGGCAGTGAGTTGCTGCGCAACAGCTTTTTCAAAAAAATGGAGGGGAATGGGATATTCGATATAGGCCGATAGTTTTTTATATTTTCTGGGTCAAGGTTTGGCTTTTTCAAGAGAGGCTTTATTACTGCCACTTTTAGTGAGTTTGGTACACATCCGGTGGATAGAGAGCCGTTTATTATGTTCAACATAGGAGGGCCAAGCACATGAAGCAGCTCTTTCAGTAGTTTATTTGGAATAGGATCCAGTATGCAGCATGAAGGTTTAGAGGCCATGATTATTTTCATCATTGTGTCAAGAGATATAGTACTAAAACACTTAAGTGTCTCTCCCGATCCTAGGTCCTGGCAGAGTTGTGCAGACTCAGGACAGCTGAGCTTTGGAGGAATACGCAGATTTAAAGAGGAGTCCGTAATTTGCTTTCTAATGATCATGATCTTTTCCTCAAAGAAGTTCATGAATGTATTACTGCTGAAGTGAAAGCCATCCTCACTTGGGGAATGCTGCTTTTTAGTTAGCTTTGCGACAGTATCAAAAATAAATTTAGGATTGTTCTTATTTTCCTCAATTAAGTTGGAAAAATAGGATGATCGAGCAGCAGTGAGGGCTCTTCGGTACTGCACGGTACTGTCTTTCCAAGCTAGTCGGAAGACTTCCAGTTGTGTGGCACCATTTCCGTTCCAATTTTCTGGAAGCTTGCTTTCAGAGCTCGGGTATTTTCTGTATACTAGTGAGCTAGTTTCTTATGAAAAATGTTTTTAGGGGTGCAACTGCATCTAGGGTATTGCGCAAGGTTAAATTGAGTTCCTCGGTTAGGTGGTTAACTGATTTTTGTCCTCTGATGTCCTTGGGTATGCAGAAGGAGTCTGGAAGGGCATCAAGGAATCTTTGTGTTGTCTGAGAATTTATAGCATGACTTTTGATGCTCCTTGGTTGGGGTCTGAGCAGATTATTTGTTGCGATTGCAAACGTAATAAAATGGTGGTCCGACAGTCCAGGATTATGAGGAAAAACATTAAGATCCACAACATTTATTCCATGGGACAAAACTAGGTCCAGAGTATGACTGTGGCAGTGAGTAGGTCCAGAGACATGTTGGACAAAACCCACTGAGTCAATGATGGCTCCGAAAGCCTTTTGGAGTGGGTCTGTGGACTTTTCCATGTGAATATTAAAATCACCCAAAATTAGAATATTATCTGCTATGACTACAAGGTCCGATAGGAATTCAGGGAACTCAGTGAGGAACGCTGTATATGGCCCAGGAGGCCTGTAAACAGTAGCTATAAAAAGTGATTGAGTAGGCTGCATAGATTTCATGACTAGAAGCTCAAAAGACAAAAACGTCTTTTTTTTTTTTGTAAATTGAAATTTGCTATCGTAAATGTTAGCAACACCTCCGCCTTTGCGGGATGCACGGGGGATATGGTCACTAGTGTAACCAGGAGGTGAGGCCTCATTTAACACAGTAAATTCATCAGGCTTAAGCCATGTTTCAGTCAGGCCAATCACATCAAGATTATGATCAGTGATTAGTTCATTGACTATAACTGCCTTTGAAGTGAGGGATCTAACATTAAGTAGCCCTATTTTGAGATGTGAGGTATCACGATCTCTTTCAATAATGGCAGGAATGGAGGAGGTCTTTATCCTAGTGAGATTGCTAAGGCGAACACCGCCATGTTTAGTTTTGCCCAACCTAGGTCGAGGCACAGACACAGTCTCAATGGGGATAACTAAGCTGACTACACTGACTATGCTAGTGGCAGACTCCACTAAGCTGGCAGGCTGGCTAACAGCCAGGCTTGGTCCTGTTTGTGGGTGAGTCCCAGAAAGAGGGCCAATTATCTACAAATTCTATCTTTTGGGAGGGGCAGAAAACAGTTTAACCAGCGATTGTGTTGTGAGACTCTGCTGTAGAGCTCATCACTCCCCCTATGGCCCCTCTCTGAGGGGGCCAGAGACAATTACTCGATGCCCACATCTTTCTAGCTGATTTACACGCTGAAGCTATGTTGCGCTTGGTGACCTCTAACTGTTTCATCCTAACATCGTTGGTGCCGACGTGGATAACAATATCTCTATACCCTCTACACTCGCCAGTTTTAGCTTTAGTCAGCACCATCTTCAGATTAGCCTTAACATCGGTAGCCCTGCCTCCTGGTAAACAGTGTATGATCGCTGGGTGATTCGTTTTAAGTCTAATACTGCGGGTAATGGAGTCGACCAAATGACTAGGGTTTTCAATTTGTCAGAGCTAATGGTGGGAGGCTTCGGCGTCTCAGACCCCGTAACGGGAGGAGTAGAGACAAGAGAAGGCTCGGCCTCAGACTCCGACTCGCTGCTTAATGGGGAAAACCGGTTGAAAGTTTGTCGGCTGAATGAGCGAAACCGGTTGAGCATTCCTACAGCATTTCCCTCCAGAAGCCATGAGAAAGTTGTCCGGCTGCGGGGACTGTGCCAGGGGATTTATACTACTATCTGTACTTACTGGTGGCACAGACGCTGTTTCATCCTTTCCTACACTGAAATTACCCTTGCCTAACGATTGCGTCTGAAGCTGGGCTTGCAGCACAGCTATCCTCGCCGTAAGGCGATCGTTCTCCTGTATATTATGAGTTCAGCGACTGCAATTAGAAGGCATCATGTTAATGTTACTACTTAGCTTCGGCTGTTGAAGGTGCTGACGAACCATGTCCAGATAAAGCGTTCGGAGTGAAAAAGTTGAATGAAAAAAAAGTTGAGGGAAAAACTAAAAATAAACAGTAATTAAAAAGTAAAAACCGTAAAGTTGTCAGGTAGCAAAGTAAGGTTGGCAACAAAACGCACAGCAACACGTCTGCAAGTAGTGACGTAAGTTTTCAAGTTGCTAGGTGCTGTTTGAAAAAAAAGTTGCCAGCGTAGTCTGAAAAGTTGCTAAAAAAAAGTAGCTAAATCTAGCAACAAAATTGCTAAATTGGCATCAGAGTTTTCTCCTATCACAGCCATTAAACTCGGTAAGGGTGTGTTTTAACTCTTAATCTGGTGTCATGACGTGCCCTGGGGGAAGGATCATAGACCCCCCCCCCATCCTCTCTCTCTCTCCCCACAGTTTTATGACTTAACGACAGGTCGTAAATATCTGGAAGGGACTCCCTTTGGACATGCAGTATTGAGGGAGCGAGAACAAACAGACTTAGCCAAACTCCTAATCCCCAAAATTTGAGAATTAAACAATATTTCTACTTTTGAGAATGTGGGAATGGTCCGTGGACACTTAAGGGACAGTTATGATGAGTGTGTTTCATTTGGTGGTCTCAAATGAAGGACAGGAAACACGCATAACTGTATCTCTTAAAGTGTACATTTCCCAGCTGTCAGGTTTATATCTAAATATTGTGAAATGTATGTGATTATACATTAAACTATTTGTGAAAAGATGTAATGTTATATTAACCTTCTAAATGAGAGTATGGATTTTCATATAAAGATGAACTAGTCAGTGGCCCCAGACATCACATTAGGCGTCATAGAACCGCCCCTTCTTCCACAGAGTATAAAACACCATCCTACAAAATATACATTAAGTCAGAGAACGCCGAGACAGAGTCCCCATGTTGGAATGGCTGTAATTCTATAGGCCAGGGAGACCATAAAGCTGTAGTTTTGGCTACATGGCTGGATATGGTTCAACTCTGAGACTATCGATCACTACAGAAGAAGAAGCAAATTCTAGACGACACAAATTACTAGTCTGCAGCTAGAAATTACGTACAGTGCCTTGCAAAAGTATTCATCCCCCTTGGCATTTTTCCTATTTTGTTGCATTACAACCTCTAATTTAATGTAATGGACATACACAAAATAGTCCAAATTGGTGAAGTGATTTTTTGTTGTTGATATATTACAAAGAAAATGTAATGGAAAAGTGGTGCGTGCATATGTATTCACCCCCTTTGCTATGAAGCCCCTAAATAAGATCTGGTGCAACCAATTACCTTCAGAAGTCACATAATTATTTAAATGAAGTCCACCTGTGTGCTATCTAAGTGTCACATGATCTCAGTATATATACACCTGTTCTGAAAGGCCCCAGAGTCTGCAACACCACTAAGCAAGGGGATCCACCAAGCAAGCGGCATCATGAAGACGAAGAGATCTCCAAACAGGTCAGGGACAAAGTTGAGGACTAGTACAGATCAGGGTAGGGTTATAAAAAAATATCTGAAACTTTGAACATCCTACGGAGCGTGGGGGTGGCAGCATCATGCTGTGGGGATGTTTTTCATCGGCAGGGACTGGGAAACTGGTCAGAATTTAAGGAATGATGGATGGGGCTAAATACAGGGATATTCTTGAGGGAAACCTGTTTCTGTCTTCCAAAAGATTTGAGACTGGGACGGAGGTTCACCTTCCAGCAGGACAATGACCCTAAGCATACTGCTAAAGCAACACTCGAGTAGTTTAAGAGGGAACATTTAAATGTCTTGAAATGGCCTAGTCAAAGCTCAGAACTCAATCCAATTTAGAATCTGTGGTATGACTTAAAAATTGCTGTACACCAGTGGAACCCATCCAACTTGAAGGAGCTGGAGCAGTTTTGCCTTAAAGAATGTGTAGAAATCCCTGTGTTTAGATGTGCCAAGCTTATAGGGACATACCCCAAGAGACTTGCAGCTGTAATTGCTGCAAAAGGTGGCTCTACAAGGTATTGACTTTGGGGGGTGAATAGCTATGCACACTCAAGTAAAAAAAAAAAAAATCTTATTTCTTGTTTGTTTCACAATAAAAAATATTTTGCATTTTCAAAGTGTTAGGCATGTTGTGTAAATCAAATGATACAACCCCCCCCAAAATGTCTTTATTTGAATTCCAAGTTGTAAGGCAAAAAAATAGGAAAAATGCCAAGGGGTGAATACTCAAGCCACTGTAACCCTGGTACGAGAATACCGCCAACCGCCGAAGCATCTATTCTATGAGAACATTTCCGAATGGTACTCTGAAGTATCCTTTCTAACCACGAAAGACACTGTGACTTCTGAGAAAGTTAACCAGAGACTCTGATGAACTCTACCGGATGATTGAGTGTTTTCAACGGAGAGACAACAACGGCAAACAGGCGTAAATATGTACATTGCAATTTCTTTCAGAATGAGCGGCCGTTCATGTGCAAAGTATTAGCATGTCCATGAGTACAATTATCCACTGTGTGTATTGAATCCATTTTGTCTTTCCCAGTTTCTCAGTCCACACCCCTTTCCTTTGTCTACCAAGCCGTCATATCGGCTTAGCCCACTAGGGACTTTTCTATCATTGTTAGTAACCAATATCTACTGTTTGTTTGTTATGCAATTCTGTGTGATTAGTTAGTAATTAAATAGTTTAACCAATTTGTATATCGCTGATTCATGACTTTGTCTCGGGTTCATGCAGATATCCAA
Source organism: Salvelinus alpinus (assembly GCF_045679555.1). Classification (NCBI taxonomy): domain Eukaryota; kingdom Metazoa; phylum Chordata; class Actinopteri; order Salmoniformes; family Salmonidae; genus Salvelinus; species Salvelinus alpinus. The sequence goes on from NC_092110.1 coordinate 275,554, forward strand.
GGGTTTGCGACGTTCATTAATTAGAACTGTTGAGGTAATACTAATACATGAATGAGCGTGACTAATCGATCAGATATTAATATCTGAAGAGTTATATTCTGAAAATTATAGCTCTGTAAACTTCCATCTTTTCTGTGGTCCCCGGCTTCCTAGTTAATTAATGTTTACATGATTTGTTTAATCACGTAATAATTAAACCTAGAGAACTGATTTGATATAAATATGTCTTCACATTTAATGATAGTCCAGACACGTCACTGGGTTAAGTCAAGGTTTATCTATTAATCTTGTTGCACCAAAACCTAGTTTTAAATGAATCCTAGTTCAATTAAATCCTTCCTCTAATCTAAGTTTAGTTTTCACTTTAAACCTAGATTAATTTTAAGCCGGTTGCTCAATGAATTGAACAAATATAAACTTAGATTGGAGATTCATTCTAAACTGCCACTTGAGGTGGTTTAACTGATAAAAGGGCAGCATGTGGAGAGACCAAAATGTGCCCAGTTTGAACAACAATTGAATTGGGGTGTATGATATGCCCAGCCTTGGTACAAATGATGATGTTATGCAACATGCTGTAACGGGCCTGATAACGGTAACATTGTAGCATTAACGTTGGTTTTAACGTGCATTGTAGGCATTGATATTCACCAGTTATTTATGCTTACTAAATATTGATGGGTCAAGTTGTCCGTCGTCTTCATAGGGGTTATGGAGAGGGGCAAACTGCTGGGGAATCATCTCGCATATCTTCTGGGTGATAGGATCAATTCCCTTGGATGGAGGCCCCCCTCCGGCTCTGGTCTGAAATAGCCCCCGCCTCTCCTCCGCTGCATCCTTTTTGGCTTTGGCTTTCTTTTTTTCCCCCCAGCATGCTTTCATCCTATTTGGGTCCCTCTTCTCTTTAATCCGTGTCGATCCGTTACGTTTCTTGCATAAAAAGGCCCAGGTGTCTTCCTTCTTTTTGACAGATGTCTTTCTTTTTATCTTCCAGTACCTTACTAAATTCCTCCATCAGCTCTGAAAATAGTTTTTTTTTTTATAAGTGGAGAAATTTGAACAACTTTGACGTGCCATGATCAGGTGGCTAGCGGACAAATAATAAATGACTAAATAACGTTAAGTAATGACAATAAATAATATTGTATGCGAGCTACCTTGGTTTATAAACTAGCTAGCTACAGTAGCTAACAAATTTGTTTTCTGTCTAGTACTGGCAAATAATGGATTTTATTTACAATCAGCCAACCCATGAGAACCTTTCACGATGGAGTTGCAGTAGTTCTAACTTTACCTTGTTATTATTTTATCAAGGAACAGCAACTTTGTGGCCTCAATTGACAAGTAGGCTAGCTACTTTGTTTCAACTCATGAAATAACTTATATATTGGTGTAACATGTCACTAATCATAGTTTAAAACTGTTAATGATAGATTTACTGATCCAGATTTAAAATTAAGTGGTGCAACACATCTCAGATTAATTATATACCTAGATTTACAAAACTTAGATTAGCTCTAATCCTAGATTAATTTAAACCATGTTGGTGCAACCCACCCTGACTGTTTTGCCCTCATGGTGAAATCCCTGAGCGGTTTCCTCCCTGAATTATGGGAGGACGCTTTGTAGTGACTGGGTGCATTGATACAGTATCCAAAGTGTAATTAATAACTTCACCATGTTGAAAGGGACATTCAATGTCTGTTTTTTTTTTCTGTTTTTTTTTCACTTTGACGTTATGGGATATTGTGTGTAAGCCAATGATATTTTTGGGTGTAATTTTAATACATTTTAAATTCAGGCTGTTACACAAAATGTGGACGAGTCAAGGGGTGCCAATACTTTCTGAAGTCACTGTAAATTACTAAAATTATTCCTTTCTAATTGTATGTTGGAATGATTCATAAATCTTAGCTCTTAATTGCCTTATTTCGCAGTCAAGCCAAGGTCATGAGTTATCATAGCTGTTAAGGCAGACCATTGACATTACTAAATGTTTTGGTTCACCCTTTTAGAATTTAGACTCCTTTGAGATGTTTAGTCTTGTACAATAAGTCATTTTTCTTAATTTGGATGAATCCCATTGAGAAAATGCAAGGTAGAACCAATCCAAACATTCTACATGTTGTGAATGTGCCTCTAACTTCCAAAATATGTAGGGCTGCTCTTCCCTCAGTAGGCTAGCTCATCCCCTTGGTAGCAATGGACCTCAGATGGCCCATAAAGAGTCACGGCGACCTGTGCATGTACCAATATGCAATAAAGCAGAACAACAAGTCCCTGGCATTTATTGTCAAGTTTATTGTTGGCAGAGCTCACTGACAGATCTGGGAAAAGTTTACAGGAATGGTTTTATTAGACCTGCTATTGTTGCTAGCAGGGACGGTTGATGGGAAGAAGTTTTGGCTATTGTTAAACACCCGCTGATGGATGAGAAGAAGCTGGAGTTCAAAGCATGAAGAGACACGTATTGGTTCAGGGCCAGTATTTAGCCCATAAAGTGTCTCAGAGTAGGAGTGCTGATGATCTAGGATCAGTTGTGCCTTTTTAGATCATAATGAATCAGATTATTATAAACAAGGGACGACCTGATCCTAGTAGCACTCCTACTCTGAGAAGCTTGATAAATACAGGCTCAGGTCTTAACAATGCCATGGGTTTGGGCCAACACAGCCTGGACTGCCACTGACCCACATCTGAAGTAGTCGTTGTCCCCCAGACCCCCCAAAAAATGTGTTTCCCCTCAATATATTGTGCCATGTTGGACCCAAGCCACATGGTTGTGTCGCTCAGGAACACCACAGGGCAGAGGATGTTCGCCAAATGTCTTAAACACATGACAAGAGCAATTTAGTGTGATCTTAGACTTGGCACTCTCCCTGGCGAAACAGGGTGCGAGTCCACACACTTGAAGACTAGCTGCAGATTAATTTAATACTTGGTTTTTAATACTTGATACTTTCCAAGTCAGCATGCAATTTATTGAATCAGGTTGCCAGCATATATAAAAATCACATTTAACGCACCAACAAATATTTGCCTTGGCCGACATAATTATCTTGAAATTTCAGATGACAGCCCCATCTCAGTGCTTGCGCTCATTTAAATATTGGATCCAAGTTGTAAATAAATGGCTCGACATAGTCGTGATAGCAAAGGAAGACATCATTCTGTCAGCTTGGGTTGCTTCAATGAGAGGTGGTCTTAAGGCCTACAGCTTGTTCTTGAACATGTCGTTCGGTTACACATTGTACACTGTTTTTCCTGACCTTGTTCTATTAGCTCCCTATTGTTTTGGCATCTAAAATTATGCCCAATATTCTGAACGTTCTTGTAATTTCCCTAAGACTCCATCGAATTAAATGTATTGTCTTCTCAAATGCAATTGCATTAAAAAGTCCTGTGGATGTTTATTATACCTTGTCAGGGTTGTAACTAGATTGCTTTTGTCAGTGACCTCTGATATACAGTGCCTTCAGAAAGTTCACACACTCCTTGACTTTTTCCACATTTTGTTATGTTACAGCCCTGCTTTTAAAATGGACCTGATCTCTGTACCCCACACATACAATTATCTGTAAGGTCCCTTAGTCGAGCAATGAATTTCAGATTCAACCTCAAAGACCAGGGATGTCTTCCAATGCCTCGCAAAGAAGGGCAACTATTGATAGATTTTTTTTTAAAGAAGCTAATATTAAACATTCCTTTGAGCATGGTGAAGTAATTATGTCTAGCAATGATCAACAACCAATTTGACAGAGCTTGAATATTTTTTTATGGGCAGATGTTGCACAATTAATCTGTGGAAAGCTCTTAGAGACTTACCCAGAAAGACTCACAGCTGTAATCGCTGCCAAAGGAGCTTCCACAAAGTATTGACTCGGGATATTTCTTTATTTAATTTTCAATAGGTTTTCAAAATGTATAAATCATGTTTTCACTTTGTCATTATGCGGTATTGTATGTAGATGGGTGAGAAATTATCTATTTAATCCATTTTGAATTCAGGCTGTAACACAACAAAATGTGGAATAAGTCAAGGGGCATAAATACTTTGAAGGCACAGTTCAATTGAATTCCATTTTATTCCGTTTTTTTCTGTGAACTTAATGCCCACATTGCACAGTTTCTCTAGAGATAAATCAGATCAAGCCCTAACTGTGTGATGGAGTTGTAGTTTCCAACAGGCCAAAATATTCTACATAGAAAACATGGTAATTAACTACACTAACCATAATCCATTGCACTCCTACGTTTACGCCTGCTACATAAGAGACAGAAGAATGCGCAATCGAGAGTTGCTTTGCGAGGTATCTCTACCTGAAAATATATGATCTAAGTGATTAATAGTTGGTATTCAAGCAGTAATAAAATTAAGCCTTATTTACTTTTCCTAAAATTGTGATTTTGTCAGACAGCATAGACAGCAGCTCTATAGAGATGAGATGATTTGGAATGAAATAATAAAGTCATCAAATAAAACATGTAATATGCACAACAACTGAGACATTTTATTAAAGTAAAGTAATGTTAATAAATGATGGTTAAGTGATAAGCAGTAAAGGGCAGTCACTACCATCATCAACCCAACTGACCTCAAAAAGCACTAATTGCTCAGCATAGTTTTATCAATATCATGGAAGTCATTATATTAGGTGAAATTGCAACTCAAAACATAATTCCCTGGGGACTTCTTGACGAGAAGTAGGTTGCTCAGTGCAGTCAAGCAACAACAACAAAAATACACAATTTTAGAATGTAACTGGCTGTTACTACAATTTCAGGTAAAAACAAAAAAATATGTAAAATATCTGCTTAAAAACTATTGCTCTGCTATTATTTTTTTTGTGTTGGCTCAACTAGACAATTGTGTTTACACTGCCCTGCTTAGAGGGGGGCAAGTGTCGTGCGGTACATCTTGAGGTAGCGGTCGATGTGACAAGTTTGTTATGTTTAGGTATTTTTGCAAAAATTCTACTAAGTGTGAAGGTCCTCTAATTTACCTGCCCCTCAGCTCTTTTCTCTCTCTTCCTCCTCTTGCTCTATTTCTCCCTCTCTCTTTCCCTCTTCTACTCCCTTCCTCTCTCTTCCTCCTCAGTGAAGTTTCAGTGATATGTCATGTCATAATCCTGACACAGCACTTCCTCTCAGTCCCTCTTCAGTTTCAGCTCATTCCTGCCCCTGGGCCATCACAATGTCTCTTTGGACAATGCCCGTCCTTGTTTGCATCACCCCCTCATTTCGGGAGTCCTGGCATCACTGCTCAGGAGGATGACGTCACTGGTACTGAATGGCCTGTCCTTGCCCTCTATTTCCCTGTCTGAAGGCCATGACTCCACCTCCAAATCGATCCCGCTCCAGAGTACAGGCCTCGGTGTAACGCTCATTCCTTCGACGATAAACACGAATCCGACCATCACCCCTGGCGAGACAAAACCGCGACTCGTCAGTGAAGAGCACTTTTTGCCAGTCCTGTCTGGTCCAGCGACGGGTGGGTTTGTGCCCATAGGCAACGTTGTTGCCGGTGAAGTCTGGTGATGACCTGCCTTACACAGGCCTACAAGCCGTCAGTCCAGCCTCTCTCAGCCGATTGTGGACAGTCTGAGCACTGATGGAGGGATTGTGCATTCCTGGTGTAACTCGAGTAGTTGTTGCCATCCTGTACCTGTCCCGCAGGTGTGATGTTCGGATGTACCAATCCTGTGCAGGTGTTGTTACACGTGGTCTGCCACTGCGAGGACGATCAGCTGTCCGTCCTGTCTCCCTGAAGAGCTGTCTTAGGCGTCTCACAGTACGGACATTGCAATTCATTGCCCTGGCCACATCTGCAGTCCTCATGCCTCCTTGCAGCAAAACGCGACTCGAGCATTTCCAGTCGGGCCTTCAGGGTTTTGTTGTCATTTTCTAACGTTGCGCACTGTTTCTCTATGTCCTGTATTCTGGCCTCGTGATCAACTGTCGTCTGCTCAACCTCATGCACCCTTCCCTTAGTTGCCTTCACAGTTTCAGCCAAAGTCCCAATACTCTGAGATATCAGCCAACCTTGTGTCCACCTTCTTGCTTAGTGAGTTTATGGCAGCAAGTATGTCACTTTGAGTAGGATCTGTGGGGAACTCTTGGAAGCTAGCCTCTACAGCTAACTCCTCGTGGGTCGGCGACATTGAAATTGGTTCGTTGTCTCATTCAAATTATCTTGTTTAGCGCCCCCTTTTTTGGTGCCTTTTCCCTTTGTCATATTTGTTTGAAGGTATAGGTTGTGAGAGGTTAAGATAAATACTCATTTGTTTCAAAATAGAGCAGAGCTCTAGCAAAGCACGTCTACTCCATAGCACGCTCTCTAGCGCCCCCATGCTCAGTTTGTTGCGCGCTGCATTGCGGTGCCATGTACCACGAGCAGCATTTGACCCAGAGGTTGTTATACTAGGTGTCTGGTTTGTGTTTTATAAATGTGCAATAAGCATAAAGCACAATTTAGGGAATTATATAAGTAACTCGTTTTATTTATGAGAAATAAGGTAGGCCTCTTAATTTCAACATCTGAACAAATTGAACGGGCAAACATTCTCTTCAAACAGTTGGAGATGGACCTTGTTATAGCTAGCAAATAGATCTAAATTGGCTAAACTTTAAATATGAAGATTAGTTGGCTACTCACTAGGAAGTGAGCTTGTGCTTAAGAGGTTATGGTACCGGTGTTCATTTTCTATAATGCCTGCTACAAGTTAGTCATTATTAGCGAACGTGCATTCTGCATGGTTCTGGTTAACAAAAAGAGCATTTTCATAAACAGACTTGAAAGGCAGATATCAGTGATTATTTTTATAAAATAATTACATTAGTGGGTGTTATGGTTGGAAGGTTTATATTTTGCCTAGGTATGCCCTGAATTCATTATATTAATGCTGACTGTTTGAAATGCAGTGTATTTTACCTTTAACACGTACGAACACACGGCTGTGATCAAGGTCGTTAGAACGTCTAGTTACGATTCACGCTACAGTCAGCGTTTGAGTGGGCCACTTTTTTTCACAAACATTTTGCACAAACACTCTAAACAATGTTATGTCCTCATTGTGAGCAGTTTATTTTTGGATGCAACATACAGAAGTAGCAACAGCATAACACAATTCTCATCCACATCTGAAAATGTCTTTCACCAAGTCCAGTCTTTGATGCCTAACCAAACCATTGTGTACCAAAACAGTTAGACAGAGAAAAAAAATGTTATTGGCCAAGTCCCTGGTATCCTTATCCGCTTCCTTGAAACAATGCTCCTTCCCATCGCTAACTTTTCTCTTTGTGACTTCTTTCCTCTTTCCTTTTCGTTCTTTCAACCATTTTGGTGAATGAGGTCAGATAAATGGCATTGGGGCTGGGAATGATGAAAGCATTCCCTGCTAACCGATGTAACGCTGTGTCGCTTCAGGAAATCCTGTGCTGCTGCCATGTTCCTGTAATACAGGAGGAAGAGAGGGGGTGATTGGGATAACAGTTTGGGATTATTCCCGTAATTGCTGTCTATGGGGCCCGGGTGAACCTTATCTTTGCCCGCCATTGTGTTTTTAATTCCTTTCATCGTGTCAGTTGATTTCTCTCCTCTGACATGGCTAAATGGCCTCTATTGTACATGACATCAAGTCAGTGCCTCGAGTAGGGTTGCAAAGTCCCAGTTGGAGGATTCCCGGAATCAGGAGGGAATAAGCAGGAAGTCCAAAATCCTCCAACCAGGATTTCTGGAAAACCAGGGTATTTATTGAAGTTCCTGGATTTTTCTCTGCAGTTAGTTACCAGAATAGATAGCCACTGTTCATGATTTATGTTATGTCGACCTGAAATGAACATGCTCTTAGTCGTGTAGGCTTTCAGCTATTTTGTTCAAGCTATTTTGTTCACTTTGCACGCAGGCCCAAAGAAATTATAGATTACAAGCTCGCCACCGGCCATATTAAAGTTAAGAAAGTGGTTAGTGGTCTTCCCTTTAAACTATCTACATTTGAATGGACTGTCTCTTCAACCCCATCTACATTTGAGTGGACGGTCTCTTTAAACCCATCTAATAACCTCTCTCTCTAGCATCTGGTCCAGTGGGATGCGGGAGACGCGGAGTGCCTGCTGCAGCTGGTGAAGGAGCTGATCCAGCAGTACCGCCAATACCAGTGCCAGCGTCTGCGCGAGAGCTCCCGGCTGCTCTTCGAGTACGATAGCCTGCTCAAGGACCCCAACTATTGCAGGAGCATGGAGATCTACACTGGGCACAAGAACAGCTGGGTATGCTACATGATACAGCCACATCAAAGGACATGGTTACAACCACTCAGAGTTGTGCACATTATGTGGCTCAGCATTCATCTTCGCTTTGTTTTAAATGTTTGTATACACACACACATTATTTTTAGAAGCTTTATATTGGTTTCATCTTATGGACAGACATGAGGCTATAGTTTCTCTGATTCTCTCAAACATTTGACTCCACATCTAAACCTCATCCTCCCGAGTGGCGCAGCAGTCTAAGGCACTGCATCTCGGTGCTAGAGGGGTCACTCAGACCCTGGTTCGATTACAAGCTGTATCACAACCGGCCGTGATCAGGAGTCCCATAGGGCGGCGCGCAATTGGCCTCCCGGCGCACAGTTGGCCCAGGGTTAGGGTTGGGACGGGGTAGGCCGTTATTGTAAATAAGAATTTGTTCTTAACTGACTTGCCTAGTTAAATAAAATCCTATCTAAACCCATAGAAACTGCAGCACCTAGACAGAATGGGGACATACTCCACCAGTTCAGCTAGCTCCAGGTTAGCAAATGAACAGCAGTGAGGTGAATGTCACTGACATGCCATGTGAAAAGGTGGATTATGCTAAGTGAGGATTCAACGCCCCAAGTTTTCCAGAGCAAGGACAAGCCATACAGTAGCTAGGTTATTTATCATCAATATGATTACTTAGTACCTGTCTTGACTGCATCAAAACAGGATAAGCTAGTTTAGCTAGCTAGGCTAATTGAGGCTGCATGCAGGCCTAACTTTTGCCACCACACAGAGGCTCTATGACTGTAGCCTATTGTCGCTTTGATGACTTACAAGCTACATACTACACCCGTGAAAAGCAAGAGCAGCAGCATAAATGATACACTTTCTCTCGCTCTTTCTCTAGCAGTCGCATTCAGGTCCTTCCAGACAAATCAGTTAAATTACACATACCCGAAACCTGTGACAATCATATCAGATCCAACCCGTGACATTATTTAGAATTCTGGATCCAGTCGGGTACAGGTGAATTTGTGGAGACGGCTGATCGTGGACTACAGGAGACAAGAGGGAGCATGCCCCCATCCACAACGACAGGGCTGCAGTGGAGAGGGTCAAAAGCTCCTTTGCTTGTACATCACTGAGGATCTGAAATAGTCCCACCACACTGACACCATTGTGAAGAAGGCGCAACACCTTCTACAGCCACAAACTTATACAGATGCACCATTGAGACCATTCTGTTGGGCTGCATCACCGCCTGATACGGCAACTACACCGCCTTCAACCGCATGGCTCTCCAGAGGTGGCGTCGTCAACCCAACGCATCACCTGGGGCACGCTGCCTACCCTCCAGGACATTTACAGCACTGTGTCAAAGGAAGGCCAAGAAGATAATCAAGGACCTCAGCCACCCCACCCACAATCTGTTGACTGCTACCTTATAGCAGACAGAGACGGTACAGGTGCGTCAAAGCTGTGACAGGGAGACTGAAAAAAGCTTCTACTGTATCTCCAGGCAATCAGACTGCCCTGCACCTTCAGTCTAATGCCCCATGTATACAGTCATTGAATGCTGGTCACCTCAGATTCAGTTTATACTGTTGTTTACTCACATCTTACACCGCTGCACCACTCGGGAGCCCCAAGTAGTCAATAAGTATTCAACTTTTTTTTTTAATGGCAAGCCTAAATAAGTTAAAGAGTAAAAATATACTTAACAAGTCACATAATAAGTTGCATTGAATAATAGCATTTAACATGATATTTAAATGACTACCCTATCTCTGTACCCCACACATACAGATAATTGTAAGGTCCCTCAATCCAGCAGTGAATTTGAAGCACAGATTCAATCACAAAGACCAGGGAGGTTTTCCAACGGTTCGCAACAAAGGGCACCTATGGGTAGTTTTCAAAAATAAAAACAGACATTGAATATCCCTTTGAGCATGGTGCAGTCATTAATTACACGTTGGATGGTGTATCAATGCACCCAGTCACTACAAAAATACATGATCCATTCCTAACTCAGTTGCCAGAGAGGAAGGAAACCGCTCAGCGATTTCACCATGAGGCCAATGGTGATTTTAAAACAGTTAGCGTTTAACGGCTGTGATGGGAGATAACTGAGGATGGATCAGCAACGTTGAAGTTACTCCACGATACTAACATAAATGAAAGAGTGAAAAGGAAGCCTGTACAGAAAAAAATATTCCAAAACATGCACCCTGTTTGCAATAAGGCAAAGTAACACTGCAAAAAATTGTGCAAATCAATGAACTTTGTCCTAATTACAAAGTGTTTTGTTTGCGGCAAATCCAACACATTACTGAGTACCACAAGCATGGTGATGACTGCATCATGTTATGGGTATGCTTGTCATTGGCAAGGACTTGGGACTTTTCGACAATAAAAAGAAACAGAACAGAGCTAAGCACAGGCAAAATGTTAGAGGAAAACCTAGATCAGTCTGCTTTTCCACAGACATTGGTAGACCGTCACCTTTCAGCAGAACAATTACATAAAACACAAGGCCAAATATACACTGGAGTTGCTTACCAAGACGACATTGAATGTTCATGTCACGATCGTCTTTAGGTGAAAGAGTGGACCAAGACGCAGCGTGATATAGATACATCTTCTATTTATTAGAGAAGATGAAACTAACACAAACTAGACAAACAACAAACGTGAAGCTACAAAACGAAAGTGCAGACACACGCTACTAACATCAAACATAGACAATTACCCACAACCTACCTAATGCTTATGGCTGCCTAAATATGACTCTCAATCAGAGACAACGATAGACAGCTGTCTCTAATTGAGAACCAATCCAGGCAACCATAGACTTACATAAACACCTACACTGAACACAACCCCATGAACTCTACAAAAAAAAACTAGACAATACACACACCCTAGACTAGACAAAAAACACACAAACATCCCCCATGTCACACCCTGACCTAACTAAAATAATAAAGAAAACAAAGATAACTAAGGCCAAGGCGTGACAGTTCATGAGTGGCTTAGTTTACCGTTTTGACTCACAGCTGTAATCGCTACCAAACGTGATTCTAACATGTATTGACTCAGGGGGTTGAGTACTTAGCTAATCAAGATTTTATGATTTAATTTCCATTAATAAAAAAATACAGTTTTAATTGTTCTTCGACTTTGATATTAGAGTATTTTGGGTCGATTGTTGACCAAAAAATTACAATTTAAATCCATTTAAATCTCACTTTGTAATCTCACATAAAATGTGGAAAAGGGTAAGGGGTGTGAATACTTTATTCTCAACATAGCCCATCCTAATATATCTACTACTGTACATACCATTTTCTTTCCAAATTATATACTGTCTATGCACACCATGTCTTTATATTCTTGATTTTGACACATACCCACTCTAATATACATGTACAGTTGAAGTCGGAAGTTTACATACACCTTAGCCAAATACATTTAAACTCAGTTTTTCACAATTCCTGACATTTAATCCTGGTAGAAATTCCCTGTTTTAGGTCAGTTAGGATTACCACTTGATTTTAGGAATGTGAAATGTCAGAATAATAGCAGAGAATTATTTATTTCAGCTTTTATTTCTTTCATCACATTCCCAATGGGTCAGAAGTTTACATACACTCAATTAGTATTTGGTAGCATTGCCTTTAAATTGTTTAACTTGGGTCAAACGTTTCGGGTAGCTTTCCACAAGCTTCCTACAATAAGTTGGGTGAATTTTGGCCCATTCCTCCTGACAGCTGGTGTAACTGAGTCAGGTTTGTAGGCCTCCTTGCTCCCACACGCTTTTTCAGTTCTGCCTACAAATTGTCTATGGGTTTGAGGTCAGGGCTTTGTGATGGCCACTCCAGTACCTTGACTTTGTTGTCGTTAAGCCATTTTGCCACAACTTTGGAAGTATGCTTGGGGTCATTGTCCGTTTGGAAGACCCATTTGCGACCAAGCTTTAACTTCCTGACTGATGTCTTGAGATGTTGCTTCAATATATCCACCTAATTTTACTTCCTCATGACGCCATCTATTTTGTGAAGTGCACCAGTCCCTCCTGCAGCAAAGCACCCCCACACCATGATGCTGCCACCCTGTGCTTCACGGTTGGGATGGTGTTCTTCAACTTGCAAGCATCTGCGTTTTTCCTCCGAACATAACGATGGTCATTATAGCCAACCAGTTCTATTTTTGTTTCATCAGACCAGAGGACATTAATCCAAAAAGTACGATCTTTGTCCCCATGTGCAGTTGCAAACCGTAGTCTGGCTTTTTTATGGACGTTTTGGAGCAGTGGCTTCTTCCTTGCTGAGCGGCCTTTCAGGTTATGTCGATATAGGACTCGTTTTACTGTGGATATAGATAATTGAGTACCCGTTTCCTCCAGCATCTTCACAGGGTCCTTTGCTGTTGTTCTGGGATTGATTTGCACTTTTCGCACCAAAGTACGTTCATCTCTAGGAGACAGAACGTGTCTGCTTCCTGAGCGGTATGACGGCTGCGTGGCTTGTGGAGTTCTACAAAAACAATCTGATGTCTTGGCTGATTTCTTTTGATTTTCCCATTGTCAAGCAAAGAGGCACTGAGTTTGAAAGTAGGCCGTGAAATACATCCACAGGTACACCTCCAATTGACTCAAATAATGTAAATTAGCCTATCAGAAGCTTCTAAAGCCATGACATCATTTTCTGGAATTTTCCAAGCTGTTTAAAGGCACAGTCAACTTCTGGCCCACTGGAATTGTGATACAGTGAATTATAAGTGAAAATAATCTGCCTGTAAACAATTGTTGGAAAAATGATGACCTAACCGACTTGCCAAAACTATAGGTTGTTAACAAGAAATTTGTGGAGTGGTTGAAAAACAAGTTTTAATGACTCCAACCTAAGTGTATGTAAACTTCCGACATCAACTGTATCTTCTCTGGATTGTTAAGTGGACCTGTTCTTTGATTTCTTGTTTAGATTTTTAGATTATTTGTGTTACATTTACATTCTACTGCACAGTTGGAATAAGAATACGAGTTTAGCTGCACCTGCTATAAGACCTGCATTTCTGTTATGCAACCAATAAACTTTGATTTGACACTCCCCACTCATATTGCGCAACTAACTAACCTACTACTGTTATAGGACAGAATGTCTTATAGATATGCCTTGATGGAAAAGAATGAACAAAAACAGTTGCACAGCTTGGAGGATTGCAGATTAGGTTTGCCTCTGAAGGATGTGGTGAGGGTTGGTGTGGGCAACAGACAATGATTATGTTTTAGATGGCTACATCTAGGCATTTTATTATCTGCATTATACATTTGAACATCCTTTGAATTGGAACAGTTGGTAACTGCATTGATCATTTCTCGTGTTTTTTTTTTGACTAGTAAATATTCAGAGGCTAAATTACTCAAAATCCAATGAACCTTTAGAGTTAGATAATCGTAAAATTAACTGCATTGAACATCCAAGGAGCAAATAGATCCCTAAAATCAGGAAATACATCTCCATCATTTGCCATAAAATAAGCATATTAAGACAAAGAAATTAGATTCAAACAGATATTCAAATCTCATTTGCAATCCACTCATCTTTAGCCATCCCTAATCATTCCCATGTAGTGCTCCTTTGTTGTTTCAGTATGACCTGTGTGTGTGTGTGTTATCCTGTGCGTGTGTGTTCTCCATCTGTACACGGTGTGATGTTCTTTTTCCTGTCTCTCGTGTTCCAGGCGGGGGAGTTCTCCGCTCGCTTCCTGCTCAAGCTCCCTGTGGATTTCAGCGACATCCCCATCTATCTCCTCAAGGTAACCAACCAACATCCCCTCCTTCATACATGTATTTGCATACACAGAAAGGAATACGAGTTTGTGCGAAGGCAAATTTTCACTGTGTCCTTTATGCATGCAGCACAGCGTATACAGGGTGTGTTCCAGATACCGAATATGAGTGTATTAGGGATGGGCATGAGTACTGTAAAACTAAACATGTTATATTGAGAGCTTGGTTAACTATCAGAAAAAATGTACGATTGAAAAATATGAATCGCAAATATTTTATGGCAAGCGCTTCTGTTTGGCTGAGGGGGGGCTGTTTCAGGCACATAGCAGGAAGTGGGCACTATCAGCATGGCGGCCAAACAGCGAGGTTTGGAAGTATTTTGATCAAACTAATGAAACTCATGTACAATGCAAACTATGCAATATCAAGCTCCCCTATCAGAGCACAACTAGCTCCATGAAAATCATATGCTTTTCAAGTACAAATACATTCTCAGAGGGGGACAAGCAGCAGCAATCTCACATCACATCTTTTGCTACTGCAAAGCGACCCTGTGACCCCACCAGAGCAGAGACGGATTCATGATTGATTCTCAAAAGGCACTTGTTTTTTATTGACTGAATATATACAGTATGGAGCAATTAGATTTGAGTTCATATTTAATTACCCAACCTACCTTTACATTGTCCTTTTGATTCCTAACATAAGGCTTCTAGAAGGTAGTGCACCTGCTGACGTTACCGCCTTTTTGAAGATTGTTCCGTGATATAATATTATCAAATTTCAATCAAATGTATTTATAAAGCCCTTCTTACATCAGCTGATGTCACAAAGGGCTGTACAGAAACCCAGCCTAAAACCCCAAACAGCAAGCAATGCAGGTGTAGAGGCACAGTGGCTAGGAAAAGCTCCCTAGAAAGGCTGAAACCTAGGAAGAAATCTAGAGAGGAACCAGGCTATGAGGGGTGGCCAGACCTCTTCTGGCTGTGCAGGGTGGAGATTATAACAGAACATGGCCAAGATGTTCAAATGTTCATAGATGACCAGCAGGGTCAAATAATAATAATCACAGTGGTTGTAGAGGGTGCAACAAGTCAGAACCTCAGGAGTAAATGCCAGTTGGCTTTTCATAGCCGATCATTGAGCGTATCTCTACCGCTCCTGCTGTCTCTAGAGACTTGAAAACAGCAGGTCTGGGACAAGGTAGCACGTCTGGTGAACAGGTCGAAGTTCCATAGCCGCAGGCAGAACAGTTGAAACTGGAGCAGCAGCATGACCAGGTGGACTGGGGACAGCAAGGAGTCATCAGGCCAGGTAGTCCTGAGGCATGGTCCAAGGGCTCAGGTCCTCCGAGAGAGAGAAAGAAGGAAAGAGAATTAGAGAGAGCGTACTTAAATTCACAAAGGACACTGGATAAGACAAGATAAATACTCCAGATATAATAGACTGACCCTTGCCCCCCGACACAAACTACTGCAGCATAAATACTGGAGGCTGAGACACGAGGGGTCAGGAGACACTGTGGCCCTGTCTGACGATACCCCGGACAGGGCCAAACAGGCAGGATAAACCCCACCCACGTTGCCAAAGCACAGCCCCCACACCACGAGAGGGATATCTTCAACCATCAACTTACTATCCTGAGACAAGGCCAAGTATAGCCCAAGAATATCTCCCCCACGGCACGAACCCAAGGGGGGGCACCAACCCGGACAGGAAGATCACATCAGTGACTCAACCCACTCAAATGACACACCCCTCCTAGGGACGTCATGGAAGAGCACCAGTAAGCCAGTGACTCAGCCCCTGTAATAGGGTTTGAGGCAGAGAATCCCAGTGGAGAGACGGGAACTGGCCAGGCAGAGACAGCAAGGGCGGTTTGTTGCTCCAGTGCCTTTCCGTTCACCTTCACACTCCTGAGCCAGACTACACTCAATCATAGGTCCTACTGAAGAGATGAGTCGTCAATAAAGACTTAAATGTCGAGACAGAGTCTGCGTCGCTCACATGGATAGGCAGACCATTTCATAAAAATTGAGCTCTATAGGAGAAAGTCCTGCCTCCAGCTGTTTGCTTCGAAATTCTAGGGACAGGAGGCCTGTGTCTTGTGACCAAAGTGTAGGTATGTACAGCAGAACCATTTCGGAAAGATGGGTAGGAGCAAGCCTATGTAATGCTTGTAGGTTAGCAGTAAAACCTTGAAATCAGCCCTAGCCTTAGCCTTAACAGGAAGCCAGTGTAGAGAGGCTAGCACTGGAGTAATATGATAACATTTTGGGGTTCTAGTCAAGATTCTAGCAACCGTGTTTAGCACTAACTGACGTTTATTTAGTGCTTTATCCGGGTAGCTGGAAAGTAGAGCATTGCAGTAGTCTAACCTAGAAGTGACAAAAGCATGGATTCATTTGTCTGCATTTTTGGACAAAGTTTCAGATTTATGCAATGTTACGTAGATGGAAAAAAGGCTGTCCTTGAAACAGTCTTGATATGTTCCTCAAAAGAGAGATCAGGGTCCAGAGTAACGCCGAGGTCCACAGTTTTATCTGAGACGACTGTACAACCATCAAGATTAATTGTCAGATTCAACAGAAGATCTCTTTGTTTCTTGGGACCTAGAACTAGCATCTCTGTTTTGTCAGAGTTTAAAAGTAGAACATTTGCCGCTATCCACTTCCTTATGTCTGAAACACAGGCTTCCAGGGAGGGCAATTTTGGGGCTTCAGCATGTTTCATCGAAATGTACAGATGTGTGTCGTCCGCAAAGCAGTGAAACTTAACATTATGTTCCCGAATGACATCACCAAGAGGTAAAATATATATTGAAAACAATAGTGGTCCTTAAACAGAGTCTTGAGAAACACCGAAATTCACAGTTGATTTGTCAGAGAACAAACCATCTACTGAGACGAACTGATATCTTTCCGACAGATAAGATCTAAACCAGGCAAAAACTTTGTAGACCAATTAGGGTTTCCAATCTCTCCAAAAGAATGTGATGATGTATAGTAAAAGCAGCACTAAGGTCTAGGAGCACGAGGACAGATGCAGAGCCTCGGTCTGACGCCATTAAAAGGTTATTTACCACCTTCACAAGTGCAGTCTCAGTGCTATGATCGGGTCTAAAACCAGACTGGAACGTTTCATATACATTGTTTGTCTTCAAGAAGGCAGAGTGAGTTGCTGCTTAACAGCTTTTTCAAAAAGTTTTGAGAGGAATGGGAGATTCAATATAGGCTTATTCGTTTTTTATATTTTCTGGGTCAAGGTTTGTCTTTTTCAAGAGATGCTTTATTTTTGCCACTTTTAGTGAGTTTGGTACACATCCGATGGATAGAGAGCCGTTTATTATGTTCAACATAGCAGGGCAAAGCACAGGAAGCAGCTCTTTCAGTAGTTTAGTTGGAATAGGGTCCACTATGCAGCTTGAAGGTTTAGAGGCCATAAGTATTTTCATCAATGTGTCAAGAGATATAGTACTAAAGAACTTGAGTGTCTCCCTTGATCCTAGGTCCTGGCAGAGTTGTGCAGACTCAGGACAACTGAGCTTTGGAGGAATACGCAGATTTAAAGAAGAGTCCATAATTTGCAATTTGCTTTATAATGATCATGATCTTTTCGTCAAAGAAGTTTATGAATTTATCACTGCTGAAGCGAAAGCCATCCTCTCTTGGGGAAATGCTGCTTTTTAGTTAGCTTTGCAACAGTTTAAAAAATACATTTTGGATTGTTCTTATTTTCCTCAACTAAGTTGGAAAAATAGGATGATCGAGCAGCAGTGAGAGCTCTTCGATATTGCACGGTACTGTCTTTCCAAGCTAGTCGGAAGACTTCCAGTTTGGTGTGGTGCCATTTCCGTTCCAATTTTCTGGAAGCTTGCTTCAGAGCTCGGGTATCTTCTGTATAGCAGTGAGCTAGTTTCTCATGACAAATGGTTTTTAGGGGTGTGACTGCATCTAGGGTATTACGCAAGGTTAAATTGAGTTCCTCAGTTCGGTGGTTAACTGATTTTTGTACTCTGACGTCCTTGGGCAGGTGGAGGGAGTCTGGAAGGGCATCTAGGAATCTTTGTGTTGTACGAGAATTTATTGCACGGCTTTTGATGATCCTTGGTTAAGGTCTGAGCAGATGATTTGTTGCGGTTGCAAATGTAATAAAATGGTGGTCCAATAGTCCAGGATTATGAGATATAACATTAAGCTCCACAAAATGTTATTCCACGGGACAAAACTAGGTCCAGAGACATGTTGGACAAAACCCACTGAGTTGATGATGGCTCCGAAAGCCTTTTGGAGTGGGTGAATATTAAAGTCACCAAAATGTTGAATATTATCTGCCATGACTACAAGGTCCGATAGGAATTCAGGGAACTCAATTAGGAATGCTGTATATGGCCCAGAAGGCTAGCTATAAAAAGTAATTAAGTAAGCTGCATAGATTTCATGACTAGAAGCTCAAAAGACAAAAACGCAGTCGTTATTTTCTAATTTTTTTAATTTGCTATTGTAAATGTTAGCGACACTTCTGCCTTTGCGGGATGCGTGGGGGATATGGTCACTATTGTAACCAGGAGGTGAGGCCTCATTTAACACAGTAAATTCATCATGCTTAAGCCATGTTTCAGCCGGGCCAATCACATCAAGATTATGATCAGTGATTAGTTCATTGACTGTAACTGCCTTGGAAGTGAGGGATCTAACATTAAGTAGCCCTATTATGAGATGGGAGATATCACAATCTCTTTCAATAATGACAGCAATCTCACTGGAATAAAGACCTCCTCCATTCCTAAGGCGAATACCACCATGTTTAGTTTTGCCCAACCTAGATCGAGGCACAGACATGGTATCAATGGGGATAGCTGAGCTGACTACACTGACTGTGCTAGTGGCAGACTCCCACTAAGCCTGGCCTGCATCCTATCTCATTGTGGTGCTAGGGGAGTTAGAGCCCTATGTTCATAGATAAGATGAGAGCACCCCTCCAGCTAGGATGGAGTCCGTCACTCCTCAACAGGCCTGGCTTGGTCCTGTTTGTGGGTGAGTCCCAGAAAGAAGGCCAATTATCTACAATTCTATCTTTTGGGAGGGGCAGAAAACATTTTTCAACCAGCGATTGAGTTGTGAGACTCTGCAGAGCTCATCACTCCCCCTAACTGGGAGGTGGCCAGAGACAATTGATGCCGACACATCTTTCTAGCTGATTTACACGCTGAAGCTATGTTACGCTTGGTGACCTCTGACTGTTTCATCCTAACATCGTTGGTGCCGACGTGGATAACAATATCTCTATACTCTCTACGCTCGCCAGTTTTAGCCTTAACCAGCACCATCTTCAGATTAGCCTTAACGTCGGTAGCCCTGCCCCCTGGTAAACAGTGTATGATCGCTGGATGATTCTTTTAAAGTCTAGTACTGCGGGTTTGTGGTCGCCAATGACTAGGGTTTTCAATTTGTCAGAGCTAATGGTGGGAGGCTTCGGCGTCTCTGACCCCGTAACGGTTAGGAGGAGGACACCAGAGAAGGCTCTGCCTCTGACTCCGACCTGTTACTTAATGGGGAGAACTGTTTGAAAGTTTATGTCGGCTGAATGAGCGACACCGGTTGAGCATTCCTACAGCATTTCCCTCCAGAAGCCATGAGAAAGTTGTCCGGCTGCGGGGACTGTGCGAGGGGATTTATACTACCATCTGTACTTACTGGTGGCACAGACGCTGTTTCATCCTTTCCTACACTTAAATTACCCTTGCTTAACGATTGCGTCTGAAGCTGGGCTTGCAGCACAGCTATCCTCTCCTGTATATTATGAGTACAGTGAAGGCATAATGTGAATGTTAGTACTTAGCTTCGGCTGGTCGAGGTCCTGACGAACCACGTCCAGATAAAGCGTACGGGATGAAAAAAGTTGAGCGAGGGGGGGGGAATACAAATATAAAACCGTAATTAAAAAGTAAAAACCGTAAAAACTTTACAGGTAGCAAAGTAAGGTTAGCAACAAAATGCACAGCAGCATGTAAACAAGTATACAAGTTGTGACCGGAAATTACGCAAAATTATATAAGCAGTTGATATTACGGCTTCAGTAAATTTATCTTAAATGGCACTTGTTTTTTAATTGACTAATATATATATATATGTATATATATGTATATGTATATATATATATATATATATACACAGTGGGGCAAAAAAGTATTTAGTCAGCCAACAATTGTGCAAGTTCTCCCACTTAAAAAGATGAGAGAGGCCTGTAATTTTCATCATAGGTACACTTCAACTATGACAGACAAATGAGAAGAAAAAAATCCAGAAAATCACATTGTAGGAATCACATTTTTTATGAATTTATTTGCAAATTATGGTGGAAAATAAGTATTTGGTCACCTACAAACAAGCAAGATTTCTGGCTTGATCGAACATCTCTGGAGAGACCTGAAAATAGCTGTGCAGCGACGTTCCCCATCCAACCTGAAAGAGCTTGAGAGGATCTGCAGAGAAGAATGGGAGACACTCCCCAAATAAAAGTGTGCCAAGATTTTAGCGTCAGGCTGTAATTGCTGCCAAGGTGCTTCAACAAAGTACTGAGTAAAGGGTCTGAATGGTTATGTAAATGTAATATTTGCTTTTTATTTTTATAAATGTGCATAAATGTCTCAAAAACTGTTTTTGCTTTGTCGTTATGAGGTATTGTGTGTCGATTGATGAGGGGGGGAAAACAAATCAATTTTAGAATAAGCCTGTAACGTAACAAAATGTGGAAAAAGTCAAGGGGTCTGAATCCCTTCCCTATGCACTGTATATGGGCAATTAAGAATTGTTATCTGTAAAGGTTATGGTAAATTAGGCATTGTTGTGCTCTGTTGGCATATAGATGAATGCGCTCATATTTTTTCCGGTGCAGGCTTTTTTTAGGGGGTGGGGGGGGCGGGGGGGGGGATCATCCAAGTACTTAAAAGTAAAAAATATCAAATGCCCATTTGTCTTTGATCCGTGTGTGTACATGCACGTGTATGGTTTCAAACTGTGTGTTTTAGATCTGTGTGTAGGAATGTGTGTCCTTAATCTGTATGTTTCTATTCAACGTGTGTGTGTGTGTGTGTGTGTGTGTGTGTGTGTGTGTGTGTGTGTGTGTGTGTGTGTGTGTGTGTGTGTGTGTGTGTGTGTGTGTGTTCAGTAAGTGTGCGCGCAGCCTTGTACACATACAGCCACTGGTCGCCGGGGCTGTGAGTTGACTAATCAACAGCCCGTCACTTCCTATCAGCTTTAATTTATGTGATATCTGCAGGCTGTGCAGACCAAGCTCTCTCTCCCTCCCTCTCGCTCCCTCCCTCTCGCTCGCTCAGTCTTTTCGCTGCATGTGGTTGTGCTGCTAGGCTTTGGGAGGCCCGGCCTTTTCCAGCCTGCGCTGTGTTTGTGAGGGGAAATGATGGTTAACATAAGGAAAACAGCAGCAGTCATTGGCATCACAGGCCTTTCGTCCCTCATGTCTCTCGTCCCTCATGCCTCTCAGCACTGAATCACACCAGCCTCTCTGTAAAGAGTTAGTAGACTCTTTTAGTGGACTGTCTGTCTACAGATGCATTATTATATACACTGAAGTCCATAGACGTGGTCCTGTGTGGCTAAGTTGGTTGTGCAACGTATTTGCACGTCAGGATCGTTGGTTTGATTCCCGCTGGGGCCACCCATACTAAAATGTATACATGTACTACTCTAAGTCGCTTTGGTAAAACTGTCTGCTAAATGGCACATATTATTAAATGAAGTGTGGGAGAACATTGTTGGGTCATTGGTGTCAGACATTTAGGTTCATGCCTAGTTTTTAAAAGCCATTGTCTGTGTCCCGAGGTGGACGCGGAAAATTACATTTTTATGTTAGCTGTCACTTGACTGTCTAGATTTCCCCCTGGAGATGTCCACAAGCCAGGTAGGCACGTCAACACAATGTGAGCCCTGTGGGAAGGCGTTTTGTAGGCACTAACATAGCATTATCAACAACAACAAAAATGTATCAACGAAGCTGTTGATAAGAAAATAGGTTCTGCATTGAGTCAGGTCCCTGTCTGCACAATCATACCATGTTTATAGTCACTCACACTTATAAACACACAAAGACAAGCGCACACACACACACACACACACACACACACACACACACACACACACACACACACACACACACACACACATCGCTGTGTTAAATCAGTTCGCCCATTCAGACCTTTCCATGTTCAAGTAGGATATGTAGAGTTATTAAGGGACCACTGGAAAAATCAGGAAGAGCATCCACGTAGACGGGAAGTGTTGAAAAGACACCTCGTCCGCCCACGCATCCCAAAGGAACGGGGCTTTGTGATTTTCGCCACACGAGCACAGAGGAGGTTTGGAGCGGAAATGTACCGCAGACCAACAACCTCATTTCTCAGATGCATTGCAGTTGTTTTAATTGTGGTTTTCTTCTTCTCTATAAAGAACTATTTTCCCAAGCAAGCCACTGCAGCTTTGTACAGTGTAACAATTGGACAACTGAATTTACCGCCATATATTTATTAGGAACTCACTTGTAGACTGCACAATGTTACAGTTGTGGAATAGTCAATGTTACAATGCACACTCACAAGACTATACAGTATATACAGTCGTGGCCAAAAGTTTTGAGAATGACACAAATATTAATTTCCTCAAAGTTTGCTGCTTCAGTGTCTTTAGATATTTTTGTCAGATGTTACTATGGAATAGTGAAGTATAATTACAAGCATTTCATAAGTGTCAAAGGCTTTTATTGACAATTACATGAAGTTGATGCAAAGAGTCAATATTTGCAGTGTTGACCCTTCTTTTTCAAGACCTCTGCAATCCGCCCTGACATGCTGTCAATTAACTTCTGGGCCACATCCTGACTGATGGCAGACCATTCTTGCATAATCAATGCTTGGAGTTTGTCAGAATTTGTGGGGTTTTGTTTGTCCTCCCTCCACTTGAGGATTGACCACAAGTTCTCAATGGGATTAAGGTCTGGGGAGTTTCCTGGCCATGTACCCAAAATATCGATGTTGTGTTCCCCTGAGCCACTTATCACTTTTGCCTTATGGCAAGGTGCTCCATCATGCTGGAAAAGGCATTGTTCGTCACCAAACTGTTCCTGGATGGTTGGGAGAAGTTGCTCTCGGAGGATGTGTTGGTACTAGTCTTTATTCATGGCTGTGTTCTTTGGCAAAATTGTGAGTGAGCCCACTCCCTTAGCTGAGAAGCAACCCCGTACATGAATGGTCTCAGGATGCTTTACTGTTGGCATGACACAGGACTGATGGTAGTGCTCACATTGTCTTCTCCGGACAAGCTTTTTTACGGATGCCCCAAACAATCGGAAAGGGGATTCATCAGAAAATATGACTTTAACCCAGTCCAGGCCATCCTCAAAGTCTTCGCCTCACTGTGCGTGCAGATGCACTCACACCTGCCTGCTGTCATACCTGAGCAAGCTCTGTACTGGTGGTGCCCCGATCCCGCAGCTGAATCAACTTTAGGAGACGGTCCTGGCGCTTGATGGATTTTCTTGGGCGCACTGAAGCTTTCTTCACAACAATTGAACCACTCTCCTTGAAGTTCTTGATGATCCAATAAATGGTTGATTTAGGTGCAATCTTACTGGCAGCAATATCCTTGCCTGTGAAGCCCTTTTTGTGCAAGCAATGATGACGGCACGTGTTTCCTTGCATGTAACCATGGTTGACAGAGGAAGAACTATGATTCCAAGCACCACCCTCCTTTTGAAGCTTCCAGTCTGTTATTCGAACTCAATCAGCATGACAGAGTGATCTCCAGCCTTGTCCTCGTCAACACTCACACCTGTGTTAACGAGAGAATCACTGACATGATGTCAGCTGGTCCTTTTGTGGCAGGGCTGAAATGCAGTGGGAATGTTTCTTTGGTATTCAGTTCATTTGCATGGCAAAAGGGACTTTGCAATTATTTGCACATCTTCTGATCACTCTTCATAACATTCTGGAGTATATGCAAATTGCCATCATACAAACTGAGGCAGCAGACTTTGTGAAAATTAATATTTGTGTCATTCTCAAAACTTTTGGCCACGACTGTACACACTATACACTACACTGACACTTTAACCCACACACATTCACAAACACACATACAGTACACACACACTTTTACACTCATCACATCACATGCCTCTGCTACTCTATTCTTTATTTTACTCTTATTATTATCTATCCTGATGCCTAGTCACTTTACCCTGCCTTCATGTACATATCTACCTCAAATACCTCGTGCCCTTGCCTGTTGACCTTCTACTCCTTGTATATAGCTTCATTCTTTGGTCTCTTTTTTGGTTTCTTGAGTAAGGCAGCTCCAAAATGCAGGTGTTTCAGCCTAGCACAGTGCTTTCTGTGATGGTGGTGGGGTAACCAGCGGAAAATGCGTAGTGTAGGGGCTGTCTAGTTTCTCCGTGATTGGCTTAGTGTTCTGTCACTCATGGGGACACTACGTCACCACAGAATCTACAGGGAGAGCTCGAACATTCAAGCCCCTTGGGTGCTGCCATAGAGTTACATTAGAATGAGCTCCGACTGGGAAAATAAGTTTTGAATGGTCATCCAACTCGGAATTTATGACATCAAGCCTATCAACTCCCGAGATTAGGCTGGTGTAACTGATGTGAAATGGCTAGCTAGTTAGCGGGGTGTGCGCTAATAGCGTTTCAAACGTCACTCGCTCTGAGACTTGGAGTGGTTGTTCCCCTTGCTCTGCAAGGGCCGCGGCTTTTGTGGAGCGATGGGTAATGCTGCTTCGAGGGTGGCTGTTGTCGATGTGTTCCTGGTTTGAGCCCAGGTAGGGGCGAGGAGAGGGACGGAAGCTATACTGTTACACTGGCAATACTAAAGTGCCTATAAGAACATCCAATAGTTAAAGGTATATGAAATAGAAATCGTATAGAGAGAAATTGTCTTCTAATAACTACAACCTAAAACTTCTTACCTGGGAATATTGAAGACTCCTGTTAATTAAAAGGAACCACCAGCTTTCATATGTTCTCATGTTCTGAGCAAGGAACTTAAACGTTAGCTTTTTTACATGGCACATATTGCACTTTTACTTTCTTCTCCAACACTTTGTCTTTGCATTATTTAAACCAAATTGAACATGTTTCATTTTATTTGAGGCTAAATTGATTTTATTGATGTATTATATTAAGTTAAAATAAGTGTTCATTCAGTATTGTTGTAATTGTCATTATTACAATTTCTTTTTTTATTAATCGGGATTTTTTTGGTCCTCCAATAATCGGTATCGGCGTTGAAAAATCATAATCGGTCGACCTTTAGTCCTTACCGATGCCAAGCATACCCATAACCTGATGCAGTCACGACGATGCTTAAAAATATGAAGAGTGGTACTCAGTGATGTGTTGTGTTGGATTTGCCAAAATTCATAATGCTTTGTATTCAGGACATGAAGTTAATTTCTTTGCCAACTTTTTTGGCAGTTTTACTTTAGTGCCTTATTGCAAACATGATGCATGTATTGTAATATTGGCTGACTGTCTATTCACAGACTCATCTTATCAATGGAAATAAATACTGTAAAATGTATATACAGTGCATTTGGAATGTGTATAGACCTCTTGACTTGTTCCACATTTTGTTACATTACAGCCATATTCTGAAATTGATTAAATAAAACATTTCCTCATCA
Source organism: Salvelinus alpinus (assembly GCF_045679555.1). Taxonomy (NCBI): domain Eukaryota; kingdom Metazoa; phylum Chordata; class Actinopteri; order Salmoniformes; family Salmonidae; genus Salvelinus; species Salvelinus alpinus. The sequence continues at coordinate 301,303 of NC_092110.1, forward strand.
AGCTACACACAATACCCCATAATGACAAAGCGAAAACAGGTTTTTAGAATCTTCAGCAAATTTATAAAAACATTTAAAACATAAATACCTTATTTACATAAGTATTCAGACCCTTTGCTATGAGACTCGAAATTGAGCTCAGGTGCATCCTGTTTCCATTGATCATCCTTGATGTTTCTACAACTTGATTGGAGTCCACCTGTGGTAAATTCAATTGATTGGACATGATTTGTAAAAGCACACCTGTCTATATAAGGTCCCACAGTGCATGTCAGAGCAAAAACAAAGCCGTGAGGTCGAAGGAATTGTCCGGACAGCGCCGAGACAGGATTGTGTCGAGGCACAGATCCGGGGAAGGGTGCCAAAAAATGTCTGCAGCATTGAAGGTCCCCAAGAACACAGTGGCCTCCATCATTCTTAAATGGAAGAAGTTTGGAACCACAAACACTCTTCCTAGAGCTGGCCGCCCGGCCAAACTGAGCAATCGGGGGAGAAGGGCCTTGGTCAGGGAGGTGACCAATGACCCGGTCACTCTGACAGAGCTCCCGAGTTCCTCTGTGGAGATGGGAGAAACCTGCTCCAGAGCGTTCAGGACCTCAGACTGGGGCGAAGTTCACCTTCCAACAACCCTAAGCACACAGCCAAGACAACGTAGGAGTGGCTTAGGGACAAGTATCTGAATGTTCTTGAGTGGCCCAGCAAGAGCCCGGATTTGAACCCGAACTAACATCTCTAAAGAGACCTGAAAATAGCTGTGCAGCGACGATCCCCATCCAACCTGACAGAGCTTGAGAGGATCTGCAGAGAAGAATGGGAAAAATACAGGTGTGCCAAGCTTGTGGTGTCATACCCAAGAAGACTCGAGGCTGTAATTGCTTCCGAAGGTGCTTCAACAAAGTACTGACTAAAGGGTCTGAAAACTTATGTAAATGTTATATTTAATTATTTTAAATACATTTGTGAATATTTTTTTTGTCGTTATGGGTATTGTGTGTAGATTGAAGAAAAATAACTATTTAATCAATTTTAGAATGAGGCTGTAACGTAACAAAATGTGGAAAAAGTCAAGGGGTCTGAATATTTTCCGAAGTCACTGTATGCCTCAGCAAGAACACTTAGGTCGAATTATTTTCTGCTTTTTATTCTAGTTGTTTTTTTCTTTTCTATACCCCTGAAATTCCACAGGCTGCAGCTCAAAAGAGTAGGAGCAGGGTGAAGCGGAGCCTTGGGCTCCGGCCTTTTCTTTTCCAGCTTAATTTCTTCAACTTCACTAACTCGGTTATTTATGTACACACGTGTTTATTTTCCTGTATTTTGTATCTTTATTTTGCTCCTTTGTTATCGAAGTCCATGTATGAGCTAGACGTGAATTTAAATGTCCCAAAATATCCACCAAAAAGCAATGTTTGTATCCGAGAAAAAACTAACAAATCCCCCAAAATGCCTTTACAAAATAATGGGGGGGGTTAACAAGAGATGTTTGTTGTGATACAGCCTGACTTTAAAATGTATTAAATGTAGCTTTTGTGTCACTGGCCTACACACAATACCTCAAAATGTCAAAGTGGAACTATGTTTTTAGAAATGTTTACAAAAAGCTGAAATTTCTTGAGTCAATAAGTATTCAACCCCTTTGTTATGGCGAGTCTAAATAAATGTAGGAGTAAAAGTTTGTTAGATAAGTCGCAGAATAGACTCTGTGCAATACGCTGTGCAATAATAGTGTTTTTAAATGATTTTTGAATGACTACCTCATCGCTGTACCCCACACATACAATTATCTGTAAGGTCCCTCAGTCGAGCAGTGAACTTAGTCTTCAAGATGCAGTAGGGAAAACAGTGCTTTATTAACTGTAGTTTAAATTGTTTAAATTTTTCTTTTCAGAATAATTAGTCAAATTTGCATTAATTTATTATATTTTGCAAGTACTCAACAGATTTGATACAAAACAGATGCCTGAGAGCCATAGCTTTAAAAAGAAAATTGATACTTAATCCATCCATCTGTGTATTTACTGTACATAGCTTTGCTCAATGGCGTATAGCAACACAGTGCAGTAAATGTCATTTGAACATTCACCCTTTTCTTAAATGTTATTACCTTTATAAAGCACCCTTACACTTTTCAAAATGTATTCGTGATTTCTCAGTACCGCCTTTGAAGCACTGTTTTGCTAACCTTGCACCCATTGAAGATTCTTCAATCAATTGAGCCAACACAATAGTTATGATTAGGGAGAGATGCAAGCAACGGTCACAGCAAGAGGTTGTTTTTCGTTTAAAGCAGGGGCAGCATTTGTGGGCGTTCTTTACCAAAATTGTTTGATATTATCAACCTATGTATAACCTCCTCTCAATCTCCTACTTTTTGTTTTGATCCAGCCTGAATTTAAAATGTATTACATTTAGGTTTTGTGTCACTGGCCTACACACAATACCCCATAATGTCAAAGTGGAATTCAATTTTTATTTATTAATTCATTACAAATTAAAAGCTGCAATGTCTTGACTCAATAACTAATCCACCCGTTTGTTATGGCAAGCCTAAATAAGTTCAGGAAAACAAATTGGCTTAACAAGTCACAAGTTGCACGGACTCACTCTGTTTGCAATAATAGTGTTTAACATGATTTTTGAATGACTACATCATCTCTGTACCTCACACATGCAATTATCGGTGCCTCAGTCGAGCAGTGAATTTCAAACACAGATTCAACCAAAAAGACCAGAGAGGTTTTCCAATGCCTCACAAAGAAGGGCATCTATAGGTAGATGGGTAAAAATAAATAAAAAGCAGACATTGATTATCAATTTGCATGGTAAAGTTATTAATTACACTCTGGATGGTGTATCAATACACCCAGTCACTAGAAAGATACAGGCGTCCTAACTCAGTTGCTGGAGAGGAAGGAAACCGCTCAGGGATTTCACCCATGAGGCCAATGTTGACTTTAAAACAGTTGCAGCGTTTAATGGATGTGATAGGAGAAAACTGAGGAAGGATCAACAACATTGTAGTTACTCCACAATACTAACGTAATTGACAGAGTAAAAAGAAGGAAGCCTGTACAGAATAAAAAATATTCCAAAACATGCATTTTGCTTGCAATAAGGCACTAAAGTAAAACCGTAAAAAATTTCGCAAAGAAATTTACTTCATGTCCTATATACAAAATGTTATGTTTAGGGAAAATCCAACACATCACTGAGCACCACTGTTCATTTTTTCAAGAACTAATTGAGTTTTTTATGATGTAAGAAATGGAGTAGAGCTAAGTACAGGCAAAATCCTAGAGGAAAACCTGGTTCAGTCTGCTTTCCAACAGACACTGGGAGACAAATTCACCTTTCAGCAGGACAATAACCTTAAACAGAAGGCCCAAATACACACTGGAGTTTCTTACCAATACGGCATTGAATGTTTCCGAGTGGATTATTTACAGTTTGACTTAAATCGCCTTGAAAATCTATGACAAGACTTGAAAATGTCGAGCAATTATCAACAACCAACTAGACAGAGCTTGAAGAATTTTTTTAAGAATAATGTGCGAATATAGTGTACAATCCAGGTGTGCAAAGCTCTCAGACACACCGAGGAAGATTTAGAGCTGTAATCATTGCCAAAGGTTATTCTAACATGTATTGACTCAGGAGGTTGAAATACTCATGTGATAAAGATGTTTTTTTTTCTTCATAAATGTTTTACAAATGTAAAAAAAATCAAAAAAATCCACTTTTACATTACAGAGTATTATATGTAGATCGTTGGATCCATTTTAATCCCACCTTGTAACACAACGAAATGTGGGAAAAGTCAAGTGGTGTGAATACTTTCTGAAGGCACTGTGCGTTTCAAAGCGTGGCCTTCTCTAAATAGAACTAAAAACCTGTTTTCAACATACAGTACCACTCAAAAATGTGGACACACCTAATCATTTAAGGGTTTTTCTTTCTTTTATTATTTTCTACAATGTGGAATAATAGTGAAGACATCAAAACTATGAAATAACACATATGGAATCATGCAGCACTCCATCACTTTCCTTTTTGGTCAAATAGCCCTTACACAGCCTGGAAGTGTTGGGTCATGCCTTGAATTCTAAATAAATCACTTACAGTGTCACCAGAAAAGCACCATCACACCACCTCCTCCATGCTTCATGGTGGGAACCACACATGCGGAGATCATCTGTTCACTTACTCTGCGTCTCACAAAGACATGGCAGTTGGAACCAAAAATCTCAATCTCAAATGACAGATTTCCACTGGTCTAATGTCCTTTACTCATGTTTCTTGGCCCAAGCAAGTCTATTCTTCTTATTGGTGTCCTTTTCGTAGTGGTTTCTTTACAGCAATTCGAGCATGAAGGCCTGATTATCGCAGTCTCCTCTGAACAGTTGATGTTGAGTGTATGTTACTTGAACTCTGTGAAGCATTTATTTGGGCTGCAATCTGAGGTGAGGTTAACTCTAATGAACTTATCCTCTGCAGCGAGGTAACTCTGGGTCTTCCTTTCCTGTGGCGTCCCTCATGAGAGCCAGTTTCATCATAGCAGTTGATGGGTTTTGCGACTGCAATTGAAGAAACTTTCAAAGTTCTTGAAATGTTCTGCATTGACTGACCTTCATGTCTTAACCTGTCTGGGCCAGCGGAACTCCTCCCACATTCCACTGAAAAGGAAGAGCGGCAAATTCAAAGATTTTTTTTTGAAATATTTAACTTTCACACATTTTTTGCAACTATAGGGGGTGCTGTTCCGCATTAGCATTTTTTGGTCTCCAAATTAAACTGCCTCGTGCTCAATTCTTGATCGTACAATATGCATATTATTGTTATTATTGGATAGAAAACACTTTCTAGTTTCTATAGCCGTTGGAATTTTGTCTCTGAGTGGTACAGAACTACTTCTACAGCACTTTTCCTGACAGGGAGTCAGATTTCAGAAATGTTTACCCCTGATCTGGGATCGGTTTTAAGGTGCCAGTAGATGCTATAGAGAAACCGACACTGCCTACGTCTTCCTCTGGGTGTCAGTACGTCATCACGTTTTGAATGGAGTCGATTGCGCAATCAGAGCCACTATAAAACACGAAAACGTGCAAGTACCGCTCTCTTCCTGCATGCGTCTTGCGCAAAATGGACATCAGACCTGCCTCCTTCCAAATGGTTGTTTACACAGTGATATTTATCCGGTCATGTTTTTAGTCGTTATAGTTGTTAAAAACATCATAATGTAGTTAATTTGAACCGTTTTATAGCAATTTATATCCGTTTAGTGCGATTTTGAGGAATTTCTTTGTCGTGCACTCTGAAACTTTGGGCACGTTTCGGGGTCCCGTTCGATCGTTAGTGGATATTTCGAAGGACAGAGGACATCTATCGACCAAAAGAAGATTAGACCCAAGAAAGGATACATTGCCCAAGAATCTGATGGAAAATCACCTCATAGTAAGGAATATTTAATATGATAAATCGTTGTTCTGTCGAAATATTTTAAACGCATATTACGCCATTTTGTTTGTTATAGCTTCTCTTGGCGAACGCTGTATAAGAAAGTAAGGATAATTTTAGAAATGTAAATCAGCGATTGCATTAAGAACTAATTTGTCTTTCGATTCCTGTCAACCCTGTATTTTTTAGTCAAGTATATGATTAGCTTTCAATTAAACTAGATCACTCTGAAAGATGACATCCGACATTTTGAGGCTTGATTTCCTAGTATTTTCATTGTGTAACCACGGTTTTGTATGGCTAAATATGCACATTTTCGAACAAACTGTATATGTATGTTGTAAAATGATGTTACAGGAGTGTCATCGGAAGAATTCTGAGAAGGTTAGTGAAAAAATTAATATATTTTGGCGATGTTTACGTTATAGCTCTCTTTGGCTTGAATCGATGCTCTGGTAACGTTTTCACATGTGGTATGCTAACTTATCGATTTATTGTGTTTTCGCTGTAAAACGCTTAGAAAATCTGAAATATTGTCTGGAATCACAACATCTGGGTCTTTCCATTGCTATGCTTTGTCTATTCTTATGAAATGTTTTATTAAGAGTAAATTGGTCATACACGTTGCTCTCTATAGTAATTCTAGTCGTCTTGTGATGGTCGGTGCAATTGTAAACTGTGATTTCTACCTGAAATATGCACTTTTTTCTAACAAAACCTATCCTATACCATAAATATGTTATCAGACTGTCATCTGATGAGGTTTTTTATAGGTTATTGGCTATCAATATCTTAGTTGAGCCGAATTGGTGATAGCTACTGGTGGAGAGAAAAAATGGTGGACAAAGAAATTGTGTATTTTGCTAACGTGTTTAGCTAATAGATTTACATATTTTGTCTTCCCTGTAAAACATTTTAAAAATCTGAAATGGTGGCTTTATTCACAAGATCTGTATCTTTCATCTGGTGTCTTGGACTTGTGATTTAATGATATTTAGATGCTACTATCTACTTGTGAAGCTATGCTAGCTATGCTAATCAGTGTGTGGGGGGGTGGGGGGTGATCCCGGACCCGGGGTAGAGGCTCGTTAGAGGTTAACAAGTCCAATACAGCATTTGAAAGATAAACATCTTGTGAATTCAGCCAACATGTCCGATTTTTAAAATGTTTTACAGAGAAAACACCACATATACTTATGTTAGCTCACCACCAAATACAAAAGACAGACAGACAGTTTTTCACAGCAACGGTAGCATGCAGGTAGCATGCACAAGCCAACCTAACTAACCTAGAACCAACCTAAATAACCTAGAAAAAACTACCTCAGATGACAGTCCTATAACATGTTACACAATAAATCTATGTTTTGTTCGAAAAATGTGCATATCTTAGCTATAAATCAGTTTTACATTACTGCTACCATCATAGCTACTGTAACGGCTGTCAATGTCGTTCTCCTCCTCAGACGAGGAGGAGCATGGATCGGACCAAGATGCGGAGTAGGAGGTATTCATGATTTTAATGGCAAACCAACAAACACTACAAATAAACAAAACAACAAACGTGACTAACCTGCAACAGTCCTGTGTGGCCCAAACGCTAACACAGGAAACAAACACCCACAAAACACCAGTGAAACCCTGGCTGCCTTAGTATGACTCTCAATCAGAGACAAACGATACACACCTGTCTCTAATTGAGAATCATACCAGGCCGAACACAAAACCCAACATAGAAATAGAAAACATAGACTGCCCACCCAACACTCACGCCCTGACCAATAAAGACATACAAAACAAGAGAAAACAGGTCAGGAACGTGACATAACCCCCCCCTTAAGGTGCGAACTCCGGGCGCACCAGCACAAAGTCTAGGGGAGGGTCTGGGTGGGCATCTGACCACGGTGGTGGCTCAGGCTCTGGGCGAGGTCCCCACCCCACCATAGTCACTCCCCGCTTCCGTATCCCCCTCCCAATGACCACCCTCCAACTCAACCCACCTAAATGAAGGGGCAGCATCGGGATAAGGGCCAGCACCGGGATAAGGGGCAGCAGCTCCGGGATAAGGGGCAGCAGCTCCGGGATAAGGGGCAGCAGCTCCGGGATAAGGGGCAGCAGCTCCGGGATAAGGGGCAGCAGCTCCGGGATAAGGGGCAGCAGCTCCGGGATAAGGGGCAGCAGCTCCGGACTGAGTGGCAGCTCCGGACTGAGTGGCAGCTCCGGACTGAGTGGCAGCTCATGACTGGGTGGCAGCTCATGACTGTAGGGCAGCTCATGACTGTAGGGCAGCTCATGACTGTAGGGCAGCTCATGACTGTAGGGCAGCTCATGACTGGAGGGCAGCTCATGACTGGAGGGCAGCTCATGACTGGAGGGCAGCTCATGACTGGAGGGCAGCTCATGACTGGAGGGCAGCTCATGACTGGAGGGCAGCTCATGACTGTAGGGCAGCTCATGACTGTAGGGCAGCTCATGACTGTAGGGCAGCTCATGACCGTAGGGCAGCTCATGACTGTCTGGCGTCTCTGGCAGCTCCTGACTGGCTGGCGTCTCTGGCAGCTCCTGACTGGCTGGCGTCTCTGGCAGCTCCTGACTGGCTGGCGTCTCTGGCAGCTCCTGACTGGCTGGCGTCTCTGGCAGCTCCTGACTGGCTGGCGTCTCTGGCAGCTCCTGACTGGCTGGCGTCTCTGGCAGCTCCTGACTGGCTGGCGGCTCTGGCAGCTCCTGACTGACGGACGGCTCTAGCGGCTCCTGACTGACGGACGGCTCTAACGGCTCGGGACAGACGGGCGGCTCTAATGGCTCGTGGCAGACGGATGGCTCAGACGGCGCTGGGCAGACAGATGGCTCAGACGGCGCTGGGCAGACAGATGGCTCAGACGGCGTTGGGCAGACAGATGGCTCAGACGGCGTTGGGCAGACAGATGGCTCAGACGGCGTTGGGCAGCCGGGCAGTTCAGGCACCGCTGGGCAGACGGGCAGTTCAGGCACCGCTGGGCAGACGGCAGACTCTGGCCGGCTGAGACGCACAATAGGCCTGATGCGTGGTGCCGGAACTGGAGGTACCGGGCTGAGGGCACGCACCTCAGGGCGAGTGCGGGGAGGAGGAACAGGGCTCTGGAGATGCACTGGAAGCCTGGTGCGTGGTGTAGGCACTGGTGGTACTGGGCTGGGGCGGGAAGGTGGCGCCGGATATGCCGGACCGTGAAGGAGGACACGCGCTCTTGAGCACCGAGCCTCTCCAACCTTACCAGGTTGAATGGTCCCCGTAGCCCTGCCAGTGCGGCGAGGTGGAATAGCCCGCACTGGGCTATGCAGGCGAACCGGGGACACCACCTGTAAGGCTGGTGCCATGTACGCCGGCCCGAGGAGACGTACTGGATGCCAGATACGTTGGGCCGGCTTCATGACATCCGGCTCGATGCCCAACCTAGCCCTCCCAGTGCGGCAAGGTGGAATAGCCCGAACTGGGCTAAGCACGCGTACTGGGGACACCGTGCGCTTTACCGCATAACACGGTGTCTGACCAGTACGACGCCCTCTCACTCCACGGTAAGCCCGGGGAGTTGGCTCAGGTATCCAACCCGGCTTCGCCACACTCCCCTTTAGCCCCCCCCCCAAGAAATTTTTGGGTGAGCCTCTCGGGTTTCCAGCCACTCTGCCTTGCAAGCGCCTCATAATGCCGCCTCTCCGCTTTCGCTGCCTCCAGCTCCGCTTTGGGGCGGCGACACTCCACTGGCTGTGCCCAGGGTCCTTTACCGTCTAGGATCTCCTCCCAAGTCCATTCCTCTTCTCTCCATTGCTTTGGTTCTTGCCGTCCTTCTCCAATCCGCTTGGTCCTGGTTTGGTGGGTGTTTCTGTAACGGCTGTCAATGTCGTTCTCCTCCTCAGACGAGGAGGAGCATGGATCGGAACAAGATGCGGAGTAGGAGGTATTCATGATTTTAATGGCAAACCAACAAACACTACAAATAAACAAAACAACAAACGTGACTAACCTGCAACAGTCCTGTGTGGCCCAAACGCTAACACAGGAAACAAACACCCACAAAACACCAGTGAAACCCTGGCTGCCTTAGTATGACTCTCAATCAGAGACAAACGATACACACCTGTCTCTAATTGAGAATCATACCAGGCCGAACACAAAACCCAACATAGAAATAGAAAACATAGACTGCCCACCCAACACTCACGCCCTGACCAATAAAGACATACAAAACAAGAGAAAACAGGTCAGGAACGTGACAGCTACAGTCAGAAATCGCACGGTAGTAGCCAGAGTAAATACAGACACCAACGTCAACTACCTAATTACACATCATAAAACATTTCAGAAAAATATATGGTGGATAGCAAATGAAAGACAAAGATATTGTGAATAGAGCCAATATTTTCGATTTTTTTAATGTTTAACAGCGAAAACACCACATATATTTATGTTAGCTCACCACCAAATACAAAAGACAGACAGACAGTTTTTCACAGCAACGGTAGCATGCAGGTAGCATGCACAAGCCAACCTAACTAACCTAGAACCAACCTAAATAACCTAGAAAAAACTACCTCAGATGACAGTCCTATAACATGTTACACAATAAATCTATGTTTTGTTCGAAAAATGTGCATATTTTAGCTATAAATCAGTTTTACATTACTGCTACCATCATAGCTACCATCATAGCTACAGTCAGAAATCGCATGGGAGTAGCCAGAGTAAATACAGACACCAACGTCAACTACCTAATTACTCATCATAAAACATTTCAGAAAAATATATGGTGGATAGCTAATGAAAGACAAAGATCTTGCGAATACAGACAATATTTCCGATTTTTGAAGTGTTTTACAGCGAAAACACAATATATCGTTATATTAGCTTACTACAATAGCTAACACACAGCAGCATTGATTCTAGTCAAACGCTAGCGATAGCACAGTTCGACAGATATATGAAATAGTATCCCAAATTGGGTCCTTATCTTTGTTGATCTTCCATCAGAATGTTCTCCAAGGGGTCCTTTGTTCAGAACCGTCTTTATTTGGGACCAGAACGAACGATTTCCCTCTTGAATTAGCAAGCACACTGGCCGTGCTGTGCTAACCTCTCCGTCTTGACAAAATTCTTGCGTCGCATCACGTCTAAAGTCCAGAATACATTTCAATAATATAATTAAACTATATTGAAAAAACATACTTTAGGATGATATTGTGACATGTATCAAATAAAATCGAAGCCAGAGATCATATTCACCTATAACGACGGTTTTCCAGGAGGCGACTCCAGATTCAACTTCGCGCCTTCCAAAAAAAATAAAGTGCGCACTTCTCACTCCAAGAGGTTGTATACAATCCCTGAACGAGATAATCAAGTCATTTCTGCTCTCTCGTGTTTCTACAGTCATAAGTGACATGCCCTTTTATAGACAAGCTCTTGAAGAGAGACTTCGCTTTTGGAAATCTCACTTCCGGATAGGAAATGGTCTATAAAAACAGTTCTGTTTCACTTAGAGAAATAATTCAAACGGTTTTAGAAACTAAAGAGTGTTTTCTATCCAATAGTAATAATAATATGCATATTGTAAGAGCAAGAATTGAGTACGAGGCCGTTTAAATATCATACGATTTTCCCCAAAAGTGAAAATAGCACCCCCTGTCCTCATCAGGTTAAAGTAATGATAGACTATTGTTACTCTGCTTTTTTGAGCAGTTCTTACTATAATATGGACTTGGTCTTTTACCAAGTAGGGCTATCTTCTGTATACCACCTCTAGCTTGTCACAACACAACTGATTGGCACAAACGCATTAAGGAGGAAAGACATTCCACAAATTAACTTTTAACAAGCACACTTGTTAACCTTTCTAGGACAGGCATTCCGCTAGCGGAACCCCTCGACAACATTCCGCTGAAAAGGCAGCGCGGGAAATTCAAATATTTTCTTTTTAAATATGTAACTTTCACACATTAACAAGTCCAATACAGCAAATGAAAGATAAACATCTTGTTAATCTACCCATCGTGTCCGATTTCAAAATTGCTTTACAGCGAAAGCACAACATATGATTATGTTAGATCACCGCCAAGTAAAAAAAATACACAGCCATTTTTCCAGCCAAAGATAGGAGTCACAAAAAGCAGAAATATAGATAAAATGTATCACTAACCTTTGATGATCTTCATCAGATGACACTCATAGGACATCATGTTACACAATACATGTATGTTTTGTTAGATAATGTGCATATTTATATCCAAAAATCTCAGTTTACATTGGCGCATTACGTGCAGTAATGTTTTGATTACAAAACATCCAGTGATTTTGCTGAAATACTCATAATTAACATCGATAAAAGATACAAGTGTTATTCACAGAATTAAAGATAGACTTCTCCTTAATGCAACCGCTGTGTCAGATTTCAAAAAAACTTTACGGAAAAAGCATAATCTAAGAACGGCGCTCAGAGCCCAATCCAGCCAGAGAAATATCCGCCATTTTGCAGTCAACAGAAGTTAGAAATAACACTATAAATATTCACTTACCTTTGATGATCTTCATCAGAAGGCACTCCCAGGAATCCCAGTTCAACAATAAATGACTGATTTGTTCCATAAAGTCCATCATTTATGTCCAAATAGCCACTCGTTGTTAGCGTGTTTCCGCCCAGTAATCCATCTTCATGAGGCACGAGCACTTCGCCCAGACAAAAACTCGAAAAGTTCCGTTACAGGTCGTAGAAACAAGTCAAACGATGTATGGAATCAATCTTTAGGATGTTTTAAACATAAAACATCAATAAGCTTCCAACCGGAGAATTCCTATGTCTGAAGAAAAGCACTGGAATGAGAGCTAACTCTGTCCAAAGCACGCGTCACGAGCCTGAGACACTCTGCCAGACCACTGACTCAAACAGGTCTCATGAGCCCCTCCTTTATAGCAGAAGCCTGAAACAAGTTTCTAAAGATGGATGACATCTAGTGGAAGCCGTAGGAAGTGCAACTTGACTCCATAGACACTGTGTATTCGGTAGGCCAAGCTTTCAAAAACGACAAACCTCAGATATCCCACTTCCTGGTTGGATTTTTCTCAGGTTTTCGCCTGCCATATGAGTTCTGTTATACTCACAGACATCATTCAAACAGTTTTAGAAACTTCAGTGTTTTCTATCCAATAATAATAATAATATGCATATATTAGCATCTGGGACAGAGTAGGAGGCAGTTCACTCTGGGCACGCTATTCATCCAAAAGTGAAAATGCTGATAATATGCAATTGAAATGCATTCCAGGTGACTACCTCATGAAGCTGGTTGAGAGAATGCTAAGAGTGTGCAAAGCTGTCATCAAGGCAAAGGGTGGCTACTTTCAAGAATCTCAAATGTAAACTATGTTTTGATTTGTTTAACACTTTTTTGGTTACTACATGATTCCATATGTGTTATTTCATAGTTTTGATGTCTTCACTATTATTCTACAATGTTGAAAATAGTGTTGAATGAGTAGATGTGTCCAAACTTTTTACTGACACTGTATATGAAATTATAACCAGGTTATTATCTAGTAAATTCTTGTTTAGGAGTTGAAATTTACACATTAAGACAAGGTCTACTAATGCATCAGTATTTATTTGTATTATTTGCTTTAGTTATATTGAACGGATATACTGTAGCATATCATACTATAACATTCTTTCCATATCAATGTCCAGCAGATTTTCCATTGCAACGCTTACCTCTTCTTTTACTCTCACCTCTCTCTCTCTGCCCTGAATTTTCTTGTTGCTCATTTGGAATTCACATTTGTGATTAAGACCAGGTCTGCCTGAAGTCCGTAGAATAGCATTGAATCTGTTTGAGCCCATGGTCTGGTATTTGTAATACCTACACATAATTTATTTTTGAATACAGGACATTTTCTGAGGACTACTGTACAGTATGTTCTAAGCCATTAGTTATGTGGGAAAGGGGGAATGGGGAAGAGACATGAAAGCGTCCAAAACAAGTCTCTAGATACCCCTTTCTCTTACTGCACACTAAGCCACAGGACAAATCAAATAATCAAATCATACATCAGTGTGTGCTTGTTTACTGCCTCAATTGAGTCTTATCAATCTCTTCACCTGACGAATCCCCTGAAAAACCCCTCCTTCTCGACACCTCTTTTGCACAAAGCCCAGATTAAAGGAGAGGGAGAGTTACACAAAGCCATTTACGTGGTGGCCTACACTGATTAGTCATCCTCTGGATACAGCAGTGTGGGGACACAGACTAATGTTGAGATGTCTTTGCCTGTATGTCCACGTTCGTACTGTCTGGTGTCCTTTGTTGGGAAACCGGTTTCTTTGTGGTTGCGATTTCAGGTGGTCTATGAGACGGATGGTTCTCTGTCTGTACTGGCCTTCACCACTGTTACCTAGTTTTATCCTGTTGCCACATCGATATGTTGCCCCATCCTCGTCCTCCATGGCTATTCCTTTGTTGCTACGGTTTGCGGCCTTGACGTTCCTCTTGCTGCAGCAGTTTGGTTTTTAGAGAAGTTGTGGGCTCAAGATAGCCCACTGAGTCACATGACTGAGTATGGAGCAATCCTTGGTCCTCCTCCTCAAAACAACCATGATTCCTCACTCTCACTCTCAATCGCACACACAAACACAAACATCTCCCCAAATGGACAACTGGATCTGACAAGAGTTGAGAAGGAGATTGTGGCCGTGACATCATCCAATGTGACTTTAACATCCTTCATTAGGGCTCCATTAAAGCTGCACTGCGTAACTGTGTGTACATGTGTTTTCGAGACCCTTCTGGCAAGAATGTGGTATATTTTCTAGCTTATTAACACAATTTCCAAGAAACTCCGCTCCCATTGGTAGCTGGCTGGGAATGACATAGTACATTGAACAGTGTCGAGGCTCCAGAAAATTTGAAAATGCGATAAACAGCTACGTACAAGATTGAAAAGAACATAAATAAATTCCATTTTACAATGTCTTCAGAACAGGTAAAAACATTATACACTGGGGGCTCTTTTAACAAACATAACGCAATGGTAAATCAATGGTAGCGCTGGCGGTAGCATTATAGGTTCCAGGGTGTATCAGAAATATTTGAGCTATTTTCACAACCGGAATTATGGGTGCAGTAGCTGTCAGTGGCGCTAAAGGCCTGTGTTTTGATGTATAAACAAGTTGTGGGTGTGTCGAGGCTTGGCCCCTCACTGGCCAATCAGAACGTACTTCATGGCTAAATATGTGGTTGCTTCAAGTTGTGTATTTAGAGTCTTTTATCCTATTGCGTTTCATCAACTCAAATGTTAGTCTGTTATAGCCTAGTTCAGTAAATAGCTTGCCCCATATTTGCTAAATATTTTGAACATGTTTGCAGTCCATATCATTCTAACTACATTGCTTCAAAATTGAAATACATTGTTAAACATAAGCTATAGCATTCACACTGATATACGGACTAGGCCTACTGTAAATTGCAGTCTGGACATGTCAAACGTAGTCAATAAGCAAGATTAAATTCACTAGGCTATTGATAAGGCCTGAAATGACTGTATAATTGTAATCAAATTATTATAAAAATGAAACAACTTGTTTTAAATAGGCAATTTCTAAATGCAGTTACGTGCACCTTAATTGGCTCCCGAGTGGCGCAGTGGTCTAAGGCACTGCATCTCAGTGCTAGAGGCGTCACTACAGACCCTGGTTCAATTCCAGGCTGTATCACAACCGGCCGTGATTGGGAGTCCCATAGGGCGGCGCACAATTGGTCCAGCGTCGTCCGGGTTAGGGTTTGGCCGGGGTAGACCGTAATTGTAAATAATAATTTGTTCTTAACTCACTTGCCTAGTTAAATAAAGGTTAAATTAATTTAATTTAATTAAAAATTGCTCCCTGTGGGTGTATAATAAGGCATCCAGATCCAATATAAAGAGAAAGGGGGAATAGACACTCACCATTATACTGCTCGCAAATGTAATGTAGTGTAATGATCATATTTTTACAAAATTGCATTGAATTCGAGCCATGTACATTCTCACCATAAACCCATGGACGGTGAATCTTTATATTAAGTTTGGTTTTTAATCAAATTAAACAAAAAACGATATTTTTTTCAACCAACAAGAATATTTCTAAATAGGATCGGGTCAGAAGCATTATAATCATAAATCGCATCTCTCGATCCATGAGTATGAGGCAATGTTTGCACACATAGGCTAGGGCTATTCAGCAGAAGCCATGGATGTGTGTCCTATCCATTGAATATAGTTAATTAAATACTACACTAGTTATAATAAATGTGTAGCCTTCTAGTTTTTTTTGTTATTGGCTTCAACATGGAAATATTTGTCTACCCACATTGCATTCGCATTTCCAAAAAGCACAGCATGTTTGAGACCTGGACAATTCAAATCAAATCAAATGTATTTATATAGCCCTTCATACATCAGCTGATATCTCAAAGTGCTGTACAGAAACCCAGCCTAAAACCCCAAACAGCAAGCAATGCAGGTGTAGAAGCACGGTGGCTAGGAAAAACTCCCTAGAAAGGCCAAAACCTAGGAAGAAACCTAGAGAGGAACCAGGCTATGAGGGGTGGCCAGTCCTCTTCTGGCTGTGCCGGCTAGAGATTATAACAGAACATGGCCAAGATGTTCAAATGTTCATAGATGACCAGCATGGTCAAATAATAATCACAGTAGTTGTCGAGGGTGCAGCAAGTCAGCACCTCAGGAGTAAATGTCAGTTGGCTTTTCATAAACGATCATTAAGAGTATCTCTACCGCTCCTGCGGTCTCTAGAGAGTTGAAAACAGCAATTGGGGCAATTGGGCATTGCCCAAACGTTACAATAAGATTAGCCTATCAATACCTGATATGGGTAGTTAGTGACTTTGCCAGGTGAAAGGTAAACAAATGAAAAGGCAAATAGCCTAGGATACAAGCTGATTCAGCACAAGGGCAGCAATCAGAATTCCCAACAGATGAAAGTGGAAGATGCCAGAACGAGCAGTATGGCTGGTGGCATTATTATGCTGGAGGGTCATGTCAGGATGAGCCTGTAGGAAGGGTACCACATGAGGGAGGAGGATGTCTTCCCTGTAACGCACAGCGTTGAGATTGCCTGCAATGACAACAAGCTCAGTCCGATTATGCTGTAACACACCGCCCCAGACCATGACGGACCCTCCACCTCGATCCCGCTCCAGAGTACAGGCCTCGGTGTAACGCTCATTCCTTCAGCGATAAACGCAAATCCGACCATCACCCCTGGTGAGACAAAACCGCAACTCGTCAGTGAAGAGCACTTTTTGCCTGTCATGTCTGGTCCAGCGACGGTGAGTTTTTGCCTATAGGCGACGTTGTTGCCGTACAACAGCCCTACAAGCCCTCAGTCCAGCCTCTCTCAGCCTATTGCGGACAGTCTGAGCACTGATGGAGGGATTGTGCGTTCCTGGTGTAACTCGGGCAGGTGTTGTTGCCATCCTGTACCTGTCCCGCAGGTGTGATGTTCGGATGTTCCGATCCTGTGCAGGTGTTACACGTGGTCTGCCACTGCGAGGACGATCAGCTATCCGTCCTGTCTCCCTGTAGCGCTGTCTTAGGCGTCTCACGGTACGGACATTGCAATTTATTGCCCTGGCACATCTGCAGTCCTCATGCCTCCTTTCAGCATGCCTAAGGCACGTTCACGCAGATGAGCAGGGACCCTGGGCATCTTTCTTTTGGTGTTTTTCAGAGTCAGTAGAAAGGGCTTTTTAGTGTCCTACCTTTTCATAACTGTGACCTTAATTGCCTACCGTCTGTAAGCTGTTAGTGTCTTAACGACCGTTCCACAGCTGCATGTTCATTAATTGTATATGGTTCATTGAACAAGCATGGGAAACAGTGTTTAAACCCTTTACAATGAAGATCTGTGAAGTTATTTGGATTTTTACGAATTATCTTTGAAAGACAGGATCCTGAAAAAATTGAATTTTTTACAGAATTTTTAAGCAGTCTATTGTAATAACTTGATGTTCCTAAACAGACTTCCTACACTCACTGGCACCTTTCTTTCCATGGGCATCGCACAGGCCTAATGAGTCCAAGCTTTTTTCGGAAGCTGCATCGACAAACATTTACAATATAAAGGAATGTCTGACTGTTTTGCTGCTCGTAATATTTTAATAAAACCTTAATTATAGTCTACTGATTAAACTACTGTGTGCCTCCACTGACAACATCAATGCCATAACCAATTGCATTACCGCAAAGTGCAGGTGCAATACCATCAGAACAACTCGATTTCTAGTCCCTTCCATAGTCTCACACATTCTTTCATTAAACACACTGAGGCTGGGTTTAGACAGGCACCCCAATTCTGATCTTTTTTTCCACTAATTTGTCTTTGTTTTATTTTTATATGTATCTTAAATGTCACCAGTAGCGCTGCTTGAAATTTGCACATTGGCGGATATTTTTAAGGACACAACTCAAATATTTCCACCCCTCCCACCTCAGCGCAAGCAAGCCTCTATAAGACGGGTAAATTACAAATAGCAGAGCGCTGGCATTTACAAGTCGAAATTTCCAGAGAGCGTGCGTTTGACACTGGTTCCGCCTTAACACCAGCCGAAAATAGAGCCCTGGGTATAATTCTTTGTATTTATATTGTAATAAAAAGTATTCATGTTGTTTGCCAGAAAGGTAGTGATGTTAAGGACATTGTAATAACCTTATTGCTTCTGTGAATTTTTCTGCCTGGTAAAAGATTAGCTAGATACTGTAGCTATCTAAATTGGTACATTAGCTAGCTATCACACTTGTGGAAAAAAGCAGTTTAATACAATGAATTTTGACTGTCATAGCTCTGCATTCACAGAACATTACTTTGGCTTTGGCATGCATTGGTAGTCTTTTGCCCTTATGACAATACTGTAATGACCCGGCTGGGTCATAAAGGGAAAAGAGACGGACTCTAGGTGTGCAGGTCAGAACACAGGTTTATTCCTAAACTGGGCTATTGTTCCGGCCACAGCCCACGCCGCTAAATGCCGAACGTACACAATGTTACCCTGTCGAGTTAAGGGTCACTCTCATAGGAACAGATCAAGGCCCCGAACAGGAAGAAAGAAAGATGAGACAGTAATCCCTATTTATGCATTTCCAAATCCCGCGGGATTACCCATCCTACCCCCCCAACCTTTCCATCTGTCCTGACATATTTAACCCCTGCTAGTAGCCATGAGAACCATAACACACCCACAAACACAGAACACAATACCGGGTCGTTACATAGCCCCCCCCTTTCTAAACCCTAGCCCCTAGGGTTACACAACAAAATCCTTAAAACGACCCGGAGGTCGCATCAGTCTCTTGGGCCTCCCCGTGACTCTCAGCGGTGAACCCCCAGAACACTCCTCTGCCCCAATGTCATTTCCAGCGCCCTCCGAAGAAGCAGCCCCCTCCCCAGGCTCAGGTTGCGCTAGAGTCTCCTCGTTAGACTGTTCCCGTGGGCTCACATCAGAGCCCTCACTCCCATTCCCTACCGTTTTCCTCCCTCTGTAGGGTGCCAATCGATCCCGGTGGACCACCACCTTCCTGCTCCGTGGGGGGACCTCCACCCGGTACGTCACCTCCCCCACTCTCTCTATCACCAGATACGGCCCCACCCATGCACTGTCCAGCTTTGGGCACCGCCCCTTCTTGCGCGTGGGGTTGTGAAGCCACACACATTCTCCCGCTCCAAAGTGCCTCCCCCTAGCGCGCGAGTCGTAGTGGCACTTTTGGCGCACCCCTGCGTTCTCGAGTTGCTCTCTTGCGAAGGTGTGAGCCGCTTCTAACCGGTTCTGCAGACGACACACATAGTTCGGGCCAGGCAAAACCCCGTCGTCATTATCAGGAGGGTGGCCAAACGTCAGTTCGGCTGGGGTGCGCAACTCACGACCTAACATTAGTAGTGCTGGGGAGCACGCAGTCGATTCTTGAACAGCCGACCTACACGCCATAAGAATAAACGGTAAGTGGGTGTCCCAATCTCTCTGGTGTTTTGAGGTAACGATGGCCAGCTGCTGTGCTAATGTTCTGTTAAATCTTTCCACCAGCCCATCACTCTGGGGGTGAAGCGGAGTAGTGCGCGTCTTCTCCGCGCCTAACCGTCTACACAACTCTGAGAACACCCGTGACTCGAAGTTTCTTCCCTGGTCGCTGTGAATAGACTGTGGCACCCCAAACCGACTGATTATTCCCCCCACCAACGCATCAGCTACTGTCTCCGCCTCCTGGTCTGGGAGAGCGTAAGCCTCCGGCCACTTGGTGAAGTAGTCCATAGCGGTTAGAATCCACCTGTTACCGCTGTCTGTGATTGGAAACGGCCCTACTATGTCTACCCCCAGTCTCTCCATGGGCTCCCCTACTGGGAATTGTTGTAGGAGGGCGTGTGACTGACCTGGAGGTCCTTTTTTAGCAGCACACTCGTCGCACTGCCTACAAAAGTCCTCAACATCCCTCCTGTGCCTAGCCCAATAGAAGCCTTTACGCATGCGCTTTAACGTTTTGGAGACCCCAAAATGCCCTGCGCCTACTCCCCCATGAAGCTGCTGTAACACGCTCCCCTGCAGCCTTTTGGGCACCACTACCTGCCACGTAATTTCTCCAGTCGCTGGCTTTTTCCACCCCCTCTGGAGCACTCCCTCAGCCACTCTAAGGACTGTGAATTTAGCCCACAGTCCTTTGGTGACTGGTGATAGAGGGGCTACTTCCCCCCACGGCGGTCGTCTTCTCTCTCCCACCCACCACAGCACAGGACGCAGCTCTGCGTCCTCCTCCTGGCGACGCCTCCACTCCCCAACGTCCACAGCCTACAGCTCCCGGCACTCTGTCACCCTCAGCTGACTCACCGTGGCGGTGACTCCCTCCTCCCTGCACAGTTCTCTCTCTCGCTCCACCCGTTTGGCGCAGTACCCACAGCCATCCTCAGCACACGGGCGGCGGGACAAGGCGTCTGCATTGCTGTGGCGAAGGCCGGCTCTGTGCTCCATCTGGAAGTCGTAGGGTTGCAGCTCCTCCAGCCAGCGGGCAATCTGACCCTCTGGCTCCTTGAAGGAGAGAAGCCACTGCAGGGCGGAGTGATCCGTCCGGACCACAAACGGCAGGCCCCCCCAGGTAGTACTTGAAATGGCGTACTGCTGCCACGACAGCCAAAAGCTCTCTCCTTGTCACGCAGTAGCGTTTTTCAGCCTTATCAAAAGTTCTGCTGTAATAAGCCACTACGTGTTCCCCATCAGGGCCACGCTGAGCCAGCACAGCCCCCAAACCCTCATTGCTTGCGTCGGTGTCCAGGATGAACGGACGGTTCGGGTCTGGTGAGGCCAGGACAGGGGCCTCCATCAGGGCACGTTTGAGGGCCTCAAACGCCCGCTGGTGCTCTTCGGTCCACTGAAAAACAGTGTCCTCCTTGAGAAGGTGGTTCAAAGGAGCCGCTACCCCCGCAAACCCCTTCACAAACCTACGATAGTAGGATGCCAGCCCCAGGAAGCTCTTAACCTCTTTTTTCCCCCCTGGAACTGGCCACCCCCTCACAGCCTCTACTTTGTCTGGCATCGTGCTGATGCCCTCACCACCCAGCTGATGCCCCAGGAACGCCACCTCCCTTTGCATGAAATGGCACTTTCCCGGATGTAATTTTAGCCCCGCCCCCGAGATCCTCTCCAACACTCGCCTAATTGCCCCCAGTGCCCCCTCAAACGATGTGCCGTGCACCAATATGTCGTCTAGGTACACAACACACTCGTCTCTCGGAACCCCCGCCAGCACTCTGTCCATGAGCCTCTCAAAGGTGGCAGGAGCATTACAGAGCCCGAAGCACAGCACCTTGAACTGCCAATGGCCCCTATCTGTGGAGAAGGCCGTTTTTTTCACGTGCCCCTGGCGAGAGGGGCACCTGCCAGTAGCCACTGCGCAGATCAAGGGAGGAGAACCACGAGGACCCTCTCACGTGGTCTAGCGACTCATCAATCCTCGGTAGGGGATAAGAGTCTTTAGTGGTGACAGAATTTAGGCCCCTGTAGTCAACACAAAACCTAAGTTTACCCCCTTTCTTAGGCACCATGACGACCGGCGCGGACCATGGACTATCTGATGGCTCAATGAAATCAGCCCGCAACATGTCAACAATAGCTGTGTCTGCTGCTTCCCTCCTGGCAAGGGGAATACGACGGGGCCGAATTTTAATGGGTCGGGCGTCCCCAGTGTCTATTTCGTGCTGAACTAGGTGCGTTTGTCCTACCTCATCTTCCCCCCAAGCGAAGCTATCTTTAAAGTCCAACAGCAGCTGCTTTAACTGTCTCTGTTGTCCCTCATCCAGACCCTGACAGTTCTTCAGCCACACAGCCTCGACGGCGTCGATAGCTTCCTCCTTCCCCCCGTCGGGCTGATGGGGTGAAGGAGCCAGTGTGTTTTGGGCTACTGGGCTGCCTGTGCTTGCACCATGATGGGGAGTGAAGGCCGTCGCCGCCGGAGACAGCTGCTGGGATGGCACAACGACCAAGGGAGCAGCCGGGATGACCGGTGGAGTTTCTGCAAGCTTGGAGGAAGACGGAGGGACAGCCCTGCCCCCTGCTGGCCCTCCCGAAGGCGACATTCCCACTGTGGGCCCCCCCGACAGGCTCAAAGTGCCCGACGCTAAGTCCAACTGAGCCCCACAGTTTTTCAAAAAGTCCATTCCCAGTATACATGGGTCCTGCACCACTGCTACCCACACCGGACACCCCACAGTTCTCCCCCCCACAGTCACAGATAGCTGACACTTCCCTAACATGGGGGCTAGCTCCCCCGTGACAGTCCGTAGCTGGACAAGGGTCGGCTCCACCCGCACCCCAACAGGTAGTATGTCTGGTCTCACCAGGGTTACTGTAGAGCCCGTGTCGACCAGGGCCAAACATTCCACCCCCTCTACCTTGACGATGACATTGCAGAAGTCCCCAACGGTGGTACGTCCCACCACAACTACCGGACTAGGAAACACGGCGGCAGCTACACCCTGGGGGAGCAGGTCCCCACCCTCTTGTCTGCGCTGCTGGGTACCTCCTTTGCTTACAGTGGGTTCGGGGGCGGTGGGCCCGCGCTGCCCCCTGCGCGAGAACCCGCTGTCGTTTCCCTGGTGACGGGGGAATCTGCCACACTCCCGCTGAATGTGGCCAGGCTGGCCACAACCCCAGCAGACAATAGGAGTTGAGCAGACACTGCGACGTTGCCCGGAGCCCCTCTCCATGACAAGCGAAGCAGTCTTGACTAGCCCGCCCAACTCGTCAACCCACTCTGGTTTTGTGACCCCTGGCACCCCAGCCACCGCTGCTCTCACCTCTGGTTGACTGGCGACTTCCACTCTCACTCCCTCACCCCAGATCAGCTCCCTCTTCCTGGCTATCTCCACTGCAGCCCGCAGAGATGGTGGGTCCGCCATCTGAACATGCTTACCCAGTTCGGTGGAAGAGAGCGCTCTAATAAAACTGTCCCGTGCCAGCTCGTCTTGCACCCCAATCGGCATAGTTGCATAAGCCCGCCTGGTCAGGCTCAGAATACCACTTGCCAATGCCTTTAATGATTCCCCCTGAAGTCTCTTTTTGTTACTCAGTTCAATCCGCAGCATGTTGGGCTGCGCGTCGCTGCCGAAACGGCCCCCCCAATGCCTCCACTAGCGCACCGTAGTCGCCCCTCTCGTCCGGTGCTAGCGTTAGCAGGCATTCCGACGCCTCCTCTGCCAGGCTCAGGGCAAGCTGTAACGCTTTCGTTTCGTCAGACCACCTCCCGGCTCTAGCCAACAACTGGAATTGAGTGAAAAAAACTTCCCATTTACCTTGTCCATTAAACTTTGGTAGTTTAGCCGCTACCGTGGCTAATGGCAATAGGTCGCTGCCATCTCTGTTTACATAAGCAGGCCCAGCCATTTCCGCACCCGGTGACGTCTGCTCTCGAGCGGTGTGAAGGAAAACCCGCCAGTTCTGCCATCTTGCTGACTGACAATTTAACTCCCGCCATGTGGCTCTCCAGCTTCCCTACGGCAGTCGCCGCCTGACCCTCCCGACCGGGTACCCCCGAGCCCACAACGGACACTTTGTCCGACTCTTCCTTAATTTTCCGCCTCGCCCCAAGCAACATGACCGTAGATGCGAGTCACGCTAAAGCCAACCCGGCCTATACTGAACAGCTAACTCGCCTAGTCTCGATCCCGTAGTTCGAAAGCACTTCTGACACCAATGTAATGACCCGGCTGGGTCATAAAGGGAAAAGAGACGGACTCTAGGTGTGCAGGTCAGAACACAGGTTTATTCCTAAACTGGGCTATTGTTCCGGCCACAGCCCACGCCGCTAAATGCCGAACGTACACAATGTTACCCTGTCGAGTTAAGGGTCACTCTCATAGGAACAGATCAAGGCCCCGAACAGGAAGAAAGAAAGATGAGACAGTAATCCCTATTTATGCATTTCCAAATCCCGCGGGATTACCCATCCTACCCCCCCAACCTTTCCATCTGTCCTGACATATTTAACCCCTGCTAGTAGCCATGAGAACCATAACACACCCACAAACACAGAACACAATACCGGGTCGTTACAATACTATTGGTTATGGCCCTTTGGATTCACAAGAGCTATGATAGTCCTTAGGTAGCAATCTAGATACCTAGTTAGACTAGCTAGCAAGCTAATTAGCTAGGCATTGTTTTCAAACAGACCTTTGTGTAATAAACAAGCGGTGATAATGTCACCATTTGTGTCAAACAAACATATGCATACCAATGTCAAACAAATTGGTATGCATATGATGTAGCCCTAATCATAGATGACACATTACATTTTATTTTATATAATCAACAAAAACTAGCTCATGCATTTTATTTGCTATCTACAGGTGGTTATTTCATTAGCTACATTGGTTATTTAGATGTGTTGATTGTCGAAGTGTCATACTCGACCCTTCTGCATGAAAACCGTTTTTCAATTATACATAATAGACCATGTACTGAACATTACAATACATTCCTAACAGTGTTGTTTATGTTTTTTCTGTAGTATTTCAGTTTTGAAGAACCTCAGTCCTCATTTGGGGGAAGCTATCCCATGGATCTCCAGACATCCCAGACCGAGGACAGCCCCACTGGTGCACCTACCTGAATTTCTGGGAGATGGCCACTGACCTTGAAAGGAAGTGCGGTCAGGGCTTGGACATGTTTGAGCAGGATGGCACACATAGACCTTTTTTGCCTGGAGGAGGGGATTTTACGGCTTGTCCGGTCTACCAGAAATTACATTTTGGCATTGGCCGATCTGCAGGATCCAGGCACCGATCACATGCAGCATTAAAACAATATGTTGTTTGGCAGTATTGATCCCTGGGACAAGAACAGAGTGGTGATCTCTAGGTTGTAGAGCTCTGCGGCCTCATTTATAAACTGTACTTATGTACAAAATATACCCCAAAATGTGCGTGCGCCGGTTTTCTCACAAACGTTGGCATTTATAAAACTTAATTTGACATAAAAATGTCCTCTACGCAAAATTTAGACCATGCGTATGCACATCTTCTAGTGGTTGAAGTATTGTATTGCAAGCAAACAAGTAGGCCTAAGTATTTTGTGCAAATGGGGAATATGATGACACGCTTATTCATAAAACCATAATAACAAGATGCAGCCATTTGCCATAGTGAGAAGAGTGAAAATCAAGTGTGTTTTATTTTTGGAATCTAATGTAATTTGACATAGGAAACTATTTCCTATTTATTTTATTTTCATAACCATTGCAGAATAAATTCCTCACCTTTTCTGGGTGTGATGGGTTCATATTCCTGAAATAGCCATACACTAAATTACCATGAGCATCTCTCATTTAAATGGGCCTTTGTAAATAGATAGGCTCTGTATTTCAATTTTTACTATAGGCACCACGGTTTATAGCCTACAGATACACTTAACAGGTGAATATCAAGGCAGTTTATCTTTTACTTTAAAGTATATGTGATACTACTGTGTGTCATTTCAATTTGTTTTCAGTAGCAAAACAATGTTTCATAATTGGCGTGCAGTCCAGCATATATAGGTTGGGAGAAAAGTTGATGCAAAACATTGTTGAATTCAAACGTTCTGCTGACAGGTCCACAACATTTTGACTTTCTTTTCAGAAACTGTCTGTCCTTTGCCAAATACAGCATGAAATACTGTAAAAAAATTGGACCTTCTGCCAACACAGTAAATAGACTGGTAGCTTATGTAAAATATTTGTAAGTATGGGTAGGCTACACTATTGCTGTGAGATAGGAGCACAACATCATAAACTTTATCTTAGAGCCAATGCCAAGGCAGGACATTGATTAACACAATAACCTATTGATGAACAAAATATTGAACAGCAATTCGTCCTTAGCATAGAAGTGTGGGCTGTAGCCTACTTTTAAGTTGTTTTTAATCGCTATAGGCAGCATGCATGTTTAGTTTGAAAAGTCACTGCAATGGGTCCTTCTGAAATCAACTCAGTCTTTAAAAGATTTTATCACAAACTGTATCAATCCGAAAATAAAGTTCTAAGGACGATATAGAACATTTCCTTACGGACATTTTACCAATGATAAGTAAACCAGAGAAAATGTATAGAAATATTACCCCAGGTGAATTGGAGGCCATCAATAATCTATACTGAACAAAAAAATAAACGCAACTCGTAAAGTGTTGGTCCCATGTTCCATGAGCTGAAATAAAATCCCAGAAATGTATCATAGGCACAAAAAGCTTATTTCTCTCAAATGTTGTGCACAAATATGGTTACATACCTGTAAGTGAGCATTTCTCTTTTTGCCAAGATAATATGTCCACCTGACAGGTGTGGCATATCAAAAAGCTGATTAAACAGCATGATCATTACACAGGTGCACCTTGTGCTGGGGACAATAAATGGCCCCTCTAAAATGTGCTGTTTTGTCACACAACACAATGACACAAATATCTCAAGATTTGAGGGAGTGTGCAATTGGCATGCTGACTGCAAGAATGTCCACCAGAGCTGTTGCCAGAGAAGTGATTGTTCATTTCTCTACCATAAGCTGCCTCCAACATCGTTTTATAGAATGAGACAATCCCGCAGACCACGTGTAACCACGTCAGCCCAAGAGCTCCACATCCGGCTTCTTCCCCTGTGGGATTGTCTGTTACCAGCCACCCGGACAGCTGATGAAACTGTGGGTTTGCACAAACTGTTAGAAACCGTCTTTCTCAGGGAAGCTCATCTGCGTGCTCGTCGTCCTCAACAGGGTCTTGACTTGACTGCAGTTCGGCATTGTAACCGACTTCAGTGGGAAATGCTCACCTTCAATTGCCACTGGCATGCTGGAGATGAATCCCAGTATTCAGACCCCTTCACTTTTTCCACATTTTGTTACATTAGCCTTATTCTAAAATTGATTAAAGTAAGTGTTTTCCTCATCAATCTGCACACAATACCCCATAATGACAAAGTGAAAATATATTTTTTTAAATGTTTAGCAAATGTAAAAACAGAAATAGCTTAATTTACATAAGTATTCAGACCCTTTGCTATGAGACTCGGTGTTGAGCTCAGATGCATCCTGTTTCCATTGATCATCCTTGAGATGTTTCTACAACTTGATTGGAGTCAAGCTGTGGTAAATTCAATTGGACATGATTTGGAAAGGCACACACCTGTCTATATAACGTCCCAGAGTTGACAGTACATGTCAGAGCAAAAATCAAGCCATGATGTCGAAGGAATTGTCCGTAGAGCTCTCAGACAGGATTGTGTCAAGGCAGAGATCTAGGGAAGGGTAACAAAAATGTTCTACATCATTGAAGGTCCTCAAGAACACAGTGGCCTCCATCATACTTATATGGAAGAAGTTTGGAACCACCAAGACTCTTCCTAGAGCTGGCCGCCCGGCCAAACTGAGCAATTGTGGGAGAAAAGCCTTGATCAACGAGGTGACCAAGAACCCGATAGTCCCTCTGACAGAGCTCGAGAGTTCCTCTGTGGAGATGGGAGAACCGTCCAGAAGAACAACCATCTCTTGAGCACTCCACAAATCCGGCCTTTATGGTAGAGTGGCCTTTCCTCCGTAAGAGGCACATGACAGCCCGCTTGAAATTTGCCAAAAGGCACCTAAAGGACTCTTAGACCATGAGAAACAAGATTCTCTGGTGGTGGCAGCATCATGCTGAGAGGATGTTTTTCAGCGGCATGGACTGGGAGACTAGTCAGGATCGGGGGAAAGATGAACGGCGCAAAGTACAGCGATATCATTGATGAAAACCTGCTCCAGAGCGCTCAGGACCTCAGAACGGTGCGAAAGTTCACCTTCCAACAGGACAACAACCCTAAGCACACAGCCAAGACAACGCAGGAGTAGCTTCGGGACAAGTCTCTGAATGTCCTTGAGTGACCCAGCCAGAGCCCGGACTTGAACCTGATCGAAGATCTCTGGAGAGACCTGAAAATAGCTGTGCAGCGACACTCCCCATCCGACCTGACAGCTTCAAAGGACCTGCAGAGAAGAATGGGAGAAACTCACCAAATACAGGTGTGCCAAGCTTGTAGCGTCATACCCAAGAAGACTCAAGGTTGTAATCGCTGCCAAAGGTGATTCAACAAAGTGCTGAGTAAAGGGTCTGACTACTTATGTAAATGTGTTTTTGTTTTTTACTAAAATATACATTTGCAAATATGTCTAAAAACCAGTTTTTGCTTTGTCATGGGGTATTGTATGTAGATTGATTGAGGGAAAAACAACTATTTAATCCATTTTAGTACAAGGCTGTAACGTAACAAAATGTGAAGAAAGTCAAGGTCTGAATACTTTACGAATGCACTGTATGTTCTTAATTCAACGAGAGTTAGTATTTTGCAGTTTAGTATCTCTAATATATACAATGGGACAATGATCACTGAGATCATATGCAAATACACCACTAGACAAATATTTATGAGGGTTATTAGTTAGAATTAAGTCAATCAATGAGGAGTTAACAGGGTTTTTCACATTTACCTGTGTAGTTCAGTTAAGTCGGATTAAAATCAGTGCATATACTCTTAAATGTATCTATTGATAAACTGGGTAAATCAAGATGTAGCCTGGTCCTATTCACAATACAAGTGAATACATATTCAATAGGAGTGTGTTAATGCATTGAGTTACTGAGCTTGTTTTGGATGATTTCATGGGGCTAAATGAAAAACAACCTGTTTCCCTTCCATTTGGAACTTAATTATACTGATCAACAACATTTGCATAGAAGAAGCAATCTCTTCTTGTATAAATGTGCGTGATGTCTCTTTAAGACCCATGACGTCATTCAGACACACATAGTTCTTGACTGGGAGTGGGAGCAGTGGTGTAAAGTACTTAAATAGAAATACTTTACAGTACTACTTAAGGGGTTTTGGGGGGTAATTGTACTTTACTGTTTATACTGAACAAAAAATGTAAACACAGCATGCAACAATTTCAATGATTTTACTGAGTTACAGTTCATATAAGGACATTTGTCAATTGAAATAAATTCATTAGGCCCTAATCTATGGATTTCATATAACTGGGCAGGGTCGCAGCCATGGGTCAGCCTGGGAGGGCATAGGCCCACCCACTGGGGAGCCAGGCCCAGCCAATCAGAATGAGTTTTTGCCCACAAAAGGGCTTTATTACAGACATAAATTCTCCTCAGTTTCATCAGCTGTCTGGGTGGCTGGTCTCAGACGATCCTGCAGGTGAAGAAGCCAGTTGTGGAGTCCTGGGTTGGCATGGTTACACGTGGTTGTGAGGCCGGTCGGACGTGCTGCCAAATTCTCTAAAATGACGTTGGTAGAGAAATTAGCATTCAATTATCTGGCAACAGCTCTGGTGGACATTCCTGCAGTCAGCATGTCAATTGCACGCTCACTCAAAATTTGAGACATCTGGCATTGTTGTCTGACAAAACTGCACTTTTTTGTGGCTTTTTATTGTCCCCAGCACAAGGTGCACCTGTGTAATGATAATACTGTTTAATCAGCTTCTTGATATGCCACACCTGTCAGGTGGATGGATTATCTTGGCATAGAAAAAATGCTCACTAACATGGATGTAAAATATTTGTCAACTAAATTTGAGAGAAATAAGCTTTTTGTGCATATAGAGCATTTTGGGGATCTTTTATTCCAGCTCATGAAACATGGGAGCATATCGAGACATCGGCTGCGCGACTTGATCCTCTCTCAATCAGTAGATGACATGAGATACATTTGACAGAAGTTCTGAAGTAACAAAAATTGTAGTGCCAAACCTCTTTTCATGTTCGAGTATCGAAAAAGATTAGAAGTTTCTGTATACTATGCAACACTAGACTGACACCAGGCAACATTCGTTGACTTTAGTTGTTGAAGGACAGTATCAAGTCTACTGTAGAAGCTAAAGAGCTGGTACAGTGCTTGAAATTGTACAGTGAAGATACTTTGATAAAACCCAACAGCTGTGTGCGTGTGCGTACAGGAACCGAGGGGTACTAGTTCCACCTGAATGAGAAGGCACTGGGGTAGTGGGACTGGTTGTATTCCCCCACTTTTATTCGCCCTGGTGCTGTACCCTTACATAGATTAAGCTCAAGTCTGTGCGTGACTGCCAAGCATTTGATGCCAGAGCGAGTGGTTCTAATTTGTGGCCTCACCGTGCCCTTTGACAGT
This sequence comes from Salvelinus alpinus, assembly GCF_045679555.1. Lineage (NCBI taxonomy): Eukaryota > Metazoa > Chordata > Actinopteri > Salmoniformes > Salmonidae > Salvelinus > Salvelinus alpinus. The sequence goes on from NC_092110.1 coordinate 331,460, forward strand.
AAACACTGGCTAAGAGCTCAGGAATCTTAAGAGCTATAAAATATTTGCAGGTTACTCCTGTAATGCTCAGTATGTTTATCTCTCTCTCTCTCTCTATGATCCTCTAACTAAAAGCAGGTACAAGTGCCAAACAATGGCCTGAACTGTCCATCAAAATTGGAGTGCCTCATAAGTTTTGGTTAAGTTTCTGGAAATTCTTTTTTTTCAGTCACATTTACTTTTTGAGTCATATCAACCTTTCATATCAACCTATCAACCTTTCATATCAACCATATTAACCTTTGTTGAACGGTAAATCATTGTAAGGCATGGCACATTTGGCTCTGTGCTCATGGTAGTAGTAGTCACAGCAAGCCGGCAGCAAGCGCCTGATCCCGCGGTGCCATTTTGCTAGCTTGACCCCAGGTACTTCAACGACAGCTGTTGGTTTAGTGGTTCTGTATCAATATGTACCTTTTAAAAATTCAAGTCCTTTGGGGTCCTTTTGACCCCAGCTTAAAAACACCTAATTTCGTCTATAGTAATATGATAGATAGAACCTTTTTGAATCTAGTTTTCTCAGGAGACAAAATAATAAGTTATCCATACCACCAGGATGATGGGTGGAGAGGACTTGTATCAGAGGACCTGTATCTGCAGAGATAATGCTCTCCATGTACTCACCTAAGAGTGTACTTTTCTATACCACATTGTATGACTCAGTACAAAACCAAAATTACCTTATTTTTTGTGCATATTAAAATCTGCAAATGGTATACAAAGTCTGCCAATGGAATAAATACTTCATACAACTGCAATACAAAACTCAGATACCCTCTGAATCTACATAGATATCTGTATTGGTGTGTATTCTCCTAAAAGGTATTTATTCTAGGGCAAATCTAAAAAAGTATTTATTTGAATTCAGATTTCTCTGGTGATTTAATATTAAGTTAAACGTATCATCAGAGGGTGGAGGGGGACCTGTACCATTGATTTTGACAAGCAGAGCTGGAGCACATGATGTACTCATCTTATGGTTATAACTGGTTGTAACTATGTATGACCATGTACAAAATCCAAGTGACCTTACATATATGCTTAGTTGCAGTCAAAACAGCTCATAAAGGTCTGTCAGTACTATGAATAATTGGTAGAACTGTAATACAGAAAGTAGCTACCCTCTGAATGTACACATAGTATGTCTTCTCTGAAAAAAATATATTCTACGGGAAATGGTATATAAATATCAGAATTCCTATAATATCCTCCAATATTCTATGTGTTCAACTTGTTATGGTTGCTATAACATTTGGTTTGAATGGGCTTTTCGAAGATTGAGCATTATTTTTTAAGCATCCCGTCATAGTCCTGACCACTTTCATTGTTACACTAGCAGTGATGCTAATGCTGGCAGTGGGGTAAGTAAATAAAGAAAACTAAGCCATATTTTTGGTAATTGTCTGTCAGGATCAATCGATTAATCCCTTTTTGTCCATAAAAGTAAGTAACATTTTGGTGTGATAAAACAAGAACATCGGAAAAAAGCTGCAATTTAATGATGAGAAACATTTATATTTTCGTTTGAAACAATATGCAAACAATAACATTATTTACATGTCTAATGATGTTTTGAATTAAGTAGATTTTTTTTGCTATGATTGTTGCTTTTTCCAATAGTTTTATTATTTAAAAAATATAGTATTTTGAATATATTCATTGATAATCCATGTATATCCATACCCCTTGACTTTTTTCACATTTTGTTGGGTTACAGCCTGAATTCAAAATGTATTGATTTTCACCCATCTACACAAAATACCCCATAATAACAGTGAACAAAATGTTTTAGAAATCTTTGCGAATGTATTGAAAATTAAATACAATAAATATATAATTTACATAAGTATTCACACCTCTGAGTCAATACCTTATAGAAGCACCTTTAGCAGAGATTACAGCTGTGAGTCTTTCTAAGTCTGTAAGAGCTTTCCACACCTGGAATGGACAACATTTGCCCATTATCAAAATTCTTCAAGCTCTATCAAATTGGTTGTTGATCATTGCTAGATAACTATGTTCAGGTTTTGGCATGGATTTTCAAGCAGATTAAAGTCAAAACTGTAACTCAACCACTCAGGAACATTCACTGACTTCTTGGTAAGCAACTCCAGTTTAGATTTGGCCTTGTATTTTAGGTTATTGTCCTGTTGAAAGGTGAATTAATCTCCCAGTGTTTGGTGGAAAGCAGACTGATCTAGGTTTTCGTCTAGGATTTTGCCTGTGCTTAGCTCCATTCCGTTTCTTTTCTGAAAAACTCCCCAGTCCTTAACTTTTACAAGTATACACATAACATGATGCAGCGACCACTATGTTTGAAAATATGGAGAGTGGTAATGTGAGTGGTAATCAGTAATGTGTTGTATTGGATTTGCCCCAAACATAACACTTTGTATTCAGGACCAAAAGTGAATTGCTTTGCCACAATGTTTTCAGTATTACTTTTGTGCCTGGTTGTCAATTAGATTAGTATTGTGGAGTAACTACAATGTTGTTGATCCATCCTCAGTTTTATCTTATCACAGCCATCACGGCCTCATGGTGAAATCCCTGAGCCGTTTCCTTCCTTTCTGGCAACTGAGTTAGGAAGGATGCCTGTATCTTTGTAGTGACTGGGTGTATTGATACACCATCCAAAGTGTAATTAATAACTTCCCCATGTTCAAAGCGGTATTCAAAAAATATATATTTTTTAGGTTTTTGCCTGCCATATGAGTTCTGTTATACTCACAGACATCCTTCAAACAGTTTTAGAAACGTCTGAGTGTTTTCTATCCAATACTAATAACAATATGCATATATTAGCAACTGGGCCTGAGGAGCAGGCAGTTTACTCTGGGCACCTCTGGGCACCTTTTCATCCAAGCTACTCAATACTGCCCCTGCAGCCATAAAAAGTTTTAAGAAAGCTAAAGTTTGTCATCTTAAAATGACTTCATTAACCCTAACAAAAAATGTATCAACCCCTACAAAAATGTCCATTAATTATAATTCACATAATAATTCACAATTCCTGTTGCTGCAGGGTTATTTTTCTGCTGTAGCAAACAGGCTCAAATTAAGATCCTACATCTGTAGCTGAAGATAGCAGAAGCTCTATAAGACTTCAGACTGGGGTCAGTATAGTTTGTGTCTTATACTTCACAGGTTATTCCAAGTTGGTGGTCTGGTGTTGTGTCTCATAATCCCTACACCAGTGGAGGCTGCTGAGGGGAGGACGGCTCATAATAATAGTCGGAACGGCGTGAATGGAATTGCATCAAACACATGGAAACCGTATGTTTGATGTATTTGATACTATTCCACTGATTCCGCTCCAGCCATTACCACGAGCCCGTCCTCCCCAATTAAGGCACCACCAACCTCCTGTGCCCCACACATATGGGCTTGATGCCTTCAATCTCACACAAATTATCAATGAACCTACCAGGTACAACTCCATATCCGTAAACACGGGCACCCTCATAGATGGCATCCTAACTAACTCGCCCTCCAAATACACCTCTGCTGTTTTCAATCAAGATCTCAGCGATCACTGCCTCATTGCCTGCATCCAGACATTCTTGTATTGACTGAAACTTGGATCTCTGGGGACTTTCTGGACTCTGATATTAATATTGAGGGTTATAATGTGTTTAGAGTTGACAGACAGGGTAGACCTGGCCCGGGTACCCTGGAAGGATATTGACCTCATTCCGACAGTAGAGGATGCCTGGCTATTCTTTAAAAGTGCCTCACCATCTTAAATAAGCATGCCCCATTCAAAAAATTTAGAACTAGGAATAGATATAGTCCTTGGTTCACTCCAGCCCTTGACCAGCAGAAAAACATGCTGTGGCGTTCTGCATTAGCATCGAATAGCCCCCGTGATATGCAACTTTTCAGGGAAGTTAGGAACAAATATACACAGGCAGTTAGGAAAGCTAAGACTAGCTTTTTCAAACAGAAATGTGCATCCTGTAGTACTAACTCAAAAAAGTTCTGGGACACTGTAAAGTCCATGGAGAATAAGAGCACCTCCTCCCAGCTGCCCACTGCTCTGAGGCTAGGAAACACTGTCACCACCGATAAATCCACTATAATTGAGAATTTCAATAAGCATTTCTCTACGGCTGGCCATGCTTTCCACCTGGCTACACCTACCCCGGTCAACTGCCCGGCACCCTCCACAGCAACCCGCCAAAGCGCCCACCATTTCTCCTTTACCCAAATCCAGATAGCTGATGTTCTGAAAGAGCTGCAAAATCTGGACCCCTACAAATCAGCCGGGCTAGACAATCTGCACCCTTTCTTTCTAAAATTATCTGCAGAAATTGCTGCAACCCCTATTACTAGCCTGCTCAACCTCTCTATCGTCTGAGATTCCCAAAGATTGGAAAGCTGCCGCGGTCATCCCCCTCTTCAAAGGGGGTGACACTCTAGACCCAAACTGCTACAGACCTATATCTATCCTACCCTGTCTTTCTAAGGTCTTCGAAAGCCAAGTTAACAAACAGATTACCGACCATTTCGAATCCCACCGTACCTTCTCCGCTATGCAATCTGGTTTCAGAGTTGGTCATGGGTGCACCTCAGCCACGCTCAAGGTCCTAAACGACATCATAACCGCCATCGATAAGAGACATTACTGGGCAGCCGTATTCATCGACCTGGCCAAGGCTTTCGACTCTGTCAATCACCACATTCTTATTGGCAGACTCGACAGCCTTGGTTTCTCAAATGATTGCCTCGCCTGGTTTACCAACTACTTCTCTGATAGAGTTCACTGTGTCAAATCGGAGGGCCTGTTGTCCGGACCTCTGGCAGTCTCTATGGGGGTGCCACAGGGTTCAAACCTTGGGCCGACTCTCTTCTCTGTATACATCAATGATGTTGCTCTTGCTGCTGTTGATTCTCTGATACACCTTTACGCAGACGACACCATTCTGTATACTTCTGGCCCGTCTTTGAACACTGTGTTAACTAACCTCCAGACGAGCTTCAATGCCATACAACTCTCCTTCCGTGGCCTCCAACTGCTCTTAAACGCAAGTAAAACTAAATGCATGCTATTCAACCGATCACTGCCCGCACCTGCTCGCCTGTCCAGCATCACTACTCTGGACGGCTCTGACTTACGTGGACAACTACAAATACCTAGGTGTCTGGTTAGACTGTAAACTCTCCTTCCAGACTCACATTAAGCATCTCCAATCCAAAATTAAATCTAGAATTGTCTTCCTATATTGCAGCAAAGCATCTTTCACGCATGCTGCCAAACATACCCTCGTAAAACTGACCATCCTACCGATCTTCGACTTCGGTGATGTCATTTACAAAGTAGCCTCCAACACTCTACTCAATAAATTGGATGCAGTTTATCACAGTGCCATCCGTTTTGTCATCAAAGCCCCATACACTACCCACCATTGCGACCTGTACGCTCTCGTTGGTTGGCCCTCGCTTCATACTCGTCGCCAAACCCACTGGCTACAGGTTATCTACAAGTCTCTGCTAGGTAAAGCCCCGCCTTATCTCAGCTCACTGGTCACCATAGCAGGACCCACTCGTAACACGCGCTCCAGCAGGTATATCTCACTGGTCACCCCCAAAGCCAATTCATCCTTTGGTCATCTTTCCTTCCAGTTCTGCTGCTAATGACTGGAACGAACTGCAAAAATCTCTGAAGCTGGAGACTCATATCTCCCTCACTAGCTTTAAGCACGAGCTGTCAGAGCAGCTCACAGATCACTGCACCTGTACATAGCCCATCTGTAAACAGCCCATCTATCTACCTACCTCATCCCCATACTGTATTTATTTATTTATCTTGCTCCTTTTCACCCCAGTATCTCTACTTGCACATTCATCTTCTGCACATCTACCATCAAATCAAGATTATTTAAATAGCCCTTCTTACATCAGCTGATATCTCAAAGTGCTGTACAAAAACCCAGCCTATAACCCCAAACAGCAAGCAATGCAGGTGTAGAAGCACGGTGGCTAGGAAAAACTCCAGAGAAAGGCCAAAACCTATTCCAGTGTTTATTTGCTATATTGTAATTACTTTGCCACCATGGCCTATTTATTGCCTTAACTCCCTTATCTTACCTCATTTGCACTCACTGTATATAGACTTTTTGTTTTCTTTTGTTCTACTGTATTATTGACTATGTTTTGTTTATTCCATATGTAACTCTGTGTTGTTGTATGTGTCGAATTGCTATGCTTTATCTTGGCCAGGTCGCAGTTGCAAATGAGAACTTGTTCTCAACTAGCCTACCTGGTTAAATAAAGGTGAAATAAAATAAATAAATATAAGATTAGTACAATGATGTTTGCCAGGTGGTTAAACATCTTTGAGGCTGCTACAGGTGTTTGAATCTGCTGAGAGAAAGATGGAGAGGAGAATCTGCAACACATCACATAGCTGCACCTTTTCTGTAACCGGTTCAGGGCTGGCCTCATTGTGGTGTGTCTTTACTCATACACTCACAGATTCATTTCCTTAAGAACAGAACACACATCAAGGTGGCAACAGGAGCCCTGGAGTCTCATTAGGAACGTAGACCCTAGCGTGTAAACGCACCATAATCATGGGTAATGGCTGCATCTGTCAAATTGTTGGTGCGTGCCACTGCCAACTCATGTGCTTTTGGCTTGCTTGCCCAGCGTTTCAAAGCACCTGTTTAACCAAAGCACTTGGTTTTATGTCTGTGTGGGCTGCTTGCATGTTTTTAGCGTGGCACTCCAGATGCCCAAAAGCACCTCTCGTTTTTACTCCGGAAAAAATGCAGTGTGTTCTCCGCCTAAGGATGTTTTACATGTTGAGCCAAGGTGTTTAAGCTAAACAGGGACGTGATGGGCCACCACTTTTATTAATTCTGCTGCTTCATACATTACGCGGATGTTGCCCCGGCCCCACTTCTCTTGAACTCCAATGCCTCTCCCAAAAGTGATCCCCTGTCTTAACTGACATTTATGATGTAGTAGAGGGATGCATGACCTTCAAAAACTGCCCCCCCCCCCCAGCCTGCCTCGCCTCCTTATCTTTGCAAAACGCACAACGGTTTGAGCAGCGAAAGGTTCTTGTGTGCAAAGCTAGCACTCAGGTTTCATTTGAGCAAGGTGTTAATTAATTAGATAGATTAATCAAGGTTAATTCAACTTGGGGAAGCATACGTCTTAGTGAACAAGAGAAATAACTGAGAGCGGACGCTTGATTTGCGCACACACACGCACACACTCAAGGGAACGTAAACAATGGCTAGTGCGCAGTTTGAGCAACTGTTTAGGCTAATTAAACTAAGGGAGAGGGTGAGACAGGGATTTAGTGTTTAGCGATGTAGTGTTCAGCATTGTGTGCACTTGCCTTCTTAAGGGTAAGTAAGCATTTCACGGTAAGGTCTACACCTGTTGTATTCGGCGCATGTGACAAATAAGATTTGATTTGATTTGCTGCACTTACTATCCCATTCGTTTCATATGAAGTTTGACTGGCTCAGTTAGCAAGTTAACGTTACCTAGCTAGCAATTGTTTTGCACATTTCAAACTTCAGAAATAATGCACAACACTCCTTAGCTAGATGTAAACGATGTAACTAAGACTTTCTCTAGAAAAAATGATTTAATATGCAGATTTATTGTTTTCATTAAGATCAATTCTATTTTGAAAATGAAAGGGGTGTATGTTACTGGGAAAAGTACCCTCTTTTCTCCTTGTTGATGCTCATGTCATGCTTTCTGGTTGGCTCAAAGTCGACGGCCACGCTGATTCTACGTGTTGAAACAGCGAGAGAAACTGCGGTCTTCCTGGCATACTGCAGGTCTTGTTCTAGCAAGCGAAGGAATGGCCCCCTACTGTGCAGGTCGGCAATCTTGATGGTGTGTCCCTGCCAAACGTTTGGGGAAGAGAAGGGGCATGAGGTTGCAAGGGGTAGATAAGGTGAAGAGAGTGTGGATGTCTCCACAAACAGCATATAAAACTTGAATGATTCTGTCCACATCATTAAGTCTACTTGTCCTCCGCCCTTCATCCATAAGGTTGGTATAACCATCTGACATAAAGAAGTATTGTATAATGTATTGAGCATGCTAAGTAGTATGCTAGTATGGACATGGGAGCATAACCAATGAGTAACAATGAAAAGAGTGACTACTGTGAGTGTAGACTCTCCCATTTGATAGCCCTTGACATAATGTGTATGGAATTCAATGTAGTAACAGCTAGACGTTGATAAGCGGTTGGACTTTGCCCAGAGGGTGCTACTTGGACAATAAAACATTTGTCTTCCGGCCAGACCATCTGAATGCAGTCTAGTCTAAACTACAAGAGGGAGGCACCTTGAGCAAATAAGCCTACGTTACTTTCTCAGTCACCAACTGCACCACCTTCCCAGTTGCATGGAAAAGATCTTAGCTGATAACAGCTATTGTGAGAAAACAAAGTCGAAATTCTAGAGAACACTATAAAACAACTGCATTTGTAATGATATGTAGGGAAGCGAGGATTGCTGTGTCATGCTTCGGCAATACATCCATAATCCACATTATCATATCCTATAAATCAAGTTTAAATGACTTGAGAAGCGAATATGGAAACAGATGTCAGAGTGAGCTGATTGAGGTCACAAGAGGTTCTTGAGTGTTTGAAGTTCATGTACAGACTTGGACAATGCGATCCAGACAGGTCCAAAGAAACCACTACGATCCATTAAAGTACCCAGACCAGGACATGTTGAGACATGTCTGTCTAGAGGTGGCTAATCGTGTAGCTCTGTCCTAGCACCAAATATAGACTGCCGAAGCAGTTTTAAACTGACCTGCCTGAAACCCCATCAATTATGTTATGTAAATATCAATTTGTGGCACATTCTTTTGTAACTGCGGACCGTCCACACCCTTCAGTTGGCACTCTCATGGGAAAGCAAACATTGCGCCTAGAAGGTACTGTTAAGCCTGGAACTCAAGAGAAGCTTTGAGCCATGACAATGCCCTCATTGTTTTGCCATGGCACGGCTGGCATGCAAAGGGCATAGGTGTGAGAGAATCACATGAGAGGAGGTCATTTTGGTTGTGTTGACTCTAATTATTCGTATTTCTTTATTCTAACCTGTTTGCCTGCCTTCCTCTCTGTCAGTCTCTTCAACTGACTTATACAGTACATTCAGAAAGTATTCAGACCCCTTGACTTTTTCCACACTTTGTTACGTTACATCCTTATTCTAAAATTGATTAAATCGTTTTAATCTACACACAATACCCCACTATGACAACACAAAGACAGGTTTTTATACATTTACATAAGTATTCAGACCCTTTACTCCATACTTTGTTGAAGCACCTTTGGCAGTGATTTCAGCCTTGAGTCTTCTTAGGTATGACGCTACAAGCTTGGCACCTGTATTTGGGGAGTTTCTCCCATTCTTCTCTTCAGATCCTCTCAAGCTCTGTCAGGTTGGATGGTGCGCTTCGCTGCTCAGCTATTTTCAGGTTTCTCCAGAGAAGTTTGATCTGGTTCAAGTCCGGGCTCTGGCTGGGTCACTCAACGCATTCAGAGACTTGTCCCGAAGCCACTCCTGCATTGTCTTGGATGTATTCTTAGGGTCGTTGTCCTGTTTGAAGGTGAACCTTTGCCCCAGTCTGTGGTCCTGAACGCTCTGGAGCAGGTTTCATCAAGGATCTCTTCGTTCATCTTTCCCTCGATCCTGATTAGTCTCCAAGTCCCTGCCACTGAAAAACATCTCCACAGCATGATGCTGCCACCCGCATGCTTCACCGGAGGGATGGTGCCAGGTTTCCTCCAGGAGTGATGCTTGGCATTCAAGCCACAAATTTAAGTCTTGGTTTCATCAGACCAGAGAATCTTGTTTCTCATGGTCTGAGAGTCCTTTAGGTGCCTTTTGGCAAACTCTTGTGCCTTTTACTGAGGAGCGGCTTCTGTCTGTCCACTACCATAAAAGCTTGATTGGTGGAGTGCTGCAGAGATGGTCCTTCTGGAAGGTTCTCCCATCTCCACAGAGGAACTCTGGAGCTCTGTCAGAGTGACCATCGGGTTCTTGGTCACCTCCCTGACCAAGGCCCTTCTCCCCCAATTGCTCAGTTTGGCCGGCAGGCCACCTATAGGAAGCGTTTTGGTCGTTCCAAACTTCTTCAATTTAAGAATGATGGGGACCACTGTGTTCTTGGGGACCTTCAATGCTGCAGAAATGTTTTGGTACCTTTCCCCAGGTCTGTCCCTTGACACAATCCTGTGTCGGAGCTCTACGGACAATTCCTTCGACCTCATGGCTTGGTTTCTGCTCTGACATGCACTGTCAACTTGTTTGTTCTATTATTGCATTTGTTCGATTACAGGCTCAAAATGGCCTGAAACAAAGAACTTTCTTGTACGAGAGCTTCAGTTTCTTGGCAATTTTTCGCATGGAATAGCCTTCATTTCTCAGAACAAGAATAGACTGACGAGTTTCAGAAGAAAGGTCTTTGTTTCTGGCCATTTTGGACCTGTAATCGAAGCCACAAATGCTGATGCTCCAGATACTCAACTAGTCTAAAGAAGGCCAGTTTTATTGCTTCTTTAATCAGAACAACAGTTTTCAGCTGTTCTAACATAATTGCAAAAGGGTTTTCTAATGATCAATTAGCCTTTTAAAATGATAAACTTGGATTAGCTAACACAGCATGCCATTGGAACACAGGAGTGATTGTTTACAACATTAACAATGTCAACACTGTATTTCTGATCAATTTGATATTGTTTTAATTAATGGACAAAAAATGTGCTTTTCTTTCAAAAACAAGGACATTGGACCCCAAACTGTTGAACTGTAGTGTATATTTGCAAATAAATTTGAAAACCTGTTTTCGCTTTGTCATTATGGGTATTGTGTGTAGACTGATGACATTGTTTTTATTTAATCAATTTTAGAAAAAGGCTGTAACGTAACAAAATGTGGAAAAGGGGAAGGGGTCTGAATAAGTTCCAAATGCACAGTACCTCTGCCCCAGAATCTTCTTTCAAATGTTCTTGTCTTTCAAGCCTCATAGTGGACCTGTTCTTGTAACAAGGTCTCTCTGGACCATGTAGATAAGGTGAGACAGTTGTCAAACCCTTGTGAAGCAAATGGCTTCACCTCCACCATGAGGCAACGGCAGTTCCACTCACCAACCTGACATTTTAGGAACTACAACCCCATTGCGACAGAGATGTACGGATTGTCAGAAATGTCGCGCCCCGGAGCAATGAAGCAGGGTGCCCTCCCCTATCCCCTCCTTGTTGTGACACATGACTAGTGGCACCAGAGCACGCCCTTGTTATGGGCTGGTTACCGACAAGGTGGCAACCCCACTGAGAGGCCTGACCTTTGTCTTCTCTCTCGCTTCCCCCCTCTATCTCTCTTTCTTCCTCCCTCCTTTTCTCTTGTGACATGCTCTCACTTTCTCCGTCTGTTTTCTCGTGGTATGCTCCCCCTCTCAATCTCTCTCTTTTTTTGTGGCTTGCTCTCTCATGCGATTACTCTCCTCCATATGATTTCTAATACTCTTTCACTGCTCTCTCGCTCATTCTCTCCCATACTCGCAATAGACATGTTGTTTCATCTTAGGCTCTATGGAAATGTGATACCGAGTACTATTATTCCAGGCATATCTTCTGCAAATCAGCATCATTACAGTGCCTGCACAAACAATGCCCACTAGAAATGGTTGAAAATCTCCTTATTATATAGAGGAAGGTTAATACGTATACAAAAGTGCATATTTATCGTAAAGATGTGTACGGTTGTATGTATTCATTAGTTCATTTTTTGACAATTTGTATCTACTCAGATTGTTTAGGAGCTTTGCGTCATTGGGACATCAGCGCTGTGACGTCTCCCCATCGGTGATGCACATTCTTCTATTTAGTCTCGGCTAATCATGTCACCGAAATAGGTGTTGGCCATGTGTGATTACTAATATGACTGCTGCCTTTGACGCTAATGAACTGGCACTGAATTTGTTTGCACATTATTAGCAATCTGCTTCAGCCAGTGTCTTGTTTTGTCATACGCAGCTATTTGCGTTTGACATACTGGTAGCCATGTTCATACAGTCTTTTGAGCTTTCCAAACCATTAGGTGCATACCACTCTTTCCCCAGACACTTGCTCTCTTTCTCTCCCTCAGTGAAAGGAAGCAAATGATAGAAGCTTTCTTCCTTTGCTTCAGTGAAGGGCAGAAGTTCAGGTTCTCTCTGCGGTTAAAGCAAGAGATGGATAGAAGAGTTCTTCCTTTCCTTCAGTGAAGGGCAGAAGCTTGTTGATAGGAACAGAAGGGGAGAATAGCACCCACTGCCTAAGGAGGGTGGAGGTGGAGGGTGCCAGTCACAAAAGCAGCCACTCCTGATCCACTGACCCCATATGACCTCCTTTCCTAAAGGTTACAGCCACCCCCTACCTCCCTCAGAGAAACCAATCGTCGCCTACCACTGTTATTGCTAGCGCTCACCCCTCACATTGTACACCCTGGCACCCGACCACACACACAGACACACTCCAAATCTTGGCTTCCACCCACTCACCCACCCACCCACCCACCTGCCTCCCCAAACCCCCAGCCAAATATCAGGGGTTTCCAACATCGGAATCTCAGGAGAGATCCCTCAGGGGACCCCCTCCACTCCCAACCACTGCCAGTACACGCTTCCACGGAATTAGTTCCATCTGGCCTAGTTTATGCCCCAGCACCTGATAAACTAGATGCGATCTATATGTTCGGCTTGCAAAAATCTTTCTTGGCTGCCTTCTCTCTCTCTTTTGCTCGCTTTCTCTCTCTGTCTCTCTTTTTCCCGTTCCTCTCTTTTTCTGTGTTCGTCTATCTTTATCCTGCTTTCATTTTCTCTGTGCTTCTCCATGTCAGAGCTGACAAGCTCACATTCTTAATCATTTGGTGGCTCTGTGGTGTTTTTACCCCAGTGACTCCGGTGTCAGTATTCGTGCAGATATCTCCGGCATTGCTTTATCTTTTTAAACCCTTTGCGATGTAAAGAATCTGGCTATCTCTTTGTCTATCTCGGTCTGCTCATTGTCTCACCACAGCAAATGTACAGAGCCGCAAATCAGTTCAATGAGGCTTTCAACTCATAGCAGCAGCCTCCTGGCAGGCTCCCAAAGCTAGCTAAGTCGACCAGACATGTTGTTTATGCTCAAACAGATAGGCCTGGAAGAGTAAGAGAGCAAAGCATTGGCGGGGTTGGCTTTTGTTGTGATTTAAATTGCTAATTGTCATAAATTAACTCTGAGATAATCTATAGATAATCCGAGTTAAAAATATATTTATGTTAACTATCGTTGCAATTGTTTATTGGTAATTTAGATAATGGGTGACGTGTCTCAGTGTATACATTTTTCTGTATTCGTGTGTGGGTGTTCATAGGATCAGAAAAAAAAACATATTCCTGTCAGTGGTCACACAGTTGTCTTCGCATGGTTTGCAATTCAACAAGTGATGATTTCATGGTCATTTGGAACATCCCAATGCTCCCGGGCCACAGACAGAAGACCATGATGATGGCTCCATTTACAGTGCAGTCGAACGGAAGAAGTCCCTCAACCCAATATCCGTCCCAGTAACCCCCTCACTCAAGCAATAGTAATGCAATGACAATCAAACGAGACAGCAACAGCCGTTTAATCAAACCAGTGTGTACAATTAGCCCTCTTCTCGGAGGCTAGCCTCTTGAGCTAGCAGCTTCTGGTGAGCCAGTGCTAATGTCTGCTATTTAGACTTGATATTTCATATCTATATAACATATTTGACCGAATTCAGGTCTATGGTAGCCTAGGTCAATGTCAGTGTGGGCATTGGTTGGGCCATGGGAATGGAGTCTCCTGGTATATGAGATGTAGTGCCAATGATTCTTAAAACCAATGGGATGTTCTGTCAAAATTATTCTGATAAAGCTTATAAGTACTTTTTTTTGCTTTCAAGACAGTGTGACATTTTAGTTCTGACTATGCACTTGATGTAGCAGGCAAGCTATTTGATCTTATTCTCTAAATGTCATACATTTTGTTGAGTTTTATGTGCAGAGTTGTCATTACGTGTAGATTGCAATTGAGAGAGTGTATTGGGATTTACTTCAGTGTGATGCTGCAGTTATTGTGGACTCCACACACACACACAGTTTCAGACACGTAAAAATGATATCAATCTCTATCTTGGCAGCGTACGTTGATTCATCATGATGTGGTTAATGCCTCATCACTCACTGGTGATTCATACAGTACCAACCAAGGCCAGGTCATGGCAGTGACATGCTATCAATGACACTATCATTGACACTTCAAATCAAATTTATTGGTCACATACACGTGTTTAGCAGATGTTATTGCGGGTTGGTAATCAAGCCTACTACTGTTCTGTCGTCTGCAAACTTGATAATTGAGTTGGAGGCGTGCTTGGCCACGCAGTCATGGGTGAACAGGGAGTACAGGAGAGGGGGCTGAGCACACACCCTTGTGGGACCCCAGTGTTGAGTATCAGCGAAGAGTAGGTCTTGTTTCCTACCTTCACCACCTGGGGGCAACCCGTCAGGAAGTCCAGGACCCAGTTGCACAAGGCGGGGTTCAGACCCAGGGCCTCGAGCTTGATGATGACATTGGAGGGTACTATGGTGTTGAATGCTGAGCTATAGTTAATGAACAGCATTCTTACATAGGTATGCCTCTTGTCCAGATTTATATTTTTATTTCGCCTTTATTTAACCAGGTAGGCCAGTTGAGAACAAGTTCTCATTTACATCTGCGACCTGGCCAAGATAAAGCAAAGCAGTGCGACACAAACAACACAGAGTTACACATTGGATAAACAAACATACAGTCAGTAACACAATAGAAAAATCTATATACAATGTGTGCAAATGTAGTAAGATTAGGGAGGTAAGGCAATAAATAGGCCATAGTGGCGAAATAATTACAATTTAGCATTAACACTGGAGTGATAGATGTGCAGAAGATGATGTGCATGTAGAGATACTGGGGTGCAAAAGAGCAAAAAAATAAATAACAATATGCGGATGAGGTAGTTGGGTGGGTTATTTACAGATGGGCTGTGTACAGGTGCAATGATCAGTAAGCTGCTCTGACAGCTGATACTTCAAGTTAGTGAGGGAGATATAAGTCTCCAGCTTCAGTGATTTTTGCAATTCGTTCCAGTCATTGGCAGCAGAGTACTGGAAGGAAAGGCGGCCAAAGAGGAGTTGGCTTTGGGGATGACCAGTGAAATATACTTGCTGGAGCGCGTGCTACGGGTGGGTATTGCTATGGTGACCAGTGAGCTGAGATAAGGCGGGGCTTTACCTAGCAAAGACTTATAGAAGACCTGGAGCCAGTGGGTTTGGCGATAAATATGAAGCGAGGGCCAGCCAGCGAGAGCATACAGGTCGCAGTGGTGGGTAGTATATGGGGCTTTAGTGACAAAACGGATGGCACTGTGATAGACTACATCCAACTTGCTGAGTAGAGTGTTGGAGGCTATTTTGTAAATGACATCGCCGAAGGCAAGGATCGGTTGGATAGTCAGTTTTACGAGGGTGTGTTTAGCAGCATAAGTGAAGGAGGCTTTGTTGTGAAATAGGAAGCCAATTCTAGATTTAATTTTGGATTGGAGATGCTTAATGTGAGTCAGAAAGGAGCGTTTACAGTCTAACCAGATGGGATGGTTAGACAGATGGGACAGGGCAGTGTGCAGTGTGGTGGTGATTTCGTCGTCTGTGGATCTATTGGGGCGGTAAGCAAATTGAAGTGGATCTAGGGTGGCAGGTAAGGTGGAGAGGATATGATCCTTGACTAGTCTCTCAAAGCACTTCATGATGACAGAGGTGAGTGCTACGGGGCAATAGTAATTTATTCAATTACCTTTGCTTTCTTAAGTACATGGACAATGGTGGCCGAAGCATGTGGGGACAACAGACTGGGATAGGGAGAGATTGAATATATCTGTAAACACACCAGCCAGCTGGTCTGTGCATGCTTTGAGGACGCGGTTAGGGATACCATCTGGGCCGGCAGCCTTGCGAGGGTTAACACGCTTAAAGGTCTTACTCACGTCGGCCACAGAGAAGGAGAGTCCACAGTCCTTGATAGCGGGCCGCGTCGGTGGCACTGTATTATCCTCAAAGCGAGCGAAGATGGTGTTCAGCCTGTCCGGAAGCGAGACGTCGGTGTCCGTGACGTGGCTGGTTTTCCTTTTATAATCCGTGATTGTCTGTAGACCCTTCCACATACGTCTCGTGTCTGAGCCGTTGAACTGGGACTCAACTTTGTCCCTGTACCGACGTTTAGCCTGCTTGATTGCTTTGCGGAAGGAATAGCTACACTGTTTGTATTCTTCCATATTCCCAGTCTTCTTGCCCTGGTTAAATGTGGTGGTTCGCGCTTTCATTTCTGCGTGAATGCTCCCATCTATCCACAGTTTCTGGTTGGGGT
Source organism: Salvelinus alpinus (assembly GCF_045679555.1). Classification (NCBI taxonomy): domain Eukaryota; kingdom Metazoa; phylum Chordata; class Actinopteri; order Salmoniformes; family Salmonidae; genus Salvelinus; species Salvelinus alpinus. The sequence continues at coordinate 347,943 of NC_092110.1, forward strand.
AGGTTTTAATAGTCACAGTGGGTACAACATCTCCTATGCACTTCCTGATAAACTCATTCACCGTATCGGTATATGTGTCAATATTATTTTCTGAAGCTGCTCTGAACATATCCCAGTCCGCGTGATCAAAACAATCTTGAAGCGTGGATTCCGAATGGTCAGACCAGCGTTGAGTAGTCCTTACCACGGGTGCTTCCTGTTTGAGTTTCTGGCTATAGGAGGGGAGGAGCAAGATTGAATCCGATTTGCCGAATGGAGGGCAGGGGAGGGCCTTATATGCAAGTCCTTAATCGTAAAACATATACCTCCACCGTTCTGCTTCCCGGAGAGATTTTTGTTCCTGTCGGCGCGATGTACTGGGAACCCAACTGGCTTTACAGAGTCTGACAGTATACCTCGAGAGAGCCATGGTTCCGTGACTGGTGTGACTGGTGTGACATATTTTGTATCCCCCAGATTCAGTGTCTCAATGAGAGGGATTGGTCACCTGACAGAAGAATTGGAGAAGAAGAAATCGAGAAACAGTAAAATATGAGCATGTTTTCATGACGTAACATGGCACTGAGTCCTAACAAATTATTAATAAGCTGTCTTCTCATCTGTATCTACAACATTTCTGTCATCCCCACCTTTTATAAACTCTCCCTCACTGTTTACATTTTCTTATCGATGAAATGCGTCCCTTAAGTTCATATGTTAGTGTTCTCTAAAAACTTCCCTGTGCAGAATTCAACATTGGCAGGATTCCAAATCTGATATATCTTTACATAGTTTCTCCCCCTCACTGAACATGGGAACATAGTCTTCCCCACCTGAAGGTATAGATGTCCATTTGCGTTGACTCCTGTTTTGGGTAATGACTCGTGCTGACTATCGTGTACCCAGCTATTTGTTGTGCTGGGATAATTTAACCTGTGGTTGTGACTCACCAACAGGTGCTTTATTCCATTCTCATTTCCAGGCAATGAATAGTGTGGTTGGGGTGGGGAAACAATGTGTGTGTTGTGTTTTGAACTGCTCCAGCACAGGGAAAGATTAAAATGTTCAAATTGGACTAGAGATAGATGTCGACCGAGAGTTGTCTGTTCGAACAATCTATTGGTCTAAATTTGAAAATATGTATTTTACCATATATAGACACGCCCTATGTGTTTTAATAAAATCAATTATATGCACTGAGCTTGTCTGATGCTTTAAGCGCACTGTTTGATTAAATAATTAAGACACACAAATGACTCAAGAGGGAGCCAGAGATCAAAATAACCATAAGAACGAAAGCTGTTCCCGGCCCTCCTCTTACCGCTGCTGCTGGCCTGCGCAGATTCTGCCGTTACGCTCCTGAAGTTGTTGGTAATAGGCTACACAATAGGCCTTGTTGTAACTATATTTGAGGAGGCCAGGTATAAAGAATTATGTTGTTTAATTAACTTGCAAACCAGCAGTGCATCAATTCAGTGGCGCAATGAAGATTATGTTTCACCTTGGAGAGCACCACTGCAGCGGCCGCTGTCAAGCATATAAAACCTGTCAATGTTTTAGCATGCAACTAGAAAAACAAAGTAGGCTAATTTACTGTTTTCAAGTGGTATGTCATATGGTAAGAAAACCACGGTTTGCAGAGTTTCTATTCTATTTTTTTGGCGTCATCCTTTACTACACTGAACAAAAATCTAAACGCAACATGTAAAGTGTTGTTCCCATGTTTCATTGGCAACAAATTTGTTAACATCCCTGTTCGTGAGCATTTCTCTTTTGCCAAGATAATCCATCCACCTGACAGGTGTGGCATATCAAGAAGCTGATTAAAAAGCATGATCATTACACAGGTGCACCTTGTACTGGGGACAATAAAAGGCCACTCTAAAATGTGCAGTTTTTGCACACAACACAATGCTACAGATGTCTCAAGTTTTAATGGAGCATACAATTGGCATGCTGACTGGAAGAATGTTCACCAGAGCTGTTGCCAGATAATTGAATGTTAATTTCTCCACCATGAGCCACCTCCAACGTCGTGTTAGAGAATTTGGCAGTACGTCCAACTGGCCTCACAACCACAGACCACATGTAACCACGCCAGCCCAGGACTTCCACATCCGGCTTCTTCACCTGCAGGATCGTTTGAGACCAGCCACCCGGACAGCTGATTAAACTGTAGGTTTACACAACCAAAGAATTTCTGAACAAATTGTCAGAAACCGTCTCAGGGAAGCTCATCTGCCTGCTCGTCGTCCTCACCAGGGTCTTGACCTGACTGCAGTTCGGCGTCTTAAAAAATAAAAAATAAAAAATCACCTACACTGGCACGCTGAAGAAGTGTGCTCTTTACGGATGAATCCCGGTTTCAACTGTACCGAGCAGATGGCAGACGGCGTGTATGACGTATTGTGGGCGAGCAGTTTTCTGATGTTAACGTTGTAAACAGAGGGTCCCATGGCAATTTGAATGCACAGAGACACTGTGACGAGATCCTGAGGCCCATTGTTGTGCCGTTAATCTGCCGCCATCACCTCTTGTTTCAGCATGATAATGCACGGCCCCATGTCGCAAGGATCTGTACACAAGTCCTGGAAGCTGAAATTGTCCAGGTTATTTCATGGCCTGCATACCCACCAGACGTCACCCATTGAGTATGTTTGGAATGCACTGGATCGACGTGTACGACAGCGTGTTCCAGTTCTCGCCAATATCCACCAACTTTGCACAGCCATTGAAGACGAGTGGGACAACATTCCACAGGCCACAATCAACAGCCTGATCAACTCTATGCGAAGGAGATGTGTTGCGCTGCATGAGGCAAATGGTGGTCACACAAGATACAGACTTTTTTTAATCCACACCCCTTCTTTTTTGGGGGGAGGTATCTGTGACCAACAGATGCATATCCATATTCCCAGTCATGTGAAATCCATAGATTAGGGCTTAATGCATTTATTTAAATTGACTGATTTCCTTATATTGAACTGTAACTCAATAAAACCTTCTAAATTGTTGCATCTTGAGTTTATAATTTTGTTCAGTGTCCAATGAAATGCTGCCATCTGCATTTTGTCTTAAATAGGCCTAATAACAGTATCAAGTAGCAACCATTTGTACTGTTAGACAAGTCTTAACCTACAGTTAGGCTCATTTGCGTGTGCCACCTGCAAAAAAAGTCATTTGGACTGCTCATGAATAATAATAAAAAATATTATTATTATTATTAAAGTCATGCCCCCCCTCCATTTGTGATTTTTTTCCTACGTCTATATAACACACTGTCATTGTTAGAATCTTAATATCGCAAACAGAACTGGAGTTATAACCAGTTTTAGGAGGGCATGTCATCTTTTGATGGGGGAAAAGGGAAGAAGGGGTGAGTTGATGAGCGAGGGGTAGCGAACAATGCATAATTATGAATGAAGAACAGGGTGGGCTATTGTATTGATCTATTCTAACTATAATCTCAAAATGGTATGTACCCTATATCAGTCCAATCAGATTTATCAGTCTACTCTGGCCTACTTGGAGTGCACAGTGAGACCATGAGTAATTTACAATGGCAAGAAGACCAAGACGAATCGATGCACATGCTGCGTTAGCATTGCTATAAAATCAGGATGAAAACGTCTGATGGTGGGGATGAAATGAATCATGGCATCTGATTCTGAACCTCTGCAAAAAAAGCCAGAACGGTGCTCACTGAGCAGTTGCCTGCGCCACCACCAAATGAGACGGTGAAACAGCAGAGAGTAAGGGACGGCTCCGTTTCAATAGAACAAGCCGGTGACTGTGCTACGGGTCGATTATCAGTACAAAATGTCATCACTGAGAGAGCAGGCCCATCTCAAGCAAAAAACAACATCAACAATGCATTCACCAGATTTAATTGTTTATGCGACATGGACAGGCGACAACTGATGCCATTGCGTGAAGACACCATGTAAGCAAGAGCTGACAATAATTGAGTATCGACACTTGCCGTCGACACATGCCATTATTGCTTATGTGTTGATTTTCACTATTTACGGTGCCTTCGGAAAGTATTATATATATATGACTTTTTCTACATTTTGGTAGGTTACAGCCTTATTCTAAAATCATTTAAATAGTTGTTTCCTTCATCAATATACACACAATACCCATAATGACAAAGCAAAACAAGTATTTATTTGACATTTTTGCTCATTTATAAAAGATAAAAACTGATATCACATTTACATAAGACCCTTTACTCAGTACTTTGTTGAAGCACCTTTGGCAGCAATTACAGCTTTGCGTCTTCTAGGTTATGACGCTACAAGCTTGGCACAGCTGTATTTGGGCAGTTTCTCCCATTCTTCACAATCCTGTCTCAGAGCTCTATGGACAATTCCTGGCTTGGTTTTTGGCTGACATACATTGTCAACCTTATATAGACAGGTGTGTGCCTTTCCAAATCATGCCCAATCAATTGAACTTACATCAGGTGGACTCCAGTCAAGTTGTAGAAACATCTCAAAGATGATCAATGGAAACAGGATGCACCTGAGCTCAATTTCGAGTCTCATAGCAAAGGGTTTGAATAGTTATGTTTTTATTTTTAATACATTTGCAAAAATTTATAAAAACCTGTTTTTGCTTTGTCATTATGGGGTATTGTGTTTAGATTGATAAGATGTTTTTTTTTTTTTTTACCATTTTAGAATAAGACATAACAAAATGTTGTTGTTTATTTTAACTTTATTTTTACCAGGGAAGTTGACTGAGAACACATTCTCATTTACAGCAACGACCTGGGGAAAGGAGGAATGAGCCAATTGGAAGTTGGGGATGATTAGGTGGCCATGATGGTGTGCGGGCTAGATTAGGAATTTAGACAGGACAACAGGGTTAACACTCCTACGATAAGTGCCATGGGATCTTTAGACCACAGAGATTCAGGACTTTCATTCGACATCCCATCCAAAAGACAACACCCTACACAGCGCAATGTCCCCAATCAATATTCTGGGGCATTGGGATATTATTTTTTAGAACGGAAGAAAGAGTGCCTTACTGGTCCTCCAACACCACTTCCAGCAGCATCTGGTCTCCCATCCAGGAACCGACCAGGTTCAACCCTGCTTAGCTTCAGAGGCAAGCCAGCAGAAGGATGCAGGATGGTATGCTTCTGGTTTCGTCATTGTAGATGATGTAACCATGACTTTATGTTCTTCATGAACTTTGGAACTGCCTGGCATGTAACTAACACAGCGTGGGTTCCCTTTTGCTGCCACTCCCAGCTATTCCTTTTGACACATTTAGGACCTCTCTCTCTCTCTCTCTCTCTCTCTCTCTCTCTCTCTCTCTCTCTCACTCACTCACACACTCACACTCTCTCTCTTACACACACACACACACACTCTCACACATGTGTCCATGGCAACGGGCTTTAGGTATGTTTGGTTTGTGGTGTCCCTGGCATACTCTTGACACGGGTGGATCCAGCCAGACCATGTGTGTGTATGCTTTGTAATCAGCTCCCTATTGTCTACATGAAGCCCATACACACAGCATGCAATGTGACGGCATAGAGCCGGTTAGTTAATGATTGACTGTTCCCGTTTTTATGCATTTTAGCATGGTCCACTGCCTGGGACAGAGGAATTGTGTGTGTGTGTGTTCACATGCGAATTGTACCTCTAGTGTCCTCTGCACAATTTGTGTATATGTATGCAGGTTTGTGAAGGCTTGGGGATGGCGACAGGGCACATCTTACCACAGCGCATACTGCACTGTCCTCACAAGTCCCCCCCCCCCCTCCACACAGTAGGACTTAATTAGGAACAATGTCATGTCCTCAACTCCCCTCCTAACTCTGTGAGAAAAGAACATTTCATGTGATGAGACATGCGTTGGTAACAGCCACCTTGACCCTATGATATACGCTTTTCCGCCTCAGGGCGTTGTGGCACAAAGCTTCCATCAAGCCTATGAACCTCTGACACAAAACATGTCGCTCTGTATCTCCAATCTGCGTTATTTGTTTGGACATCTTTTCAATCAGTTGAAAGCTTGGTCTCTTGGCATTATAGCCTTACATTTCTTATGAATAAAATTGTAAAGAAGACTATTTAAAGACTTATGTTGATTGAGTTTTGTGCTATAATGTACACGGTGAACTATAGTAATAACCTTGTATCTTCCATCTTATTCACCCATTCTTGGAAAAACGAATTGAAACGCAGGCAGAAATTAAAATTGAACTATTTTGTTATGGCAATGATCTTCCAATATCCCCTCCCGTGTGCTTCCTTTTAATGAGAAAATGTCATTTCAACATCAAAGCTATGGAAGACATTGGAATGAAAATGGCTCTACGAGACACTGCTTTGTTAACTAATAGCACACGGCAGTTATGAGCAATGTTCCCTCTATTTTTTTCAGCACTGAGCAAATTTCAGGTCTGCTGAGTGCAAACTTGAACGTTGTGAAAATTCTTTGCAACTTCCAGTGTGCGTTTACTGCTCTACCCGCTTTAAGTTAGTTTTAACAGTGGCCAAGTAGGCTACTATGGCTATTTGATCATAATGTGGGCCTACCAGAGTGGCCTACCATCAAAAACAATGTAGAAAATGCATCCCATAACATTGTAACATGGAAATAGCTGTTCTATCATTCAGCCTACAGTAGCAGCCAATGTGTGGTGTTCAATGTAGGCCTACATTCCATGAGACTTTTGGAGAGAAAAAAACATCCAGGGCTTGACAACCTGCTTATCCACTTGTCCTTCAGACAAGGTGACTGAAAATGTTGTTTGATGCAAGAAATCACTTTACAAAATAAAATGCATTATTATTCCCATACAATTTTTACAAAGAATCAGACAAATTATACCCTCTGCCTATTGGCTACTTAGCTTATTCAAGCCCATCTCAAAATCCAAATGGCCTCTTTAAGACAAAAAAAAAAGATCTTTACCTGACTGGCTTTTCAAAGATGTCTAGAAAAGTACACGTTTTGTGCTCTTGTAGGAAGCAATCACCCCACTATTGCTGACTAGAAATGATCTATAACTGGGCTAATAACTCACTATTTTTTTATTTTTTTTATTTCACCTAGGCATAAGAATTTGTTCTTAACTGACTTGCCTAGTTAAATAAAGGTTAAATCAAAATCAAAATTGCATTGAAAATGGCTAATATCAAATAGTATTTGTCACATGTGCCGAATACAACAGTGAAATGCTTACTTACAAGCCCTAACCAACAATGTCGTTTTAAGAAAATACCCGCCCCCCCAAAAGTAAGAGATAAGAATAACAAATAATTAAAGAGTAGCAGTAAATAACAATAGCGGGGCTATATACAGTGGGGAGAACAAGTATTTGATACACTGCCGATTTTGCAGGTTTTCCTACTTACAAAGCATGTAGAGGTCTGTAATTTTTATCATAGGTACACTTCAACTGTGAGAGACGGAATCTAAAACAAAAATCCAGAAAATCACATTGTATGATTTTTAAGTAATTCATTTGCATTTTATTGCATGACATAAGTATTTGATCACCTACCAACCAGTAAGAATTCCGGCTCTCACAGACCTGTTAGTTTTTCTTTAAGAAGCCCTCCTGTTCTCCACTCATTACCTGTATTAACTGCACCTGTTTGAACTCGTTACCTGTATAAAAAGACACCTGTCCACACACTCAATCAAACAGACTCCAACCTCTCCACAATGGCCAAGACCAGAGAGCTGTGTAAGGACATCAGGGATAAAATTGTAGACCTGCACAAGGCTGGGATGGGCTACAGGACAATAGGCAAGCAGCTTGGTGAGAAGGCAACAACTGTTGGCGCAATTATTAGAAAATAGAAGAAAATAGAAGAAGTTCAAGATGATGGTCAATCACCCTCGGTCTGGGGCTCCATGCAAGATCTCACCTCGTGGGGCATCAATGATCATGAGGAAGGTGAGGGATCAGCCCAGAACTACACGGCAGGACCTGGTCAATGACCTGAAGAGAGCTGGGACCACAGTCTCAAAGAAAACCATTAGTAACACACTACGCCGTCATGGATTAAAATCCTGCAGCGCACACAAGGTCCCCCTGCTCAAGCCAGCGCATGTCCAGGCCCGTCTGAAGTTTGCCAATGACCATCTGGATGATCCAGAGGAGGAATGGGAGAAGGTCATGTGGTCTGATGATTCAAAAATAGAGCTTTTTGGTCTAAACTCCACTCGCCGTGTTTGGAGGAAGAAGAAGGATGAGTACAACCCCAAGAACACCATCCCAACCGTGAAGCATGGAGGTGGAAACATCATTCTTTGGGGATGCTTTTCTGCAAAGGGGACAGGACGACTGCACCGTATTGAGGGGAGGATGGATGGGGCCATGTATTGCGAGATCTTAGCCAACAACCTCCTTCCCTCAGTAAGAGCATTGATGATGGGTCGTGGCTGGGTCTTCCAGTATGACAACGACCCGAAACACACAGCCAGGGCAACTAAGGAGTGGCTCCGTAAGAAGTATCTCAAGGTCCTGGAGTGGCCTAGCCAGTCTCCAGACATGAACCCAATAGAAAATCTTTGGAGGGAGCTGAAAGTCCGTATTGCCCAGCGACAGCCCCGAAACCTGAAGGATCTGGAGAAGGTCTGTATGGAGGAGTGGGCCAAAATCCCTGCTGCAGTGTGTGCAAACCTGGTCAAGAACTACAGGAAACGTATGATCTCTGTAATTGCAAACAAACGATTCTGTACCAAATATTAAGTTCTGCTTTTCTGATGTATCAAATACTTATGTCATGCAATAAAATGCAAATTAATTACTTAAAAATCATACAATGTGATTTTCGGGATTTTTGTTTTAGATTCCGTCTCTCACAGTTGAAGTGTACCTATGATAAAAATTACAGACCTCTACATGCTTTTTAAGTAGGAAAATCTGCAAAATCGGCAGTGTATCAAATACTTGTTCTCCCCACTGTACAGGGGGTACCGGTACAGAGTCAATGTACGGGGCACCGGTGTCGAGGTTAATATAATATTGCATTGATTCGATCATAATTGCCACAGTAAAGCGAAACGTTGATAGTGTTAACTAACAGGGAAAACTCTAGAAAGTTGAGTGATGTTCAATCTCGCACCATTCTTCTGCGCTCTGCGTGGCAGTCCCGGGGCTTAAAGAGAACATTGGTTATGAGTTCTCAGCTAAATGGACAAGGTCATCGGCAGTAGGCAATTTATGAAGTAGACGCAGAACTGTCATAAGGGTGCAACAGCATAATTTTGAATAATTTGTCATGAAATTGTTTGTGGTTTCAATGGAGGAAAATGTAAGACAATTTTGATTCCCCACTTAATAAATCCAAAATCCAGTTGACAAATTCAGAAATTTTTGCTTGGTTTAGTGTCCCTCGTGCATAGGATCCATTTAGCTCCAAGCACCAACTGAAATGTCAGAGCTCCTTAAAATCTCCCAGACTCCCACCTACATATTTTGAGAAAAAAAAGATCACCTCATTACCATCTCAATGTAGACCTCAAGATTTGTACTTTCCTCCTAGAATGTTGACTGGCAGGTTGCGTGGTGGGGGTGAAACACTGTGTCCAACATACAGACGGACAGAGAATCTCAAAGCAAGCCCAGGAGCTGCCCTCGTCCTTACGCAATAACCCCTTTGTCACTCAAGCTGCCCCATCACGTTGCCCGTGACATTTCAAGATGGGCAAGTAAGACGAACAAGAGCCCTTACCTCCGTACTGCCCTTTTCGAGAGCCTTGTCTGTTTAGTGTGTGTGTGTTTGTGTTGTGACTTTGGCCGGACATGGTCTGGCGTAAGGACAGCTGTCACATCTCCAACCTGTCACATGTCACAGAGAAGAGATGTCACAGGCTGGGCATCAACGGACGGAGGAAAGGAACGAGAAGAAGGAAAGAGAGGGAGAGCGAGAAAGGCGGATGAGAGGAGCGAGCAAGGCTAGCAGTGGAGTGGAGCAGCCTATACTCCCCACTCATACACACACACATACATACACCCTTCATCTTCTCTCTCAATCCCAGTTTTTGGGGCTGACTCACATACTGCCAGGGTGTGTAGTAAGGAACTGCCCCCATCCACCCACTCCCCTAAGGAGTCCCCCCTGATGCGCATTTCTCCAACCGGGGTCATTTTAGCGACTCATTACTCCCCATGGAGAGGTTAGGCTCTTCATTGATGCCCTGCTATGGCCTGTGAAGGGATTTTTTAATGATCTTAGCTTTTCCGCTCTTTAGTTAAGCAGACAGTGCTTGGCCCCAAGTGTATTGCTGTTAAAAGCATATAATCTGTGTATAAACAAATGCATAGAGGCATTCTTTGCTCTTACATTTGGAGAGCTTTGAGCCTCTTGTTTTCATTTCAGTAGTTTGCAGTTGGCATTAAAAGCTCACACTTTAAAATATATTTTCTTATTTAAATGCATTTTTTTCTACAATAAATATATTGCTTACTTTCTAGCTATAATAATACAGCTTAAAATGAGTAGGTACGTTTGGTTCACCCTCATGAAAAAGTACTACTGAATTACCACTCATTAATACTACACAAGATCTACACAAAACTTACTGGTTTTACTACTTGATTGCTATTGACATGTGTAGTAAACCAGTAGTGATTTATGTAGTACTTTAAGTAATAATGAGGGATATATTGGCACATTCTTTCTGGATCTTTGATACTGTGAATCATGAGGTCCTCCTATCCAAACTATCCTCCTTTAATGTTTCTCCTGAAGCCATTAGTTGGATGTATTTCTATTTGACAAACAGAAGCCAACGGGTTTGTCTGGGGGACACTCAGTCTGACTCTCTCTACTATAACATTGGGGTCCCACAAGGGTCAATTAGGCCCCCTACTGTTTACCATCTACTGCGCCTCCAGAAAGTAGTCACACCCCTTTACTTTTTTCACATTATGATGTGTTGCAAACTGAATTTTAAATTGATTAAATTTGGATTTTTTTTCACTGGCGTACACACAATACCCCATGATGTCAAAATGGAATTCTGTTTGACAAATTAATTAAAAATTAAAAGCTGACTGTCTTGAGTCAAAAAGTATTCAAACATTTTGTTATGGCAAGCCTAAATAGGTTCAGGAGTACACATTTGCTGAACAAGTTACATATTAAGTTGCATGGACTCACATGATTTTTTGTACTCCACACATACAATTATCTATAAGGTCCCTCTGTCGAGAAGTAAATTTCAAACGCAGATTCAACCACAAAGACCAAGGAGGTTTTCCAATGCCTCGCAAAGAAGGGAACATATAGTACTAAAGTAATGTGGCAAAACAATTACCTTTTTGTCCTGAATACAAAGCGTTATGTTTGGGGCAAATCCAATACAACACATTACTGAGTACCACTCTCCATATTTTCAAGCATAGTGGTGGCTGCATCATGTTATGTGTATACTTGTAATTGTTAAGGACTGGGGAGTTTTTCAGGATAAAAAAAAGAAACGTAATGGAGCTAAGCACAGGCAAAGTCCTAGAGGAAAACCCTGTTCAGTCTGCTTTTCACCAGACACTGGGAGATGAATTCACCTTTCAGCAGGACAATAACCTAAAGCACAAAGGCAAATCTACACTGAAGTTGCGTACCAAGGAGACAGTGAATGTTCCTGAGTGGCCGAGTTACAGTTTTGACTTAAATCTGCTTGAAAATCTACGGAAAGACTTTAAAAAATGTTGTCTAGCAATGATCAACAACCAATTTAAAAGGGCTTGAAGAATTTTGAAGGAAATAATGGGCAAATGTTGTGTAATCCAGGTGTGCAAAGCTCTTAAAGACTTACCCAGAAAGACACACATCTGTAATCGCTGCCTAAGGTGATTTTAACATGGAATGACTCAGGGGTGTAAATTACATATTTCTATACTTCATTTACAATACATTTCCAAAAACCTGTTTTCAATTTGTCTTTATAGTGTGTAGATTGGTGAGAAAATATCAGGCTGTAACACAACAAAATGTGGAACAAGTCGTAGGGACTTTATATGATTCACTGTAGTGATTCCTATGTTGTTGATGTAAAGAATATTTGTTGGCCCGTGGTGTGTATTGAGGAGCAAACAGATGTTGCAGTTGACTCATTTATGAAATTACTTATCCCAAGTACCAATAAGCATGCACCCATTAAAAAAAAATGGTGTAAAAACTGTTAAATTCTCATGGATTGATGAGGAATTGAAAAATGTTATGGTTGAGAGGGATAAGACAAAAGGAATGGCAAATAAGTCTGGCTGCACAAATGATTGGCAAACATACTGCAAATTGAAAAATCATGTGACTAAACTGAATAAAAAGAAGAAGAAACTACACTATGAAACAAAGAAAAACGAAATACAGAATGATAGTAAAAAGCTTTCAAGCACCTTCAATGAAATATTGAGAAAAAAGGCAAACTCAATCATTCATTGAATCAGATGGCTCATTCGTCACAAAACTGACTGATATTGCCAACTACTTTAATGATTTTTTTTCATTGGTAAGATTATCAAATGTAGGCATGACATACCAGCAACAAACACTGACCAAATTATGAAAGACAAAAATTGTCATTTTGAATTCCGTAAAGTGAGTGTGGAAGAGGTGAAAAAAATATTGTTGTATATCAACAATGACAAGCCACCGGGGTCTGACAACTTGGATGGAAAATTACTGAGGATAGTAGCGGATGATATTGCCACTCCTATTTGCCATATCTTCAATTTAAGCCTACTAGAAAGTATGTTCCCTCAGGCCTGGAGGGAAGCAAAAGTCATTCCACTACCTAAGAATAGTAAAGTTCCCTTTACTGGCTCAAACAGCCGACCAATCAGCTTGTTACCAACCCTTAGTAAAGTTTTGGAAAAAATCTTGCTGTGTGCTTAGGGTCGTTGTCCTGTTGGAAGGTGAACCTTTGCCCCAATCCGTGGTCCTGAGCGCTCTGGAGCAGGTTTTCATCAAGGATCTCTCTTTACTTTGCTCCGTTCATCTTTCCCTCGATCCTGACGAGTCTCCCAGTCCCTGCTGCTGAAAAACATCCCACAGCATGATGCTGCCACCACCATGCTTCTCCGTAGGTATGGTGCCAGGTTTCCTCCAGACGTGACGCTTGGCATTCAGGCCAAAGAGTTCAATCTTGGTTTCAACAGACCAGAGAATCTTGTTTCCCATGGTCTGAGTCCTTTAGGTGCCTTTTGGCAAACTCCAAGCAGGCTGTCATGTGCCTTTTACTGAGAAGTGGTTTCTGTCTGGCCCCTCTAACATAAAGGCCTGATTGGTGAAGTGCTGCAGAGATGGTTGTACTTCTGGAAGGTTCTCCCATCTCCACAGAGGAACTCTGGAGCTCTGTCAGAGTAACCATCGGGTTCTTGGTCACCTCCCTGACCAAGGCCCTTCTTCCCTGATTGCTCAGTTTGACCGGGCGGCCAGCTCTAGGAAGAATCGTGGGGGTTCCAAACTTCTTCCATTTAAGAATGGTGGAGGCCACTGTGTTCTTGAGGACCTTCAATGCTGCAGAAATGTTTTGGTACACTTCCCCAGATCTGTGCCCTTGACACAATCCTGTGTCGGAGCTCTATGGACAATTCCTTCGACCTCATGGCTTGTTTTTTGTTTTAAGGGGTGGATCAGCTTAATATTGCGGAAAGAATGTTGCTTCCATCAATGTAATTGTCTGCATCTTTTCCAGTCCCCCATATATTTTTGGGGTAAATATATTTATCCATACACGCATGCATACATATACACATATATACAGTGGGGCAAAAAAGTATTTAGTCAGCCACCAATTGTGCAAGTTTTCCCACTTAAAAAGATGAGAGAGGCCTGTAATTTTCATCATAGGTACACTTACATTTACATTTAAGTTACACTTAATTACATTTACACTTCAACTATGACAGACAAAATGAGGGGGAAAAATCCAGAAAATCACATTGTAGGATTTTTAATGAATTTATTTGCAAATTATGGTGGAAAATAAGTATTTGGTCACCTACAAACAAGCAAGATTTCTGGCTCTCACAGACCTGTAACTTCTTCTTTAAGAGGCTCCTCTGTCCTCCACTCGTTACCTGTATTAATGGCACCTGTTTGAACTTGTTATCAGTATAAAAGACACCTGTACACAACCTCAAAGTCACACTCCAAACTCCACTATGGCCAAGACCAAAGAGCTGTCAAAGGACCAGAAACAAAATTGTAGACCTGCACCAGGCTGGGAAGACTGAATCTGCAATAGGTAAGCAGCTTGGTTTGAAGAAATCAACTGTGGGAGCAATTATTAGGAAATGGAAGACATACAAGACCACTGATAATCTCCCTCGATCTGGGGCTCCACGCAAGATCTCACCCCGTGGGGTCAAAATGATCACAAGAACGGTGAGCAAAAATCCCAGAACCACACGGGGGGACCTAGTGAATGACCTGCAGAGAGCTGAGACCAAAGTAACAAAGCCTACCATCAGTAACACACTACGCCGCCAGGGACTCAAACCTGCAGTGCCAGACGTGTCCCCCTGCTTAAGCCAGTACATGTCCAGGCCCGTCTGAAGTTTGCTAGAGAGCATTTGGATGATCCAGAAGAAGATTGGGAGAATGTCATATGGTCAGATGAAACCAAAATATAACTTTTTGGTAAAAACTCAACTCGTCGTGTTTGGAGGACAAAGAATGCTGAGTTGCATCCAAAGAACACCATACCTACTGTGAAGCATGGGGGTGGAAACATCATGCTTTGGGGCTGTTTTTCTGCAAAGGGACCAGGACGACTGATCCGTGTAAAGGAAAGAATGAATGGGGCCATGTATCGTGAGATTTTGAGTGAAAACCTCCTTCCATCAGCAAGGGCATTGAAGATGAAACGTGGCTGGGTCTTTCAGCATGACAATGATCCCAAACACACCGCCCGGGAAACGAAGGAGTGGCTTCGTAAGAAGCATTTCAAGGTCCTGGAGTGGCCTAGCCAGTCTCCAGATCTCAACCCCATAGAAAATCTTTGGAGGGAGTTGAAAGTCCGTGTTGCCCAGCAACAGCCCCAAAACATCACTGCTCTAGAGGAGATCTGCATGGAGGAATGGGCCAAAATACCAGCAACAGTGTGTGAAAGCCTTGTGAAGACTTACAGAAAACGTTTGACCTCTGTCATTGCCAACAAAGGGTATATAACAAAGTATTGAGATAAACTTTTGTTATTGACCAAATACTTATTTTCCACCATAATTTGCAAATAAATTAATTAAAAATCCTACAATGTGATTTTCTGGATTTTATTTTCTCATTTTGTCTGTCATAGTTGAACTGTACCTATGATGAAAATTACAGGCCTCTCTCATCTTTTTAAGTGGGAGTACTTGCACAATTGGTGGCTGACTAAATACTTTTTTGCCCCACTGTAAGTATAACTTTTGTATGACTGATGCCTTTAGTGAGAGGTCTAATGCTTTAATATTTAATCATTTCTGCCCTCCGAATTCATATTCGTTATATAAATAGGCCCTTTTAATTTTATCTGGCTTGCCGTTCCAAATAAAATAGAATATGTTTTGTTCATATAATTTAAAAAGCATGTCACTGGGTGTAGGCAAAACCATAAGCAAATAGGTAAACTGTGATATGACTAAAGAGTTAGTCAGGGTGATTTTTTCACAAATAGACAGGTATTTTCCTTCCCATGGTAGCAAGATCTTATCTATTTTTGCTTGGTTTTTGCTGTGGGACCTTACATAGACAGGTGTGTGTCTTTCCAAATCATGTTCAAACAATTTAATTGACCACAGGTGGACTCCAATCAAGTTGTAGAAACGTCTCAAGGATGATCAATGGAAACAGGATGCACCTGAGCTCAATTTCAATTATCATAGCAAATACTTCTGTAAATAAGGTATTCCTGTTTTTATTTGTAATAAATGTGCAAACATTTCTAAAAACCTGTTTTCACGTTACCATTATGGGGTATTGCGTGTAGATTGATGAGTGAAAAAAATATTGTAATCCATTTTAGAATAAGGCTGTAACGTAACAAAATGTGGAAAAAGTCAAGGGGTCTGAATACTTTCCAAATGCACTCTATATATCAATAACAGGCCCTAGTGATATCCGTATCGCCCGTAGGCTACACTACCTCTGTCGTCCTTACCTCCAAGTGTATATTAAAGTTGGTCGTATAATCTTTGATACTGATAGCAGTCACAACATTGGAAGGCAGCTTGCCCTGTTGCCTACAAAAACCTATTCATATTTGTTTCGCAAATTCCTTTATGAATTTAAAAGTAATCCTTAGTAAGTAATCATGTAGTCTTTCAAGAGTATCTGTAATCTGATTACGATATTTTTACTGGTAACATATTACAGTTCATTTTTTTGTAATCAGTTACGTGTAATGGATTACATGTAACCTGTTACTCCCCAACACTGGCTGTAGTGTTTTGACTACTTGTTGTTTACTACCAACATCAATAGTAAAAACTCTGCTCAATCATACAAATCCTTGTCTTGTTCTTACTTAATTTGTAAAATTGTTGTCCTCAGGGCTACATTGTTAATGAGACGCTGGTCATTGGGCTCCCCTGACTAAATAAATGAAATTTACATTACCCATCTTCAGGTCTTGGTTTGGTAAATCAAGGCCTTGTGATAGTCTCCCAAACTAATGCCAGAAGAGTGGCCAAATGGGTAGGACTGTCTGTATTCTGTATCCTACCTTAGAGATTGCACCCAGCTTTCTGATATGCACCGCAGTGTGAGGCTGTAAGCTTCCACACTAATCATCTTCAGACCAAACTTGAAAGTTGATGTGGTTGTAAGGGATTGAAGACAGAAGTTGTACGTTACCCCTCTGTCACTCGCCAACTCGTGACTGGAGAATTCCTGGTGTCCCTGGAATACCTCATGATGTTCTGAACGCGTTCTAAAGTTATGTATGCATATCGCAAGTCAGGATTTTGGCCTTACAAAAGGAAACTCTTACAGAAGGATATTTTTTTTCAAAAGTGCAACCAAAACCGCTGGGAGGCTTGGATGCACAGGGGGATTGTACCCATGCAGAAATGTATGTATCAGCAAAGATCAGTAGTGTCTGATAGCGGCAAAAATAAAACTTCAATCGATCGCTGCCTGCACCCGCCCACCCGACTAGCATCACTACTCTGGACAGTTCTGACTTAGAATATGTGGACAACTATAAATACCTAGGTGGCTGGCTAGACTCTAAACTCTCCTTCCAGACTCACATTAAGCATCTCCAATCCAAAGTTAAATCTAGAATCTGCTTCCTATTTTGCAACAAAGCCTTCTTTACTCATGCTGTCAAACATACCCTCGTAAAACTGACTATCCTACCGATCCTTGTCTTCGGCGATGTCATTTACAAAATAGCCTCCAACACTCTACTCAGCAAATTGGATGCAGTCTATCACGGTGCCATCCGTTTTGTCATCAAAGCCCCATATATTACCCACCACTGCGACCTGTATGCTCTCGTTGGCTGGTCCTCGCTACATATTCGTCACCAAACCCACTGGCTCCAGGTCATCTATAAGTCTTTGCTAGGTAAAACCCCGCCTTATCTCAGCTCACTTGTCACCATAGCAACACCCACCCGTAGCACACGCTCCAGCAGGTATATTTCACTGGTCATCCCCAAGCCAACACCTGCTTTGGCCGCCTTTCCTTCCAGTTCTCTGCTGCCAATGACTGGAACGAATTGCAAAAATCACTGAAGTTGGAGACTTATATCTCCCTCACTAACTTTAAGCGTCAGCTGTCAGAGCGGCTTACCGATCGCTGCAGCTGTACACAGCCCATCTGTAAATTGCCCATCCAACCAACTACCTACCTCATCCCCATATTTGTTTTTGTTTTTCTGCTCTTTTGCACACCAGTATTTGTACTTGCACATCCTCATCTGCATGTATATCACTCCAGTGTAAATTGATAAACTGTAATTACTTCGCCACTATTGGCCTATGTATTGCCTTACCTCCGTACTTCATTTGCACACACTGTATACAGATTTTTCTATTGTGTTATTGACTGTACGTTTGTTTATCCCATGTGTAACTCTGTGTCGTTGTTTTTGTCGCACTGCTTTGCTTTATCTTGGCCAGGTCGTAGTTGTAAATGAGAACTTGTTCTCAACTGGCCTACCTTGTAAAATATTTTTTCCTTTAAACAGGACAGGTCAGGGGCCTCCCTCGTCTGTTGTTTCTGTTTCCGTGATGCCTTATGACTTTTGTCAGTTCCTTTGGGACAAAAGGAACTCTGTGTCTAAAACAAAACCTTCACGAGGACCCCAACTTCACCCCAACTCTCACCTTCTGCAGATTCCTTCTCTCTCCGCAAGTTTTGCTCTAAAATAAATATCCATTCTATCACCTTGCCAGTGACTGACGGGCCTGAACTTGACAGTGACAAACTGGGGGAAACAACTGTGCCTTATCTCCCCCTCGTCTCATTCCTCCCCCACCTTTCCATGTATTCCAGTCCATTCCAAATAGTAAATTGCGGCAGCCCAGAAGCGCAACTCGGGGAGGGAGTGTGGTTGCTTATTGATGCAGACGTCCACTATGTTGATGCGAGCTGATTCAATCAAGCAACACCTTTGGATGCCAGACAGACACCCTATTCTCTTTTACCCCACATCCCCCTTTCTTTCCCCCTCTATGCTATTTTCTTTGACGAGTGACAGGATTCGACATGAGGTTGCCATCTTCATTGTTGTGGCTGTTGGTACACAGGCATACATACACACATACATACACACATACACACATTCACACACTAATATGATTTGGGAAGAAGTATGGCTTCATGTTGTGTGTTGTGTGTCACTCTATTCTGCTCGGGCTAGATGATCCTACGCCAATCCAAGATGGCGTAGCAGTCGGACGTGTGTTTGTCTCTGTCCCATGTAAATAGCCGGTTTCGTCTTTTTTTTCGTATATATTTTTAATCTCACTTTCCACCTATGATCTAAATATACTTTCCCGCAACCCGCCTCACCCAATGTGATACGGATCTGCTATTTTTATACATTATAACTGGAAACTCCATCAGCAGCTAGCCAGCTAACTAGCTACTAGCTAGTAGTAACTGTTAGCCACGGCTAGCGGTCTTCACCTTCAGCTCGGACACCAGCCAGCTTAACAGCTGATATCAACCAGTTTATTGCGCGATATCAACCCAGAGCATATCAGACTGATTTTCTCCACCACATCACCGGATTCCTGACGCAAGCTCTGGACAATTACACCGGATCATCGCAGCTAGCTAACTGCAACCGAGTAGCTACTGTTGGCTAACGCCTCTGTCCCGAAGCAAGCACCAGTTAGCCTTGAGCTAGCCTCGAGCTAGGCCCATCTGCCGGCTAGCCGAAGAGGTCTACCAGCGAATTCTTGGGCTACAATACCTCTTTTTGCCAATTGGACTGGACCTTTTTTTGCCGACACAGAGCCCTGCCAATCCATCACAACTGGTCTAAATCAGCTACAAGCTAATTTAGCCATTTTTTTTGCCGCTGCTAGTAGCTTTTACCTTCTGCACAGACACCAGCCCTGTTATTAGCCTGGATATTACTCACCAATTTACCAGCATCGGACTGTCTCTCGACAACAACGCCGGATTCCTGCCGTAATCCCTGAGCCACTACTTCTGATCCTCACAGCTAGCTTGCAGCTAGCGCAGCTAGCGCCACTGCCACGAAGCTAGCACCAGTTAGCAAACACAATTCTACAATTCACAACCTCTCTTTCGCCACCGCCATCCGGCTTGGATTCTCTGTCGACACGACCACGTCTGAGCAGACCCCCTCCGTCTGAGCAGACCTCCCCCCGGGCTACTAACTTTAAACGCCGCGTGCTAGCTTAGTGGAGGCCTCCCTGCTCCATCTACGGCTGCCCCCTGGACACTATGATCACTTGGCTACATAGCTGATGCATGCTTGACTGTCCATTAATTCACGGTACTCCATTCTGTTTATTTGTGTTTTATCTGTCGGCTCTGTGCTTTAACTCAGGATCTGTGTGTAGTTAATCCGACCCTCTCTGCCTAGTCGTCGCCATTTTTACCTGTTGTTGCTGTGTTAGACTAGCACCCTGTTATTGCTGCTGTTATCTTACCTGTTGTTTTAGCTAGCTCTCCCAATCAAGACCTGCAATCACTTTATGCCTTACTGTATGTCTCTCTCAAATATCAATATGCCTTGCATACTGTTGTTCAGGCTAGTTATCATTATCATTGTTTTGGTTTGCAATGGACCCCGTAGTTCCACTCTCCGTACCTCTGATACATCCTTTGTCCCACCCCCCACACATGCGGTGACCTCACCCATTGAGACCAGCATGTCCAGAGATACAACCTCTCTTATCATCACCCAGTGCCTGGGCTTGCCTCCGCTGTACCCGCGCCCCACCATACCCATGTCTGCACATTATGCCCAGAATCTATTCTACCACGCCCATAAATCTGCTCCTTTTATTCTTTGTCCCCAACGCTCTAGGCGACCAGTTCTGATAGCCTTTAGCCTTTAGAATCTGCTTCCTATTTTGCAACAAAGCCTCCTTCACTCACGCCGCCAAACTTACCCTAGTAAAACTGACTATCCTACCGATCCTCGACTTCGGCGATGTCATCTACAAAATAGCTTCCAATACTCTACTCAGCAAACTGGATGCAGTTTATCACAGTGCCATTCGTTTTGTTACTAAAGCACCTTATACGACCCACCACTGCGACCTGTATGCCCTAGTCGGCTGGCCCTCGCTACATGTTCGTCGTCAGACCCACTGGCTCCAGGTCATCTACAAGGCTATGCTAGGTAAAGTGCCGCCTTATCTCAGTTCACTGGTCACGATGGCTACACCCACCCGCAGCACGCGCTCCAGCAGGTGTATCTCACTGATCATCCCTAAAGCCAAAACCTCATTTGGACGCCTTTCCTTCCAGTTCTCTGCTGCCTGCGACTGGAACGAATTGCAAAAATCTCTGAAGTTGGAGACTTTTATCTCCCTCAACAACTTTAAAAATCTGCTATCCGAGCAGCTAACCGATCGCTGCAGCTGTACATAGTCCATCTGTAAACTACCCACCCAATTTACCTACCTCACCCCCCATACTGCTTTTATTTATTTACTTTTCTGCTCTTTTGCACACCAGTATCTCTTCTTGCACATGATCATCTGATGATTTATCACTCCAGTGTTAATCTGCTAAATTGTAATTATTCGATTTATTGCCTACCTCATGCCTTTTGCACACATTGTATATAGATTCTCTTTTTTTTCTTTTCTACCATGTTATTGACTTGTTTATTGTTTACTCCATGTGTAACTCTGTGTTGTCTGTTCACACTGCTATGCTTTATCTTGGCCAGGTCGCAGTTGCAAATGAGAACTTGTTCTCAACTAGCCTACCTGGTTAAATAAAGGTGAAATAAAAAAAAATAAAAAAAAGATGGAAGGGAACTTTTCCCCCTGCCTGCAGAGGACCCTGACAACTAAATTCACGTTGTTTTTGAAATACAAAAACTGAGCCACCAACACTAATTCAGATGGTTCATTTTGACCCCCGACCTCTTGAAACAGTGGTATGGAAATCCCAACGTACGTGGGCAGTGTGGTGGCCATCTTCATTCAGGGCCAGAGAGGGAGTCCTTGATGTGAAAGAGTCATGTATCCAACTCCCTCAAGCCTCATTTAAAACACTTGAAATAAAAAAAAAAAAAACACAATAGCAATTAGGTTACACATGACACAATTAACACACTTTAATTCAGAAACTGCCCAATGAGGGAGTGCACACAGTCAACCGTTTCGCGCCTATCAAAGAAAAGGCAGTTTCATCTCCTCTTAACAGAACTCATTGTGCCTGCTTTGGTTACGGAGTTGGCCGTGTTGAGTCGCCTGGCTAACGAACTGGTAGCGCTGACCCTTAACCGATACCGTATGGTGGTGAGGGAGATTCCCTCTTTCCGCGAAGGGCAGTGATTAGCCCAAATGGATGAGGTCAAACCGACTGTAAGACATTTGTTTAAACGCCCCGGCCCTCTTTCGGTTAGCCCGAGCCGTGCTTAATGTCAGATCGTGCTAATGACAATCCGTCACAGGGTGGGCCTAGCTCTAGGAAAAAAGACCAATAGATACAGAGAGAATGGTGGGAATGAATCAAAACCTTGAAGAGATGGATCGGCATCATCGGCTCATCTAGAGCGGCTTCGAGTGGCTTCTCTCTTTCACACATGGTTGGTGATCCCAGTCATCAGCGCCGCTAATCGGCTGCGGCTGTTGTAGTTAACGCGGCGTGAAACAAATCCTGGTCTCTTATCTTTCTTTTTTCTTCTCTTTCTCTCTCTTTCTCTCTCTTGCCCTCTCTCTTTGTGTGTCTGTTTCAAACACATACACTCAGATTTACTTAAATCAGTCTTAGACTGGGAATTTGGCCTTACTGTAGCTGAGCTAGGCTAAACTGGACTTGGTTGGGTTGAGCTTGACTTATTACTGAAGTACAGCTCACTTCGGCTGTAATCCAAATGTCCTACAGTATGGGGGGAGCTTTTAATTAACTTCATTCACATTGATTTGTTGAATTCATATCAGTCATGCAGAAGTGAAATGAGACTTCTTTGTGAGTACTAACTCCCCCTTCCCCCCTTCCCCCAGGATACATTGCTGGACCCTGGGGAAGATGTGGCCCTTCTCTCCGTAAGCTTCGAAGACACAGAGGCAACCCAGGTGTTCTTTAAACTCTACCTGTCCCCCAGCATTGAACAGTAAGTGTTTTTTTGCTTCAGTGTTTTCTTTAGCTCCATTCATGTGGGCTGTAGACAGCTCCCTATACATTCACCAGCCAGTTTATTAGGTATTTATTAGGTACCGCATTCACGAAAATGGATCGCTATTACAGACAGTCACATGTCCGTGGGCTTGCTATATAAAGCAGGCAGACAGGCATCGAAGCATTCAGTTACGATTCGATTGAACATTACAATGGGCAAAACGAGTGACCGAAGCAATTTTGAGCGTGGTATGATTGTCGGTACCAGGCACGCCTGATACAGTATCTCAGAAACTGCCGCCTTCCTGAGCTTTTTACGCACAATAGTGTCTAGGGTTTCTCGAGAATGGTGTGACAAACAAAAAAGATCCGGTCAGCGGCAGTCCTGTTGGTGAAAACAGCTCTTTGATGAGAGAGGTCGAAAGAGAATGCCAAGAATCGTGCAAGCTAACAGGCACAAACAGACAAATAATTGCGCAGAACAACAGTGGTGTGCAGAACGGCATCTTGGAACACATCTCGTCGATCCTTGTCATGGATGGGCTAATGCAGCAGACGACCACACCGGGTTCCACTCCTATCAGCTAAAAACAAGAAGAAAAACTGGTTTAACGAATTCCAGTTCCTGTTGCGTCATGCTGATGGCCGAGTCAGGATTTAGCGTAAGCAGCATGAGTTCATGGACCCATCCTTGCCTGGTATATTTGTATTTATTGCCAAAGCAGCAGCTCCACTTCCTGGGGTCCAGCAAAACTAAGGCAGTTTATACAATTTTAAAACATAACATTACATTCACAGATTTCACAACACACTCAGTGCCCTCAGGCATCTACTCCACCGGTACCACATATATACATGACTAAATCCATGTGTATGTATAGTGCGTATGTTATCGTGTGTGTGCATGTGTATGCATGTGTCTGTGCCAATGTTTGTGTTGCGTCACAGTCCCCGCTGTTCCATAAGGTGTTTTTATCTATTTTTTTAATCTAATTTTACTGCTTGCGTCAGTTACTTTATGTGGAATAGAGTTCCATGTAGTCATGGCTCTATGTAGTACTGTGCGCCTCCCATAGTCTTTTCTGGACTTGGGGACTGTGAAGAGACCTCTTGTAGCATGTCTTGTGGGGTATGCATGGGTGTCCGAACTGTGTGCCAGTAGTTTAGACATGGTGTCAACGGTACTGGCCGGTGGTGGTGGGGTACCGCCATCCAATCTGCAGCAACTGTCTGATGCCATCGCGTCAGCATGGACCAACATCCCTGTGGAATGTTTCCAACTTGTAGAATCCATACCCTAAAGAATTCAGGCTGTTCTGGAGGCAAAGGTGGGTCCGACCCGGTACTAAACTGGCCAGTGAGTGTAAATTACATCCCAAAAAATGAGGATCCATTGATGGATAGCGAGTGAGTGTGGAGGCTTCCATTGTACTGCAATCATTTTCTTGCCGTTAGCCCAGCAAGAAGAATGCGCTTCTGACATAGAGATCAATGAAGTACCGGGGGGGAAGAAAAAAAAGTTAACAAAAGGAGATGCAGGAATATTTTCTGACAATAGAGTGGACAAGTTCGATGCTACTTCATCTCAGAATATAGATATCAGAGAGCATTCCCAAACCATGTGTGTAAAGGTACATTGAGACGGCACAATGTACAGGAAACATCATTAAGAATTTTAATATAGAACAGTTTACGAGGAGTTAGACAAGTCCTGTATACAAAATTATAATGGATCTGTTGGTGATCAGGATTCTGAGAGGATTGTTGAATATTAGACCACACACGTCCCAACTAAAACATTGATCCATACCTGGAAGGTGTCTTTTCCACACAGTATCAAGAGGAAGAGGTTTATAAGAAGTGGACAGTAAAAAATTATAAATTTTGGAACCACCCTTTGTTTTGCTCCTTAAACTCAAAATCTTGGATGTACAGTCCTGGCCTAAAGATTTGAGAATGACACAAATATTAATTTTCACAAAGTCTGCTGCCTCAGTTTGTATGGTGGCAATTTGCATATACTCCAGAATGTTATGAAGAGTGATCAGATGAATTGCATTTAATTGCAAAGTCCCTCTTTGCCGTGCAAATGAACTGAATCCCCAAAAAACATTTCCACTGCATTTCAGCCCTGCCACAAAAGGACCAGCTGACATCATGTCAGTGATTCTCTCGTTAAAGATATACTTCTCCTTAATGTAACCACTGTGTAAGATTTCAAAAAAGCTTTACGGAGAAAGCACACCATGCCATAATCTGAGTACAGCGCTCAGGCACCAAAACAAGCCATACAGATACCCGCCATGTTGTGGAGTCAACAGAAGTCAGAAATAGCATTATAAATATTCACTTACCTTTGATGTTAGAATGTTAGATGTTAGAATAACTGTCCACGTTTACTTTTCCTCAGCCAACAAGACGAGTAATCACTAGCCTACAGGGCCTTGAAAAAGTATTTGCCTCCTTTCTGATATTCTATATTTTTGATGCTGAATGTTATCAAATCTCCAACCAAAACCAAATATTAGATAAAGGGAACCTGAATTTACAAATAACTAAAAATATATATACTTATTTTATTTATTTAATTAACAAAGTTATGCAACACCCAATTTCCTTGTGTTAAAATGTAATTGCCCCCTTATACTCAATAACTGGTTGTGCCAACTTTAGCTGCAATGACTGCAACTAAATGCTTCTTTTAGTTGTTGATTAGTCTCTCATGTCCCTGTGGAGGAATTTTGGCCCACTCTTGCATGCAGAACTATTTTAACTCAGCGACATTTGTGGGTTTCCAAGCACGAACTACTCGTTTCAAGTCCTGCCACAACATCTCAATTGGGATTAGGTCTGGACTAGGCCAAATTCATACAACTAGGCTACATCCCCCAAATTGTTAAAAGCAATGAGGCTCATGCAACAGATCAGAACAATAAGCTTAAAATGTTGATAAACTATTATTTGTTCACATTATAAGCGCAGGAATGCACACAAGACAGTAGGCTACGTTCCATAATGTGATTAGCTGAAAACACTGTTGTCATAAGCACACTGCACATGCCTACGGTTTCATGAGACAAAGATGAAAATATCCGTTAGAAATGTAGAAAGAGGGGCTATAAAGATGCAACAACACTAGCATGGGTTGCTAATATGACTAGGATAGTTCCTTTGGCTACTGGACAATGAAAAGACATTTGAAAACCAATAGAACATAAGAGAAATAGGCTACTGGTTTCAATGGCATATGGAAGTCTTTCTAAAATAATTGCCTGCATGTTTGTATAGATTTTGGCTAGGCTACTTTGAAGCAAGGTAAGACATGCCTCATAGTATGTAGTAAAACATTCAGGTTTCAAACAATGAAGTATATGTTTTCAATATGCATACTGCCTCCAGCTCATTACAAAGTGGTGTGTGACGCGCTGAAGCCTGCCTAGTAGTTACCTATGCACTGGAATCGGAAGTGCGCTTCAATTACCAGTTGAGAATAAATCGTGGCCATCTAAACTTTTTTAAACACACGATTGCGTTTAGAATGGTTGCGCAATGATTGGTGCTTATAAAGCAGCAACGGGGAAAGAAGCAGCACTCCAGCAGCAACAAATGAGCTGTTTGATGAGCCGAAGCAGCAGCTCTTGCACTACATTGACTGCTATTTCAATCAATTAACAGGCTGAAATGCATTTTCGCAATGGGAATTTTTTGTAAGACTGAACGTTTTTTGTGTTCATTTCAGTAGGAATGCAAATGTGTACGTATGTATATAGGCATTTATGTATGTATGTATGCATGCATGTACGTACAGTACCAGTCAAACGTTTGGACACACTTACTCATTCCAGGGTTTTTCTTTATTTTTACTATTTTCTACATTGTAGAATAATAGTGAAGACATCAAAACTATTGAATAACACATATGGAATCATGTGGGAACCAAAAAAGTGTTAAACAAATCAAAATATATTTTATATTTGAGATTCTTCAAAGTATCCACCCTTTGCCTTAATGACAGTTTTGCACACTCTTGGCATTCTCTCAACCAGCTTCCAATCACCTGGAATGCATTTCAATTAACAGGTGTGCCTTATTAAAAGTTAATTTGTGGAATGTATTTCCTTTTTAATGCATTTGAGCCAATCAGTTGTGTTGTGACATGGTAGGGGTGGTATACAGAAGATAGCCATATTTGGTGAAATACCAAGTCCATATTATGGCAAGAACAGCTCAAATGAGCAACGAAACAATAGTCCATCATTACTTTAAGACATGATGGTCAGTCAATCCGGAACATTTTAGAACTTTCAAAGTTTCTTCAAGTGCAAAAACCATAGAATTCAAGGAACACTTAACCAGCATGGCTACCACAGCATTCTACTGCGATATGCCATCCGATCTGGTTTGAGCTTAGTGAAACTATCAGTTGTTTTTCAACAGGACAATGACCCAACACACCTCCAGGCTGTGTTAGGGCTATTTGACCAAGAAGGAGAGTGAAGGAAAAGCAGCCAACAAGTGCTCAGCATATATGTGAACTCCTTCAAGACTGTTGGAAAAGCATTCCAGGTGAAGCTGGTTCAGAGAATGCCAAGAGTGTGCAAAGCTGTCATCAAGGCAAAGGGTGCCTACTTTGACGAATCTCAAGTATAAAATATGTATTGATTTGTTTAACACTTTTTTGGTTACTACATGATTCCATATGTGTTATTTCATAGTTTTGATGTCTTCACTATTACTCTACAATGTAGAAAATAGTAAAAATAAAGAAAAACCCTTGAAATGAGTAGTTGTGTCCAAACTTTTGACTGGTACTGTATGTATGTATGTACTGTATGTATGTGCGTACGTATGTACATGTGTGCGCATATATAAGTATGATAATTGTATTTGGATACAGCGAATACAGTGTCTTATAAGCCCATGTGGGCTGGGCATCATGAAGAGGCATGACAAAATAAATCACATCAAAATATACATGAGTTTGTGTGTGCGTATGCTCGTGTGTGTGCGTGTGTGTCGGGCAGAGTGTTAGGTATGTACATCCCCTCTCCTGACCCCAGGCCCCCCTCCAGCCTGCCTGGTCTGGATGTTTGTGCTCGGATGAATCTCTGGAGATGTTTTTTGCAAGTGCACGCCCCGTCACACCAGGTTAAGGCGCCTCTTCCCCCTCTATCTCTCTCTCTTCATCCCTCCTCTCCCTCAAATTTCCTCACTCTCTCTGTCTCCCCCATGTCCTTGTCTCCCTTTTCCTTTTTTACTTCTTCCCGGTTTCTTCTGTCCTCCATTTTTCTCTCTCTCTCCCTTTACCTTCTCTTTATCTCTCGCTGTCTCTCTCTCTAGCTGTCTCCCTGTGTCTCTCTCTCCATGTATCCCTGTCTCCCTTTTTGTCCTCTTTGCTCTCTAGCTCTCTGTTTCTCCTTTCCTCCATCTTTCTCTCCCCTCATTTCTCTCTCTCCCGTCCCTCTCTTCCTCCACAGATGTCTTCAGGTGTGCTGTCACAGGTTACCCTATCCACCTTCCCTACAGGGCCAACCTCTCCCCCGCATGGCAAAGTAATACATAGAAATCAGCCCAAAATCACACACTTTAACCAGGGCACACTTTAGCCAAGTCTAGGACAAAAAGGCTTCTCAACAGTTTTTTACCCCCAAGCCATAAGACTCCTGAACAGATGATCAAATGGCTACCCGGACTATTTGCATTGTGTGCCCCCCCTCCCCCCACCAACCCCTATTTTACGCTGCTGCTACTCTCTGTTTATCATATATGCATAGTCACTTTAACTATACATTCATGTACATACTACCTCAATTGGCCCGACCAACCAGTGCCCCCGCACATTGGCTAACCAGGCTATCTGCATTATGTCCCGCCACCCACCACACGCCAACCTCTCTTTTACGCTACTACTACTCTCTGTTCATCATATATGCATAGTCACTTTAATCATATCTACATGTACATACTACCTCAATCAGCCCGACTAACCGGTGCCTGTATGTAGCCTCGCTACTGTTATAGCCTCGCTACTGTATAAAACCTCGCTACTGTTATTTTTCACTGTATTTTTTGTTGTTTTTATTTCTTTACTTACCTATTGTTCACCTAATACCTTTTTTGCACTGTTGGTTAGAGCCTGTAAGTAAGCATTTCACTGTAAGGTTGTACCTGTTGTATTCGGCGCACGTGACAGAAATAAACTTTAATTTGATTTGATCTAGTTAGTCCCCTGCACTCTCCACACTCTACGTTGAAGTACTCTCTGATCGTGCAAAATAGCACCAGGGTCTATATCATTGGTCAGTTGATTCAGGAAATTGATTCAGGAAGTGAATTGGGTTCCAACTGCAATTACAGATTTGTGCCATATTTTTTTCCAATGAGGATGAGAATACCAAACAATCAAGAGGAGAAGCATGCCCACTCAGCTGTGTGTGTGTGTGTGTGTGTGTGTGTGTGTGTGTGTGTGTGTGTGTGTGTGTGTGTGTGTGTGTGTGTGTGTGTGTGTGTGTGTGTGTGTGTGTGTGTGTGTGTGTGTGTGTGTGTGTGTGTGCGTGCGTGCGTGCGTGCGTGCGTGCGTGCGTGCGTGCGTGCGTGCGTGTGTGTGTGTGTGTCGAGCACATGACCTGGTCTGGCACATGACCTTGCCCATGTGCTGGACCAGGCTGCAGTGGCATTCAGGGTCGTCCTTCGCCAGTTGAGTGAGGAGGGTGGACAGAAGGAGGCTAAAGGCATGACAGAAGAGAGCGGGAAGGGGGGACCGTGTGGTGCTGGGGGGGGGGGAGATGGAGCAGAGAGGGCTGCACAGCAGACCTTACTATAATATGAACATACAGTGCGTTCAGAAAGTATTCAGAGGCCTTGGCTTTTTCCACATTTTGTAACGTTACAGCCTTATTCTAAAATTGATTAAATACAAAAATGGCCTCATCAATCTACATCCTGATCAATCTACACACAATACCCCATAAAGACAATGCAAAAACTGTTTTGCAAATGTGTTAAAAATAAAATAAAAAACAGAAATACCTTATTTACGTAAGTATACAGACCCTTTGCTATGAGACTCGAAATTGAGCTCAGGTGCATTATTTTTTCCATTGATCATCCTTGAGATGTTTCTACAAATTGATTGGAGTCCACTTGTGTTAAATGCAATTGATTGGACATGATTTGGAAAGGCACACACCTGTCTATATAAGGTCCCACAGTTGACAGTGCATGTCAGAGCAAAAACTAAGCTATGAGGTCGAAGGAATTGTCCGTAGAGCTCCGAGACAGGATTGTGTCGAGGCACAGATCTGGGGGGAAAACATGTCTACAGCATTGAAGGTCCCCAAGAACACAGTGGCCTACATCATTCATAAATGGAAGAAGTTTGGAAACACCAACACTCTTCCTTGAGCTGGCCGCCAGGCCAAATTGGGCAATCGGGGAAGAAGGGCCTTGGCCAGGGAGGTGACCAAGAACCCGATGGCCACTATGACAGAGCTCTAGAGTTCCTCTGTGGAGATGGGAGAACCTTCCAGATGGACAACCATCTTTGCACCACTCCACCAATCAGGCCTTTATGGTAGAGTGGCCAGAATGAAGCCACTCCTCAGTAAAGGGACATGACAGCCAGCTTGGAGTTTGCCAAAAGGCACCTAAAGGACTCTCAGTCCATGAGAAACAAGATTCTCTGGTCTGATGAAACCAAGATTGAAGTCTTTGGCCTGAATGCCAAGTGTCACGTCTGGAGGAAACCTGGCACCATCCCTATGGTGAAGCATGGTGGTGGCAGCATCATGCTGTCAAACCAAATCAAATTTTATTGGTCACATACACGTGTTTAGCAGATGTTATTGTGGGTGTAGCGAAATGCTTGTGTTTCTTGCTCCAACTGTGCTGTTTTTTCTAACAAATAATATCTAACAATTTCACAACAATACACACAATACACACACATCTAAAGTAAAGGAATGGAATTAAGAATATATAAATATTTGGACGAGCAGTGTCAGAGCGGCATAGACTAAGATACTAGAATATAATAGAATACAGTATATGCATATGAGATGAGTAATGCAAAATATGTGAACATTATTGAAGTGATTAGTGTTCCATTATTAAAGTTGCCAGTGATTTCAAGTCTATGTATATAGGGCAGCAGCCTCTAATGTGCTAGTGATGGCTATTTAACAGTCTGATGTCTTGAAATAGAATCTGTTTTCCAGTCTCTCGGTACCAGCATTGATGCACCTGTACTGACCTCGCCTTCTGGATGATAGCAGGGTGGTCACGCAGTGACTCGGGTGGTTGTTGTCCTTGATGATCTTTTTGGCCTTCCTGTTGCGCCTTCTTCACCACACTGTCTGTGTGGGTGTACCATTTCAGTTTGTAAGTCATGTGTACGCCAAGGAACTAGAAGTTTTACACCTTCTCCACTGTGGTCCCGTCGATGTGGATAGGGGGGTGCTCCCTCTGCTGTTTCCTGAAGTCCACGATCAGCTCCTTTGTTTTGTTGACGTTGAGTGAGAGGTTATTTTCCTGGGGATGTTTTTCAGCGGCAGGGACTGGGAGACTAGCCAGGATCACGTGAAAGATGAACGGAGCAAAGTACAGAGAGATCCTTGATGGAAACCTGCTCCAGAGTGCTCAGGACCTAAGACTGGGGCAACGGTTCACCTTTCAACAGGACAACGACTCTAAGCAAACAGCCATGACAACGCAGGAGTGGCTTCAGGACAAGTCTCTGAATGTTCTTGAATGGCCCAGCCAGAGCTCGAACCCGATCGAACATCTCTGGAGAGACCTGTGCAGCGACGCTCCACATCTAACCTGACAGAGCTTGAGAGGATCTGCAGAGAAGAATGGGAGAAACTCCTCAAATACAGGTGTGCCAAGCTTGTAGCGTCATAACCAAGAAGACCTGAGGCTGTAATCACTGCCAAAGGTGCTTCAACAAAGTACTGAGTAGTGTCTGAATACTTATGTAAATGTGATATTTCAGTTGTTGTTTTTTTATACATTTGCAAAACTTTCTAAAAACCTGTTGTTGCTTTGTCATTATGGGGTATTGTGTGTAGATTGATGAGGAGAAAAAATACAATTTAATCCATCAGGGAATATCATTCTGCCGGAGGAGATGGTTGCCGTTTTACGGGATCCTAGCCAATTGTGCTATTGTGTTTTTTCGCTTTATTTGATTAAAAAAAAAATAATAATAATGTTTCTGCCACCGTCTCTTATGACCGAAAAGGATATCTGGATATCAGAACATTTTTATTATTCATTTTTTTCTTTAAAACTTCTTATGGCTGCATCCCGCTACCGGGATCGATATGACAGCGGCCAGTGAAAGTGCAGGGTGCCAAATTCAAACAACAGAAATCTCATAATTAAAATTCCTCAAACATACATGTGTGTATTATCATTTTAAAGGTAATCTTGTTGTTAATCCCACCAAAGTGTCCGATTTCAAATATGCTTTACAAACGATTATGTTAGGTCACCACCAAACCACAATAAGCACAGCCATTTTTTCCAGCGAAAGATAGCTTTCACAAAAAGCAGAAATAGAGATAAAATGAACCACTAACCTTTGATTATCTTCATCAGATGACACTCATAGGACTTCATGTTACACAATACATGCATGTTTTGTTTGAGAAAGTTCATATTTATAACAAAAAATCTGAGTTTACATTGGCGCGTTACATTCACTAGTTCCAAAAACATCAAGTGATTTTGCATAGCCACATTGTTTCAACAGAAATACTCATCATAAATGTAGATGATAATACAAGTTATACACATGGAATTATAGATATACCTCTCCTTAATACAACCGCTGTGTCCGATTTCGAAAAAACTTTACGGAAAAAGCAAACCATGCAATAATCTGAGACGGAGCTTAGAACAATAGTCAAATTAGCCTCCATGTTGGAGTCAACAGAAACCAGAAATTACATGATAAATATTCCCTTACCTTTGATGATCTTCATCAGAATGCACTCCCAGGAATCCCAGGTCCACAATAAATGCTTGATTTGTTCGATAATGTCTGTTATTTATGTCCAATTAGCTACTTTGGTTAGCGCGTTTGGTAAACAATTCCAAAGTCACGAAGCGCGTTCACTAAAACCTGACGAAATGTTCAAAAGTTCCGTAACAGTCAGTAGAAACATGTCAAACGATGTATTGAATCAATCTTTAGAATGTTGTTAAAATAAATCTTGAATAACGTTCCAACCGGAGAATTACATTGACTTCAGATGAGCGATGGAACGGAGCTCCCTCTTATGTGAAGGCGCAT
The DNA here is from genome assembly GCF_045679555.1 of Salvelinus alpinus. Lineage (NCBI taxonomy): Eukaryota > Metazoa > Chordata > Actinopteri > Salmoniformes > Salmonidae > Salvelinus > Salvelinus alpinus. The sequence goes on from NC_092110.1 coordinate 380,982, forward strand.
GGTGAAAGAACGGTCACCTCATGGCAGTGGTGACTAAATCCTGTCTCCTTCGACCCCCCCTTCACAGTAGAGTCATCAGACAAAGTTCTACAGACTGTTGACATCTAATGGAAACCGTAGGAAGTGAATACTCATTCATATCTCGCTGTGATTTCAATGGGATCTTGGTTGAAACTCGACCAGCCTCAGAATTTCCACTTCCTGTTTGGATTTTTTCTCAGGTTTTTGCCTGCCATATGACTTCTGTTATACTCACAGACATAATTCAACCAGTTTTAGAAACTTCAGAGTGTTTTCTATCCAATACTAATAATAATATGCATATATTAGTAACTGAGGAGGACTGAGGAGCAGGTCGTTTACTTTGGGCACCTTTCATCCAAGCTACTCAATACTGCCCCTGCAGCCATAAGAAGTTAAAGGAAATCATTCTACAAACTATCACCCTCAAGCTCTTAAGGAGATCATGGATACATTAGAATTAGTGGATATATGGAGGTTGAAAAACCCTGACCTAGTGATATATACATTTTTACATTTACATTTTTAGTCATTTAGCAGAAGCTCTTATCCAGAGGGACTTACAGTAGAGTGCATACATTTTATTACATTTTTACATACTGAGACAAGGATATCCCTACCGGCCAAGAGCAGACGCTCTTATCCAGAGCGACTTACAGTAGAGTGCATACATTTTATTACATTTTTACATACTGAGACAAGGATATCCCTACCGGCCAAGAGCAGACGCTCTTATCCAGAGCGACTTACAGTAGAGTGCATACATTTTATTACATACTGAGACAAGGATATCCCTACCGGCCAAACCCTCCCTACCGGCCAAACCCTCCCTAACCCGGACGACGCTATGCCAATTGTGCGTCGCCCCACGGATCTCCCGGTTGCGGCCGGCTGCAACAGAGCCTGGGCGCGAACCCAGCCCAGGCGCGAACCCAGAGACTCTGGTGGCGCAGCTAGCATTGCGATGCAGTGCCCTAGACCACTGCGCCACCCGGGAGTATATACATGGCAGAGGCTTAATCAAACTAGCCTTGATTCCTTCCTAGTCTCGTTCTTGCTGGCATCAAAAGTTTTTAAAAATGCGATCGGACCATCATCTAATTGGCCTCCATATAACTCTTACAGAATCTCCACGTGGACTGAGATATTGGACATTTTATTGGATGACAATTTGTTCTTAACTTAACTAAGACAAAATAATTCATAATTGACTTTTTTTTGTACAACATACACTACCGTTCAAAAGTTTGGGGTCACTTCGAAATATCCTTGTTTTTGAAAGAAAATAAAATGTTTTGTCCATTTTAAAATTACATCAAATTGATCAGAAATACAGTGTAGACATTGTTAATGTTGTAAATGACTATTGTAGCTGGAAATGGCAGATGTTTTATGGAATATCTACATAGGCATACAGAGGCCCATTATCAGCAACCATCACTCCTGTGTTCCAATGGCACGTTGTGTTAGCTAATCCACGTTTATCATTTTAAAAGGCTAATTGATCATTAGAACACCATTTTGCAATTGTTAGCACAGCTGAAAACTGTTGTCCTGATTAAAGAAGCAATGAAACGGGCCTTCTTTAGACTAGTTGAGTATCTGGAGCATCAGCATTTGTGGGTTCGATTACAGGCTCAATATGGCCAGAAACAAAGCCCTTTCTTCTAAAACTTATCAGTCTATTCTTGTTCTGATAAATGAAGGCTATTCCATGCGAGAAATTGCCAAGAAACTGAAGATCTCGTACAATGCTGTGTACTACTCCCTTCACAGATAGCGCAAACTGGCTCTAGCCAGAATAGAAAGAGGAGTGGGAGGCCCCGGTGCACAACTGAGCAAGAGGACAAGTACATTAGTGTCTAGTTTGAGAAACAGACTCCTCAGAAGTCCTCAACTGGCAGCTTCATTAAATAGTACCCGCAAAACACCAGTCTCAACGTCAACAGTGAAGAGGCGACTCCGGGATGCTGGCCTTCTAGGCAGAGTTGCAAAAGAAAAGCCATATCTCAGACTGGCCAATAAAAATAAAAGATGGGCAAAAGAACACAAACACTGGACATAGGAAGATTGGAAAAAAGTGTTATGGACAGACAGATCTAAATTTGAGGTGTTCGGCTCACAAAGAAGAACATTCGTGAGACACCGAAGAAATTTAAAGATGCTGGAGGAGTGCTTGACAGTGTGATGGTCTAGGGGTGCTTTGGTGGTGGTAAAGTGGGAGATTTGTACAGGGTAAAAGGGATCTTGAAGAAGGAAGGCTATCACTCCATTTTGCACCGCCATGCCATACCCTGTGGACGGCGCTTAATTGGAGCCAATTTCCTCCTACAACAGGACAATGACCCAAGCACAGCTCCAAACTATGCATTAACTATTTAGGGAAGAAGCAGTCAGCTGGTATTCTGTCTATAATGGAGTGGCCAGCACGGTCACCGGATCTCAACCCTATTGAGCTGTTATGGGAGCAGCTTGACCGTGTGGTACGTAAGAAGTGCCCATCAAGCCAATCCAACTTGTGGGAGGTGCTTCAGGAAGCATGGGGTGAAATCTCTTCAGATTACCTAAACAAATTGACTACTAGAATGCCAAAGGTCTGCAAGGCTGTAATTGCTGCAAATGGAGGATTCTTTGATGAAAGCAAAGTTTGGAGGACACAATTATTATTTCAATTAAAAATCATTATTTATAACTTTGAACTTCTTGACTATATTTCCTATTCATTTTGCAACTCATTTCATGTATGTTTTCATGGAAAAATGGAAAAAAGGAAAAAAGGGACATTTCTCAGTGGCCCCAAACTTGTGAATGGTAGTGTATGTTTATGCATGCATGCTTGCTTGAGTGTAGCATTGTCATGGTACTTTGGGTGTGTGTGTGTGTGTGTGTGTGTGTGTGTGTGTGTGTGTGTGTGTGTGTGTGTGTGTGTGTGTGTGTGTGTGTGTGTGTGTGTGTGTGTGTGTGTGTGTGTGTGTGTGTGTGTGTGTGTGTGTGTGTGTGTGTGTGTGTGTGTGTGTGTGTGTGTGTGTGTGTGTGTGTGCGCGTGTGTGTGCGCGTGCGCGAGCAACCATATGTCTGTGATGTACTGTGCGTGTTCTCTATGCCTGTGGCTCTGCTGGTTTTGCCTCTGCCCTTGCTTGTGTACTCGTTCCACTTTGGCCCCGGCTTGATGTCCCCCCTTCCCTTGAAGCTGACCCGGCAAAGAAAAATAAAATAAATCTGAAAAATTTGACAGCTTGTGTTCTCTCTTTCCTTTCTTCTCTCTCTTTCAGTTTTCATGTTTCATGATTCTCTCCCTTTATTTCTTGTTCCCATCATCCCTCTCTCCTCTTAATTTCTCCCTCTGTCTTCTCCCTACTCCTCTCCCTCTCACTCCCTCCTTCTTCGCTCCCCTGCTTCTCCCCTCCGCTTCTGATCTCTCTCTTGCCTCCCAGTCAGTCTTGCTGGCGTAGCCTCAAAGGGAGCGGGAGAGAGTGGGACTTAAAAGAGGAGCCAAGAGCCGCTACTATACACAGTGAGGTCGCTCCCACTCGATTGAAGTGAGTGTGAGAGAGAAAAAACGACACATAGGGCTGTTCTCTCCTCTCTTCTGCTCTCTCTTCTCTTCCGTCACTCCTGAAGCCATTTGATATCTCACTTCCTTCTCTCTCCCTTTCTTTCCTCAGAGAGGCACGGTAGCTCCGGGATATGAGATTCCCCCCCAAAGCTATGATGTTACACCTCTCTCTCACTCACTCACTCTCACTCTTAATGTTATACCTCTATCTCTTACTTGTTCTACCTCTCTCCTATCTCTCGTTTAAAACAGACCAGCAGTTCCAGTGAGAGAAACTGTATAGCTACTCCACTGACACCCACATATTTGCCTATACATAGGGCTGTAGCTATTGTATGTTAGATTGTACGTTAGTTTGCTCAGACGTAAATACATTCACCACTCTTCCTCGCATTGATTTGGAAAGATGTTAAGAGTTTCTTCTCCTACACATTTGTGTTTATTCACTGCACATCGATACTTGTATTGACATGCTGTGGATGAGGTTTTGATTTCCGGACAGCAGTGTTTTCTGAATGCATGTAGGCCTACTTCTGTATCTTCAAAAGGACCGTTCCTCTTTGATTGACTGTGAAGTGAGGTCCTTGGGATATTGAAATGTGCCATACAAAAACCTGAACATTTATTGTCGTTATTCAAAAGTACATTCAGTAGCCACTTGAATAAGGACAGGCTGTACTGTAGTGCTGAACTCTTTTAAAGATGCACTCAGAATTTCAGCCAGTAGTTTTTAAAGTGTTGCTTATGAGCCAAAAGTGGTCCCTGTTTTTTGTGTGCTATGTCATCCAATTGTGTACTACATCATCCATTTTGTGTGATATGTTACGAATCCAATTCATTCAATATGTTACAAATGTGTTGTGATTAAGATCACAGAGTGCATCCTTAAAGGGACTTTAGCCTCTAATTAAATGCCATTACTCAAATCATTACATTATTTAAAGTTAAATGGACATGGTTATGCCAGCTATCTACAAGTCATCTACAAGTTTTAGCCATCTAAAAGGTTTAGATTGACAGACCATATCTCTTCCGTCCTTCTCCTTCCCCATTTTCCTGCCTCGCTGTTATATCTCTTTTTTTCTTCTTTCTCTCTCTTTTCATCTCCACTTTTGCTGGTCTGAACCTGAGCATACCGAGTCGTTCTATGAGATCTAACCAGAAAGCCTGCAGCATTACATAAACTAATTGAGTGGGCACCATCTCTGCCCCCAAACCAAAGCCGATTTGGTAGCCCCCAAAAAAATAAACGGAGAGAGACAGTTTTAGGCTGCGTGTGTGTGTGTGTGTGCATGTGTGCCCCTTGTGAATGCAAGTGCCTTTGTCTGTGTTTGTAATGTGCATTGCACATGTGTCTTTATGTATGTGCTCCTATGATCTATGTGTGCCTCCACAAATGTATTTCTTAGTGTGCTTTTGTGTTTGTGTGCTTTAAGCTCCCAAGTTCTTTGCAGTTTTCCTCTATAGTCTTTGTACTGTAGCCATAGCTATAACGCCCTCCCTCTGCTTGGACTCATATCCAGAGGGAGCTGCATACTTAACATAGCCGCGGGCACCCACCAGAACACTCCACATGCACACATACGCGCACGCACACACACACCAAAATAATTGTGAGTGTTCCGCAATGCACCTCATGTATATCAAAAGCACCCAAAGAGCTCCAGGTTGCAAACTGTGTGGATAGATCTTTTGTTCTACAGAACATCATGCTGCCTGACTTCACCCTCAACCCTGTCATGCTTTTTGTGTCCCTGGTGGATCCAGCATACTCCCTCCCAGTGTGACCTGATTTGGGTTCTGACTATGACAGAGGAAGTTTCATGAGACTACGTCACCCACAATTCCAAGAACAATATTTTGAAGGGAATTATTTTTTACTAGGGCACTTACCTTATGCTCTTGAGGTTCTTTGGATTGTGTAATCTGTCTTCGTCACAGATAAAGTTTCTCTAGAAAATGTTCTTTCGTGACTAAAGTTTCTTTGGAAACTATTTTTGGCATGTCAGGACAGTAACTAGAACAGCAGAGTTGCAGGAACATATTGCCATGGGCCAAAGCCTTCTCATGAAATTCTGAGTAGGGAGTGTCATTAATTAGCCCAAAACAGGAGATATACTGTACACGCGGATTTGGGTCTATGGGAACTTTGGGAACCCTTTGGGCCAAAGAATTGATGGGGAGCGATCGGAACGTCGTATTTAACAAAATATTCCAAATTAATTTTTGACCTTTTCTTTCAGCTTTTGATGAGACGCTTTCCTTCCTCTGTTAGCACTCATTTTAATGCTGAAGTCCTTTACACCAGGGGCACCCATACGAAGAAAATACAAATACATTCAGAGATAGACCAAGCCCCGCTCAGGTAAGACCTCCCATCCTTTCTAAATGTTATTGTCGTACTGTTGTCTATACTACCAGGGTTGTTGTCAGTTGTGATCTTGTATCCATTCATTTGAACTCCACTCTTAGATCTGCTATTGTTGGCTCAAAAGAGAAGCCCACTGTGGTCTGCTCACCCAGTGCTTTTAGTTCAAATATGAATTCCATAAACTTGAATATCCAATCGGTTTTCAAATCATAGAGGGCCTGGTCTGTTGCACGATAGCAACCTAAGCTCATGTAAGTCAGTTTGTAACATTCCGTCATTGGTTACTCTGAGAGTTCCCCATATTGACATTGGCTTCGGCCTCAGGCCCTATGGTGCTAACCTTGGAAAATGAATACCAATTTATACTCCTTCCTCTATTACCAATAGAGACAGACCAAATGGTGCAGTTCTATGTAATCTTATAGCCATACTAACTATATCAATATCCACCCTCAGACAGGGCCTGCAACTGCCTATTGACCGTAGCTTGTTTGAGTTGGAGACTCCATGTGACTTTAAACATTGTAAAGGACCTTGGTTGATGCATCTGAACATGAGGAGCTTACTTCCTAAACTGGATTACATCAAGATCTGAGCTATGCAGATGAATCCAGACATTCTTGTATTGACTGAAACTTGGATCTCTGGGGACTTTCTGGACTCTGATATTAATATTGAGGGTTATAATGTGTTTAGAGTTGACAGACAGGGTAGACCTGGCCCGGGTATCCTGGAAGGATATTGACCTCATTCCGACAGTAGAGGATGCCTGGTTATTCTTTAAAAGTGCTTTCCTCACCATCTTAAATAAGCATGCCTCATTAAAAAAATGTAGAACCAGGAACAGATATAGCCCTTGGTTCACTCCAGACCTGACTGCCCTTGACCAGCACAAAAACATCCTGTGATGTACTGCATTAGCATCGAACAGTCCCCGCGATATGCAACTTTTCAGGGAAGTTAGGAACCAATATACACAGGCAGTTAGGAAAGCAAAGGCTAGCTTTTTCTAACAGAAATGTGCATCCTGTAGCACAAACTCCAAAAGGTTCTGGGACACTGTAAAGTCCATGGAGAATAAGAGCACCTCCTCCCAGCTGCCCACTGCACTGAGGCTAGGAAACACTGTCACCACCGATAAATCCATGATAATTGAGAATTTCAATAAGCATTTTTCTACGACTGGCCATGCTTTACACCTGGCTACCCCTGCCCCGGTCAACAAGCCCTGCACCCTCCACAGCAACTCGCCAAAGCCTCCCCCATTTCTCATTCACCCATATCCAGATAGCTGATGTTCTGAAAGAGCTGCAAAATCTGGACCCCTACAAATCAGCCGGGCTAGACAATCTGGACCCTTTCTTTCTAAAATTATCCGCCGAAATTGTTGCAACCCCTATTACTAGCCTGTTCAACCGCTCTTTCATATTGTCTGAGATCCCCAAAGATTGGAAAGCTGCCGCGGTCATTGCCCTCTTCAAAGGGGGAGACACTCTAGACCCAAACTGTTACAGACCTATATCTATCCTACCCTGCCTTTCTAAGGTCTTCGAAAGCCAAGATCATCGACCATTTCGAATCCCACCGTACCTTCTCCGCTATGCAATCTGGTTTCCAAGCTGGTCATGGGTGCACCTCAGCCACGCTCAAGTTCCTAAACGATATTCTAACCGCCATCGATAAGAGACAATACTGTGCAGCTGTATTCATCGACCTGGCCAAGGCTTTCGACTCTGTCAATCACCACATTCTTATCGGCAGACTCAACAGCCTTGGTTTCTGAAATGACTGCCTCGCCTGGTTCACCAACTACTTCTCAGACAGAGTTCAGTGTGTAAAATCGGAGGGCCTGTTGTCCAGACTCTCTCTCTATGGGGGTGCCACAGGGTTCAATTCTCGGGCCGACTCGTTTCTCTGTATACATCAATGATGATAAATAATTCTAAACACACCTTTAGTTTACAAAGTTAAACAGATGTATTTTTTCTTCATAATAAGCAGGAGAAATATTCTTAGATCAGAATGACAGCAGACTGTACTTCTATCCATGTCACTAAAGACTAACAGAAAAAAATGACAAAGTTAACTAGAATGGCTTATCTTTTCTCCCCAACCCACCAAGAGGTAACATGTAGATATACACATTTACTTTCAAAGCATACACACGAAACACACCATAGTAGCAATAAAAACAAAAAATAAACTGAGGTACACTTGCGACATGTACTGAGAGTAATATTGCTTGTACTGGCAACCACACAGAAGAGTTATTGCAGCATATATATCAATGGGTTTGTTTTTTTGCATAGGCTAGTCAGTTACAGTACATTACAGAGGCGCATGGAGCAGAAAAGAGGGGAACAACTTAGGGTGAAGGGAGGCCTTTGGTGTAGTGAGCAAGGTAAATGTAATCTTGCTGCTGGTGATTATCTGATCCACCTCTATGCAGACGACACCATTCTGTATACTTCTAGCCCTTCTTTGGACACTGTGTTAACTAACCTCCAGACTAGCTTCAATGCGATACAACTCTCCTTCCGTGGCCTCCAACTGCTCTTAAATGCAAGTAAAACTAAATGCATGCTCTTCAACCGATCGCTGCCCACACCTGCCAGCCCGTCCAGCATCACTTCTCTGGACGGTTCTGACTTAGAATATGTGGAGAACTACAAATACCTAGGTGTCTGGTTAGACTGTAAACTCTCCTTCCAGACTCACATTAAGCATCTCCAATCCAAAATTAAATCTAGAATTGGCTTCCTATTATGCAACAAACCATCCTTCACTCATGTTGCCAAACATACCCTCGTAAAACTGACTATCCTACCAATCCTTGACTTCGGAGATGACATTTACAAAGTAGCCTCCAACACTCTACTCAATAAATTGGATGCAGTCTATCACAGTGCCATCCGTTTTGTCACCAAAGCCCCATATACTACCCACCACTGCGACCTGTATGCTCTCGTTGGCTGGCCCTCGCTTCATATCCATCGCCAAACCCACTGGCTCCAGGTCATCTATAAGTCTTTGCTAGGTAAAGCCCCGCCTTATCTCAGCTCACTGGTCACCAAAGCAGCACCCACCCGTAGGTATTTCTCACTGGTCACCCCCAAAGCCAATTCCTCCTTTGGCCGCCTTTCCTTCCAGTTCTCTGCTGCCAATGACTGGAACGAACTGCAAAAATCACTGAAGCTGGAGACTCATATCTCCCTCACTAACTTTAAGCACCAGCTGTCAGAGCAGCTCACAGATCACTGCACCTGTACATAGCTCATCTGTAAATAGCCCATCCAACTACCTCATCCCCATACTGTAATTTACTTTATTTATTTTTCTCCTTTGCACGCCAGTATCTCTGCTTGCACACTCATCTTCTGCACATCTATCACTCCAGTGTTTAATTGCTATATTGTAATAATTTTGCCGCTATGGCCTATTTATTGCCTTACCTCCCTTATCCTACCTCATTTTCACACACTGTATATATACTTTTTATATTGTATTATTGACTTCATGTTTGTTTATTCCATGTGTAACTCTGTGTTGTTGTTTTTGTTGAACTGCTTTGCTTTATCTATGCCAGGTCGCAGTTGTAAATGAGAACTTGTTCTCAACTAGCCTACCTGGTTAAATAAAGGTGAAATATATTTTTTTAATTAAGAGGTGGTGGAGTGGCCATTCTTATTAAAAATAATTTCTCTCTTTACTGAAAAATGTAATATCTAAATATAAATATTCATAACTGTTATAGGAGTCACCCGTCCTCTCTCGTCTAACCTGTGCCAACACTAGTTTGTTGTCATCTTTTATTATATCAGAAGTTATTATCCTGGGTGACCTAGATTATGATTGGGAAATTCAGGCTTCAGACAATCTAAAATACATGTGTAATGATTTAAACCTAACCCAGCCGGTGACTAAGCCTACATGGCCCAACCCTAAAGATCCTTCGCCCCCACCTACATGTGCAGATTACCTCAACTAGCCTGTACCCCTGCACACTGACTCGGTACCGGTGCCCCCTGTATATTGCCTCATTATTCTTATTCTTATTGTGTTACTTTTATTATTACTTTTTATTTTAGCCTACTTGGTAAATATTTTCTTCTTCTTGAACTGCACTGTTTGTTAAGGGCTTGTCAGTAAGCATTTCACAGTAAAGTTTACACTTGTTGTATTCGGCACATGTGGCAAATAAAGTTTGATTTGATTTTGATTTGATTTGAAAAACAACTCTTATTGATCTTATCTTAACGACTACACCAGGGAAATGTGTTTCTACTGGTGTCTTCGTCCAAGACATGTGTGGCCATTGACCATTTATTTTTGTTTGAAAATCTAAGCCTTGTATCATCACAAAGAGGAACTTTAAAAACTTCAGTGAACAGGCTTTTTTACATGATCTTTATTTTAGTGACCTTGATTGTATTTCAGCTATCCCTGAACCGGACTTAGCTTTCAGCCTTTTTGAAGAAGTCTTCAATACTATTGTGGATAATCATGCTCCTTTAAAAAAATGAAGGGTTAAAGGTAGATCGAATGCCTGGTACACTCCTGAATTATCAGAAGTCCTTCATAAAAGAGAGGATGCTTGGGTCAAGGTCAGGAACACAGGCTTAGTCCAAGAATGGCAAGCTTTAAAGCAACTTAGAAAACATTATGTAAGACTAATCAGAATGGCTAAATTTGATTATTATGTTACCGCTCTTTTGGATTGTAATGGGAAACAGGCTAAATTCTGGAAGACTTTCAAATCCCTGAAGGGTTCTACTTCCTCCTCTCTGCCACAACAAATTAATTCAAATTAACAAATTAATTCAGACACTGGTGTTGCTGTGCGTTTTGTTGCTGTGCGTTTTGCTGCCAACTTTACTTTGCTAGCTGACAACTTTACGTTTTTTTGTTTTGTTTTTGTTTTTAATTACCGTTTATATTTTTAGTTTTTTCCATCGCAACTTTTTTCCCTCATTCAACTTTTTCACTCCGGACGCTTTATCTGGACGTGGTTCGTCAACACCTTCAACAGCCGAAGCTAAGTAGTAACATTAACATGATGTCTTCTAATTGCAGTCGCTGTACTCATAATATACAGGAGAACGATCGCCTTACGGCGAGAATAGCTGTGCTACAAGCCCAGCTTCAGACGCAATCGTTAGGCAAGGGTAATTTCAGTGTAGGAAAGGAAGAAACAGCGTCTGTGCCACCAGTAAGTACAGATAGTAACGTTAGTATAAATCCCCCAGCACAGTCCCCGCAGCCGGACAACTTTCTCATGGCTTCTGGAGGGAAATGCTGTTGGAATGCTCAACCGGTGTCGCTCATTCAGCCGACAGAAACTTTCAACCGGTTCTCCCCATTATGTAGCGAGTCGGAGTCTGAGTCTGAGTCTTCTCTTGTCTCTACTCCTCCCGTTACGGGGTCTGAGACGCCGAAGGCTCCCACCATTAGCTCTGACAAATTGAAAACCCTAGTCATTGGCGACTCCATTACCCGCAGTATTAGACTTAAAGCGAATCACCCAGCGATCATACACTGTTTACCAGGGGGCAGGGCTACCGACGTTAAGGCTAATCTAAAGATGGTGCTGGCTAAAGCTAAATCTGGCGAGTGTAGAGAGTATAGAGATATTGTTATCCACGTCGGCACCAACGATGTTAGGATGAAACAGTCAGAGGTCACCAAGTGCAACATAGCTTCAGCGTGTAAATCAGCTAGAAAGATGTGTCGGCATCGAGTAATTGTCTCTGGCCCCCTCCCAGTTAGGGGGATTGACGAGCTCTACAGCAGAGTCTCAGCACTCAATCGCTGGTTGAAAACTGTTTTCTGCCCCTCCCAAAAGATAGAATTTGTAGATAATTGGCCCTCTTTCTGGGACTCACCCACAAACAGGACCAAGCCTGACCTGCTGAGGAGTGACGGACTCCATCCTAGCTGGAGGGGTGCTCTCATCTTATCTACCAACATAGATAGGGCTCTAACTCCTCTAGCCCCACAATGAAATAGGGTGCAGGCCAGGCAGCAGGCTGTTAGCCAACCTGCCAGCTTAGTGGAGTCTGCCAATAGCACAGTCAGTGTAGTCAGCTCAGCCATACCCATTGAGACTGTGTCTGTGCCTCGACCTAGGTTGGGCAAAACTAAACATGGCGGTGTTCGCCTTAGCAATCTTATTAGGATAAAGACCTCCTCCATTCCTGCCATTATTGAAAGAGATCGTGATACCTCACATCTCAAAATAGGGTTACTTAATGTTAGATCCCTCACTTCAAAGGCAGTCATAGTCAATGAACTAATCACTGATCATAATCTTGATGTGATTGGCCTGACTGAAACATGGCTTAAGCCTGATGAATTTACTGTGTTAAATGAGGCCTCACCTCCTGGTTACACTAGTGACCATATCCCCCGTGCATCCCGCAAAGGCGGAGGTGTTGCTAACATTTCACGATAGCAAATTTCAATTTACAAAAAAAAAAATGGCGTTTTCGTCTTTTGAGCTTCTAGTCATGAAATCTATGCAGCCTACTCAATCACTTTTTATAGCTACTGTTTACAGGCCTCCTGGGCCATATACAGCGTTCCTCTCTGAGTTTCCTGAATTCCTATCAGACCTTGTAGTCATAGCAGATCATATTCTAATTTTTGGTGATTTTAATATTCACATGGAGAAGTCCACAGACCCACTCCAAAAGTCTTTCGGAGCCATTATCGACTCAGTGGGTTTTGTCCAACATGTCTCTGGACCTACTCACTGCCACAGTCATACTCTGGACCTAGTTTTGTCCCATGGAATAAATGTTGTAGATCTTAATGTTTTTCCACATAATCCTGGACTATCGGACCACCATTTTATTACGTTTGCAATCGCAACAAATAATCTGCTCAGACCCCAACCAAGGAGCATCAAAAGTCGTGCTATAAATTCTCAGACAACACAAAAATTCCTTGATGCCCTTCCAGACTCCTTCTGCCTACCCAAGGACGTCAGAGGACAAAAATCAGTTAACCACCTAACTGAGGAACTCAATTTAACCTTGCGCAATACCCTAGATGCAGTTGCACCCCTAAAAACGAAAAACATTTGTCATAAGAAACTAGCTCCCTGGTATACAGAAAATACCCGAGCTTTGAAGCAAGCTTCCAGGAAATTGGAACGGAAATGGCGCCACACCAAACTGGAAGTCTTCCGACTAGCTTGGAAAGACAGTACCGTGCAGTACCGAAGAGCCCTCACTGCTGCTCGATCATCCTACTTTTCCAACTTAATCGAGGAAAATAAGAACAATCCAAAATTTCTTTTTGATACTGTTGCGAAACTAACTAAAAAGCAGCATTCCCCAAGAGAGGATGGCTTTCACTTCAGCAGTAATAAATTCATGAACTTCTTTGAGGAAAAGATCATGACCATTAGAAAGCAAATTACGGACTCCTCTTTGAATCTGCGTATTCCTCCAGGGCTTAGCTGTCCTGGATCTGCGAGGGCCTGGGATCGGGAGAGACACTTAAGTGTTTTAGTACTATATCTCTTGACACAATGATGAAAATAATCATGGCCTCTAAACCTTCAAGCTGCATACTGGATCCTATTCCTACTAAACTGCTGAAGGAGCTGCTTCCTGTGCTTGGCCCTCCTATGTTGAACATAATAAACAGCTCTCTATCCACCGGATGTGTACCAAACTCACTAAAAGTGGCAGTGATAAAGCCTCTCTTGAAAAAGCCAAACCTTGACCCGGAAAATATAAAAAACTATCGGCCTATATCGAATCTTCCATTCCTCTCAAAGATTTTAGAAAAAGCTGTTGCGCAGCAACTCACTGCCTTTCTGAAGACAAATAATGTATACGAAATGCTTCAGTCTGGTTTTAGACCCCATCATAGCACTGAGACTGCACTTGTGAAGGTGGTAAATGACCTTTTAATGGCGTCAGACCGAGGCTCTGCATCTGTCCTCGTGCTACTAGACCTTAGTGCTGCCTTTGACACCATCGATCACCATATTCTTTTGGAGAGACTGGAAACCCAAATTGGTCTACACGGACAAGTTCTGGCCTGGTTTAGATCTTACCTGTCGGAAAGATATCAGTTTGTCTCTGTGAATGGTCTGTCCTCTGACAAATCAACTGTACATTTCGGTGTTCCTCAAGGTTCCGTTTTAGGACCACTATTGTTTTCACTATATATTTTACCTCTTGGGGATGTTATTCGGAAACATAATGTTAACTTTCACTGCTATGCGGATGACACACAGCTGTACATTTCAATGAAACATGGTGAAGCCCCAAAATTGCCCTCGCTAGAAGCCTGTGTTTCAGACATAAGGAAGTGGATGGCTGAAAACTTTCTACTTTTAAACTCGGACAAAACAGAGATGCTTGTTCTAGGTCCCAAGAAACAAAGAGATCTTCTGTTAAATCTGACAATTCATCTTGATGGTTGTAAAGTCGTCTCAAATAAAACTGTGAAGGACCTCGGCGTTACTCTTGACCCTGATCTCTCTTTTGACGAACATATCAAGACTGTTTCAAGGACAGCTTTTTTCCATCTACGTAACATTGCAAAAATCAGAAATTTTCTGTCCAAAAATGATGCAGAAAAATTAATCCATGCATTTGTTACTTCTAGGTTAGACTACTGCAATGCTCTACTTTCCGGCTACCCGGATAAAGCACTAAATAAACTTCAGTTAGTGCTAAATACGGCTGCTAGAATCCTGACTAGAACCAAGAAATTTGATCATATTACTCCAGTGCTAGCTTCCCTACACTGGCTTCCTGTTAAGGCAAGGGCTGATTTCAAGGTTTTACTGTTAACCTATAAAGCGTTACATGGGCTTGCTCCTACCTATCTTTCCGAGTTGGTCCTGCCGTACATACCAATACGTACGCTACGGTCACAAGACGCAGGCCTCCTAATTGTCCCTAGAATTTCTAAGCAAACAGCGGGAGGCAGGGCTTTCTCCTATAGATCTCCATTTTTATGGAACAGTCTGCCTACCCATGTGAGAGACGCAGACTCGGTCTCAACCTTTAAGTCTTTACTGAAGACTTATCTCTTCAGTAGGTCATATGATTGAGTGTAGTCTGGCCCAGGAGTGTGAAGGTGAACGGAAAGGCTCTGGAGCAACGAACCGCCCTTGCTGTCTCTGCCAGGCCGGTTCCCCTCTCTCCACTGGGATTCTCTGCCTCTAACCCTGTTACAGGGGCTGAGTCACTGGCTTGCTGGTGCTCTTTCATGCCGTCCCTAGGAGGGGTGCGTCACTTGAGTGGGTTGAGTTACTGACGTGATCTTCCTGTCTGGGTTGGCGCCCCCCCTTGGTTTGTGCTGTGGTGGAGACCTTTGTGGGCTATACTCGGCCTTGTCTCAGGATTGTAAGTTGGTGGTTGAGGATTTCCCTCTAGTGGTGCGGGGGCTGTGCTTTGGCAAAGTGGGTGGGGTTATATCCTTCCTATTTGGCCCTGTCCGGGGGTTTCTTCGGATGGGGCCACAGTGTCTCCTGACCGCTCCTGTCTCAGCCTCCAGTATTTATGCTGCAGTAGTTTGTGTCGGGGGGCTAGGGTCAGTTGGTTACCTGGAGTACTTCTCCTGTCTTATCCAGTGTCCTGTGTGAATTTAAGTATGCTCTCTCTAATTCTCTCGTTCTCTCTTTCTCTCTGAGAACCTGAGCCCTAGGACCATACGTCAGGACTACCGGGCATGATGACACCTTGCTGTCCCCAGTCCGCCTGGCCTTGCTGCTATTCCAGTTTCAACTGTTCTGCCTGCGGTTACGGAACCCCTACCTGTCCCAGACCTGCTGTTTTCAACTCTTAATGATCGGCTATGAAAAGCCAACTGAGATTTATTCCTGATTATTATTTGACCATGCTTGTCATTTATGAACATTTTGAAAATCTTGGCTCTCTCTAATTTTCTCCTTCTCTCTTTCTTTCTCTCGGAGGACCTGAGCCCTAGGACCATACGTCGGGACTACCGGCCGTGGTGACTCCTTGCTGTCCCCAGTCCGCCTGGCCTTGCTGCTATTCCAGTTTCAACTGTTCTGCCTGCGGTTATGGAACCCCTACCTGTCCCAGACCTGCTGTTTTCAACTCTTAATGATCGGCTATGAAAAGCCAACTGAGATTTATTCCTGATTATTATTTGACCATGCTTGTCATTTATGGAAATTTTGAAAATCTTGGCTCTCTCTAATTTTCTCCTTCTCTCTTTCTTTCTCTCGGAGGACCTGAGCCCTAGGACCATGCGTCGGGACTGCCGCCCGTGGTGACTCCTTGCTGTCCCCAGTCCGCCTAGCCTTGCTGCTATTCCAGTTTCAGCTGTTCTGCCTGCGGTTATGGAACCGCCACCTGTCCCAGACCTGTTGTTTTTCAACTCTTGATGATCGGCTATGAAAAGCCAACTGAAAATTATTCATGATTATTATTTGACCATGCTTGTCACTTATGAACATTTTTGAACATCTTGGCATAGTTCTGTTATAATCTCCACCCGGCACAGCCAGAAGAGGACTGGCCACCCCTCATAGCCTGGTTCCTCTCTAGGTTTCTTCCTAGGTTTTGGCCTTTCTAGGGAGTTTTTCCTAGCCACCGTGCTTCTACACCTGCATTACTAGCTGTTTGGGGTTTTAGGCTGGGTGTCTGTACAGCACTTCGAGATATTAGCTGATGTACGAAGGGCTATATAAAATAAAATTGATTGATTGACTGGTCTCATTACGGAAAAAAACACCATCACTTATGCATTTAATCACCATTTTTATTTCAGCAGGCTATCTCTTTGAAATAACTTCTAAGGCTGTTCACAATGATATTGGGCTGGATGCTGATAGGGGAAACTTGCTGAATGCTCAGAGAAATTATAGTGAAAGCTTTTATTTTAGGCTATTTACAGAAAAAATAAGTCCTGGATGCTTTTCTAGCAATAGACAACAAGAAATCCACAGAGGCCGATCAATTGGATCACAGTATGCTTAAGTGTGCTGCGCCCATTATTGTTAGCTCTATATCCCACATTATTTATTTAACATTGTTATCAGGAAATATTCCAAAAGTATTGAAATCAGCTCTTGTGCTGCCATTCCATAAGGGGGGATAGTAGTAATCTTAATAATTATCACCCCATTTCAAGGCTTCCTTGTCTAGCTAAGATTCTTGAATCCTTGGTAAATGTACAACTTTGCTCTTTTTTGTCTAATTAATGTATTTTGAATGTAAACCAATCAGGATTTAGGCCTGGGCATACAGCAACCACTTTAGTTTTTTAATGATCTTTTCAATGCTTTAAACACCCAAATTGAATGTGCTGCTTTGTTTGTGGACCTGTCAAAAGCTTTTGATACTGTTAATCATGGTCTTTTATTGAATAAGTTGACCTCAATACGCCTGAGTTCATACAGAACTCAGGTCATCGTGATTGATGGGGTTAAGTCTGAGTTTCATGATGTAAATAATGGTGTACCACAAGGGTTTATTTTGGGACCTATTCTCTTCACTATTTATATTAACACCATTGGTCAATCTGTTAAAAATTGTAAACTTAATCTATATGCGGATGATATTATTATGTATGCTATTGCCCCGACTGTTGATCTGGCCGTGTCAAAACTACAGTCAGAATGCAGGAATGTTCACTCATGTTCATTCACACATTCACTCATTAGATGGTTGGTTTTTATTATTTCCATTTATCAATACGTAGAGTAATTTAAGAAGTTGAATTAGGAATCATCCCCTTTTACCCTCAGAACAGCCTCAATTCATCAGGGCATGGACTCTACAAGGATTCGAAAGCATTCCACAGGGATGCTGGCCCATGTTGAGTCCAATGCTTCCCACATTTGTGTTAAGTTGGCTTGATGTCCTTTAGGTGTTGGACCATTCTTGATACCCACAGGAAACTTTTGAGCGTGAAAAACTCAGCAGCGTTGCAGTTCTTGACACTCAAACCGGTGTGCCTGGCACCTACTACCATACCCCGTTCAAAGGCACTTAAATATTTTGTCTTGCCCATTCACCTCTCTGAATGGAACACATGCACAATCCATGTCTCAATTGTCTCAAGGCTTAAAAATCCTTCTTTAACATGTTTCATCTACACTAATTTAAGTGTATTTAACAAGTGACATCAATAAATGATCATACCTGGATTCACCTGGTCAGTCTATGTCATGGAAAGAGCAGGTAATGTTTTGTATACTCAGTGTATATTGTAGCAGTGGCAGCCTATTAGAAGACTTGGAAGCATGGCTTTTCATAGTGCTTTTTGGCCTCCTATGAAATGGATTGTCACACCAGTTAATGTGTCATGTTGTGTTTAATTTAAATTGTAATTAGGTTTAATTGTTGAGACAAGCACCTTTTCGTGACAATATGATTTGGTCTACTTTTATATTTGCCTTGCATTTTAATTAAAATATTTCTTACAGAATACATTTAAATGCATGTTGGAATATATTTTATTAAACATTTACAGTTACATTTTTAAATATATAGATAAATACATGTGGAAATATTTTCTAAAATGTATTTCAGAATGTTTTTCAAATACATTAATGACATTTTCCAATGCATTAGATTAGATACACTATATATACAGTACCAGTCAAAAGTTTGGACACAACTACTCATTCCACGTTTTTTCTTTATTTTTACTATTTTCTACATTGTAGAATAGTAGTGAAGACATCAAAACTATGAAATAACACATATGGAATCATGTAGTAACCAACAAAGTGTTAAACAAATCAAAATAAATGTTATATTTGAGATTCTTCAAAGTAGCCACCCTTTGCCTTGATGACAGCTTTGCACACGCTTGACATTCTCTCAACCAGCTTCACCCGGAATGCTTTTCCAACAGTCTTGAAGGAGTTCCCACATATGCTGAGCACTTGTTGGCTGCTTTTTCTTCCCTCTGCGGTCCAACTCATCCCAAACCATCTCAATTGGTTTGAAGTTGGGTGACTGTGGAGGCCAGGTCATCTGATGTAGCACTCCATCACCCTCCTTGGTCAAATAGCCCCTACACAGCCTGGAGGTGTGTTTTGGTTCATTGTTCTGTTGAAAAACAAATGATAGTCCCACTAAGAGCAAACCAGATGGGATGGCATATCGCTATATAATGCTGTGGTAGTCAAGGAAAGAGATTCCACATTTTAACTTTTAACAAGGCACACTTTTTAATTGAAATGCTGGTTGAGAGAATGCCAAAAGTGTGCAAAGCTGTTATCAAGGCAAAGGGTGGCTACTTTGAAGAATCAAAAATCTCAAATATATTTTGGTTTGTTTAAAAGTTTTTGGCTTCCAGATGTGTTATTTCATAGTTTTGATGTCTTCACTATTATTCTACAATGTAGAAAATAGTAAAAATAATGAAAAAATAGGTGTGTCCAACTTTTGACTCATACTGTATCTAAATCATGAGCAACACTAGATGGTTGCTAAACCGCAATTGGTTGCTTTGCAAAACTGCATTAAAGGGAAGCGGTCACAGCCCACATTGTGTAAAATCCGCACAGTCGTCAGTTTATAAATTAGGCCTGCCAGTAAGAAAACTCCCAAATAATTTTAGACATGATGAATCTACTGATGAACATCCATGGCTTACATCAACTGCCTACCACAATGTACTCAGGCAACTCCCCCTCATGCCTGAATATTACAGTGTGACTTTTTCAAATGTTTTTTCCAGTTACAACCTCTGTCTGACCCATACGATGTCATCATCATCATCGTTTCATCATCCTTTCCCACCACACCTTGTGGTTTTGGGCCATCAGGGTTGTGTTCAGTAAGGTGAAATGTTCAGAACGTTGCATATAAACATGTAACTAATAAAGTTATGTAGAGACCTGAATAGGGGCCTGGGTTCAAATAGTGTTTGTTTTCTTTCGGAAAAACTTTTAGTTGCTCTTGATTGAGCTTGTCTGGAGCTATAGAAGAAACAGAATATCCTCAAAAGTGCAAACCCTGTCCATCTGGCACTCCATGCAGGCTCAATCAAATATTTGAAAGAAAATACTATGTGAACCCAGGACTATTAGTCATATTCTTGTTAAAAGGTGAAACACAACACCACTACTGTAGAACCCCAAATACTGACTTATAATGACATTCAATCTAATTCACACAATGAAAAAACATGGTTTACGATCATAATCGTTCACCCATGACTGTCCCGCAAAACTTGTCCCACAAAACTGCTTCAGCCAGGGGCCTCCAACAAGCCCACTGGTTCATCCCTCTCTTTTGCCCACGGAGCAAAGGAGAAGAAAAACGAGGAATGACGACCGTCGTTCGATTAGTCATCCCAGGGCCGAACAAACTGTTGGTTTTCCTGATTAAACAAATGTGCGCTAATCACCACCGGAACGACGCTGCAAGACCAGAGCAGAGGACGTCAGATGAAAAAACAAAGAGAAAAATACAGTGGTCCTCACAAGACAGGACGTGACTTCTCACAATGACCCCTCCGGCTCTCGAGAGTGTAGTTGTATGGTTTAATTAACCTTTCTAGGACACACGTTCCACTAGCGGAACCCCTCGACAACATTCCGCTGAAAAGGCAGCGCGGGAAATTCAAAAATATTTTTGGGAAATATGTAACTTTCACACATTAACAAGTCCAATGGAGCAAATGAAAGATAAACATCTTGTTAATCTACCCATCGTGTCCGATTTAAAAAATGCTTTACAGCGAAAACACAACATATGATTATGTTAGATCACCGCCAAGTCCAGAAAACACACAGCCATTTTCCCAGCCAAAGATAGGAGTCACAAAAAGCAGAAATAGAGATAAAATTAATCACTAACCTTTGATGATCTTCATCAGATGACACTCATAGGACATCATGTTACACAATGCATGTATGTTTTGTTCGATAATGTGCATATTTATATCCAAAAATCTCAGTTTACATTGGCGCCATGTTCAGAAATGCCTCCAAAATATCCGGAGAAATTGCAGAGAGCCACATCAAATAACAGAAATACTCATCATAAACTTTGATGAAAGATACATGTTTTACATAGAATTAAAGATACACTTCAATCAATCAATCAATTTTATTTTATATAGCCCTTCGTACATCAGCTAATATCTCGAAGTGCTGTACAGACACCCAGCCTAAAACCCCAAACAGCTAGTAATGCAGGTGTAGAAGCACGGTGGCTAGGAGAAACTCCCTAGAAAGGCCAAAACCTAGGAAGAAACCTAGAGAGGAACCAGGCTATGAGGGGTGGCCAGTCCTCTTCTGGCTGTGCCGGGTGGAGATTATAACAGAACTATGCCAAGATGTTCAAAAATGTTCATAAGTGACAAGCATGGTCAAATAATAATCATGAATAATTTTCAGTTGGCTTTTCATAGCCGATCATCAAGAGTTGAAAAACAACAGGTCTGGGACAGGTGGCGGTTCCATAACCGCAGGCAGAACAGCTGAAACTGGAATAGCAGCAAGGCCAGGCGGACTGGGGACAGCAAGGAGTCACCACGGGCGGCAGTCCCGACGCATGGTCCTAGGGCCCAGGTCCTCCGAGAGAAAGAAAGAGAGAAGGAGAAAATTAGAGAGAGCCAAGATTTTCAAAATGTTCATAAATGACAAGCATGGTCAAATAATAATCAGGAATAAATCTCAGTTGGCTTTTCATAGCCGATCATTAAGAGTTGAAAACAGCAGGTCTGGGACAGGTAGGGGTTCCGTAACCGCAGGCAGAACAGTTGAAACTGGAATAGCAGCAAGGCCAGGCGGACTGGGGACAGCAAGGTGTCATCATGCCCGGTAGTCCTGACGTATGGTCCTAGGGCTCAGGTTCTCAGAGAGAAAGAGAGAACGAGAGAATTAGAGAGAGCATACTTAAATTCACACAGGACACTGGATAAGACAGGAGAAGTACTCCAGGTAACCAACTGACCCTAGCCCCCCGACACATAAACTACTGCAGCATAAATACTGGAGGCTGAGACAGGAGCGGTCAGGAGACACTGTGGCCCCATCCGAAGAAACCCCCGGACAGGGCCAAACAGGAAGGATATAACCCCACCCACTTTGCCAAAGCACAGCCCCCGCACCACTAGAGGGAAATCCTCAACCACCAACTTACAATCCTGAGACAAGGCCGAGTATAGCCCACAAAGGTCTCCACCACAGCACAAACCAAGGGGGGGCGCCAACCCAGACAGGAAGATCACGTCAGTAACTCAACCCACTCAAGTGACGCACCCCTCCTAGGGACGGCATGAAAGAGCACCAGCAAGCCAGTGACTCAGCCCCTGTAACAGGGTTAGAGGCAGAGAATCCCAGTGGAGAGAGGGGAACCGGCCTGGCAGAGACAGCAAGGGCGGTTCGTTGCTCCAGAGCCTTTCCGTTCACCTTCACACTCCTGGGCCAGACTACACTCAATCATATGACCTACTGAAGAGATAAGTCTTCAGTAAAGACTTAAAGGTTGAGACCGAGTCTGCGTCTCTCACATGGGTAGGCAGACTGTTCCATAAAAATGGAGATCTATAGGAGAAAGCCCTGCCTCCCGCTGTTTGCTTAGAAATTCTAGGGACAATTAGGAGGCCTGCGTCTTGTGACCGTAGCGTACGTATTGGTATGTACGGCAGGACCAACTCGGAAAGATAGGTAGGAGCAAGCCCATGTAACGCTTTATAGGTTAACAGTAAAACCTTGAAATCAGCCCTTGCCTTAACAGGAAGCCAGTGTAGGGAAGCTAGCACTGGAGTAATATGATCAAATTTCTTGGTTCTAGTCAGGATTCTAGCAGCCGTATTTAGCACTAACTGAAGTTTATTTAGTGCTTTATCCGGGTAGCCGGAAAGTAGAGCATTGCAGTAGTCTAACCTAGAAGTAACAAATGCATGGATTAATTTTTCTGCATCATTTTTGGACAGAAAATTTCTGATTTTTGCAATGTTACGTAGATGGAAAAAAGCTGTCCTTGAAACAGTCTTGATATGTTCGTCAAAAGAGAGATCAGGGTCAAGAGTAACGCCGAGGTCCTTCACAGTTTTATTTGAGACGACTTTACAACCATCAAGATGAATTGTCAGATTTAACAGAAGATCTCTTTGTTTCTTGGGACCTAGAACAAGCATCTCTGTTTTGTCCGAGTTTAAAAGTAGAAAGTTTTCAGCCATCCACTTCCTTATGTCTGAAACACAGGCTTCTAGCGAGGGCAATTTTGGGGCTTCACCATGTTTCATTGAAATGTACAGCTGTGTGTCATCCGCATAGCAGTGAAAGTTAACATTATGTTTCCGAATAACATCCCCAAGAGGTAAAATATATAGTGAAAACAATAGTGGTCCTAAAACGGAACCTTGAGGAACACCGAAATGTACAGTTGATTTGTCAGAGGACAGACCATTCACAGAGACAAACTGATATCTTTCCGACAGGTAAGATCTAAACCAGGCCAGAACTTGTCCGTGTAGACCAATTTGGGTTTCCAGTCTCTCCAAAAGAATATGGTGATCGATGGTGTCAAAGGCAGCACTAAGGTCTAGTAGCACGAGGACAGATGCAGAGCCTCGGTCTGACGCCATTAAAAGGTCATTTACCACCTTCACAAGTGCAGTCTCAGTGCTATGATGGGGTCTAAAACCAGACTGAAGCATTTCGTATACATTGTTTGTCTTCAGAAAGGCAGTGAGTTGCTGCGCAACAGCTTTTTCTAAAATTTTTGAGAGGAATGGAAGATTCGATATAGGCCGATAGTTTTTTATATTTTCCGGGTCAAGGTTTGGCTTTTTCAAGAGAGGCTTTATCACTGCCACTTTTAGTGAGTTTGGTACACATCCGGTGGATAGAGAGCTGTTTATTATGTTCAACATAGGAGGGCCAAGCACAGGAAGCAGCTCCTTCAGCAGTTTAGTAGGAATAGGATCCAGTATGCAGCTTGAAGGTTTAGAGGCCATGATTATTTTCATCATTGTGTCAAGAGATATAGTACTAAAACACTTAAGTGTCTCTCCCGATCCCAGGCCCTCGCAGAGCTGTGCAGATCCAGGACAGCTAAGCCCTGGAGGAATACGCAGATTCAAAGAGGAGTCCGTAATTTGCTTTCTAATGGTCATGATCTTTTCCTCAAAGAAGTTCATGAATTTATTACTGTTGAAGTGAAAGCCATCCTCTCTTGGGGAATGCTGCTTTTTAGTTAGTTTCGCAACAGTATCAAAAAGAAATTTTGGATTGTTCTTATTTTCCTCGATTAAGTTGGAAAAGTAGGATGATCGAGCAGCAGTGAGGGCTCTTCGGTACTGCACGGTACTGTCTTTCCAAGCTAGTCGGAAGACTTCCAGTTTGGTGTGGCGCCATTTCCGTTCCAATTTCCTGGAAGCTTGCTTCAAAGCTCGGGTATTTTCTGTATACCAGGGAGCTAGTTTCTTATGACAAATGTTTTTCGTTTTTAGGGGTGCAACTGCATCTAGGGTATTGCGCAAGGTTAAATTGAGTTCCTCAGTTAGGTGGTTAACTGATTTTTGTCCTCTGACGTCCTTGGGTAGGCAGAAGGAGTCTGGAAGGGCATCAAGGAATTTTTGTGTTGTCTGAGAATTTATAGCACGACTTTTGATGCTCCTTGGTTGGGGTCTGAGCAGATTATTTGTTGCGATTGCAAACGTAATAAAATGGTGGTCCGATAGTCCAGGATTATGTGGAAAAACATTAAGATCTACAACATTTATTCCATGGGACAAAACTAGGTCCAGAGTATGACTGTGGCAGTGAGTAGGTCCAGAGACATGTTGGACAAAACCCACTGAATCGATGATGGCTCCGAAAGACTTTTGGAGTGGGTCTGTGGACTTCTCCATGTGAATATTAAAATCACCAAAAATTAGAATATGATCTGCTATGACTACAAGGTCTGATAGGAATTCAGGAAACTCAGAGAGGAACGCTGTATATGGCCCAGGAGGCCTGTAAACAGTAGCTATAAAAAGTGATTGAGTAGGCTGCATAGATTTCATGACTAGAAGCTCAAAAGACGAAAACGCCATTTTTTTTTTTGTAAATTGAAATTTGCTATCGTAAATTTACATTTACATTTAAGTCATTTAGCAGACGCTCTTATCCAGAGCGACTTATGTTAGCAACACCTCCGCCTTTGCGGGATGCACGGGGGATATGGTCACTAGTGTAACCAGGAGGTGAGGCCTCATTTAACACAGTAAATTCATCAGGCTTAAGCCATGTTTCAGTCAGGCCAATCACATCAAGATTATGATCAGTGATTAGTTCATTGACTATGACTGCCTTTGAAGTGAGGGATCTAACATTAAGTAACCCTATTTTGAGATGTGAGGTATCACGATCTCTTTCAATAATGGCAGGAATGGAGGAGGTCTTTATCCTAATAAGATTGCTAAGGCGAACACCGCCATGTTTAGTTTTGCCCAACCTAGGTCGAGGCACAGACACAGTCTCAATGGGTATGGCTGAGCTGACTACACTGACTGTGCTATTGGCAGACTCCACTAAGCTGGCAGGTTGGCTAACAGCCTGCTGCCTGGCCTGCACCTTGTTCTTAATGCAACCGCTGTGTCAGATTTAAAAAAAACTTTATGGGAAAAGTAAACCATGCAATAATCTGAGACGGCGCTCAGATAGAAACAAAATTTCTCCGCCATGTTGGAGTCAACAGAAATACGAAATTACATTATAAATATTCCCTTACCTTTGATGATCTTCATCAGAATGCACTCCCAGGAATAATGTCCATTATTTATGTTTATGTCCAAGTAGCTACTTTTGTTAGCACGTTTAGTACACATATCCAAACGCTCGTGCAGGTCCAGGCGAACGTCGGACGAAAACTTCAAAAAGTTATATTACAGGTCGTAGAAACATTTCAAAGTATAGAATCAATTTTTGTATGTTGTTATCATAAATATTCAATAACGTTCCAACCGGAGAATTCCTGTGTCTATAGAAGTAATGGAACGCAAGTCGATATCATGTGGAATGCGCATGACCAGGACCTGGCTCTCTGCCAGACCACTGACTTATTCCCCTCTCATCCGGCTCCACATCACAGTAGAAGCTTCATTCAAGGTTCTGCAGACTGTTGACATTTAGTGGAAGCCGTAGGAAGTGCAAACAGATCCATATCCCACTGTGAATTCAATAGGCGATGAGTAGAAAATCGACCAACCTCAGATATCCCACTTCCTGGTTGGATTTTTCTCCGGTTTTTGCCTGCCATATGAGTTCTGTTATACTCACAGACATCATTCAAACAGTATAGCCAGCCTATACAGTGCCTTGCAAAAGTATTCATCCCCCTTGGCATTTTTCCTATTTTGTTGCATTACAACCTATAATTTAAATAGATTTTTATTTGGATTTCATGTAATGGACATACACAAAATAGTCCAAATTGGTGAAGTGAAATTTAAAAAAGAACTTGTCTCTAAAAATTCAAAAAATAAAAAAACGGAAAGTGGTACGTGCATTTGTATTCACACCATTTGCTATGAAGCCCCTAAATAAGATCTGGTGCAACCAATTACCTTCAGGAGTCATAATAATTAGTTAGATTGCACACAGGTGGACTTTATTTAAGTGTCACATGATCTCAGTATACGTATATACACCTGTTCTGAAAGGCCCCAGAGTCTGCAACATCATTAAGCAAGGGGTACCACCAAGCAAGCGACAATATGAAGACCAAGGAGCTCTCCAAACAGGTCAGGGACAAAGTTGTGGAGAAGTACAGATCAGGGTTGGGTTATAAAAAAATATCCGAAACTTTGAACATCCCATGGAGCACCATTAAATCCGTTAATAAAAAATGGAAAGAATATGGCACCACAACAAACCTGCCAAGAGAGGGCCGCCCACCAAAACTCACGGACCAGGCAAGGAGGGCATTAATCAGAGGCAACAAAGAGACCAAATATAGCCCTGAAGGAGGATCTGTCCATAGGACCACTATAAGCCGTACACTCCAGAGCTGGACTTTACGGAAGAGTGGCCAGAAAAAAGCCATTGCTTAAAGAAAAAATAAGCAAACGCGTTTGGTGTTCGCCAAAAGGAACGTCGGAGACTCCCCTAACATATGGAAGAAGGTACTCTGGTCAGATGAGACAATTTGCACCAGACTCTGTCTGGTGCAAATCCAACACCTCACATCACCCCGAGAACACCATCCCCACAGTGAAGCATGGTGGTGGCATCATCATGCTGTGGGGATGTTTTTCATCGGCAGGGACTGGGAAACTGGTCAGAATTGAAGGAATGATGGATGGCGCTAAATACAGGGAAATTCTTGAGGGAAACCTGTTTCAGTCTTCCAGAGATTTGAGACTGGGACGGAGGTTCACCTTCCAGCAGGACAATGAAACTAAGCATACTGCTATAACAACACTTGAGTGGTTTAAGGGGAAACATTTAAATGTCTTGGAATGGCCTAGTCAAAGCCCAGACCTCAATCCAATTGAGAATCTGTGGTATGACTTAAATATTGCTGTACACCAGCGGAACCCATCCAACTTGAAGCAGCTGGAGCAGTTTTGCTTTGAAAAATGGGCAAAAATCCCAGTGGCTAGATGTGCTAAGCTTATCGAGACATACCCCAAGAGAATTGCAGCTTTAATTGCTGCAAAAGGTGGCTCTACAAAGTATTGACTTTGGGGGGGGGTGGGGGGTGAATAGTTATGCACGCTCAAGTTTTCTGTTTCTTTGTCTTATTTCTTGTTTGTTTCACAAGAAAAAATATTTTGCATCTTCAAAGTGGTATAGACATGTTGTGTAAATCAAATGATACAAACCCCCCAAAAATATATTTTAATTCCAGGCAGTAAGAAAACAAAATAGGAAAAATGCCAATGGGGGTGAATACTTTCGCAAGCGACTGTATAAAGCATCCAAAACAACTGGCAGGGAGTTTGAAAGGAGAGAGAGCGTGCAATGGTGTGATCACATTGGATGGTGATGAAATTATCCTACATAGACTACAACACTAAAATTAATAACTGTATTATTATTACAACATTTTGCTGTAAACTTGAGTGAATTTCATTTTGAAGCTGATCAAAAGCCCTGCATTCCGAAATAACTGCATCTGCCTAGGCAACCATTTGGATCAACTTGCCTACCTGGTTAAATAAAGGTAAAAAATAAAAAAATAAAAAAAACTTCTGATACTGAGATCTGTCTGAGATCGTGGATCATCATTCTCCCAAGTCGTTCCTATAATAATGTGGCCCCCAATAATATAATGCTCCCAGCAGGCCCAGTTATTCAGGAAAGCTTTCCTCTCCCCTCCGTGCGGCTGTTCCTCACGCACCTAGAACATAATGCTTTAATATAGCCTGAAGATTTGTTATTTAACTTTTAAAAAGTATTACCTTTAGCAACCTGTCTGCCTAGGGAGACTAGGCCATGCTACTCTTCAAAATGATGATCAAATGTTTGGGTATTACAGTAGACCTATAACCTAGCCTACTACACTGAGTATACGGTATGGAGGGATGTATTTTCTGTTTGTTGAGATTGACATTAGCCTAGTCTAATTGAATGTTGAAAACGCAAACCTTGATGTCGAAGCGCCCAATGTCAGTAATCAGAATGTAGAAGTGATGCTTTGCTTATTGGTTATGTGGTGCATAGGCACAGAAACCTTTTGGTAGAAGATTTGGTGCATATATTTTATGTAACTATAAATATAGCATCAAAAATGAGTGCCCCTCCTTTGAAACAAAATGCCCCCCAGCTGATCATTGTCTGGCGCCAGCTCTAGTATACTGGCCAACCTCCACAGTCTGTCTCTGCGCTCGCTGGGGGTTGAGAGGGAGAGACGGAATGTTGACATACTGCTATGTCACTACCCCCAGGGTGGGCCCCGTTATCCCCATCTCTCCCCTCCCTCCCTCACCTGGACACTGGCCAGCATACTCAGGGAGATGCTACCGCTGTCCCCAGTCAACCCCCAGCCAGCCCCTGGTTGTCCGAGCCAAGACCCAGCTACAGTAGAGCGAGATCCCCAGGGGTGCCTCACCTCATCTGGGGTCAACGAGGGCAGAGGTGTGTGGGGGGGATGATATGGAGGATGAGGGTGAATTTAACACCGTGACCAAACCGTCGGGCCATCATGTGCATGTTGATTTTGTCTATCCACACCAGACGTGATCATGACACACAGGTTAAAATAATAGAATCAACTATATTCACTCCGATTAATCCACAGATAAAAGGGGAAACCTAGTTAGTTTTTAGTTAGTTATCTATGATTCTCCTTGTTCATCTTTAAAGCACCCACGTGGGTTTGTATGCCCATGTGGGTAGATGGGAGACACGGGAATTGCAGTGCGTCAAACATCTTGAATAAAACCTATTTTCTATTTTAGTGTTTGGCAACACAAACGCTTGTTGACATGCGCGAGCAGTGTGGATAAAATGATTGACTAACATGCACGCGTTAATTTATTTTGCAACGCTCAAGCATGTAACGTGGCCTGTTTGGTTTCCCTGTGAACCAGGGGGAAGAAACGAGCAGCACAACAGGGTGAAGAGAGAGAGAGAAGGGGATAGGTCGATGTTACTCAATCAAATAGGAGCAGAAGTATGTGTGTAAGCATCCAACTGCTTTTCTCCACAAAACAGGATGTCAATTATTCATTGAGTGTTTTGATGAATAGAAAATAAATAACATCTGCATATCGATAGACTTGGAGCACACGCTTCATGTAAAAAAAAGTGTACTCTGTACACTGCATTATGCTCCCATGTGAATTGATTAGACAATGTTTAGACCACAAGGTCTTCACCAGGCTCCCATTGGACCGGATTTTGTTCAATTGTATTGTGAAAGAAGAAAGAACTATCTTTTACCTGGCCAGACAGACTAAATTTAACCAAAATCCAAACAACACATGAGCATTTGTTGGATGAAATTCCATTCAGGGACAAGCATTCACAATGAAGCACACTAAAGGTGGGCTGTACTACATGAATCAGTCAGACCTCAAAATGTAATAGCATGTTATTTTGGTCATTTTAGTCACCTATTCTTACGTTGAACTCAGTATTTAGAGCACAACTGACATCTGTGTCACCTTTGCTGATGCAATGCTGAATATGTCTGAGCCATTCTTTTGGTTTATGAAACATACTGTTTTTCCAAAGACTCCAGTCATAGACTGTTCTCTCTGCTACCGCACCACGAGCGGTACCGGAGCGCCAAGTCTAGGACCAAAAGGCTCCTTAACAGCTTCTTCCCCCAAGCCATAAGACTGCTGAACAATTAATCAAATGGCCACCCGGACTACTTACATTGAACCCCCTCGTTTGTTTTTTCACTGCTGCTACTCTCTGTTTATTATCTATGCATAGTCACTTTACCCCTACCTAAATGTACAAATTACCTTGACTAACCTGTACCCCCGCACATTGACTCGGTATCGGTACCCCCTGTATCTAGCCTTGTTATTGTTATGTAATTTTCTTGTTTCTTTTTTCACTTCACTTTAGTTTATTTAGTCATTCTTAACTCTATTTCTTGAACTGCATTGTTGGTTTAAGGGCTTGTAAGTAAGCATTTCACGGTAAGGCGCATGTGACAAAAACAATTTGATTTGATTTGAGACGTGTTGGAAGACCTGACACATTACGAAAAGCAAAACTTTAGCGTGTGTGTGAGAGAGAAATGAGGTGAATGAGGATTGTTACCCATTACTACAGGAAACACTTCCGGACACGTTGTATAATACCCTCCAGGGGCATGTACACATGCCAGAAGCGGAGGCGGCACGTCCTGGGTGCGGGCACATTGAATACCTGCTGCATGATCTCACCTTTTTGTCATCAGTTAGACTACCACAAAGCCAATAGGAATGCTTGATTCCCTGTTGTCATGCCAGGGAGGGCGGGTGTGTTTAAGTTCAATGATACACAAATCCACACACACACCCTGCTGTGACTAAATAAACACACTCTTTACAGACAGTGTGGCCTTGCTGCCTTTCAGAGAGCTGTGACTACCCCCCACTTGGTCCTACGTAAACAAAGACGAATAGACTTGAATAGGGGTGTCTGAGTCACTGTGTGTAGTGTTTTCCCAGCAGGAGGTGTGTGTGTGTGTGTGTGTGTGTGTGTGTGTGTGTGTGTGTGTGTGTGTGTGTGTGTGTGTGTGTGTGTGTGTGTGTGTGTGTGTGTGTGTGTGTGTGTGTGTGTGTGTGTGTGTGTGTGTGTGTGTGTGTGTGTGTGTGTGTGTGTGTGTGTGTGTAATGAAACACAGACATATTGTAATGCATGGTTAAAATATGCATGGTTAAGCTAATACCTTGTCTATGTTACAGGGCAACTTCCCCTTCTGCGCATGCTTATATACTTTACTGATGACAACTGATTTTTGACGCAGAATACCCATTGGTTGACTGGACTATGCTATTTTTGCGATTTAGAATTGGGGATTTCGGTCTGGGGCTGTAAGGTGGGTAGAGTGCAGTCACCGCAGTCTCTCTCACCTGCCCAGGACGGTCAATAGTCGACCGAACCTGGAGCGTCCCTGCTAGGCACACACACCAGCAACCGCAACTCAGAGCTATCAACACACTACAACAGTCTGGTTTGTGTGTGTCGGGTGGTGGGTGGATGCGTGCGCTACACACATTCTCTGATACGCTTTGAGTTTGACAACTCAGCGTTTCGATAAGTGCACTCATTTAAAACCCTGCCGTATTAAGTTGAAGAGTATCGATTGATGCTTTAATGATATGGTTTCTTGTCTTCTTGAGAGGCTGGATACGTATTTGATCAGTATACATTTTTGCATCAAAGTAGCAAAAATCCATGTGTACCAACCAGGGTTAACTGGGGTGAATTTGAACTCAAGTCACTCAATTGATTAAGTGATTTAAATTGCTTTTTATTTTCAGTTTATTTAGTTGGCTTTTCAGGATGCCAATCCAAAAAGTTAACCTTTTAATATTGTACAGTTCTGCTTCAGCTGGTATTTGCTGGTATCTGAGAATAATGCAGGTATTTCTCTCCCTCTCTCCCTCCCCTGTTCTCAGGTGCAGTATATCATTCAAGGCTACCACAAGAGGAGAGAGTACATTGCTGCCTTTCTCAGTCACTTTGGAATGTAAGTCTGGTGTGCGCACGCATGTAAGCGAGAAAAGGAAGGGCAAGGAAACGTTTGTGCGAGCAAGCATATCTGTAACATTGTATTTGATTTTTATGGTGGGCACATTAGTGTCTATGTAAGAAAGGTTTGCCAATGTGTGTGTGCTTTATGCAGGGGGATGGTGGAGTATGATGCAGAGGGATTCACCAAGCTCACTCCTCTCCTCGTGTGGAAAGACTTCTTTTTCCTTGTCCATGGTGAGTTACACACACACACACACACACACACACACACACACACACACACACACACACACACACACACACACACACACACACACACACACACACACACACACACACACACACACACACACACACACACACACACACACAGACCTCTTTCTTTCATTCTCACTATGTCTTCCTCCCCAAACTCTCTTTTTCTCCCTCTCTCTATCTTTCTCTCACCCCTCCTCCTCCAGTGGACCTTCCTCTGTACTTCCCACGGGACCAGCCCAACCTGACATTCCAGTCTGTGTACCACTTCACCAACAGTGGGCAGCTCTACTGGCAGGTGCAGAAGTCCTACCCTTACAGCCCGCGATGGGACGGCAACGAGATGGCCAAAAGAGCCAAGTAAGGCAAGACACTACCGGACAGATGTAGGGTGAAGTTGCCCCTAGATGCTGATCTTGAATCAGTTTTGCCTTTTCCTCACTGATGATTAGGATTGGGGGAGGGGAAGCTGATCTTAGATCTGTACCTAGGGGAAACATCACCCGTAGCATACTGGACAACAATGACTATTTGAGCTACTATACCGTATAGTAATTACCCATAATACATGATGATAATGATTCAAATCTTGTTTAAGTCATGTAATCCAATCGACTAGCACAAAACTAGAACCTGCTGTCATCTTTGGACCAGGTCTCCCTCGCAAAATAGATTTTTTTAAACTTATCTGGATTTATAATGGTAACATGAAAAGCAAAACAATCCTTGTCATACTAATAATCACTAACAGCACGGACATCAAATCCCTTTAATTGAAACCACATATCACTACTCACACCGGTGAAGATTTATATGGCAATTTTTTTAAATAAAAATGATAGATGTATGGCTCTCCCAAATTGTATTTACTTGACCTTTTTTCTATTTAACAAGAACCCGTTGACCCTATTTGTGAATTAATGGCTTTGTCTCTAGCTTTATGGCGTTTACTTAGCACAGCAAAGGAGTGCTTAACTGTAACAGTTGAGTTTTTGTCCTGAAGTTGATAGTTACATGGAACAGATGGAATTTTCTTTGTTTGCATCGCTAGTCTCCAAGGAAAGTCAGTATCTTATCTCTGTTTTGCTGACAAGTAGTTTTCAGTCTTAGTTTGGCACTGTGGAGGGCCCAAAATATGCAAACATTCCAAATGCCTGGGATTCCAACCTATCAGCTACTGGTTTATAAATGAGAAGAGTTTGTATTCTAGGCTACCTGACCTGGAGTGAAACTCGCCCTTGGAAACACACACGCACGCACTATTTGGTGTTGTTGACAGCTCTAAGTTATTGTACCTTGTCATTCCATTGCGTTTTTTGTCTTGTTTTTTATTTTATTTTTACTTGCTTGCTCTTCACAATTTGTCATTTTCTATTAGGAAGATTGAACATTGAGATAATCAGGAGTAGCCATCGGTCTCTCTGTCTTGATTTCACAGTGGTAAATTGTGTTTTGTGTTTAGATTATACTCTCAGCATGTCAGGAGAGAACATTCTCCTGCTGAAAGAACAAACTGGTGCTGCGCTTTTATGGTCAGATAAGAACTGTAGTACTCCCAGTAAATCTGTGTCTGTCTAAATTACTTTGAATTGGTATCTTTCTTTCTCTCTCTCACTCCACAGAGCATATTTCAAGAGCTTCATTCCTCAATTTCAGCAAGGGGCCTTTGCCACTGTGAAACTCTAGAAGTGTAGTGTGTGTGAATGCGCTGCACATAAGTGACAATGTACGCTGTTGTAACGGATCTGAAATGGCTAGCTAGTTAGCGGGTACGCGCTACTAGCATTTCAATCAGTTACGTCACTTGCTCTGAGACTTAAGTAGGGTTTCCCCTTGCTCTGCAAGGGCCGTGGCCTTTGTGGCGCGATGGGTAACGATGCTTCGTGGGCGACCGTTGTTGATGTGTGCAGAAAGTCCCTGGTTCGCGCCCGTGTCGGGGCGAGGGGACGGTTTAAAGTTATACTGTTACATTGGTGCCGTGTCCCGGATCACTGGTTGCTGCGGAAAAGGAGGAGGTTGAAAGGGGGGTGAGTGTAACGGATCTGAAATGGCTAGCTAGTTAGCGGGTACGCGCTACTAGCATTTCAATCAGTTACGTCACTTGCTCTGAGACTTAAGTAGGGTTTCCCCTTGCTCTGCAAGGGCCGCGGCTTTTGTGGAGCGATGGGTAACGACGCTTCGTGGGTGTCAGTTGTTGATGTGTGCAGAGGGTCCCTGGTTCGCGCCCGTGTCGGGGCGAGGGGACGTACTAAAGTTATACTGTTACACTGTACAGGGACTCTCTGTAACTCCATGTTGAGCTTTGTGTTTTATGCTTTTCCCTGAATTGTCTGTGTTTCCATTTTATTTAGTTGTTTTTTCACCAAATTACAGAGAGAAAATGCTGAAATGCTGTTGCTAAAATGGTTAGGGTCAGTAGTTCAGAACCAGTTAGTCTGTCAATAGACAGATGTTGGTCTTGCCCAGCCAAGGTGCTACAACCTCAAACAAGGCATCACTTCTGATCTTCTGATTGGTTGTGAGAAAACTGGAAAAGGGCCCTGAACTCTTTGACTGGAGCTTGATGTGATACGGTCATCTTCTGGAAAAACCTTCAGTGGTTCCTCATGATTCATATAATACATTCTTACTAGAGTGGTACCATTACGTTATCATTCTACAGTTGTCTTAATCTTTGCCTTGAGAGGAGTATTCCTCAGTACAATGTACATTGGAGAGAATACTATATGTTCCATTTTTCATTTGTAAAGACCTGTGATCATATTTTATTCACTTACTCCATGAAGGTATGTTACTAAATGTTTTCTGTTATATTTTCATTTCACCACCATCTATCTCAATCACTCCTATTCCCAATAAACCCTGAAATCCTGTACTGTCTGTAAATACATTCTTTGTTGTTTCATTATTATTGCTTGTCACTAAGCCACTGATGCACTGTGATTAAATTATGGCCTGTGCTAAATGTAGCTGTGTTTGAAAGAAAGGGAGAGAGAAACAGGGAATGGGGGATGGATGGTGTGTGAGAGAGAGCGAGACTAACAGGGAGAGTAGGGAGGGAGAGATGGTCTGTGTGTGGGAGGAAGGGTGAAAGAGAGAGTGGGAGTGTGTGTGCATGCTTGTTTTCATCATTAAATCTTAGGGGGTCATTGTTAGGGGTCTTTCCTGGCCCGGGGGCCAGCCCTTTGCTATATTTATTGTTGGTAATGCAGCAACTGTCAAGTCTAATTGGGAACTATAGGGTGAATGTATCTGAGGCATTTAATAGCATTAAGTCTATTAATAAAAATATATTAAAAGCAAGATTATTTTTGTCTTTTTTTGCTGCGTTCCATGTTTCGCGCGGTAACCTTTGCCGACCTGCTCTCAAATCGTCTCTCTCATCAGCCCGGGGACGAACTGCTATCTTTATTTTGAGGAGTGGAAGGAGGGTGTGCAGAGGAAGGACTAAAGGATATGGGGTAACAGCCTCTCTAACGAAGGCTTCTCGATTGCAGTCTTTATTTCAGTTTTTTTATTCACTTCACGTTCAAAATTCATTTTGTTTTCCTTTAATTGATTTTGGCTTAGAAAATCCTCTTGATCCTAACTTTTTTTTATCAGCTTTAAATATACAGTGGGGAGAACAAGTATTTGATACACTGCCGATTTTGCAGGTTTTCCTACTTACAAAGCATGTAGAGGTCTGTAATTTTTATCATAGGTACACTTCAACTGTGAGAGACGGAATCAAAAATCCAGAAAATCACATTGTATGATTTTTAAGTAATTAATTTGCATTGTATTGCATGACATAAGTATTTGATACATCAGAAAAGCAGAACTTAATATTTGGTACAGAAACCTTTTGTTTGCATTTACAGAGATCATACCTTTCCTGTAGTTCTTGACCAGGTTTGCACACACTGCAGCAGGGATTTTGGCCCACTCCTCCATACAGACCTTCTCCAGATCCTTCAGGTTTCGGGGCTGTTGCTGGGCAATACGGACTTTCAGCTCCCTCCAAAGATTTTCTTTTGGGTTCAGGTCTGGAGACTGGCTAGGCCACTCCAGGACCTTGAGATGCTTCTTACGGAGCCACTCCTTAGTTGCCCTGGCTGTGTGTTTCGGGTCGTTGTCATGCTGGAAGACCCAGCCACGACCCATCTTCAATGCTCTTACTGAGGGAAGAAGGTTGTTGTCCAAGATCTCGCGATACATGGCCCCATCCATCCTCCCCTCAATACGGTGCAGTCATCCTGTCCCCTTTGCAGAAAAGCATCCCCAAAGAATGATGTTTCCACCTCCATGCTTCACGGTTGGGATGGTGTTCTTGGGGTTGTACTCATCCTTCTTCTTCCTCCAAACACGGCGAGTGGAGTTTAGACCAAAAAGCTATATTTTTGTCTCATCAGACCACATGACCTTCTCCCATTCCTCCTCTGGATCATCCAGATGGTCATTGGCAAACTTCAGACGGGCCTGGACATGCGCTGGCTTGAGCAGGGGAACCTTGCGTGCGCTGCAGGATTTTAATCCATGACGGCGTAGTGTGTTACTAATGGTTTTCTTTGAGACTTTGGTCCCAGCTCTCTTCAGGTCATTGACCAGGTCCTGCCGTGTAGGTCTGGGCTGATCCCTCACCTTCCTCATGATCATTGATGCCCCACGAGGTGAGATCTTGCATGGAGCCCCAGACCGAGGGTGATTGACCGTCATCTTGAACTTCTTCCATTTTCTAATAATTGCGCTCTCTTGGCTCTCTCTAATTCTCTCCTTCTCTCTCTCTTTCTCTCTCTCGGAGGACCTG
This sequence comes from Salvelinus alpinus, assembly GCF_045679555.1. NCBI lineage: Eukaryota > Metazoa > Chordata > Actinopteri > Salmoniformes > Salmonidae > Salvelinus > Salvelinus alpinus. The sequence continues at coordinate 418,075 of NC_092110.1, forward strand.
GGACCGTGCGTCGGGGCTGCCGGGCGTGATGGCTCCTTGCTGTCCCCAGTCCACCTGGCCTTGCTGCTATTCCAGTTTCAGCTGTTCTGCCTGCGGTTATGGAACCGCCACCTGTCCCGGACCTGCTATTTTCAACTCTTGATGATCGGCTATGAAAAGCCAACTGAAAATTATTCATGATTATTATTTGACCATGCTTGTCACTTATGAACATTTTGAACATCTTGGCATAGTTCTGTTATAATCTCCACCCAGCACAGCCAGAAGAGGACTGGCCGCCCCTCATAGCCTGGTTCCTCTCTAGGTTTCTTCCTAGGTTTTGGCCTTTCTAGGGAGTTTTTCCTAGCCACCGTGCTTCTACACCTGCATTGCTTGCTGTTTGGGGTTTTAGGCTGGGTGTCTGTACAGCACTTCGAGATATTAGCTGATGTACGAAGGGCTATATAAAATAAACTTGATTTGATTTGATTTGTTGCCTTCTCACCAAGCTGCTTGCCTATTGTCCTGTCCCAGCCTTGTGCAGGTCTACAATTTTATCCCTGATGTCCTTACACAGCTCCCTGGTCTTGGCCATTGTGGAGAGGTTGGAGTCTGTTTGATTGAGTGTGTGGACAGGTGTCTTTTATACAGGTAACGAGTTCAAACAGGTGCAGTTAATACAGGTAATGAGTGGAGAACAGGAGGGCTTCTTAAAGAAAAACTAACAGGTCTATGAGAGCCGGAATTCTTACTGGTTGGTAGGTGATCAAATACTTATGGCATGCAATAAAATGCAAATGAATTACTTAAAAATCATACAATGTGATTTTCTGGATTTTTGTTTTAGATTCCGTCTCTCACAGTTGAAGTCTACCTATGATAAAAAATTACAGACCTCTACATGCTTGGTAAGCAGGAAAACCTGCAAAATCGGCAGTGTATCAAATACTTGTTCTCCCCACTGTATTTAAAAATAAGGTATTTTTATTTTTCAATACATGAATATAAATTGGAGTGAGCTGTGAGGAATCTACAGACGCTAACATTGTCGACGATTCATAGAAATCGGTTTTAAGTTTGGTGAAGGTGAAACACTTTGAAGTAAACCTTATAAGTTGATCGTAAGCAACTCTTTCAATTTCAACTAAGGCACAGGTGTCATATCACATAGTCCACATGGAACTCGCCTCTCTCACTCACATTAAACCTCTTAATAGTGATACGGTCTTCGTAATGATCTTACCAAGGTTGCTGCTCAAGGTACCTTTTGAAGCTGTGTTTCTCACTCCCTGACTCACGGCACAGAGGTCTCCTGCTTGCCAACTCTGTTGCTAATACTCCAAATCCAGTAATCCAGCCTTATTTAGGAGATTGCAATGGCAGTCGGCCGGAATCATTAAAGGTAGGAATAATTACCCGGGGATCTCTGGAGAGAGATGGTTAAAATCACACTCGGCATCTCTTTACCGCTGAAAAGTTTAACTTTTGCTGAACCGGGGAATGGTTTTGCTAATGATTGTCGGCCATTTTGGTTTTGGAGAAGCGGTTTGGTGCACAGTTAAACAGCCACAACCTCTTTGCCTGATTGTAATAAATGTTTGTTATGTTCTTTGATTACTTAATCGTATATTGCAATAGGGCCCAGTCAGGGTTGGCCTTTGTGGCCCCTGCAGGTTGTTAATGCTGAGGGCTCCCAACCAAAGCTGAAATCTCACCTACCTCACACTATTTCTCCTTCCTCGAGCTCCTGGCATGTTTTGCTCAGCAGGTGTTTCCAACTCAACTCAAGGGAGTTGGCTAGCTAGCAGTAGCGCGGTGCATGGGTAAAATCACCGGGGAAGCCAATTCAGAAATAAAAGCCATATTACAACCTACTGTATGTGTTGTGATAATTGAGTTGTTTGCTCTATAACCTGTTCGTTCATATGCCTTAACACTGTGATATATAGGCCTAAGGCCGAGACAATAAGAATAAATTCAACCACACATTTGTTTCATTAGAAAACTAGAGGGCAACATCTTTGTGGTGAAGTCCACAAACATATTGCATGTAATAAACAGTTACATGATCTCCAGCATGCTCAAGCGAGGTAATGTTTCCGACATTTTCAGACCACTAAACAACTATTGATTTAGAACCACAGAGAGTTACCTCAAGTCACAAAGAAAACAGGAGCTGCCTCCACTATTCCAGCACCGTTTCAACTTCAACATTTCAACATCATCTAATCACCTGTGCTTAATCTAATACAGTGACAACTAAAATACACCAAAAACAATTTAGTCCAATCAACGTAAGCTAAATATGATGTGGGGGTCCATGGTACTGATTTCTGTGTGTGTGTGTGTGCGTGCAAGTAGAAAAAACATGTTGACTCACCCAACTTATAAAGAAACGCCAATGCCACCCTCCTCTTTCATGTTGCCTAAACAGCAGTAAACACTTTTCGTTTTTGTTGTACTAGGTTACATGGCTAAAATACTTGCTCGCTAGCCTAACTTCCTTTCATGGGCAACGATACGCCAGGCCAGCTAGTTAACATTAGCATGCTACATCTAGCTACATGTTGAACTTCCATCCTCTCAGGCCAGGGGCACAATGCATGAATTTATGGTTGGATCAGAATTGCCTTGATGATGATAATTTGCCAGTACGGAGAATTAAGTAAAACCACAAGTCCAAATCCCTATCTCCACCCATGGCTAATTAAGGAAAGGGATGATTTTAGCTAGCTAGCCACTGGATGACAACAGCACAACAAGATGTAAAAAAATAAATAAAAAATGTGTGAATAATGACATTTGGCTTGTGATGGGATTAGTCTGAAGCCAAATACAAACTGGCTTCCCTTCACACTTTTTTTTGTGTGCCAGGACCATTCACAGCTGAGCTCACTTAGTTAGGCTCAACGCTGATTGGCTATTCTTTTTTTTACTTTTTTTGCAAAGGAGGCCAAATGCCCGCTGGCTTCCCTTGCATTCAATGCTATGGGCAGCAACAATGTCATACTCTTTCTGACCAGACTGCATCAGATAGATATACGCTACACATACTGAGACATAGGGGCGCTGTTTCGTTCGCTTGGATGCTTTCTCCGGTGAGAGACATTCAGCCTTTTGCAAATTGAAGGAAATGTATGAAACAGAGAGACAAAAGATAAATAATTTTTCTTATTCTGGGGTTAATCTTTTGGGGAAGCCTGGCTTCCCTTGGCATCCATGAATACAGGCCACTGCTAGCTAGCTTTATCAACATTAGACTGATATCTTGTTTGCGGTTAGCTTCAAGGCAGCCATGGATCTGCCAGTCTCAGCTAATGACGGGTGTGTGAAACAGGATCACTTAAGCTCTGTAGCACCTTCCCTAGGTGATAACCCGGGGCTAGATTTTAGCATCACTCACACCGGTTCCACCTAAGAAGAAGTAACTCGAAGAACTCAAAAAACTTTCAAAAGCAGAGACTGAGGCCAAGAAAGTCAAAAGCTCCCCACTTTTAACAAGCTGGAGAGCTAATATAGGGGTTTCAGCAGGAGACAATGTTTGGTATGCAGCGGGGTTGTTGATGCAAGCCATGTTAAATATGATGGAGCTGAGAGGCTTAGCTAATTTGGGAAGGAGTGAGGAGAGTGGGGGGATTTGCCTAAAATTAAAAATTTAAAAATAGCCCAGAGATGTCATGGAATTGAGAGAATTACTGGTTCGGGCCTCTCTTTTTTTTTATCCCGAAGTCACAGGGATATTCTAATACACTCACTGTCAAAGCAGCAGATTTTCCCCTCTCGTATAGATAAAAACGGGATCTTGTTAAACGGTGATTGTTAATAGCTAATTACTCTCGTCCTAGCCGAAACATGAGAAGCCAGGAGAGTGTGGCTAAGCCGATCAAAGGACTCCTCGTTCCAGAGCTTGTAGGTTTTCCATTTTTGTCACGTTGTTTGGGCGTTTTGGATGGGTTGGATGGCTTTTGACGAGATGAGGACAGATATTTTTTTATACTCCGTCTTCCTCTAGGGTACAATCACAAATATTTGATTTAAACATGTCGTGGATTTACCAAAGCACATCCCTCAGGTGGTTTGTCTCTGGAATGCAGCTTTTGGTTCTCTGATATTTAACAGGGAATTTGGCGAAGGCTTGACACGCTAAATCAGCATAAAAGTTTCATCTTGATATGCCTAATAGGCCTACTTGGCAATCGTAGACACTGTTTTTCTTGGCAGAGAGGTTCGACTGGAGGTTTAAGTGGAGTTTAGAGGTAATGTAAATAAAAGTGACTTGAAGTTGGACTTCATGGGTTTCTCATGGGTTGACCTTTCTCTTCCTCTTTACAGTTTTGTGGCCCATCTGTCTCTCTTTCTTTGCACTCTACCACTTTTCCTCTGCTCTTTCTCCCCTCCTTCTCCATCTCTCTCTTCCCTCTCTTTTCCACTGGCAAGTCTACCTGAGGAGCTGTCACTCTGGATTGTGATGCTGCCGGTTCAGCCTGTCACACTGACTGAGGGACACATCCCAATCTGCCTTGTACACTGATAGACCTGTCAGGTGGAGTGACAGCCAGGACTTGGACAGGCAGGAAATAAATAGATGTAAATACGTGTGTGTTGGTAACTTTTCATTGTGTGTGGACAAGTGTCCATGCAACTTGGAAAACTTTACCTGAGCCTAAATGGATGTGAAGTAGCCTAAGCATGTGATATGTCAATTATAGATGTACATGAAATTAGAACTGCATTTTCGAATTCATGTTTGAGTGAAATGTGCTCCGTATGAAATTAATAAAGTTTATTTTACCATTGAATTCTCGCTATTTACAGTAACAGGCTTACAGTAACAGGCTTATTACTAAGTATTGTGTTATATGCAGATTATAGCTGTTTTAGCTATAAAGATTAGCACTGTTCTATAGATAAGTACCATTTTGGCTATATAGATTAAATGAAAATTGGCACACCATCACATACATACTCACATACACACCTACAAATGTCTGACATTTAAGCTCATTAATATCATATTTTGTTGTGAGGCTATACAGTATGTAGCTACAAAGAATATTTGCCCTTTTTTGCGTAACCATAAAGAAACGTTAACCCAATCCAGAGATAACAGCACCTGAAACTACCCTGACACTCGATGGCAGCTCAATAAAATGCTCGACCAGCTATACAGTATGTGGCCACTGCACAGCTGTACACGGTTGACCTCGATCGGCCCCCGTCAGCCCTGTAGGTCATGCCACCAAGGATTGTGGGTAAAAAGTGAGGTGCGGGTTGGACTGCAGCAAACACAGTAATGAAAGAGTGAAGGGGGGGGGGGGGGGGGGGGGGGTCGCTCGTGCCAAGTGACACAAACCCCCCTTGGCAGCCTAATTAAATTTTCCACTTTTCCACACTCGCATTAAGCATCCATCCAGCCAGAAGAAATGGACTCACCGGAGGAGTAGACCTCGGGAAAAGACTCTGCCCCCCACCCCTCCCTCCTTCCTTCTTTTTCGCTCATGTCTCCTCTTTTCCCTTCCGTTGCATTTGTGCTGTAGTTGTTTGCGTATGGCAAAGGGGAGAAAGAGTCTGTTATGCACAAGACAAGAGCAGTCAGGAGAAGTCAGTCTTTTCGTCTTCACCAGGTTACTGTCCCTTAGCACCTAGAAGAGAAGCCCTAGTGGGAATACTCATCATTCGTTATAGAGATGCCTGCTCATTTGCTTCCATTTGAAATGTACATGAGGGAACATGATCAAAAGCATAGATAAAACACCAAAAATTATTGGGATGATTCTTGCAGATTAGAAGCAACCATGCTAAGCTTGCGGCAGTTATTGGCACACACATTGCAGCACCATGAATTATTTTCCTCAAGATTAGGAAATACAAGCTCAAGTCTATTGTGTGGTAATCTTGCTAAAGCATTCCATGGGAATCCAGGGATATAAGCACATTTTCTGGATTCCTGATTTTCCTTCGTTAATGTGTCTGTAAAGAGAGTATTCAGACAGGACGGTGCTCATAGTGGCATAAGAGATATTCTGTCTGTGTGTCGCTCTCTTTTTCTTTCCCTTTGAGGCTATCATTTTCTCTATCTCACTTCCTTTTTTTCCCCTGCTTCTCAATGTTTGCTGTGCTGTGGCACACCTGCCTTCTAGATGGCCATTGTTGACAACCTCAAATTCTTCTCAGATCTAGCCTGACAACCTACATTTCTTCTTAGATCCTCTAGGTCATCCTTGAGTTAAGCAATTACACTTTATCGCTGTATTTAGGAGTCATCATGCGACAGGAATGTAGAGTCATCATAAGAAAGGATCAGTTAGTATAGTCGACGGGAGAATGACTTGCGCTCCAACCGAAAAAAAGCCATTAACATTCCAATTGTACTGGCCTTCCCGCTCAGGCCGACATTCTCGTATGCACTGGACAACATTGTTGACGGACAGAGATTAACTTCCCCATTGTGTTGTGGTTCCCTTGAAAAGCACTACTGAAAACACAATTCGATTTTACCTGTTTTAGAGCAGTGAGGGGTGAAAACAAGGCCGAGAACTACCAAAATAAAAACCTGACCTACGGCACTTCTTGTCAGGTGGCCAACTAACACGTTCCTTTGTCATTTTTTTTATTGGGCCTTTTTCCAGTCTACAAAACAAGTTGGCGAATTGTCCAGTAAGGTGATGGACGTACGGGGGTCCTGTTTATCCCTAGCTGCAGATGGAGGGGTTGACTCCTCCATTGCCTGTTCAGAAGTCCCCCGACCACTCAAGTTATTTTCCTCTCCAAGCCCCGGCTATTTGTTCGCTTCTTCGACCGCACACTCCAACATTTCCCCTCTTCTGTTTTTCGCCTTGCCTGAGCAGTGTTTCATTCCTCTTTGTTTTGAGGGACGCTGTGTTCGTGGCGTACTTCCTTCCATTGTAGCAGGAAGAACTGATACCCTCTGATTGTAAACTTGTAAAAACTCACTTATTACTGTTAAGTGTGTTCACGTGAAACGTGATTGAGGATATCGACATAAGAACGCCTTGATTCTGTCTTATGTAGAAAAATTGGAGATTCTGTTTTTTACAATGGATAAAAGCAGAAGCACAAAGCTACAAAATGGTATATCATACACTGCATTTGAGGAACAATGAGAAAGTAATTCTGCTTTGAAAGTTGATAAACTTGTAACTTCACTTTTGAGAAAATGGCCTTTGAATGTTTTGGTACCTACCGGAGAGCTCTTCTTTGTCTACACCCATTCACCATCGTTCACACAAGCTTTAGCCCCCACCCAAACATTTTACTTGCCCTAGCAGAGCTGGTTAGGCTGTTTTGATGTTATCCAGAGCGTTGGTGACTGTAACTGTGCTACTGGAAACAATATTATGATTATTTATTTGTATTTATTTTTTAGCCTTTTTTCTCCACAATTTTGTGGTATCCAAATGGTAGTTACAGTCTTGTCCCATCGCTGCAACTCCCGTACGGACTCGGGAGAGGCGAAGGTCGAGAGCCATCTGTCCTCTGAAACAAATAGACAGAAGTGTGCTACAGTATATGGCAGACAAATCCAAACTCATCTCTCGGCATGTCTAGCCCACTCATTTTCTTAGCCAATCATGGCTAGCGGGAAAGTTGCTGGCTTTTTCTGTGGCTAAACAACGAGGCTCGTAATTCAACAATTGTATTCGTATTTACATTTGGCATACAAGTTTGTTATTAAGGCACATGAAAGTTCACATGTTCAAGAATGCATTTCTGCCCAAAAAAAACACATTTTGATTTAAAAAAAAGTTTATGTTCAAACGGCTTTCCTGTGAAGTAGTGACCCGCGACATATGCCTAGTTTCCTGAAACAGGTCACATATGGTACCTTCACTCACAGTCATCTCCTTTTGCACATGGTGTTGTTGCAGCTTGGTTTTGCCACTAGAATGGCTACGGGAAAGGTTATGATTCCATTGCAGAATTGTATAGCATTTAGCAACGAATATCGAGAATCACCTTTAGTCCGCTATGCAATGGACTGCAGGTTGTCAACATACAAAGGAGAAGTGTTGAACCGTAACATTCCTTAACAACATTGAGTCACCTCTCAGGTCACCAGCTCGATTTTTCCGCCCTCAGCAAACAAACAAAGAAACATTTGGTGGTTGCTACATAATGGCAATTTGGCATTTTAGCCAGTGCTATTCCTCAGATGTTTTCACATAAGACTATTATTTTTTCTACAGCACTAGTGTCCAATTGGATACTTTACGACATATTGAAATTATAAGGAGACTGAGGCATTATGAATGCAGGGTTTGTTGACTACTGCTCGAATACTGTTTAAAATAAGCAAAGAGGTAGGCCTACCTAGTAGCGCCTCATCCATAAGCAACCTTTAAAGGTTGGATCCCCGAGATCACCACCTGTTTAAAATCGTATCAAAGCCCGCCCATACCTCCTTGAACAGATCAGTGATCTGACAAGGATGTAAAGAAGAATCTTATGATGGAGTCATAGAAATAGATCATAGGTGGGGGTATCAATCAATGTGAAGACCTGGAAGCTCTTGGCTTGACGTGTCCAAAACACCATATAGGCTTTCTGATTTTCTTGCTCTGACCCTCTGATTAGTTCACATCATAATGACGGCTGTCAGAATAGAGACCAGAGGGTCTGCACTTGGATGTCTATCTTGAGCTTGTCAAACCTGCAGTTATTACTATGTCATTGCAACCACTGGAAGGGTATCGTTAAGACACTTGACAGCTACACTATCCTTCTGTTTTTTTGCATACTTTATTTTGATTGGTCTTATGGGAGGAAATGCACATCAGAATAAAATAAAATGAATTCTCCTCAGTATCACACATTCCATTAAGGTCAGGAATGCTCTATTGTGCTGGTGTGCTCCTCTGTTTCTTACTACTTGACATTAGTCACCATGGTAACCGGCAAATAAAATTGCAGAAAGATAGGTTGCTAATATGGATCAGCTGTGTCCAATCTGGATTAAAATACAATACAAATCTGTGCAAGGCTCATGATGTGAATGGGTTGTCATCGTGAGCACTGGTTCTACAAAATATCACATGAAATGTAATAACATTATGAAGACCATGGTAGATGTCACCAACAAAGGGGTGCATAATTGGCTTACATTTTGTCATTTAAAATAGGTTCATTCAGATGGTGGTTAGAAAATCTTATAGACAAACCACTACATTTTCAGTCACCTGGATAACATGTCAACTAACCTATAGTATAATAATAATAATAATAATAATAACAATAATAATAATGGTAGTACAACTAGGCTTTTAAATTTTTATATGTAAAATATGTATATCAGACCGTCATGCTGACATCATAAATAGTTGTACATACACCACGTGCATATGACTGCAATAACAGCTCACACTGCCTAGTTCCCTGTCTGATCCTTTACCCCATTGCCCTCCGAGTCAGCACTTTAGCGTGTGCATGCATAGACAGCATTTGGAGTGATCAGATTAGCTAGTCTGATCACATGAGCTATTATCCAGGTTAGAGTGTTAATTAAACCTGTTTAAAAAATACTGTCGAGGAGGTGATACAGAGAAAGAAAACAAATGAGTTTTGTCATCCAATTCCCATACATTCATTAAATGATTTGATAGCCGATTTAAAAATGTCCTCATACTTTGAATATCAGTTCATATCCTTGGCTTACTGTTAAACAAATGGAACAGCATCAATGTAACAGTATAACTTTAGTCCGTCCCTTCGCCCCGACCCGGGCGCGAACCAGGGACCCTCTGCACACAACAACAACAGTCACCCACGAAGCATCGTTACCCATCGCTCCACAAAAGCCACGGCCCTTGCAGAGCAAGGGGAACAACTACTTCATGTCTCAGAGCGAGTGACGTCACCGATTGAAACGATATTAGCGCGCACCACCGCTAACTAGCTAGCCATTTCACATCGGTTACAATTACACGTTACCTTACGTTCCTAATCTTTCAGATTTGAAAGTGAAAACATTAGTACACCAAAAAGCATACTATTTATATCATTCAATCAGACAAACACTATTTCAAATATCTCAATTAATTCCACATACATTCAAATTAAGTATTCAGATATATTTCCTTTGAAAGACAAGTAATTTAATATATTTGATAATACACTTGGAAAGTATTCTACAGTATTTTCAAATACTTATTTCAAATATTTTCAGATACCTGAGTTAAATGCATGGGGGTGTATTTGAGTCAGTGTATTTGAAATATGTCTTCCACATATCTGTACCAGATGTACTGTCATTATTATATTTGCACTGATGTCATGCTGAAATTAACATAAACCCTGCAGCAAAACAAAGCCACACATTATACAGATGGATATTACAATACCACTGAAACTGTAATCAGCTAACAGAATGGTGTTTTGTCTCATACGGTCATATGGAGGTGGATGGTCAAACATTGATCTTGACCTCTATTGATTTACACACTGAGTTGTGTTTTGTTTGAATGCCGGCTGTTGGTGGAGATAAAAACAATAGGAACTGGGTTTAGTCATTGAAGGCAGTGGGTCAAAAGAGTTTGACCCTCCTGATCTCATGCAGGAAATGAAACACTACTAGTTGTGGAATTGTTAGGTTAGATTACTCGTTGGTTATTACTGCATTGTCGGAACTAGAAGCACAAGCATTTCGCTACACTCGCATTAACATCTGCTAACCATGTGTATGTGACAAATAAAATTTGATTTGATTTGATTATTTGTATTTATTAAGGATCCGCATTAGCTGCTGCCAAGGCTAACTGTTTTCATTTTTTTAACCTTTATTTAACTAGGCAAGTCAGTTAAGAACAAATTCTTATTTACAATGACAGCCTACCGAGGAACAGTGGGTTAACTGCCTTGTTCAGGGGCAGAACAACAGATTTTTACCTTGTCAGCTCTGGGATTCGTCCAGCGCTCTTACCACTAGGCTACCTGCCGTCATAAAATAATTTACGATAAAACACATCATATAACATTATCATCATATAACATAATTACACATATCTACAATACAAAATGTATAATACCACCATAAAACAATAATACAATGTACGTGTGTGTAGAGTGCGTGTGTCTGTACCTGTGTGTGTGTGTCTTCACAGTCCCCGCTGTTCCATAAGATGTTTTTTATCTGTTTTTTTATCTGATTCTACTGCTGGCATCAGTTACCTGATGTGGAATACAGTTCCATGTAGTCATAGTCATAGTCAGTCTGTTCTTGGGGATTGTGAAGAGACCTCTGGTGGCATGTCTTGTGGGATATGCATGGGTGTCCGAGGTGTGTGCTAGTAGTTTAAACAGACCGCTCGGTGCATTCCACTTGTCAACACTTAAAAAACAAGTAGTGATGAAGTCAATCTCTTCTCCACTTTGAGCCATGAGAGACTTACTTACTGACTTCATTGTCCTCATGGGGAAATGTTGTTGCAGTGTCATGTACACATTTAAAGTGGCGTTTAAATACAAAACAAAATTGACAATACAACTTTCATAATAGTTACATACCAATAAAACTTTTTTTTTAACGACTAGCCTACTGGCCTTACTGAGTCGATAGGAACATTAGTCCGAGCTATTTAGGAGGGATATCACACCTGGCACAAATGATTGTCTAGTTCTATTTTTCTTGCTGAGGGGTGCCCTATACCTGCGCCCAGAGGGGAGTAGTTCAAAGTCCGGGTACAGGGGGTGGCTTGGGTCTAAAATGATTTTGTGAGCCTTGCGGAGGGTCCTGACCTTAAAGATCTCATCCAGGCCTATCTGTTTGACTCCAAGTACCTTGCTTGCTGTGGTGATAATCGTTCTCAGCATATTTCTCTGGCTGACAGTGGCATTGCCAAACCAACAAACAAATACAGACATGCATATCATTAATGTTAACTCTGCTGCCCTGTTCTAAGCCAATTGTAATTTTCCTAAGTCCCTCTTTGTGACACCTTACCACACGACTGAGCAGTAGTCCAGGTGTGACTAATCTAGGGCCTGTAGGATCTGCCTTGTTGAAAGTGTTGTTAAATAGGCAGAGCAGTGCTTTATTATGGACAGACTTCTCCCCATCTTAGCTACTGTTGTATCAATATATTTTGACCATGACCATGACACTCCAGTGATTCACCAAGCAGTTTAGCCACATCAACTTGCTCAATTTCCACATTATTCACCACAAGATTTAGTTGAGGTTTAGCATTTAGTGAATGATTTCTCCAAAATACAATGCTTTTAGTTTTTGAAAATGTTGGACTAACATATTCCTTGCCACCCATTCTGAAACTAACTGCAGCTCTTTGTTAAATGTTGCAATAATTTCAGTCGCTGCAGTAGCTGACGTGTATAGTATTGAGTCATCCGCATACATAGACACACTGGCTTTAAAAAATATTGAAAAAAGTAAGGGGCCTAGACAGCTGCCCTGGGAATTATACCTGGATTAAGTTGGAGAGGCTTCCATTAAATAACACTTTCTGTGTTACTCTTTATCCACAATATAGCAGGGGGTGTAAAGCACCACCATAGCACCATTTTTTTTACCAGCAGCAGACTATGATCGATAATGTCAAAAGCAGCACTGAAGTCAAATAAAACAGCCCCCACAATCTTTTTATCATCAATATCTCTCAGCCAATCATCAATCATTTGTGTAAGTGCTGTGCTTGTTGAGTGTCCTTCCCTACAATCATTCTGAAATTATGTTGTCAATTTGTTTACTGTGAAATAGCATTGTATCTGGTCAAACCCTTTTTTTTAAAGTTTACTAAAGGTTGGTAACAGGCTGATTGGTCAGCTATTTGAGCCAGTAAAGGGGGCTTTACTATTCATGGGTAGCGGAATTACTTTTGCCTCCCTCCAGGTCTGAGGGCACACACATTCTAGTAGACTTAGATTGAAGATATGGCAAATAGGAGTGGTAATATCGTTCGCTATTATCCTTAGTAATCTTCCATCGAAGTTGTCAGACCCCGTTGGCTTGTCATTGTTGTCTGGACAACATAACTTTTTTCACTTCTTCCAGACTCACTTTACGGAATTCAAAATTACAATGCTTGTCTTTCATAATTTGGTCAGATATGCTTGGATGTGTAGTGTCAGTGTTTGTTGTTGTCAAGGCATGCCTAAGTTTGCTAATAATTAAAGTAGTTGGCAACATCAGTGGGTTTTGTGATGAATGAGCCATGAATGATGGAGCTGAGTAGCCTTTTTGCCCAAAGTTTTATTTAAGGTGCTCCAAAGCTTTTTACTTTTGGTCTTTATATCATTTATCTTGTTTCACAGTGCAGTTTCATCTTCTTTTTATTCAGTTCAGTCACATGGTTTCTCAATTTACAGTACGTTTGCCAATTGGTTGTGCTGCCAGACTTATTTGCTATACCTTTTGCCTTATCCCTCTCAACCATACCATTTTTCAATTCCTCATCAATCCAAGGGGATTTAACAGTTTTTACAGTCATTTTCTTAATGGGTGCATGCTGATTAGTAACTGGAATAAGCAATTTCATAAATGTGTCAAGTGCAGCGTCTGGTTGCTCTTCATTACACACCACAGACCAGCAAATATTATTTACATCATCAACATAAGAATCACAACAAAACTTATTGTATGACCTATTATACACTATATTAGGTCCATCCTTTGGAACTTTGGTTTTCCTAGATATGCCTATTATATTGTGATCACTACATCCAATGGATTTGGATACTGCTTTAAAGCAAATGTCTGCAGCATTAGTAAAGATGAGATCAGTACATGTTGATGATTCCATTCCTGTGCTGTTTGTACTTATGTGTTGCATGCCCTGTTGAAAAGGCTGTAGAGAGCCCATGTGAAACAATTAGGTAAAAATGTATAATTACTTTCATGAATAAATCTTCTTAAACTATATAAGTAATGTACATATTATTAATCAATGAGTATGTCATAACATTCATAAGCATTTATAAGCATTGTGAGCAATGCAATTAATAAGAAATACCAACATTTTAAAAATATTTATAGGTAGCCTATTTAGTCTTCATAAAGTACAGTTGTCGGAAGTTTACATACACCTTAGCTAAATACATTTAAACTCAGCTTTTCACAATTCCTGACATTTAATCCTAGTAAAAATTCCCTGTCTTAGGTCAGTTAGGATCACCACTTGATTTTAAGAATGTGAAGAATGTGAAATGTCAGAATTATAGTAGAGAGAATGATTTATTTCAGCTTTTATTTCTTTATTTCTCAGTGGGTCAAAAGTTTACATACACTCAATTAGTATTTGGTAGCATTGCCTTTAAATTGTTTAACTTAGGTCAAACGTTTTGGGTAGCCTTCCACAAGCTTCCCGCAATAAATTGGGTGAATTTTGGCCCATTCCTCCTGACAGAGCTGGTGTAACTGAGTCAGGTTTGTAGGCCTTCTTGCTCGCACACGCTTTTTCAGTTCTGCCCACAATTGTTCTACAGGATTTAGATCAGGGTTTTGTGATGGCCACTCCAGTACCTTGACTTTGTTGTCCTTAAGCCATTTTGCCACAACTTTGGATGAATGCTTGAGGTCATTGTCCATTTGAAAGACCCATTTACGACCAAGCTTTAACTTCCTGACTGATGTCTTGAGATGTTTCTTCAATATATCCACATCATTTTCCTACCTCATGACGCCATCTATTTTGTGAAGTGCACCAGTCCCTCCTGCAGCAAAGCACCCCCACAACATGATTCTGCCACCCCCGTGCTTCACGGTTGGGATGGTGTTCTTCGGCTTGCAAGCGTCCACCTTTTTCCTCCAAACATGTATATAAACTTCCGACGTCAACTCTATAACCAAACATTATATTGAAACTTGAATGATGTTGTATATGTATGGGCCAAGGATTACATGGTTTTTGGTCCATGCCTATTTCCCAAACAAACATCTGCTAATATGAGAACTTGTTTAGTGTTAAATATGATAATTAACATTCAAGTAAAATCTCCTGTGACAATGTATTCATTTGAATGATTATGGTGAGGTGGGTAATTGGTGAAGGACATCTCTTTCTGTTCCCTAACTCAATACTTTCATAATCCATCAGCGTTGTCTTCTTGACATCACCAATGCACCTGCACTACCGGTTCTGTGGAGCACTTGGTCATGATCCTATTGAATGAAACAGGCTTCACGTGCGCCCTAAGTAATAGCTTATAGATTTATGTCATGATTGTCAAAAGATATCTGTTTTTCCACTCTGCTATGTCTGGATCCATTCGATTGTTGTCATGGTGAATAATTCGAAGGGATAATTAAGTTTCCTCACTTGAGGAGATCATGACTCGGACAGACGCTTGGACAGACGCTCGGAGAGTCATCCTACCTTCACCAAGCCACGAAGTGGTGATGTGCAGTTCGCAAACGATTTGTTATTTTTGAACAACTCTTTTCATCATGATTTTCTTGTGAATCTTTCAGGTTTTTTGTCCTTGTTTTGACCTGCTGGCCACAATGAATTCTACGCAGGATTAATACGCGCTCCTCCGGCTCAGCAGCTCAAGAGCCCTGGTTTTAAAGTCTATGCTCTGGAGACGTGCCCCGACCAACAACTGTCTGTCATACACTAGGTGTACAAAACATTAGAAACACATTCCTAATATTGATTTGCACCCCCTTTTGCCACCAGAACCGCCTCAATTCGTCGGGGCATGGACTCTACAAGGTGCCGAAAGCATTCCACAGGGATGCTGGCCCATGTTGACTCCAATGCTTCACACAGTTGTCAAGTTGGCTGGATGTTCTTTAGGAGGTTGACCATTTTTTATACACACAGGAAATTGTTGAGCTTTAAAAACTCAGCAGCGTTGCAGTTCTTGACACACGCAAACCAGTGCGCCTGGCACCTACTACCATACTATGTTCAAAGTCACAAATCTTTTGTCTTGTGCATTCACCCTCTGAATGGCACACATACACAATCCATCCTTGTCTTAAGAGTAAAAATCATTCTTTAACCTGCGCCCTCCTCATTCTTTAACCCGAAAGGCCACTCAGCAAGAAAGAAGCCACTGCTCCAAAACTGCCATAAAAAAGCCAGACTACGGTTTGCAACTGCACATGAGGACAAAGATTGTACTTTTTGGAGAAATGTCCTCTGGTCTGATGAAACAAAAATAGAACTGTTTGGCCAAAATGACCATCGTTATGTTTGGAGGAAAAAGGGGGATGCTTGCAAGCCGAAGAACACCATCCCAACCGTGAAGCACGGGGGTGGCAGCATCATGTTGTGGGGGTGCTTTGCTGCAGGAGGGACTGGTGTACTTCACAAAATAGATGGCATCATGAGGTAGGAAAATTATGTGGATATATTGAAGCAACATCTCAAGACATCAGTCAGGAAGTTAAAGCTTGGTCACAAATGGGTCTTCCAAATGGACAATGACCCCAAGCATACATCCAAAGTTGTGGCAAAATGGCTTAAGGACAACAAAGTCAAGGTATTGAAGTGGCCATCACACGGCCCTGACCTCAATCCTGTAGAACATTTGAGGGCAGAACTGAAAAAGCATGTGCGAGCAAGGAGGCCTACAAACCTGACTCAGTTACACCAGCTCTGTCAGGAGGAATGGGCCAAAATTCACCCAACTTATTGTGGGAAGCTTGTGGAAGGCTACCCAAAACGTTTGACCCAAGTTAAACAATTTAAAGGCAATGCTACCTAATACTAATTGAGTGTATGTAAACTTTTGACCCACTGAGAAATAAAGAAATAAAAGCTGAAATAAATCATTCTCTCTACTATTATTCTGACATTTCACATTCTTAAAACAAAGTGGTGATCCTAACTGACCTAAAACTGAATTTTTACTAGGATTAAATGTCAGGAATTGTGAAAAACTGAGTTTAAATGTATTTGGCTAAGGTGTATGTAAACTTCCGACTTCAACTGTATAAACAACCATAATCGCACCAATTTCCATGAAATTTGTATTTTTATGGATGATCCAAATACCTGCTTTTGATTCCTGCAATTTGCCATTCTCATACCAAGCATTCCTCACATTGTTGGTGATGAATATAGATGACCCCCTCACATGTCTGACTGGAACTCGGCAGCAGAAAGACTCAAAGGCAGGAAAAGACCGATGCGCTTTATTGTACCAAACATCATTGCCATGTAGGTCAGTTTGCAGACTAAATTAGTCATAAGAATCTTATGCAATAGATTGAAAATTTGTTATTTCATTACCTATGCAGAAACTTGCCCACCAACACACTATAATTCATGTTATGGATTATATAACAAATCAAGTTTCAAATCAAGTTTATTTTATATAGCCCTTCGTACATCAGCTAATATCTCGAAGTGCTGTACAGAAACCCAGCCTAAAACCCCAAACAGCAAGCAATGCAGGTGTAGAAGCACGGCGGCTAGGAAAAACTCCCTAGAAAGGCCAAAACCTAGGAAGAAACCTAGAGAGGAACCAGGCTATGAGGGGTGGCCAGTCCTCTTCTGGCTGTGCCGGGTGGAGATTATAACAGAACATGGCCAAGATGTTCAAATGTTCATAAATGACAAGCATGGTCAAATAATAATCAGGAGTAAATGTCAGTTGGCTTTTCATAGCCGATCATTAAGAGTATCTCTACCGCTCCTGCGGTCTCTAGAGAGTTGAAAACAGCAGGTCTGGGACAGGTAGCACGTCCGGTGGACAGGTCAGGGTTCTATAGCCGCAGGCAGAACAGTTGAAACTGGAACAGCAGCAAGGCCAGGTGGACTGGGGACAGCAAGGAGTCATCATGCCAGGTAGTCCTGACGCATGGTCCTAGGGCTCAGGTCCTCCGAATAACACATTGTTTATGTTGAGAGGGAGTAAACCCCAAAGGCTGTTTGTGTAACAATTTAACTTTAGTCCGTCCCCTCGCCCCGACCCGGGCGCGAACCAGCAACTGCACACATCAACAACTGACACCCACGAAGCATCGTTACCCATCGCTCCACAAAAGCCGCAGCCCTTGCAGAGCAAGGGGAACCACTACTTCAAGGTCTCAAAGCGAGTGACGTAACCGATTGAAACACTATTAGCGCGCACCACCGCTAACTAGCTAGCCATTTCACATCCGTTACACTCACCCCCCTTTCAACCTCCTCCTTTTCCGCAGCAACCAGTGATCCGGGTCACGGCACCAATGTAACAGTTTAACTTTAGTCCATCCCCTCGCCCCGGGCGCGAACCAGGGACCCTCTGCACACATCAACAACTGACACCCACGAAGCATCGTTACCCATCTCTCCACAAAAGCCGCGGCCCTTGCAGAGCAAGGGGAACCACTACTTCAAGGTCTCAAAGCGAGTGACGTAACCGATTGAAACGCTATTAGCACGCATCACCGCTAACTAGCTAGCCATTTCACATCCGTTACACTTGCACACCTGATCTATAGGCTACCAAATGTGGACGGTGGGGCGCAATGATCAATAACCTAGGTTCTATCTGGCACTACCCCAAGCCTACATTTAAGTTTTTATATCACCTTTGGTCTCATTGTAGCTTTTACTATTTCAACTATTTCCCGATAGCCTGCCTTTTCATTCATCTTATGCAGTGAAGAAATAGTGGACCACTCTGGAAACTGGTTTGAACAGATTATGGCTATAAATCAGGGGCAACTCAATTAATTCAAAGGTAATTTGAGGAAATTCCCAATATTGTGTTGTTCCTTTTGTGTCATATTGGAAGAACACCCTTGGTCTCTGTCATTGGTCTTTCGTTTTGAACGTTTCCTAAACAAGTGTAGACCTAATTTAACGGTAGTTTGTTGAGCGTAGGCCTCTCTCTTAAATACGCTGTCTTGGCAAGGAAGCATGTAACAAACACTATTTTAGTGCGTGTTATTTTTAGTTGTGGTGTTAACGACTAACATAGGAACCATATAACATTGGATTGCAGTTAATTCGGCATTTAGTAGGCCTCTTCTACGTGGCGTATTCTGGGCTCTATGCCCTCCTGGAACTGCGTCTGAATTACCCCACATTTCATGTCGCATCCTTTGCTGTAGCTATGATTGTAAAACACATTATCCACAGCTGCACTCTATGATAATTCCATAGCATTTTTTGTGTTGTGTTTTGTTTCCAGATGTCCTTACAGCAAAATAGCCAATATATCCTGCATGAACCACATAAGCAATATGCCTTTGCCAGATGTATTTTCTGAAATGTGGTCCAAATAGTTAGATGTGCAATGAGGACTCGAGACGGGGAAAGAATGTCATTGCAGTTTCGTATCCTCAAAGACGTTCTAGACTAATGCTCGAGAAAGTGGTAGCGTTTCCTTTACTATTTCCCGTTACTGTTGGCCTAGCGACATCTATCTGTTCCTTGGGCTACACATAAGGGCAGGAATTGACATACTGAAGCTGCGAAAGAAAAAAAAAGGGGATATCATCTCTCTCGACTGCGTTCTCCCTCTCTCTTCGCGTAAAAATCAAAAGCTACAAACACTTTGAATAGTCATGAAATTAATATCCAGAAGGACTGCAAGATAAAGATATAATGTGCGGTGATTAACTGCATAGACCTACTCTATGCGGCCCAGAGACCCTTTCGCTAGAGATGAGAAAGTGCGTTGAGGGAGGTAATCCCTTCCAGTCTCTGACGTGTCTTTACCAAGGAAACCCACACGCGTGTCCTCTGACGCAACTGCCCATTTCAGGAAACATGCGTCAATGGACCGTACCAAATCAGACAAACGATGAGTCTCACCTCCAACGGATTTTATATACATGTGCATTAACATTTAGCATAAACATAATAAATCACCTTTAACTATGTTATGTATAAACAATAAAACAGATTTACGATACTGTGTGCTGATTTTTACAATCTTAGCTATGATAACCCCTTCCCAAGTGAAGTGTCTACGCCCAGAGACAGTGACGTGAGGAGCCGTTAGCGTTGATAAGCGGTTGCATTTCTTCGTATTACCATTAAAGTGAGTCATCTTAGGAAGTGCGGTGAAGGGACATAGAAAGAAATATAGAACTGTTCCAAGGGGTAGCTGAAATAAATGTGTCGCGGGGAAGGGATTCTATAGAGTAGGCTGAGGTGGAAAGCAAACATAAAGCCTCTGTCTGTGACTCACACGCAAAACGGGTCTATTCTCCGTCAACTCTGTTTTGACAGCGAAAGTAGGTGCCCTACTGACTTTTTTTCTTGAAGCTGGCTCTTGTAGCACACCTGAATAGGCTAGCAGTGGAGGAAAGAACAATAGCTGAAGTTATTCTCAAGGAGAGAATTATTTGGAGTGGACAAAAAATCAAATAATTTCTGCTTTACTTCTTGGTAATTGCTTTAAGTTATTTCATTTCAAAGAGACTGGATTTATTGCACTAATAGCCAGGCTATTTTGAGAATTGTTTTGGGGGGGATATCAGTGTTTTAAAGACTGTTCAAGTTGGTCACTTTCCAATCTGCTCCACTTTCGGCACACAAAAAGGGATTGCACTGTCAGAGATTTTCTGTCAGAGGATTTTTTGAGAGCGTCGGAGCTCATATCATCTACTGAAATCTTCCTCTTTCCTGGATCATGTACCAGGACTACTCCGTGAACTACGACACCTCGTCCCGCGGCAGCAGCACTTCTCCGGCCCAGCCAGAGTCATTCACGAGCGGCAGCAGCACGATCGGCAGTCCGATCTCTACCTCAAGCTACCAGGTAACCAACACTATGTATTTTCTCTTCTCTCAAAGGAAAATATTGATATTCACAACTATCATTTGTTTAATTTAAGTTTCATTGTATCGAAATGTCACTGCAGTTGTCTATGAGTTACTACCCACTGATACACTCTTCGATTGGTAGGACTAACTTGATGCGTAGCTACAGTATTGGCAAGGCTATCACGCTGTGCGTAATTATCGGAGTGCAATGCAATAGAGGTGCATGATATCTTTCTAATATATTGCTGTCAAATTTTATTTTTGAGAATTATTAAGAATATTATATTTATATTGAATATGTTACTCCAAACTATAGCCTACTGCTGTAGAGCCTTTTTCTTTACCTTTGGAAAGAGCGCGCCGCAATATCCTGTGATATTACCCGAATCTGAGCGCGCTATAGCCTGGGATATTATTCCAACATTTCCCGGACCTGCTCTATGCAATAAGATAATTTAATAGATTATATATATATGGCTCAGGCCAAGACACCAGTGCGCGAGTGAAGTGCATAAAAAGGACGAAAATGACCGACCCATGCCGAATTTATTTTGAATGTCATGAAACCTAACTGCAGAAAATGACTTGCTGACAAGTGATTGTCATCTGAATTTCCATATACAATCAGGTATTGCACAGTCGCTGTACTTTAACACCCACGTGTTGCACTGCTATGGGACTGTGCACCAGAAGTTAACGGGAGGCTTTATTGGAAAATACATATTTTGTAAACGGAAAATGTAACTTTCGAACGTGTTTAAACTGTTTCGTCCACAGATAATGTAGCCAAAATCGTATTATAATAACTTTTGGATGAGTATAATCTGCTATCATGAATTATTATACACACCAAACTGCATATAGATTGCTACGTCATTTTTGTCAATGCTAATTGCTCTCAACATTTTTCCTGCAAGATATGGATTGAAATAAAAGTACTGGGGACATTTGGTAGGCTATTATTGGATCACGCCGTACTTGGAATGCTTAAACCAAAGGGCTACCTTTTCCCTTGCGCACTGGATAAAAACTTTATTCATGCGCACAATTTGGTCACCTTGAACAAACACGCACTGGTTCTCCCAATTCTTCTCAGTGTCTTCTTGGCACAGAGATATGTCTCTGACCTGATGATGATCAGTGCTCAAACTGTAAAGCGAACAGTGCAACAATGAATCTTGACTAGGACTCCTCTTTAGTTCTGCAGCAAGGCCTATAGCGTCAGTCAGTGGTGGTACGCTGTGTACACTATGGACAACCAGTCGACGCTGATACGCCAAACGGTTCGACCCAAAGCTTCGAGGTGTGTGTTGCAGATGAGCAACATGTAGTCATGCACTGGAAGATGTTGGCGTGACTTGGAAACTGCGGGTTAAAAAGCTTATGAAGCGTCTCTGAATGCGCCCTCGGGGATGTTGGAGAACATGGAGACATGGAGGCTGGAATTTCCTCCAGGTGTCCTATTGTGATTACATTACCTTTTTTTTTACCTGCCTCCCGTTCTCTCATTCTGAGATGTGATGCTCAGTGGCTATAATTGAGGAACAACCATATATATCAGCGTGTCACACCTCATGTCTCCTTCCAATGAATGCTGTTCCAGTCAAATATTCCCTTTTTAAATTAAGATGTAGCCTATCGATAGTTTTTACGAAGGCGACAGAGAGACATGTTTCCAGTTGTTTTTATGTTGGCAGTATCCAGTGGCCACCCCACTTTTTAGCCAAGTGTTTCAGCCTAGCTCAGTGCTTTTTGTGGTGGTGGGGTTGAGCCAGCAGAAAATGGGAGCATTGCGCCGTGATTGGCTCAGTGTTCTGTCACTCATGGGGACAACACGTCATCGCCTAGCTTTAGTCCTTAAGTAAGGGTAGACATCCCAAATTTTGGCCCTTTGGGTCCTGCCATAATTATTACAAGTGCCCTTCTAAGAAGGCTCAAGGTCATTGGCCACAGATAAAATGACGTCAAATCACGTTATATGTACAGTAGCTTTAATTGGACTGATCATGTCAACATCTTACTTTCAAAGTCTTAGCTATCAGTCATCATGAATCAAGTCGACAATCTACTGGCAAATCCGTTTTAATCCTTGTCATATGAAAAGAAATGGTGAAGAAAAATTATAAATAAAACGTATTGATGCTCATCGGCCATTGGGCATAAAGATTACAACAAGTTGGAAATCGCAAA
Source organism: Salvelinus alpinus (assembly GCF_045679555.1). Classification (NCBI taxonomy): domain Eukaryota; kingdom Metazoa; phylum Chordata; class Actinopteri; order Salmoniformes; family Salmonidae; genus Salvelinus; species Salvelinus alpinus. The sequence continues at coordinate 440,928 of NC_092110.1, forward strand.
TTCAACAATGAGTCGTTTGGAAGGAATCAGTGGCTAACTGCAAGCAATGCAAAGCAACCTCTAATGTTAGCCTGCTATTCAATGGAGTGGCTTTTTTTTTTTTTAAGTTCCCACCATAAATCCAGAGAATGCCAGACTTTGATAACAAAGTTTGATGATAAAATTTGCTCACATAGGACCGCGGTGCCACCTTCACAAGGGGAGTCCAAAAATGTATTTTATGCTGCTGCATAAATGATGTAATATGCAAGGGAGATATGTATACTGTAGTTAAAGTAATACTAAGTGTATGTTGTGAAGTAAACTGTTAGTAGCCCATGTGCCTCACCCTAATAATTTGGTCTATTTTCACCAATTGTGAACACATCGTTCGTAGCTGGTGTCTGCTTGTTTGCCAACTTTTTTGTACAGCTTTGACAGTGCTACTGATAGTAGTGATGGCGCTTGGCTTGCACGTGAAAATTCAGCACACACAACATTCTATAATAGAATTGTGTTATTTGACAAGTCAAATTTAAAGCTTATTTAACGTGTCAAGTAGTGTTATATGACGTATCTTTTTTGACATGCAAAGACCCAAACGGTGTTCAATGTGCCTCACCCTAATCATTTGGTCTATTTTCACCTCTTAATTTCACCTACTGTTCTAACTTGATTGTGTACATGTAGCCTATAACATGTTTTAGAGAAATGTAATATTGTAAGAGTTTTCATTGTCTTATATGCCCCTTTATTTATCCTACACTTCTGACGGGGAGTACACTGTAAGAACGGCCCATGTTTTAAATTCTGTCGCTTATATTGACTGCGTCCGTCGTCGCTCGGTCATTACTGTCTTAATCGAAATGACGGATTGCCTCTTATCCGCTTGTCGTCCCCTTATGCCATAGTTTGTACATGACAATTGTCAGTAGAAACCACATTTGTTTAAGCAAGTCAGCCATATCAGCTATGTTTTTTAAAAGGCAGTAAATGAGGCTGAATGAACTGTTTCGCTGCCAGACAAGGCTCTGCTGAAAGCTAGGTGTAGCAGTGGTAAGGTGTTTGGACTGTTGTTGGGACTCTGCTGTTGGGACAGCTTTTATGTAGACCCTAACAGTTTGTGTGCACCGTTTGTCACCGTTATAGTGCAATTATTGTGTTGAGTATTGGCTTTGCTGGCATGCATCCCACTTTTTTAAATTTTCTGCCCCACCATGATTTACATGCTAAAATAGCCACTGGCAGTATCACATGTACAACCTGCTGTAGGCCTACTGGCACATGGAAGGGAGTTTCTGTGCTCGCTACAATCGGAAGGTTGTTCTTTCATACACCGGTGTTCTAATCTTATTTCTTATAATGGACATAGTCTGTTCAGATCTCCTTTTAATAAGACAAATGTGGGAAGTGTGTCTCATTTTTGTAGGCCTATTAATCAGTTGACTGGAAGCGTTAAGACGGGTGCCAATTTTACGTGCGACTTTATCAGTTGGATTTTGTCATTATGACGGCGTCTGCTTCTGCCAAATGGAACCAGTGGGCGTGCAGAAGCACAATAGCTGGACTGGTCATAGTTTAAGTTGGTCTTTTGAAATGAGCCTACACATCAAATGACCGTATGGGCTACATCAGCTTCGAGATAGTCAAGCATTGCCATTGGTGCTTTCTCTACCCTGGAAGGGTTTAGTTTTATGCAGGCAAAAGTTCCTGGAATTTTACATCATCCTTTAGTTTTCTGGGGGCGGAGGACAAGTATTCTGTTTGTTTAAGTGGTCTGGTTTCTTTCCTCTTACAGCAGTGGGCAAGTCCCAGTGAGTTATTAAGGACCAGAATCCGGGAAAGCGGGGAAAGGGGGCAACACCTGTGGAGCTGTTTTCCGGCACACGGGGCACTAGGACTGACATGATGGCCTATGGGAGACTAATCTCGGTGCCAGGAAACGTGTAGGCTACGTGTTTTATTTGGACCCTGCACCTGAAATGTTTCCAAACAATGGTGCTTTTCATGCATTTTAATTAGTTTGCCCACGGTCGATTCACCTATTGTCTCTAAAATCAAGTTTGCACAATTGCCTTCCTTGACATATTTTCATATCCCCCCTCTTTATGTATGTCCTCTCCGTGTAGCAACAGGCACTGCAATTTATTGTAACCAACCATTAGATTACTCAATTTATAACTTTACCTTCTGGTTAGTTACCTGCCCCTGGGATTTATGAATGCAATGGAATTTTCACTGTTGCCTCACTTCTGGAATGTATTGGCGGGGGACCTGGCTTTTCTCTCTAGCCTAATATAATGCGGCTTCCGACCTTACTGGAACTGATCGTTTTACGCACATGCTTGACATATCCCAAACACGTCTCACCACAAGGACATAATGGATGAATTAATCATCGAACATTGTAAGAGCTTTCATTGTCTGTATAATGGACACGCTCACTGGTGTCATATAATGATATTGACCTAAAGGCAAGGATATCATCAAAATATTGTCCTATCACCATAAAGGTGCCTCATGAGGGCTTAAGCAGTAAGCTTTATTCAGTAGGCCTCTACTATATTTTGCTTCATAGATGGTCACTTCTGTGCTGCCACTCACAATGTTGGTAAAATGTCACTGTCTTATGAGCATTATAGTCTTCAGATACCCAAGTAACCTTGATGTCTTACCTAATCTATTTTATTAGATAGGCTACACTTGTATATGGAAAGAGATGGGCCTATCCAGTGATATCAGTGCCAATGCAAAACAACATTATCACATTTTCTGACAGGAATAAACTAGTCATCACACCTTTGTCCTTCTCCATGGATTGTATTTTTTTCCAGAGAGGTGTACAATTCCATACCATGTTGCTCACCAGATGACTTGCTGGTTGACGCAACTAAGCTCTTGTCTCCTATAGCCATAGTAAGATGGAGGCCGCAGCAGCACTAAGGGCTTTCCCGCCATTATTCACTGAATGTGTCACTGACTGCCACTCCGGGGGTTAAACGGGTGAATCTAGACAGTGTTTGTGTGTGGTGTCAGTGATTCACTACTACAGTAGGCTTCAATGCAGAGGATTTGTGAGTATGATTAAGAGTGGGTGACCTGTGTGTGTGTGTTCAAGGAGGTTAAGCTACAGGACTTGGAAATTGATAGCAGAGTCAAATAGCCTACATGTCAAGTGGCGTGTTTTTTTTCTTCTGCTGTTGTAACAAGTGAAATAAATAAGCAAAATTCGATTTAAGCGAAAAAATAAATGAATGGAAATTGAGATCTGTGAAATACAATCACCATTTTGTTATGGGTCTTTCCCTAGAGTTGAAGACACACACAACTTATTTGCTAGGCCCTGCCCCAGAATTTTGGGCAACCAATCGCAGCGCTCCAATGGATAGTCGAGTCCACCACCTGGACAAGGACAAGCTCACTTTTAAATGGTATGAAAGCCTGTGAAGGCTTGTGTTTAAACGGCTGAATAATTTAACAGTGATTCCTGAAATTCAGAGCCAGTTCATGGAGTATTTTGAAAATCTGAAATTATACTTTTGTTACATTATTTGCTAGCCCTGCTGGTTAGCTAGCACTCAGTCTCGACAAACAAACGTTGCTAATGCTAGCTAGCTAGCCACTTAATATATATTGTTTCCTTAAGATGCATGTTAGCTAGCTAAGTTAGCAATGTTATGAATAGAACTCCCATCTGCTGTCGACATGAGGATACGATTTGAGAGCACTAGTTGGCTCCAAAATTGCATGCTGACAGGGAATTCAGAGCCATTCAGTGGCTAGCTACACTACAAATATAATTTTACCAGCTTCCCATGAAGCAATTGTTATAGCAGTCTACCACAACATACCCAAGAGTTTCCTGATTAGCAAGGGGAAGTCTGTTTAATTTCAGTCTGTATTAGAAACACAGTTTGAGATTTCGTGAGTGTTTGAATTGGGCTTCCTGGGAAAATGTTGTCAGAGGTTGCAACAGTAAGCGAAGGATCAACTGTCATCTTGAAATCATCCACTCACCATTTCTCTCCTGATCTGCCCTCTTTCCCCCCCTCCCTTTCTCTTTGCTACCTTTCCTGTATCTAGAAATACCGGGCCGACATGCCTGGCTCTAGCAGTGCCTTCATCCCCACGATAAACGCCATAACGACCAGCCAGGACCTGCAGTGGATGGTGCAGCCCACAGTGATCACCTCCATGTCCAACCCTTACTCACGCTCCCACCCCTACAGCCACCACCTCTCCAACAGCCCCGGGCTCCTGGGTCACACCACCCTCGCCCGCCCGGGTGTCATACGCTCCGTCGGGGACACCCGCGTACGACGAAGGAGAGATGAGCAGGTGAGGACCACGAGTGTACAGATGCGTGTGTTCAAGAGTTACTTATGTCTGGCAGTGTGGAGAGCATCTTGTGGCGGCAAGCAACATTTTAAAATATCTTTTAACATTGTAAAACAGTAGAGTGAGTTCTACTTTCAAAGTACCAAGATGTGAGGAATTTGGCGATATTGAAGATGATGGCTTATAGTTGTAAACCCAAAGCTTCTCTACTTGTTTGCGCTGTTCAGCTTAAGTGTTAATGACAACTCACAAAGTGTGTTCTTTTTGCCCTCAGCTTACCCCTGAGGAAGAGGAGAAGAGGAGGGTGAGGCGCGAAAGGAACAAATTGGCAGCCGCCAAGTGCCGCAATCGCAGACGAGAGCTCACCGATATGCTCCAAGGGGTTAGTTAGACAACTGCACCATACAACGGCACAACACACTCTCCTACGCGTACACACACGAGCACATACACAGACTCGCGCGCACACACACACACACACGCCCCTGTCAGTTTAAATTCCAGAGACTCTATTTGTCAACTTAGTTGCTACAATTCGTCATATGTTGTGCACTTGCAGTACAAACGAAGCACCAAAGCATGAAAAGGGAAAAAACGTATTCCCTTGTGCGGGACAGTTTCATGTTCAGCTCGGTTCACGAACACTTCTCAAACAGTGTTGCATGTATTTATGCGTTGACCTCAAACCAGAACCTTGCGATACTGGTTTGTCTAGGTCTCTAGGAGGACTTTAGCTATTAGCACTAAGCCGTGCTGACAGAAGACAGTGGATGTAAGGGTTTTTGTCTGGGTGCAGACAGCTGTAGACATGGACAGGGCTGGGCCCTAACCCTCCTAGCTAAGCAGACAGCACTAATTAGACTCATTAGCTCAATTACAAAAGAAACAGGGAAGGAATGTGCTGCAGGCGGCTGTCATTATGAATGGGAGATGTTTTATAAAGTGGGAGTTCCATCTCTCATCTCTTACAATTTTGACGAATTCATGGCTACACCCTCCAACTCCCCCACACTGCTTCCAGCAAAAACGCCTTCCCTCCTCCACCACACACAACTCTTTGTTGAATTACCAAATAAGGAAGTGTCATATTCCAAGCATGTCAGCAAACGTATCTTCCTTCTTGTTCTATTGCTCCTATTTTTTTTCTTTTGTGGGGGGGGGAGTCTGCTAGTTTGTTTCCTACTTTCTCATATCTTTTTGTTTGAGACAAAGTTCTCAGACAGGCCTGTGACTTATCTGTGTTCTGCCCGCCCGATCTGGTGACTACAGGCTTCTAAGGGTCTGTCTTTGTCTGCTGGGGCCGTGACACATTAATGACACATTACGCTAGAGGAAACACGGTGTGGTTTGCGTGTTACATCACGTAGCTCCATCTGGGAACAACAATCTTAAAACATGAATGTGTTTTTTGTTTGGACAAAGTTGTAATAGGAATTACTTTTAGTATCAGGATAACGGTCAAACTGGAATGCCAGGATATTCTGACAAATATAGGTTTGAGTTCAAGTCATTTAGGGGCAAGATAGCCAAGATGTATATTGATTGCCCTTTCGCTGTATCTCAACTATATTGCTTAGCAAACTCACAGTGCCTTCAGAAAGTATTCACACCCCTTGACTTTTTCCAAATGTTGTTACAGCCTGAATTTAAAATGAGGTTGTTTTTGTCACTGGCCTTCAGTACACACAATACCCCATAATGTCAAAGTGGAATTATGTAAAAATGTATAAGTGTCATGGACTCACTCTGTGTGCAATAATAGAATAGTGTTTAACATGATTTTTGAATGACCACCTCCATCTCTGTACCCCAAACATACAATTATCTGTAAGGTCCCTCAGTTGATCAGTGAATTTCAAACACAGATTCAACCTCAAAGACCAGGGAGGTTTTTCAATGCCTCACAAAGAAGGGCATCTATTGGTAGATGGTTAAAAAATAAAAAGGCAGACATTGAATATCCCTTTGAGCATGAAGTTATTAATTACACTTTGGATGGTGTATCAATTCACCATGTGACTACAAAGATACAGGCGTCCTTCCTAACTCAGTTGCCGTTCAGTGATTTCACCATGAGGCCAGATACAGAGTTTTAATGGCTGTGATAGGAAAAAACTGAGGATGGATCAACAACGTTGTAGTTACTCCACTATACTAACCTTATTGACAGAGAGAAAAGAAGGAAGCCTGTACAGAATACAAATATTCTAAAACACGCATCCTGTTTGCAACAAGGCACTAAAGAAAAAAATGTGGCAAAAAGATTATGGCAAAGCAATTCACTTTTTGTTCTGAATACAAAGTGTTATGTTTGGTGCAAATACAACTCAATATTTTCAAGCATAGTGGTGGTTGCGTCATGTTATGGGTATACTTTTAATCGTTAAGGACCGGTGAGTTTTTCAGGATTAAAAATGTATGTAATGGAACTAAGCACAGGCAAAATCCTAGAGGAAAATCTGGTTCAGTCTGCTTTCCACCAGACACTTGGAGACGAATTCACCTTTCAGCAGGACAATAACCTAAAACACAAGGCTAAATCTACATGGGAGTTGCTTACCAAGAAGACAGTGAATGTGTCTGAGTTAGTTTTGACTTAAATCTACTTAAAAATCTATGGCAAGACTTGAACATGGTTGTCTAGCAATGATAATTTTGAAAATAATAATGGGCAACTGTTGCACAATCAAGGTGTGGAAATTGCCCGTAAAGACTCACTGCTGTAAGTATTGACTCCGGGGTGTGAATACCTATGTAAATGAGAGATTTCTGTATTTAATTTTCAATAAATTGCTAAATATTCTAAAAACATGTTTTCACTTTGTCATTATGGGGTATTGCATGTAATCCATTTTGAATTCAGACTGTAAAACAACAATGTGGAATAAGTAAAGGGTTATGAATACTTTCTGAAGGCACTGTACTGTACTGTACTGAAATATAATGTGCTTTAGGTTCTTTTTGGGAAACGGTGCACTCTTGTGGTAGCATTAGGTGATGCAGAAACTTACCAATGTGAACCTTAAACAGTGGTTGGGGCTTTGCTGTCTACTCCATACACCAGAAGTGTAATTGAGCTGAATATGAACCCTTCAGATACTGAAGATAAAAAATGTGTCCTTATCAGCTGTTTGTTGTTATGGTTTCCAGGAGACTGAGGAGCTGGAGGAAGAGAAGGCTGATCTACAGAAAGAGATAGAGACACTGCAAAAGGAGAAGGACAAGTTGGAGTTCATGCTGGTGGCCCACAACCCCATGTGCAAGCTGCCAACCAACGATCGCCACCAGAGGGGCCACCACCAGCAGCAATGTGCCCCTCTCCCCCTGACCATGCGCAACAGTCTGGGTCCCCGAGGCCCCATCAACCCCGTTGTGGTGAAGCAAGAACCGCAAGAAGACGACGTGGACGGCAAGTCCCAGCGCTCTGTCATTAAGCCTATCTGCCTTGGGGGAGGTAGTGGGATCTTCTGCGATAGTGACAGCCTCAACACCCCAGTGGTGGCAGCCTCCACCCCAGCATCCACACCCAGTGCCCCCAGCCTCATATTCACCTATCCCAGCATGCTGGAGCCCGAGAGCCCCTCGCCATCCTCTGAGTCCTGCTCGAAGGCTCACCTGCGCAGCAGCAGCGGGGATCAGTCGTCGGACTCCCTCAACTCGCCCACCCTCCTGGCCCTCTGAGCAGGGACAGTTAAGGTGAGGTTGTGGGGGAGGGCGAGCAGCGCCCCCTACCGACTTGGCAGACGAAAAGCACACTCAAACCTGGACCAAGCCAACCATGAACTGTGTTCTTGACACCAGGAACCCTCAAGGGCTAAGCCGCTTGTTTTTCTCATACGCTTCAGTGTGATTTAAAAAATAGATATACCCAAATGTGTGCACCTGTACCAGCCAGTGTCGTCACTTCTTCATTTCAACTCCAGCACCTCAATTTGCTTGTTGAACAATAAACAGATGACATGGAGTTGAGGAAATGCCAGCAAAGCCATTCATGAGGCGAAAACTGTGGAAAGCAAGACATATTTTTAGATCAACATTAAGTAAAGCCATCTGATGACAGTTGCACTCTCCTACGATCAATAAATCACTAAATGAGAGACAGAAATCAGCATTTCCTGACATCCCTCCTGTTTGAAGGATGGATACAGAGACAACGGAGAGATTTCAAAAGCAGATTTATCTTTTTCTTGATTTGTCTCCCTCTCACAGAAACTATTGGGAGACTACAGAGTGTGTTCATAAACATCTGACTTTATTTCCATATCTACTTGTATTTATGGCGTGTGCTAATATTTTCTGAATGTGTGTCCTTGCGTTCTGATGTTGTCTTCTGATCTGCCTGTAGAACAGCAAAATGGTTCACTGGGTAAGCCACAAAGCCTCAGTGTCTCAAAGGAAAAGAGCCAATATTTACTCGATGCCTAGTTCGTCACCAGTCTACTCTTAACATTGATCATAGTATCGATGGCCATCGTATTGGTGTTTTCCTCAGTAACGTACCTGAACTATATTATGCATTTATTACAAGTTTGTGCGATTTACATTGGTGTGAGAGATTTCGTGAGGGATTTCTCTTCTGTGTGGTGGTTGAATACAATTTTTTTTTTTTTTTTAAGGAGCAGCACGGGAGGCATTGGGGTTTAAGGGCTAGAGTGATATCTGAGGAGACATTCAAACAGTGTTCCCTTCTACTTCTAAAATAATGTCATTCAGCAAGACAGTTTGACCAATGAGGTTATTGTGAGCAACTCCTTATACCCCCACTACTGATGGAGAGTTCAACCAGACACTCTGGAGCTTGATTGAAAGTTATCCATTTGTTTTGTATCCGCATTCTTTTTTCCTCTCGCCTGTAACTCAAACTCTGGCTTTGTCAGAAAAAGGGGATTGGATATTGCCCAGTGATCTCAATATTCCCTTGCAATAGGGTAGGTTTCGAAACCAAAAAAAAGACATCTGTATATCATTTGTACTAAAGGAGGGGGTCTGGTTGAACTTTTCAGATGCTACTGTGGTGTGAAAACATGATAATAGTAATAACACTGGCTACATTATTTTGTAATTTCATCATTATTAATGTTCTTATAAGGGGCAACACCAATATGTGGGCAGGTGACCCTGTATATCAACAAGCACATTGAAACCTGTTCACTGGCCATTGTGTGGCCATATCAGACCCATAGCAAAAACAATGCACTTTCCAATTGATGGGACAAATGAGATTCTCTTTACAGCTGGCCTGAGGTGCAAGAGGAATGTCTTGAGGATAATGGTAAAAGAACACTTATTTGTTTGTGTTTTATGGGACAGAGGTTTAAGGATACCAAGCACTGAAATGGATAGAATTGCAATATTTCAGACGTATTGTTTACTTCAAACATTCCTTACATGGTCAGTGGGGTAATGACCTTTGTGGCGATCACAGGACAGAAGACGGACTGAAATATTTTTGTTGTGCTGGGTGCAGCAAATAAGACATAAAGAATTGCTGTTGTGGACTAGTCACATCACTTATTGATCTTTGTTTGGATGGTTATAGTATCACATGATGGCATTTGGACAACAACTCCTATCATGCATTGGGATAAATTGCAGACCAAGAAAAAGATACCAAAATGTAATTGTCGGAGAGTTTCTTGTCTGTTCGAGTCTTTTGAACCCCCTAAAAACACGTAGGAAAGCCATCAACTTTAGATATTCTACTGTACATGTCATTTGCTGTATGTCTTCTGTTTTTGACATCTATTTCTTATTTTTCCAAATGCTTTAATTGTTTAAAATGATTCAAAACAAACAAAAAACAGCAATATGTATCGCAGTGTTTGTTAATTTCGTAATTCTATAAATATAATAAAAAGCATTTTCAACAAGGAATTCTTGAACGCTGTTATTGACCTGTTCATCATTTGTCCATGGGCAATGCAGTGTCCTTATTTTTGTATCTCTGAACATTAGGCACATTTGATTTGAAAGGCGGCGTACCTCTAAATTAGAGCTTGATTCAATCTGTATTGCAGAAGATCCGGGGGTATAGCAGGATGGAAATTTTAAAGTCAATGCTCCCGCATTAATGGAGACTGCATTCATGGTAAACACTGTAAATGTCGGCTCAATCGGAAATTAGGCTACCTTTTAAATTTCAATCGTGCTATACCACAGAGCTTCCTCGATCCCGATTGAATCGAGCCCTTAAGTGGAGTATGAGTAGAGTAAACCACCTGTCATGCAATAGCAGAACATAACACTGCCATAAAAGATGGTGAAATGTCAATACAGGAGGATTCCCAGTGGGGTGGAAATCAGTGTTACACATGCACACATCTTGGTAGGTCATTCTAAGCAGTCAGTTTATCAGAACATGCCTGCAGTGACTACACCTATCGCTGTTGTGAACACATGGCCGATAATTATAGACATTTACAGGTAAGTGGTTGGTGCCATTATCCTTCTCTTTTCAAAAGTTTGTATCAATTTCACAGTATACACTGATCTCTAGTGATCTGGACAGCCAACAGAACAGGGTAAAACACACCGCCACACACCCAACTGCCTGTAGAATCTATTTTGCAGGAAAACCACATCGTCACACTTATGTTTGAGTTTCTTTTAATTCAATTACAGCAAAGAGTCAATGAATTATCAACCTGAAACACTGGGTAGAGAGGCTTAGTGAAAGTGGAGTAGAATGTGTACAGTTGGGTTAGAGTGTCAGAGGAGATGGTGTAGAAGGGCAGAGTGTCAACTGGCCAGTCCAGATACACTCCTATTCTGTTGGAGGGGGCAGGTATGGTAGTCTGCTTACAGTTGCGGAAGGCAGAGTATCTGTACTTAGAGCATTGCAGAATCCAGGACTCCGCTATTTCCTTTATGCCACCCCTAAAAGAGTCCCTGTCCCACTCCACTCTGCCTCCCAGTAACAGCGCCCAGTCAGCCCTTCTCCACACAGCATCTGTGGCCAGACCTCATATTTCGCTGGGTGATCTGGATACAGTGCATTCGGAAAGTACACAGACCCCTTGTCCTTTATCACATTTTGTTACATTACAGCCTTATTCTAAAATTGATTAAATTGTTTTATACCCCCTCATCAATCTACACACACTACCCTAAAATGACAAATTAAAAACAGGTTTTTAGACATTTTTGCAAATGTATAAAAAAAAAAAACTGAAATATCACACTTACATAAGTATTCAGACCCTTTACTCAGTACTTTGTTGAAGTTACCTTTGGCAGCGATTACAGCCTCAATTATTTTGGTGTATGATGCTACAAGCTTGGCACACCAGTATTTGCAGAGTTTCTCTCATTCTTCTCTCCAGATCCTCTCAAGCTCTGTCAGGTTGGATGGGGAGTGGTGCTGCACAGCTATTTTAGGTCTCTCCAGAGATGTTCATTCGGGGTCAAGCACATTCAGAGACTTGTCCCGAAGCCACTCCTGCATTGTCTTGGCTGTGTGCTTACGGTCATTGTCCTGTTGGAAGGTGAACCTTCGGCCCAGTCTTAGGTCCTGAGCGATGTAGAGCAGGTTTTTATCAAGGGTCTCTCTGTACTTCGCTCCGTTCATCTTTCCCTCGATCCTGACTAGTCTCCCTGTCTCTGCCGCTGAAAAATATCCCCAAAGCATGATGCTGCCACCACTATGCTTCACCGTAGGGATGGTGCCAGGTTTCCTCCAGACATGACACTTGGCATTCAGGCCAAAGAGTTCAATCTTGGTTTCATCAGACCAGAGAATCTTGTTTCTCAGTCCTTTAGGTGTATTTTGGCAAACTCCATGCGGGCTGTCATGTGCCTTTTACTGAGGAGTGGTTTCCATCTGGCCAATCTACCATGAAGGTCTGATTGGTGGAGTGCTGCAGAGAATGGTTGTTCTTTTGGAAGCTGCTCCCATCTTCACAGAGGAACTGTGGAGCTCTGTCAGAGTGACAATTGGGTTCTTGGTCACCTCCCTGACCAGCTCTAGGAAGAATCTTGGTGGTTCCAGTCTTGTTGACATTTAGGAATGATGAAGGCCACTATGTTCTTGGGGACCTTCAATGCTGTAGACATGTTTTGGTACCCTTCCCCAGATCTGTGCCTCGACACAATCCTATCTCGGAGCTTTACTGACAATTCCTTCAACCTCATAGCTTGTTTTCTTTCTCTGACATGCACTGTCAACTGTAGGACCTTATATAGACAGGTGTGTGCCTTTCCAAATCATGTCCAATCAATTTAATTTACCACAGGTGGACTCCAACAAAGTTGTATAAACATCTCAAGGTTGATCAATGTAAACAGGATGCACCTGAGCTCAATTTCTAGTCTCATAGCAAAGGGTCTGAATACTTATGTAAATAAGTTTTTTCTGTTAGTTTTTTTAACAAATTAGCAAAAATGTCTAAACCTGTTTTTGCTTTGTCATTATGTTGATTAATGAGGAAAAAAATAATTTAATACATTTTAGAATAAGGTTGTAACGTAACAAAATGTGATAAAAGGGAAGGGGTCTGAATACTTTCTGAATGCACTGTATGGCTGATAGCTTCCCCGTGTCACCTTTCTGTTTCCCTCAGACAGAGAGAAGGTTCTGTGTGCTGTGTTTGGATCCAGTGTGAGCTTACAGGCATCCGATGGAGAAAACAAAATTTATAGACAAATCAGTAACACATTTACTTCAAGTCTCTAGGTATAATGCTTCATTACTTCTTATATGCATGCACTGTATAAGCTTTTATGTTATCCTATTATAAGGTTAATTATCATTTATGTCTCTATGTAGGAAATTGTTGAGTCATTGACTCAAAATGGCTTTGATAATAATGGCTGTTAGTCTGAATCATTATAAGATGATTAAAATACATTATATTGGTAAAAAATCTCTATATATATATATTCAGCTTGCCCATATATACAGTACAGTGCATTCGGAAAGTAATCAGACCCATTCACTTTTCCCACATTTTGTTATATTACAGCCTTATTCTCAAATTGATTAAATACATTTTTTCCCTCATCAATCTATGCATAATATATACAGTACCAGTCAAAAGTTTGGACACACCTACTCATTCAAGGGTTTTTCTGTATTTTTATTGTTTTCTACATTGTAGAATATATTTTTTTATTTTTTATTTCACCTTTGTTTAACCAGGTAGGCAAGTTGAGAACAAGTTCTCATTTACAATTGCGACCTGGCCAAGATAAAGCAAAGCAGTTCGACACATACAACAACACAGAGTTACACATGGAGTAAGACAAAGTCAATAATACAGTAGAAAAATAAGTCTATATACAGTGTGAGCAAATGAGGTGAGAAGGGAGGTAAAGGCAAAAAAAGGCCATGGTGGTGAGGTAAATGCAATATAGCAAGTAAAACACTGGAATGGTAGATTTGCAGTGGAAGAATGTGCAAAGTAGAAATAGAAATAATGGGGTGCAAAGGAGCAAAATAAATAAATAAATACAGTAGAGGAAGAGGTAGTTGTTTGGGCTACATTACAGATGGGCTATGTACAGGTGCAGTGATCTGTGAGCTGCTCTGACAGCTGGTGCTTAAAGCTAGTGAGGGAGATAAGTGTTTCCAGTTTCAGAGATTTTTGTAGTTCGTTCCAGTCATTGGCAGCAGAGGTGGGTGCTGCTATGTTGACCAGCGAGCTGAGATAAGGGGGTACTTTACCTAGCAGGGTCTTGTAGATGACCTGGAGCCAGTGGGTTTGGCGACGAGTATGAAGCGAGGGCCAGCCAACGAGAGCGTACAGGTCGCAGTGGTGGGTAGTATATGGGGCTTTGGTGACAAAACGGATGGCACTGTGATAGACTGCATCCAATTTATTGAGTAGGGTATTGGAGGCTATTTTGTAAATGACATCGCCGAAGTCGAGGATCGGTAGGATGGTCAGTTTTACGAGGGTATGTTTGGCAGCATGAGTGAAGGATGCTTTTTTGCGAAATAAGAAGCCAATTCTAGATTTAACTTTGGATTGGAGATGTTTTATGTGAGTCTGGAAGGAGAGTTTACAGTCTAACCAGACACCTAGGTATTTGTAGTTGTCCACATATTCTAAGTCAGAACCGTACAGATTAGTGATGCTGGACGGGCGGGCAGGTGCGGGCAGCGATCGGTTGAAGAGCATGCATTTAGTTTTACTTGTATTTAAGAGCAGTTGGAGGCCACGGAAGGAGAGTTGTATTGCATTGAAGCTCATCTGGAGGTTTGTTAACACAGTGTCCAAAGAAGGGCCAGAAGAATACAGAATGGTGTCGTCTGCGTAGAGGTGGATCAGAGACTCACCAGCAGCAAGAGCGACATCATTGATGTATACAGAGAAGAGAGTTGGCCCAAGAATTGAACCCTGTGGCACCCCCATAGAGACTGCCAGAGGCCCGGACAACAGGCCCTCCGATTTGACACACTGAACTCTATCAGAGAAGTAGTTGGTGAACCAGGCGAGGCAATCATTTGAGAAACCAAGGCTATTGAGTCTGCCAATGAGGATGTGGTGATTGACAGAGTCGAAAGCCTTGGCCAGGTCAATGAATACGGCTGCACAGTATTGTTTCTGATCGATGGCGGTTAAGCTATCGTTTAGGACCTTGAGCGTGGCTGAGGTGCACCCATGACCAGCTCAGAAACCAGATTGCATAGCGGAGAAGGTGCAGTGGGATTCGAAATGGTCGGTAATCTGTTTGTTGACTTGGCTTTCGAAGACCTTAGAAAGGCAGGGTAGGGTAGATATAGGTCTGTAGCAGTTTGGGTCAAGAGTGTCTCCACCTTCGCAGCTGCTTTCCAATCTTTGGGAATTTCAGATGACACGAAAGAGAGGTTGAACAGGCTATTAATAGGGATTGCAACAATTTCGGCAGATAATTTTCGAAAGAAAGGTTCCAGATTGTCTAGCCTGGCTGATTTGTAGGGGTCCAGATTTTGCAGCTCTTTCAGAACATCAGCTGACTGGATTTGGGAGAGGGAGAGATGGGGAAGGCTTGGGCGAGTTGCTGTGGGGGGTGCAGTGCTGTTGACCGGGGTAGGGGTAGCCAGGTGGAAAGCATGGTAAGCCGTAGAAAAATGCTTATTGACATTCTCAATTATAGTGGATTTATCGATGATGACAGAGTTTCCTATCCTAAATGCAGTGGGCAGCTGGGAGGAGGTGCTCTTATTCTCCATGGACTTTATAGTGTCCCGGAACTTTTTTGAGTTTGTGTTGCAGGAAGCACATTTCTGCTTGATAAAGCTAGCCTTGGCTTTTCTAACTGCCTGTGTATATTGGTTTCTAACTTCCCTGAAAACTTGCATATCACAGGGGCTGTTCGATGCTAATGCAGAACGCCACAGGATGTTTTTGTGTTGGTTAAGGGCAGTCAGGTCTGGAGAGAACCAAGGGCTATATCTGTTCCTGGTTCTAAATTTCTTGAATGAGGCATGCTTATTTAAGATGGTGAGGAAGGGATTTTTTTAAATAACCAGGTATCCTCTACTGACGGGATGAGGTCAACATCCTTCCAGGATACCCGGGCCAGGTCGATTAGAAAGGCCTGCTCGCTGAAGTGTTTCAGGGAGCGTTTGACAGTGATGAGTGGAGGTCGTTTGACCGCTGACCCATCACGGATGCAGGCAATGAGGCAGTGATCGCTGAGATCTTGGTTGAAAACAGCAGAGGTGTATTTAGAGGGCAAGTTGGTTAGGATGATATCTATGAGGGTGCCCGTGTTTATGGCTTTGGGGTGGTACCTGGTAGGTTCATTGATAATTTGTGTGAGATTGAGGCCATCAAGCTTAGATTGTAGGATGGCTGGGGTGTTAAGCATGTTCCAGTTTAGGTCACCTAGCAGCACGAGCTCTGAAGATAGATGAGGGGCAATCAGTTCACATATGGTGTCCAGAGCAAAGCTGGGGGCAGAGGGTGGTCTATAGCAGGCGGCAACGGTGAGAGACTTGTTTTTAGAGAGGTGGATTTTTAAAAGTAGAAGTTCAAATTGTTTGGGTACAGACCTGGATAGTAGGACAGAACTCTGCAGGCTATCTCTGCAGTAGATTGCAACACCACCCCCTTTGGCCGTTCTATCTTGTCTGAAAATGTTGTAGTTAGGGATGGAGATTTCAGAGTTTTTGGTGCTCTTCCTAAGCCAGGATTCAGACACGGCTAGGACATCCGGGTTGGCAGAGTGTGCTAAAGCAGTGAATAAAACAAACTTAGGGAGGAGGCTTCTAATGTTAACATGCATGAAACCAAGGCTATTACGGTTACAGAAGTCATCAAAAGAGAGCGCCTGGGGAATAGGAGTGGAGCTAGGCACTGCAGGGCCTGGATTCACCTCTACATCACCAGAGGAACAGAGGAGGAGTAGGATAAGGGTACGGCTAAAAGCTATGAGAATTGGTCGTCTAGGACATCCGGAACAGAGAGTAAAAGGAGCAGGTTACTGGGGACGATAAAATAGCTTCAAGGTATAATGTACAGACAAAGGTATGGTAGGATGTGAATACAGTGAAGGTAAACCTAGGCATTGAGTGATGATGAGAGAGATATTGTCTCTAGAAACATAATTGAAACCAGATGATGTCATCGTATGTGTGGGTAGTGGAACTGAAAGGTTGGATAAGGTATAATGAGCAGGGCTAGAGGCTCTACAGTGAAATAAGCCAATAAACACTAACCAGAACAGCAATGGACAAGGCATAATGACATTAAGAAGAGGCATGCTTAGCCGAGTGATCATAAGGGTCCAGTGAGTAGTGAGGTTAGTTGGGGTCACGGCGATTCAGACAGCTAGCCGGGCCATGGGTAGCAAGCTGGCAGAAGATGGAGGTCTGTTTTTAGCCACCTTGTGCATTTGTAACGGATCTGAAATGGCTAGCTAGTTAGCGGGTACGCGCTACTAGCGTTTCAATCAGTTACGTCACTTGCTCTGAAACCTAGAAGTAGTGTTGCACCTTGCTCTGCAAGGGCCGTGGCCTTTGTGGAGCGATGGGTAACGATGCTTCGTGGGCGACCGTTGTTGATGTGTGCAGAGGGTCCCTGGTTCGCGCCCGAGGTCGGGGCGAGGGGACGGTTTAAAGTTATACTGTTACATTGATGCTGTTGACCCGGATCACTGGTTGCTGCGGAAAAGGAGGAGGTTGAAAGGGGGGTGAGTGTAACGGATGTGAAATGGCTAGCTAGTTATCGGGTACGCGCTACTAGCGTTTCAATCAGTTACATCACTTGCTCTGAAACCTAGAAGTAGTGTTGCACCTTGCTCTGCAAGGGCCGCGGCTTTTGTGGAGCGATGGGTAACGATGCTTCGTGGGTGTCAGTTGTTGATGTGTGCAGAGGGTCCCTGGTTCGCGCCCGTGTCGGGGCGAGGGGACGTACTAAAGTTATACTGTTACACATTTCCGTCGGTAGATTAGTGGGGTTCCGTGTGGTAGAGGGGACCAATCCAATTGGCAAAATAGTTATAGTTATAGTGGCCCAAGAAAATTGTCCGATAGACCTATTCAGATAGCAGCCGATAAGACAGCTAACGTTTAGCGTGCCGCAGATGGGCGTTCAGGTTACGTCGCGACGGAGGGGCCGATACGGAGGGGGATAACTCCCTCGCGCAGATAACGTCGGTAGTCCAGTCGTGAAGGCCCGGTGGGGCTCCGCATCGGCAGTAAAACGGGTCCGGATAGGTGATTGAAGCCCAGGAGTGGCTGATGGAACTCTTCAGTTGGCTAGCTCCGGAATAATTGATGTTTGCTCTGGGACCGACGTTAGCCAATAGTCACTCAGATAGCAGCTATCTAGCTGCAAGATCCTAGTGTAAATGTCCAGAGCTTGCAGTAGAAATCTGGGGATATAGAGAGAAAGTAGGTCCAGGTATGCTCTGGTCTGAGTCGCGTTGTACAAAACTGGCGATAGCTTTTCGAGCTAAAGGATAGCTGATGACCGCCAACAGTGGTTAGCTGAATACCAATGTATTCTGGCTAGCTTCTGTTGTGGATTTCAGATTTGAGGTGAAAAATACTTATTTTTATTTTTTTAAATTGGTGAGGCGGGTTGCAGGAGAGTGTTTTGAAGTTGAGTTTTTGAAAAAAATATATAAAAAGATATGCGAAGAAAATATGTTAATATACATATACACGGGACACGACAAGACGAGGACAAAGGAATAACAGTGAAGATATCAACACTATGAAGTAACACATATGGAATCATGTGGTAACCAAAAACGTTTTCAACAAATCAAAATATATTTTACATTTCAGATTCTTCAAATTACAGTGATGTATGTAAAATGTGTATACATGTAACAACAAAAGAAAAAGCTGTTAAAACAAAGTCCCCCGAAGAGAGGTGGAGTGCCCTTTTTTTTTTTTATAAACAGTGAGGTGATATTCTATGGTATGCTATAAAGTTCAGTTGATGAAGGGGAGGAGACAGCTTAACAAAGGATGTTTAAGACTTGAGACAATTGAGACATGGATTGTGCATGTGTGCCATTCAGAGGGTGAATGGGCAAGACTGTCACGCCTGCTCCCGCTCTCCCTCTCTGGCGCTCGAGGGCGCCAGGCTGCCCTTCTTTACGCACACCTGACACCATCATTATGCGCATTAGCGCTCACTGGTCTCTCCTGGACTCCTTCACTTTGTTGATTGCCTTCCCTATTTCTGTCTGCTCCCCCGTTTGTTCCCTGTGTCAGCAGTAATGTCGTTATGTGTTCATGTCCAGATGCTGTCCTGTCCTGTTCCATGTCCGTTGCCTATTAAATGTTCTCTCCCTGTATTTGCTTCTCGTCTACCAGCGTCGATCCTTACAAAGACAAAATATTGAAGTGCCTTTGACCGAGGTTTGGTAGTAGGTGTCAGGCGCACCTGTTTGTGTCAAGAACTGCAACGCTGATGGGTTTTTGTCACTCAACAGTTTCCCATGTGTGTAATAGTGTATTTTCCATTTGATAGTGTTTTGATTTCTATGTACCATTTCAAATGTGATAACCTTGTTAAAATTAGAGAAACTACCCAGTGTTTCCAGATTTCTATGAAATATGACCTATAATTAATTACATTCAATATGATTGAAATTGTTTTCCTTACAAAAAAATAAAATGCAATTATATTAGTCACATGCTTTGTAAACAACAGATGTAGACTAACAGTTAAATGCTTACTTGCGAGCCCTTCCCAACAATGCAGAACATTTCAATTAAGTATGTTAGAGATCAGATTTTCTGTGTTAGAATGGTGTGGGCATAACCCAACAACAGAATGGTGTGGGCGAATACTAGTCATTCAAAATATTCATGCGAGTAGACCACTGATTAGCCATCTCATCCGCCTCAGGAGTATTACATCTTCAAATAGTTGAAACAAGTTTACACGTCTGTTTACAAGTTTCTCAAATTCATGCTTTGGCAACAAATACAATCCAACAACATTGTTTGGGTATGAGTTACATGAATATGAACCTTTAAAAGTTAGTTTTTTACTGGGCAGTTACTTTAAGAACTTTGTCCCATAGAGCTGGGTTTCCCAAACTCGGTGTTGCCCCCCGGGTGCATGTTTTTGTTTTTGCCCTAGCACTACACAGCTGATTAAAAAAAACGAATCTAGCTAAGGCTAGGACAAAAACAAAAACGTGCACCCAGGGGGGGCCACAGGACCGAGTTTGGGAAACCCTGCCGTAGAGTACTGTAGAGAGAAACATTTGTAAAGTCAAATAAAATGTCACCCAACAAAAAATATATGCATGGGAAGGTACCCTTGTTTTGTAGGAAGGCTTTCTGTCTGAATTCTACAGGCAGTCTTCATGGACACACAAATACTGTAGGTACAGGTGAGTCCGATCTCTCATGCTGGGCCTTGTCAAAAACATAACATGAACATTAGTTAAACCACGAAACAAAGAATATCATGCCTTTTTGTTAAATGTGATGTCAAGTCACTCTCTTTTGGATTTAGCAATTATGTATTTTTCCTCTGACCGTGTTCTATGATTTCTATGCGTCATTTCAATTGTAATAACTTTGTTACATTTCATGCTATTATGTAGAGGTAATGTTCTCCATCCCTAAACTTCACTGGCTTTTTGATAGACCGCAAACTCGTAAAAAGTATAATAAAATGTTACCCTCCCCAACAAAAAAAAGATATGCATGGGAATTTACCCTTGTTTTGTAGGAAAAGCTTTCTGTCTGAATTCTATTGGCAGCATCATAGACAGGTCACTCTTCATGGACATACAGCTGGTCTCTGCTTGTGGATTGGGCTTCAGGACAACACAGAAAAACATTCCAGCTTTAATTCAAACTGTCTGGAAATGGTGGAATTGTATTGAGCTCCTTGCAGGATTTCAGATCTCAAGTCATATCTGTACACACAGATACTCAAACATACAGCACAGACTGTTTTCACTTCTTAGCTCCATGGTAGGGGGTCCTAATCCACGGCAGGACTCATTTCAGAGGCTGAACTCCTCTCCTTTCTTGAAAAAAACTCATTTTAAAGGCAGTGGTCCTCTTCTCTCTCTTCACATAAAGCGACTCTTGATATGTACCTACCCTGTGAATGCATATGCAGTACATCATGGGCGGAATCTTCATCTTAACATTTTCCGATGCTTATGTCTCTCTGCTACTTGTGCCATGCCTTGCCGTGTTGTTCAGTCACATAGCATCTACTGCGATTAAAACGATTATCTTAAGAAATCTGTCACACTCATATTACACACACACTCATCTTTTATGTATTCTATTTATCTCTGCTCCAAGGACAGTGATGGTTACAAGAGCCATCCACAAAGTAAAAAGTCACCTGTCATGACCTGAGTCTGTTGCCATCTGACACAAACATTTGTCTACACACACACACACACACATACAGTACACACACAGGTCATTATACTGTATGCACACAGAGACTGTACAGGAAGTATTTGTCTTAGGACAGCACAATAAATGATTCTAACTGATACTAACTTTAATGTCACAGCTGCAAAGGGAATTCAATTGCACTGAGCTGTATCTTACTATACATTTATGTATTTTGCATGTTTCTTGACTGTATGTTTGTCTGTTCTACGTCACCATCTTCATCATCCTCATCATGATCACCATCATGTATGTACAGTATGTAATTACTAAAATATTGCATGGATGGTTGTACGTAGAGTTAAGCCTATTGATACAGTGGACTAGTGAAGTTCATTGTAACTGAGTCTATACTAATATACCTTAAATTAAAATTCAGCTCCAACTGCTTGCTTAATTCTCTCGAGTCCTTCTCCTGTTTGTTTTTTTACACAGAGCAGTTGAGAACACATTACATGGTGAGCAGAGAATGGCGGAAGCAGATGCTGAGTTTGAATCTGATGGCACTAGCAAAGATGAGAATGAAGGTGACGAGAATACTGGATGGACAACAGTCACTGAAGGACAGATAAAGTGAGCTCAAATCACAGTTAAAGCAACATCTAGTAAGCCTACTGCTCATGGATTTTTTGTATAATGTATTGTGCTGTCCTAAGACAAATACTTCAACTAGGCCTACTTCACAGTTTGTAGTAGCAGCGTGGTTTAAGGATAAGAAGATGTACCTGGGAGATCCTT
Organism: Salvelinus alpinus; assembly: GCF_045679555.1. Classification (NCBI taxonomy): domain Eukaryota; kingdom Metazoa; phylum Chordata; class Actinopteri; order Salmoniformes; family Salmonidae; genus Salvelinus; species Salvelinus alpinus. The sequence continues at coordinate 462,802 of NC_092110.1, forward strand.
TTGATGTTAAATGGTGAAGAATCTGTTGGGTAAAGTGGAATCTTTGAGGCTGACGAGAACTGGAATTCTGTATTTTTTATGTGTGTCGGCAGAACAAAAGGAGTATGCGTTGCGCCTCACCAGAATCAAGGAGAAAGAGGTGACTGCCATCGGAGCAGAGCACCGATGAAGGGTGTTTTTTCTGGAGTCTCTGTGGAAGTTGGGGCGGAGAAGACCAATATGAAAATGTCTGGAGTGTAGTTGGGGAGCGACGATTGATGTTTATTTTCACTGGAAAGAAGATAGAGAGTACGTCTGTATTATTGTTCTTTTATGAGGAGTTTGGATATGTGAGTTACCCTGTGAGGGCATTTGTACCCAGCTTACTGCAGTGTTCCAAATGCAAAGCATTTGGGCATGTGTCAAGTGTTGCAGAGAGTATGACTTGAGTGATTATTTTGTTGCAGAAGATGATGATGTTGAATATCGCAATTGTGGTGGGAAGCATGCACATGAGCATGGCCCCTGGAAGATGTTTAGTGGTGGGGGTGCTGAAAATGTTCTGTCCCTGCGCTGCTGACGGCTATTTTGGTCTGCTCATACAGGAGTAGTAAAGGCCCAGTTTAATTATATATTTTTCTATTATTATGATTCATCAGGGGGTGCCGCAGCACCCTCAGCCCCCCTACTTCCTGCAGCTATGCACATGAGTTCCCTGAATGTCCTGTAAGGGTGGGGGCAGAGATTGCTTGGATAAAATGCTGTTCAGCATTTCTCCAATGCAGAGGCAGCGAAAAAAAAGTTTAAATAATGTTCTAGTGGGTCAGTTGCTGTGGAGACACTGCAGTCCAGTGCTGTGGGTGCCGTTCTCAAAGTGCAGGATCCAGATCAAATCAAATCAAATGTTATTAGTCACAATGCAAATAGTCTGGGTAGCCATTTGATTAGGTGTTCAGGAGTCTTATGGCTTGGGGGTAGAAGCTGTTTAGAAGCCTCTTGGACCTAGACTTGGCGCTCCGGTACTGCTTGCCCTGTGGTAGCAGAGACGACAGTCTATGACTAGGGTGGCTGGAGTCTTTGACAATTTTTATGGCCATCCTCTGACACCACCTGATGTAGAGGTCCTGGATGGCAGGAAGCTTGGCCCCAGTGATGTACTGGGCCGTATGCACCACCCTATGTGGTGCCTTGCAGTCCGAGGCACCACACATTTTATTTGTCACATGCGCCGAATACAACACCTTACAGTGAAATGCTTACTTACAAGCCCTTAACCAACAATGCAGTTAAAAAAATTTTTTTATAAAAAATGAAAAATAACAGTCACAAATAATTAAAGAGCAGCGGTAAAATAACAATAGCGAGGCTATATACAGGGGTTAGAGGTACAGAGTCAATGTGCGGGGGCACCGGTTAGTTAAGGTAATTGAGGTAATATGTACATGTAGGTAGAGTTAAAGTGACTAGATAATAAATAGAGAATAGCAGCAGCGTAGGGGGGCAATGCAAATAGTAGCCATTTGACCAGCTGTTCAGGAGTCATGGGTTGGGGGAAGAAGCCTTTTGGACGTAGACTTGGCGCTCCGGTACCGCTTGCCTTGCGGTCCGAGGCCGAGCAGTTGCCATACCAGGCAGTGATGCAACCAGTCAGGATGCTCTCAATGGTGCAGCTGTAGAACTTTGAGGATCTGAGGACCCATGCCACATGTTTTCAGTCTCCTGTGCGGGAATAGGCTTTGTCGTGCCCTCGATTGTCTTGGTGTGTTTGGACCATGATAGTTTGTTGGTGAAGTGGACACCAAGGAACTTGAAGCTCTCAACCTGCTCCACTTCATCCCCGTCGATGAGAATGGGGGTGTGGCCGGTCCTCTTTTTCCAGTAGTCCACAATCATCTCCTTTTTTTTGATCACATTGAGGGAGAGTTTGTTGTCCTGGCACCACTCGGCCAGGTCTCTGACCTCCTCCCTATAGGCTGTCTCATTGTTGTCGGTGATCAGGCCTACTACTGTTGTGTCATCGGCAAACTTAATGATGGTGTTGGAGTCATGCCTGGCCATGCAGTCATGAGTGAACAGGGAGTACAGGAGGAGACTGAACACGCACCCCTGAGGGGCCCCTGTGTTGAGGATCAGCGTGGCAGATGTGTTGTTACCTACCCTTACCACCTAGGGGTGGCCCGTCAGGAAGTCCAGGATCCAGTTGCAGAGGGAGGTGTTTAGTCCCAGGGTCCTTAGCTTAGTGATGAGCTTTGAGGGCACTATGGTGTTGAACGCTGAGCTGTAGTCAATGAATAGCATTCTCACATCGGTGTTCCTTTTGTCCAGGTGGGAAACGGCAGTGTGGAGTGCAATAGAGATTGCATCATTTGGGGATCTGTTGAGGCGGTATGCAAATTAAAGTGGGTCAGAGCCGATGTAGTACGATTTAATCTTAGTCCTGTATTGACACTTTGCCTGTTTGATGGAGGAGGGCATTCGTCGGAGGGCATAGCAGGATTTCTTATAAGTTTCCGGGTTAGAGTCCCGCTCCTTGAAAGCGGCAGCTCTACCCTTTAGCTCAGTGCGACTGTTGCCTGTAATCCATGGCTTCTGGTTGGGGTATGTACGTACGGTCACTGTGGGGACGACGTCATCGATGCACTTATTGATGAAGCCAATGACTGATGTGATGTACTCCTCAATGCCATCGGAGGAATCCCGGAACATATTCCAGTCTGTGCTAGCAAAACAGTCCTGTACCTTAGCATCTGCTTCATCTGACCATTTTTTAAATTGATCTAGTCACTGGTGCGTCCTGCTTTAATTTTTGCTTGTAAGCAGGAATCAGTAGGATATCATTATTTTCAGATTTGCCAAATGGAGGGTGAGGGAGAGCTTTACATGCGTCTCTGTGTGTGGAGTAAAGGTGATAGAAATTTGGTTTAAGTTTCCCTGCATTAAAGTCCCCGGCAACTAGGAGCGTCGCCTCTGGGTGAGCGTTTTCCTGTTTGCTTATGGTGGAATACAGCTCATTCAATGCTGTCTTAGTACCAGCCTCTGATTGTGGTGGTATGTAAACAGTTGCGAAAAATGCAGATGAAAACTCTCTAGGTAGATAGTGTGGTCTACAGCTTATCATGAGATACTCTACCTCAGGCGAGCAATAGCTTGAGACTTCCTTAGATATTGTGCACCAGCTGTTATTTACAAAATACATAGTCCGCCACCCTTTGTCTTACCAGAAGCCGCTGTTCTATCCTGCCGGTGCAGCGTATAACCAGCCAGCTGTATGTTGATAGTGTCGTCATTCAGCCACAACTCCGTGAAGCATACGATATTACAGTTTTGAATGTCCCGTTGGTAGTTTAATCTTCCACGTAGGTCATCTATTTCATTGTCCAAAGATTGCACGTTTGCTAGCAGAATGGAAGGAAGTGGGGGTTTATTTGATCGCCTACGAATTATCAGAAGGCAGCCCGCCCTCTGGACCCTTTTTCTCCACCTCCTCTTCATGCAAATCACGGGGATCTGGGCCTGTTCCCGAGAAAGCAGTATATCGTTCACGTCGGGCTCATCAGACTCATGAAAAGAAAAAAGGATTCTGCCAGTCCGTGGTGAGTAATCACGGTCCTGATGTTCAGAAGTTATTTTCGGTCATAAGAGACTGTAGCAGCAACATTATGTACAAAATAAGTAAAAAAATATGTTACAAACAACGCAAATAAACAAACAACAAAATACAATCGGTTGGGGGCACGTAAAACGTCTGCCTTCTCTGGCACCATTGTCATGAAGGAAGTAGATATTTTGGCATTTATTGCTATGGTGATAAACTGCAGATGTAGATTAGGCGGCCCCCTATGGCGTCAGACTGACAAGGGCAGCATTTTCTGAACTAAACTGACCAAGACTCACCTCCAACAACACATAAAACTTCACATAACTCTGCTCAAAAACAATGACAAATTATATCAACCACTGGCATAGGGGCTTTTTAAGTGAGCGCTGATGCCACCCTGTGGCATAAGCAGTGCCCACTTTGTAAAGCAGTGCCCACTTTGCAAAATATTTATCGCCTCTCCGGGGTGCTGTTGGAGCGACGCATCGTTGCGGCGCTCTCCCAACATTCAAAAAAAAAATCTAACATAAATCATGTAGCAGATATAGCATATATCTGTAGAAAGAGTATGTGGCCTTTTCTGTAGCCTACAGGCTGTAGATAAAATGTATGACAATGTAATGAGACAGACAGTTTTTACATCACGCAGGTTTCTCTGATCAAATAGCCTAAACTAAATGGCGCCCATCAAATAAAAAAGTGCTGACATGTTAACAAACAACACACCCTAAAAACAGGACAGGTCAAAGTAAAATGGAAAATATGGAATGGACAATCAGGCCTAAGTAGGGCTCTGAGTGTGTTTTGAGGGACTGAGGGTTTTACGTTTTTGTTTTGTATTTAGTTTTTTGGGGACATTTGAGTGAATTCCATTTTACGTTTTGGATATCCCTTTTTTTATTTGTCATCCGGGATCATTGGGACATCCCTACTCTAACCTTAACCATAAACCTAACCCTAATCTTAACCTTTTTCAATTTCAAATTCAGTGAGTGTAGGGACGTTCCAATGAACCAGATAGCACGGAACCTTTTCTAATTTCCAGCATCCAGTAGTGGGCGGCAATACACCGTTTGCCCTAAAACATCACAGGAGAAGAAGAATGGTTTCCACTAGTTACCATGAAAACAACCAGTTTTAGTCTTAATTTAAGTTTATGTTTTGGCATAAGGTTAGCCGCGTGGTTAGGTTGAAGGATAGGTTTAAAATCCCATTTTAAGAAGATAAATTGTAGAAATAGGCATGGTTTATGACTTTGTGGATGTGGTAACTAGTGACGAACGACATCTACGTAACTTATGACGTTACTGTCTTTGGTCACGTGACTCCTCCGAAGGAGCAGCATGGCGGACATATATACGCAACCTCAAAACAAACTCCTGCAATTATACACTTAGCAAACCACGAAAACCGTGCGACAGGCCTAGGCCACGTCCGCCTGAGTACACTGCAACATGGACGAGGATAATAAACTTCAGTTCCCGTCCCTTCCTGCGTCAAAGGATGACCTATTGGTAAGCGCTAGCATGCAAGCTAACAAAATCTTTCTGGTTAGCTAGCAAATGTCATGAACAACTTAGCTAACTTGCGAGTATACTCAAAAACAGCCCTTAACATGAACAACTTAGTCTAATAAAATGTAATCTCACTCGCTAAATCGGACTTTTAGCTAAATGTAATCATGTCTGAAGCATTTTTCAAATTCTCTTGAATCACATTTCTGATCAAATTATGTTTTCCGTTAGCTACCTAGCTAATTTACCTAGCTAGTTTGCTAACTACCTAACCACATATCGCCAGTCGAAAGAGTTCAGCTAGCTGTCCTATTGGCAAGTGTAGCTTATGCTCGCTACAATAACACATCCGGGTAGGGGTATCTTGTGGCAGATGACTACTGACCGGCTAAGAGAACGAACTAACCAGTCAGTTAACACATTCCATTGATTTTCTGATCTATTCCACAGGACTGGGCGTATCCAATGAGAAGAGAGATGCAGGTACCGTTAGCTAGTTGCCCTTTTTGTCCCCAAAATGGAATTATTGTAAGGGGCACCAAAAGTGACTGCTGCTGAGTGATATTAGTTATAATAGCTAAATCATGTAATCTCATAATAATGTACCTAAAACCTGTTCATCTGTTGTTTTAGGAGATTCTACCAGGTCTGTTTTTAGGTCCCTACTCAGCTGCTATGAAAAGCAAGGTAATTTGGTATCCCGTAAATCTGCTGGGGTGGCTATTCTTATCTGCTGAGGGCAGGTGTGGGTGTAGGCATTTGTTCCAGACCAGTCATGCGGAAACCGTTTACTGTTTAAGAACCAAACGGAATGAAACTACCCAAATATTTAACCTTTTTTTAGCTAGACAAGTCAGTTAAGAACAAATTCTTATTTACAATGACGGCCTACCCCAGCCGAACCCGGACGACGCTGGGCCAATTGTGCGCCGCCCTATGGGACTCCCAATCACGGCCCGGATGTGATGCAGCCTAGATTCGAACCAGGTACTGCAGTGACGCCTCTTGCACTGAGATGCAGTGTCTTAGTCCACTCCGCCACAAGTAACGCTAATTTGCAATAGACAAAACGTTTTGCAACAGAATTGGCGTAATGATTACACCCCTGATTCAACCTGTCAAAGTCTTGACTATAGACTGGGTTTAGTTGATTACTAGAAGCAGATGTGTTTCTGCTTGGCTAGATCAAAAGCCAGAACCCACACCGGCCCTCTACGTTGGTCATCGAACCATTGAAGGTCCTCAGCACAGTTTTCCTATAGCGATGGAACTAATGCTTACGAGTGTTTTAATGATCCTACAACGGCCGAATAACAAATTACGTGTGTCGTTGGAGCATGTGTTGATACTGATAGGATCGACAGAAAGGCAGGGCTGCTCTCTGATCAGCCTTCTCCATTCAAATCTTACCATGAAATTATAATTATTCCACAATACTAACGACGGATCAGCTCCTAGAGAGATGATTTTGGGAAACCGGGCCCTGGACTATAAAATAACAACATACTGTAGAATCTCAAAAAGTGAACTCAACTCTTTTGTTCTCTTTTAGCTTTCCGTCCTTGAAAGACAGGGGATAACGCACATGGTGTGTGTCCGCCAAGATATCGAGGCCAATTTTATAAAGCCCAACTTCCCACATAAATTTAGGTAAGCGACAAACTGAGAACAGGTACTTGTGGTGTTTATAACTCAGCCAATGACATCTCTCACTTAATATATCAGCTAATTAATGTGGCCTGCTTTCTTCTGTTTTTAGATACCTTGTTTTAGATATTGCTGACAATCCTGTGGAAAACATAATTCGATATTTCCCTATGGTGAGTTTCAGCATGAGTGTGGTGGATAATGTTACATGGTATTGCAGTCGGTCAATAAAAAAAGTGGTCAGCTGAAGCAGATGCTTAGCTACAGGACTGTTTTGCTAGCACAGACTGGAATATGTTCCGGGATTCTTCCGATGGCATTGAGGAGTACACCATATCAGTCACTGGCTTCATCAATAAGTGCAATTGAAGTCGGAAGTTTAAATACACTTAGGTTGGAGTCATTAAAACTAGTTTTTCAACCACTCCACTCCAAACTATAGTTTTGGCAAGTCTACTTTGTGCATGACAAGTCATTTTTCCAATAATTGTTAACAGACAGATTAGATTATTTCACTTATACTTCACTGTATCACAATTCCAGTGGGTCAGAAGTTTACATTCAATAAGTTGACTGTGCCTTTAAACAGTTTAGAACATTCCAGAAAATGATGTAATGGCTTTAGAAGCTTCTGATAGACTCATTGACATCATTTGAGTCAATTGGAGGTGTACCTGTGGATGTATTTCAAGGCCTACCTTCAAACTCAGTGCCAAACAATAGTATGCAAGTATAAACACCATTGGACCACGCAGCCGTCCTACCGCTCAGGAAGGAGACATGTTCTGTCTCCTAGAGATGAACGTACTTTGGTGCAAAAAGTGCAAATCAATCCCAGAACAATAGCAAAGGAACTTGTAAAGATACTGGAGGAAACGGGTACAGAAGTATATATCCACAGTAAAACGTGTCCTATATCGACATAACCTGAAATGCCGCTCAGCAAGGAAGAAGCCACTGCTCCAAAACCACCATAAAAAAAGCCAGACTACGGTTTGCTACTTCACATGGGGACAAAGATCGTACTTTTTGGAGAAATGTCCTCTGGTCTGTTGAAACAAAAAAATAACTGTTTGGCCATAATGACCATCGTTATGTTTGAAGGAAATGGGGGGGATGCTTGCAAGCTGAAGAACACCATCCCAACCGTGAAGCACAGGGGTGGCTGCATCATGTTGTGGGGGTGCTTTGCTGCAGGAGGGACTGGTGTACTTCACAAAATAGATGGCATCATGAGGAAGTAAAATTATGTTGATATATTGAAGCAACAGCTCAAGACATGTCAGGAAGTTAAAGCTTGGTCGCAAATGGGTCTTCCAAATGGACAATGACCCCAAGCATACTTCCAAAGTTGTGGCAAAATGGCTTAAGAACAACAAAGTCAAGGTATTGGAGTGACCATCACAAAGCCCTGACCTCAAGCCTATAGAAAATGTGTGGGCAGAACTGAAAAAGCGTGTGTGAGCAAGGAGGCCTAGAAACCTGACTCAATTACACCAGCTCTGTCAGGAGTAATGTGCCAAAATTCACCCAACTTATTGTGGGAAGCTTGAGGAAGGCTGCCCAAAACATTTGACCCAAGTTAAACAATTTAAAGGCAATGCTACCAAACACTCAATTAGTATATGTAAACTTCTGACCCACTGAGAATGTGATGAAAGAAATAAAAGCTGAAATAAATCTTTCTCTACTATTATTCTGACATTTCACATTCGTAAAATTAAGTGGTGATCATAACTGACCTAAGAAAGGGAATTTTTACTAGGATTTGGAATTGTGAAAAACTGAGTTTAAATGTATTTGGCTAAGGTGTATGTAAACTTCCGACTTCAACTGTACATACCCCAACCAGAAGCCATGGATTACAGGCAACATCCGCACTTAGCTAAAGGGTAGAGCTGCCGCTTTCAAGGAGTGGGACTCTAACCCGGGAAGCTTATAATAAATCCCGGTATACCCTCTGAAGAACCATCAAACAGGCAAAGCGTCAATACTGGAATAAGATCGAATCGTACTGACGGATTACCAGGACGTGTATTCCGAGCATGCGCTGACCAACTGGCAAGTGTCTTCATTGACATTTTTAATCTCTCCCCGAGTCTGTAATACCAACTTGTTTCAAGCAGACCACCATAGTCCCTGTGCCCAAGAACACTAAGTTAACCTGCCAAAATGACTACCGACCCATAGCACTCACGTCTGTAACCATGAAGTGCTTTGAAAGGCCAGTCATCGCTCACATCAACACCATTATCCCAGAAACCCTAGACCCACTCCAATTTGCATACCGCCCTAACAGATCCACAAATGATGTAATTTCTATTGCACTCCACACTGCCCTTTCCCACCTGGACAAAAATAACACTGATGTTAGAATGCTATTCATTGACTACAGCTCAGCGTTCAACACCATAGTGCCCTCAAAGCTCATCACTAAGCTAAGGACCCTGGGACTAAACACCTCCCTCTGCAACTGGATCCTGGACTTCCTGATGGGCCACCCCCGGGTGGTAAGGGTAGGTAACAACACATCTGCCACGCTGATCCTCAACATGGGGGCCCCTCAGGGGTGCGTGCTCAGTCTCCTCCTGTACTCCCTGTTCACTCATGACTGCATGGCCAGGCACGACTCCAACACCATCATTAAGTTTGCCGATGACACAACAGTAGTAGGCCTGATCACCGACAACAATGAGACCGCCTATAGTGAGGAGGTCAGAGACCTGGCCGAGTGGTGCCAGGACAACAAACTCTCCCTCAATGTGATCAAGACAAAGGAGATGATTGTGGACTACTGGAAAAAGAGGACCGGCCACACCCCCATTCTCATCGACGGGGCTGAAGTGGAGCAGGTTGAGAGCTTCAAGTTCCTTGGTGTCCACTTCACCAACAAACTATCATGGTCCAAACACACCAAGACACACACCATGGGTCCTCAGATCCTCAAAGTTTTACAGCTGCACCATTGAGAGCATCCTGACTGGTTGCATCACTGCCTGGTATGGCCTGCTCGGCCTCTATACCAGGCGGTGTCCGAGGAAGGCCCTGAAAATTGTCAGACTCCAGCCACCCTAGTCATAGACTGTTCTCTCTGCCTGCCCTGCCCTGTCATGTTATTGTTAAAGGCCTAAATGTATATATTTTTCTCTCCACAGATTAAAGAATTTATTGATGGCTGTTTAGCCAGTGGAGGTAATAAACATTTCTTTAATTGAATAGTATCTTGTCTTTAGAATTTAGTTGCAATAAACTGTGTGCGTATAACTGTGTGCGGGTACTTTTACTTCAATGTTACAGTTCTTGTACCCTGCACCTTGAGAATTGTTGGAATTTGCAGTACTATACAGTACTTTTGAACTCTTTACAATATACACTACCGTTCAAAAGTTTGGGGTCACTTAAATGTCCTTGTTTTTGAAAGAAAAGCTAAAAATGTTGTCCATTAAAAGACCATCAAATTGATCAGAAATACAGCGTAGACATTGTTAATGTTGTAAATGCTGTACCTTTCCCTTCACAGAACAGAGCAAACTGGCTCTAACTAGAATAGAAAGAGGAGTGGGAGGCCTCAGTGCACAACTGAGCAAGAGGACAAGTACATTAGTGTCTAGTTTGAGAAACAGACGCCTCACAGGTCCTCAACTGGGAACTTCATTAAATAGTACCCGCAAAACACCAGTCTCAACGTTAACAGTGAAGAGGCGAATCTGGGATGCTGGCCGTCTAGGCAGAGTTCCTCTGTCCAGTGTCTGTGTTCTTTTGCCCATCTTTTCTTTTTATTGACCAGTCTGAGATATGGCTTTTTCTTTGCAACTCTGCCTAGAAGGCCAGCATCCCGGAGTCGCCTCTTCACTGTTGATGTTGAGACTGGTGTTTTGCGGGTACTATTTAATGAAGCTGCCAGTTGAGGACTTGGGAGGCATCTGTTTCTCAAACTAGAAGCTCTAATGTACTTGTCCTCTTGCTCAATTGTGCATTGGGGACTCCCACTCTTTCTATTCTGGTTAGGGCCAGTTTGCGCTGTTCTGTGAAGGGACTAGTACACGGCGTTGTACCAGCTCTTCAATTTCTTGGCCATTTCTCGCATGGAATAGCCTTCATTTCTCAGAACAAGAATAGACTGATGAGTTTCAGAAGAAAGTTATTTGTTTCTAGCCATTTTGAGCCTGTAATCGAACCCACAAATGCTGATGCTCCAGATATTCAACTAGTCTAAAGGCCAGTTGTATTCCTCCTTTAATCAGAACTACAGTTTTCAGCTGTGCTACCATAATTGCAAAAAGTGTTTTTCTAATGATCAATATTAGCCTTTTTAAAATGATAAACTTGGATTAGCTAACACAACATGCCATTGGAACACAGGAGTGATGGTTACTGATATTGGGCCTCTGTACGCCTATGTAGATATGCCATAAAAAATCAGCTGTTTCCAGCTACACTAGTCAATAACAACATTATCAATGTCTACACTTTCTGATCCATTTGTTGTTTTAATGGACCAAATATGAGCTTTTCTTTCAAAAACAAGGGAATTTATAAGTGACCCCACTTATATCTTGACTCTGTCCTTGTCTTGTTCACATAGGAAAGGTACTAGTTCATGGAAACGCAGGGATATCAAGAAGGTTTGTCACATCTCATGTTATCGATTTGATTTTGAATAGATCCATAGTGTTTGAAAATACTCTTCTTGCCTGCTTGTCTATTGATCATGCTTGATCTTCCTGTTAGACCAGTATTACTCTCAATCACACTTGTCTTGTCCTTTCAGTGCTGCCTTAGTTATTGCATACCTTATGGAGACATTTGGCATAAAGTACAGGTAAGACCATTCAACCAACCAAGCAGGTATAATTTATTGCACAGACACTGTCCAGATGCATTGTGACCAAATATCTAGTAAAATGTCCTTCTGAAATGTGCTGGTTCTTCTACAGGGATGCTTTCAACCACGTTCAGGAGAGGAGATTCTGCATCAACCCTAACGTGGGCTTTGTGCATCAATTACAGGTAGGGTCCTGTGTATCAAGTCGTGAACTCATAATCTTTCAAACAGCTCTGATCACTGAGATTACATGAGGCATATTCAATGGTTTTCAACTTTACAAATGTGGCAGATGGATGTCTGCTTGATACGAGACATTTCTGTCTGAATGGTTTGTAAATGCTGCGCTCTCCATCTCTTGATGACGGGTTTTCTAGGAATATGAAGCGATCTACTCAGCTAAACTAACCATCAAGATGATGTCACCAATACAGCTGGGCAGATCGTTCTCCCTGCATGCTGGAATGCCAGGTCAGTGTGTGCATCTTCCATTCAGGTTACAGGAACCTGGGCTCATTCCACGCTTACCAGACACGTTTGTGTCACCATGGGTGCATTTTAAGATGACTTACCAACGGCCTAGAATGCCCTCGATTGCAGTCGGCGGAGGTTCTTGTGTACAGACAACACATTTAGTGGTTTTCCAACCGCAAAGCTCATATAGCAACAGGGCACCATCAAAATAGCCACCGTTTTAGAGAAGAGTTTATTGTGACATTCTACCACCCTACATCGTCCAACAACACATTTAAAAACACTCACAAACGAAATATCATATTGCGGTGAGAGGTCTCTCAAATATCACATTCGTTTGGATCCACTATAGCAGGGGTACTCAAGTACTATTTGAGAAGTTCCGGTCACACACCTTTCCTAGGTGGCAGACCCCCACCTCGAAACCCATTTGACCCAAACTGTTCACAGCCCTCTTGGCGGAGATAGAATTTTTCATTTTAAAGCTAATTTCCCGCAATTCTACACATTTTCCATGCCCTATGAGAGTTTATATGATATCGGGTTGAAGTCCGACTGCGGTCTGCCAGTAGAGTATATGGGGGCACTACAGCTTATAAATCGTGGCAAATTATTCTTATTCAGGTTCACGTAGGTCAAGCTAAACACCCTAATTAATGATTGGGGGACAATTGTGCTTTCCACAATAGCTGCAGGGTGCAGTGGATGAGGAGCAACTGCAGAGACTTGAATCAAAACTTAAATCAAAACGGCATCACCGCCAATCATGTGGTTTATGCAGTCGACATGTAGGCTCAACTTTTATCCCCATGTTACAATATGCATTGAAAGAAGTTGATCAGCAACTGAGCAGAATTGATGCTCTCAAAAGTGCCCAAAAACAAGTGGTTCTTTCCCATGAAATTCAGGTGTTTACACAAAGTTTATTAAAGGGATACTTCGGTAATTTCCTACTTACCCAGATTCAGACAAACTCACAGATACCATTTTTATGGCTCTGCGTGCAGTTTGAAAAAAATTTAAGGTAGCATATTGTCCCGAAGTATCCCTTTTAAGTTCACCACCAGTCACTGCTGTCTTTCCCTTTCTTTATTTCTGGATGTTTGACCCTGTGAATGTCTGTACTTCGCAGGCAGCCTGAAACGAAGCCTGGAGGAAGACGAGGACTTCGGGGGAATGCAGGTCACTGCTGCACAGAACGGATAGGTTTATTATGCAGATAGCGGTGTCTTTGCATACAGTGCACTCTTCTTTTTTCTTTTTTTCTTTTTTTTTTTACAAACATTTTTATTGGGATTAAAAATGTAAATATTTCAATTTTTCTAACGGGGAAGGGTGGGGGATTGGGTTCGCTTCCTGACGTCTGAGACCAAAGGGAGGGGGGTACAGTTTCATAAGTGATTATTTTTTGCTGTATGCACTGATGTTTTTTGCAGTTTTATACTATTTAAAGCATTTTGCATTTTCAGCGGGACAGTATTGCAATAATGCACTTTTGATACTTGAATTGTTATTTCTCGCCAGAAGGTGGCAGTTGGCGTAAGGGACAGTAATAGAATGTCAATGCCCTATAGAGAGATGGAGGCCCACATTTGGGATTTGGGAGTGTTGGACAGAGATCAGGCTTAAAATGTGATGGTATTTAAGTGAAAGGGAGAGAAAGCTTGCCAGAGAATTAACGACCCACTGCTCAATAAACAGACTGCTAACATGTCTGTTGTACTGTCATTTCTAGATTATCAAGTTAACGTAAAAGTCAATGCACCCAAGTAGTGTAAGTCAGGTTTTTGTATTTCGAGCAATAGACAAAGTAACAACCAGTCGAATGTTAAAGTATTTATTTGCATTTTACATAGAATGTATTCTTATAATTAAATGATCAAATACAAATGTCTCCAGTTATGACTAATAGTTTTAAAAACTAAGGTTGAATAAATAAGCTTTCACTACAATTACATTTAATTTACCCCACACAAATATACATGGCAATTCTTTGATATCTGATACCAAATGTACTGTAGCTATGTATTTTATGCGACAGAATTTCCTCTTGATTACAAACTTCCTGAGGGCTGATGCAACCCATGTCAAATCAAATTGTATTTGTCACATGCGCCGGATACAACCGGTGTACAGTCGTGGCCAAAAGTTGAGAATGAAACCAATATTAATTTTCACAAAGTCTGCTGCCTCAGTTTGTATGATGGCAATTTGCATATACTCCAGAATGTTATGAAGAGTGATCAGATGAATTGCAAAGTCCCTATTTGCCATGCAAATGAACTGAATCCCCAAAAAACATTTCCACTACATTTCAGCCCTGCCACAAAAGGACCAGCTGACATGTCAGTGATTCTCTTGTTAACACAGGTGTGAGTGTTGACAAGGCTGGAGATCCCTCTCATGCTGATTGAGTTTGAATAACAGACTGGATGCTTCAAAAGGAGGGTGGTGCTTGGATTCATTGTTCTTCCTCTGTCAATCATGGTTACCTGCAAGGAAACACGTGCCGTCATCATTGCTTTGCACAAAAAGGGCTTCACAGGCAAGGATATTGCTGCCAGTAAGATTGCACCTAAATCAACCATTTATCGGATCATCAAGAACTTCAAGGAGAGCGGTTCAATTGTTGTGAAGAAGGCTTCAGGGCGCCCAAGAAAGTCCAGCAAGCGCCAGGACCGTCTCCTAAAGTTGATTCAGCTGCGGGATTGGGGCACCGCCAATACAGAGCTTGCTCGGGAATGGCAGCAGGCAGGTGTGAGTGCATCTGCACGCACAGTGAGGCGAAGACTTTTGGAGGATGGCCTGGTGTCAAGAAGGGCAGCAAAGAAGCCACTTATCTCCAGGAAAATCATCAGAGACAGACTGATATTCTGCAAAAGGTACAGGGATTGAACTCCTGAGGACTGGGGTAAAGTCATTTTCTCTGATGAATCCCCTTTACGATTGTTTGGGGCATCTGGAAAAAAGTTTGTCCGGAGAAGACAAGATGAGCTCTACCATCAGTCCTGTGTCATGCCAACAGTAAAGCATCCTGAGACCATTCATGTGTGGGGTTGCTTCTCAGCTAAGGGAGTGGGCTCACTCACAATTTTGCCTAAGAACACAGCCATGAATAAAGAATGGTACCAACACATCCTCCGAGAGCAACTTCTCCCAACCATCCAGGAACAGTTTGGTGACGAACAATGCCTTTTCCAGCATGATGGAGCACCCTTCCATAAGGCAAAAGTGATAACTAAGTGGCTCGGGGAACAAAACATAGATATTTCCATGGCCAGGAAACTCCCCAGACCTTAATCACATTGAGAACCTGTGGTAAATCCTCAAGTGGCGGGTGGACAAACAAAACCCCACAAATTCTGACAAACTCCAAGCATTGATTATTCAAGAACGGGCTGCCATCAGTCAGGATGTGGCCCAGAAGCTAATTGACAGTATGCCAGGGCGGATTGCAGAGGTCTTGAAAAAGAAGGGTCAACACTGCAAATATTGACAAAGATAAAATGGCGCCTAGAGTGCAAAAGGACATTTAAAACCGAAGGACTCATGGATGACATGTTGATATACTGTAACTTCTGGCATTAAAATGGGGTATAATGTGGATGTTGCTGTAACATACAGTGTGTAAAGGTAACCATGGTCATGTTTGTACTCTACAGTCTATGTTTTTCATCATGGGGAATGTGAAACTGTCTTCCGGACAAGAAAAACATGCTGTGAACACTTATGAGTAAGTCTCAGGTTTATATCATGTGAATATTGCTATGCTGAATCCTTTCAATCAACGGAGTGACACTGTCCGGCCATTAGAGCCCACCTTCTGTTAGTCTCCCTATAAATTAGAGGACTTACTAACCAGAAATTAGATCAAGTTCCACAAGGCGAGGCCACGCACGTGGGACGAATGATCCCATCTCCTTAGAAGCCAAAAACACTTATCGAGGAAGCCTTATCCAACTCACCTGAGAGGAACTTTGCCGAACAACACACTCTTCTCACTCACGTCGAACCACTAAGTTTTATCTTTACCTAAGGGGACCCGAACATTCCAGTGCACCCTAGTCCCTTAACAAACTTTATCTCGTTGTGTCTATGTAAAAGTGGTGGCTGTAACTGGTTATTGTAAGACTTTTAGTTGGAATTACATATCAATGAGCAATACTGTCCTGACACTGTCCACAGTGGGTGTTAATCTGTAACCGGGCTGGTCTACCTCTAGTTAGGGAGCCTATAGTTTCACGGCTGTGAAACTATACTGATGTAGTCTCTCCTTCACTTTTCCTGTTCTCACAAATAATAATTTCCAATTCTCCAAAGTCCTGTTAAAGTGTTATCATATTTGCATGTGAGTAGGCTACATAAGCCGATTCAATTGATCTGCATCGAAGTGCATATCGAGCAACTGGGTTCTTGAAGTCTGAGAGCTTGACGACTATTCAGAATGATAATATAGTAAATTGATTGTTGATTAATTAAGACTATTGTTGATTTAGGATGAATTATGACGGTTAATGATAACTACTGATAAAGTTAATTCAAAGGTTCTCTCTATATCAATACCCTTAATGATGCCCTTCTTAGATTAATTTCGATAGGATAACCAAATTAAATAGATAAATTAATTATTCCCATAAAGAATCAGTAAATGATTTTCTTTTTTTTGTTGTTGTTGAATTTTTACCCACTTTTTCTCCCCAATTTCGTGGTATCCAATTGTTAGTAGTAGGTAAAATAAAAAATAAATAGCATTCTGACTATGTTACCGTGTCTCCCAGGTCCACGCCTGCCTTGTAAGATTATCTTTGTAAGGAGCAGCATGGACACACAGTTACTGGAATTTGTCTCCTCTCCTCCTATTGATTTTTCGGGGGCATTTACATGAACAAAAGAGACATACAAGCCATTTCTAATGATTTTATCCTCCATGCATTAGAGGTCAGGAGACAGGAAGAGGACGTGAGGAGGTAGATAAGTCAACTATGGGGGGGATTCAGAGATAGAAATGGCCCTCAGTGATTCCTCAGTGTCTCTGGAGCTGTTATTGACAACTCTGGATCAGATGGGTAATGTGTTAGGCTAAGGAAGTGGATGTGCAAGTGCTAGATCGGCTTTTTTTTAGCTCGATGCTCTTTGGGAAAAAATGGATTATCATAGCTGTATACGGTAGTTAAACTGTATTCAGTGACATGTTGATTGTTGTATTCGGAACTCAACAGATTGGCACTTAAATATTGCAGTAATGATTCCACTGGTATATTTGCTAGGAAATAATGTATCAATTGCGGTAGTTTTGGTAACATTATCAATAACAACTTGGAGGTGTTTGTTTTAATCAATCCCAAAGCAACAGTCATTCATGTGTTATTACAGTATTATTTCCATTTAACAGTCATTTTGACTGTAAGTCTGAGTGCTACCACTAACATACCAATCTAAGGATGCCCTCCTGTGATGCATTTCAGTGCAAGAAATCCCCAAAATCCTGTGGCCAAACAATACCTTTCTGGAAAGCATGTGGTCAGTTGAGAACAAATTCTCAATAACGACCTGACCAAGGCAATAAAACACACCCAGAAGACACAATTACATAAGTTCAGACAACAAATCAACAAATATTCAGAAAAGAACTGTCACGGTACTCTGATAACAGTTTCCATCTAGCTTATAGGCCATTGCCCCTAGACAGTAGTATCTATACTGTACAACTGCAGACACTCTAGTAACACACATGAATGTACAATATGTACAAGACAAGGGCCACTGGACAATGATGCTCCAGCCACCTTCAGCCATCTCCAGTTACTGGTGAAGAACAACCCCAGTCTTTAATGTGTTAGCCAGCGACACATTGGAGAGGGAGAGCTTAGTATTGAATGGAGCTTGCAGGAAATGGGGGGCGGAAAACTGATACACTGGTTTACATGATTCCAGCACGACGGATCAGTGCATTGAGTGGGAGATACATATTGAGGAGAGATAGTCTGTCTGTGTATTAATGGCTATGGCCATATGCTGGAATGGGAGAGTAGTGAGTCATCCAGGCTGATCCCAATTGATGGGGCCTGGAGGTGTAGCAGGGAGTGTTGCTAGTTTACTTCAACAAGTTAAAATGTAACATATATACACATTTTCTACCAGACCTTGGTTCAAAAAGGGCTTGTTCGCTTTCAAATACTTAGATGTCGGATCTTAATTTGATCCAGTTTGCAACAGCAGGAAAATCATCCGGCAGCAACAGGAAATATCAATTATTATGTGGATTATACTGTCATTAATAGATAATTATTTTAGGGGTTGATACATTTTTTGTTATTGCAAATCAAGTCTGACATTTTTAAGTGGAAATCAGACCTGGGATAACAATAGTTTTAATTTATGATCTTTGGGAAGTAACTATTTTTCCGGGGGAACAAATAGTTACTTTGGAGGTGACTACAACTATTGGAATACAGATCTCAGAAAGTGAATACTTTTCAAAACTATTGGATTGGTTACCTAAACTATTGGAAGGGCTGTATCTGGAACTGCATGTTGATGATAGCAATATAATTAATAGCATACACAACCTCCTATACTATTCCAATATATTTGACAGCCATATTGGATCTACACAATACATTTCTATTTTAACATTTTGTAAATGTCCATGCTCCTGAATATCCATTGCCCCAGGTTGACATAATCAAGTCAAACCAGTTAACCAATTATAATTTGTCCAGATAAGTATAAATAAGTTGTGATGCTCAACTACTGTATGACTCTTTCAACATGCTACTGAACAGGTTGAAAGCTGCAATATATTTGATGAAACCTGAAAATACTGCAGAGTAATTCAAAACCATTTGCAAACATTGCAAACAGCAAGTTGGATGCTTAGCAAATCCAACTTGCTTTGTCCATCTGAAGGTATATGTTCTTGTTTCAAACACACACTATACCATCTTTAAAGGGATAGTTTACTTAGAACAGAAACTAACATGATTTTCCACCTACCTTGGCTGTAGTTGATTCAAGAAGGCAGTTTGGGATATTTAGTTACCTTTCCAAACTTAATAGCCATATTTTCTTACTGTTTGGATTCTCAGAAGCACTTAACATTTAAAATGCTCTTGTGCCTCTGTAATAAAAGCGTAATTACTTTTGGAGCAACATTTAGCATTACATGTTGTTATATAATACATTGGTAATTGCATCGCAATAAATTTCGTTTTTTGTATCTACTGTACATGAGGAATAATGACTATTCTTTATTCCACTTATGTAATAACTCCATTATTATGCAATTATAAAATTATTTCCAAAGTCCTATGTAACAACAATGTTGTTATTGTAATAATCAAAGTTACTACACATGTATAATAACTTGATGTCAAGTGTAGCGTATTACCTTATGTCTCACTCATGAGAATATATTTCTTAGTCATTTTGAAGTTGCAAAAGTGGTCTACTATAATGTTGAGGTGATTCCATGTCCCTCATGTATTTAACCCCATTAGTCGACTGGTCGGTTGTTTAGTTGATAGAGATTTATTTTGTGAAGCTGTTGCAAAAAAAAAAAAAAAATCATGGCATAGGAGACATCTGTCTGACTCGCGCCTGACTCAGTGGACTAATCCATTGCAGAGGCAGTGGGGATGGCACAGTCCATCACTCTAAGACAGGAATCCTTCCAGATTTGCTTTGGCACGCCAAGCAATTTGATAAAATGTTGAAAATAATTGCATTGATTTTCCATAAAAAGCTACTGCTTTGGACCTCCTACTGTTTGTGAGAGTAT
Source organism: Salvelinus alpinus (assembly GCF_045679555.1). Taxonomy (NCBI): domain Eukaryota; kingdom Metazoa; phylum Chordata; class Actinopteri; order Salmoniformes; family Salmonidae; genus Salvelinus; species Salvelinus alpinus. The sequence goes on from NC_092110.1 coordinate 482,619, forward strand.
TCCTTAGGCCTACAGTATGTGAAGATAATGTGTCTTGGGTATAGTTTTAAATGTTGAGTGTTGCTAAGATGCTCAAGTGTTCTCTCCCGCCAATTTGTGCGCATTCATTGTTTCATAACTTCATTGTGTGAATTGTTTGCCCTTTGATAGACACTAACTATCAATTCCCCATTACATATATACATATACATATACACATATACATACATATAAATGACTTAAATATACACTCCCGGTCAAAAGTTTTAGAACACCTACTCATTCAAGGTTGTTTGTTTAAATAAAAAACTATTTTCTACATTGTGAATAATAGTGAAGACATCAAAACTATGAAATAACACATATGGAGTCATGTAGTAACCAAAAAAGTATTAAACATATGAAAATATATTTTATATTTGAGATTCTTCAAATAGCCACCCTTTGCCTTGATGACAGCTTTGCACTCTCTTGGCATTCTCTCAACCAGCTTCAAGAGGTAGTCACCTGGAATGCATTTCAATTAACAGGTGTGCCTTCTTAAAAGCTAATTTGTGGAATTTATTTCCTTCTTAATGCGTTTGAGCCAATCAGTTGTGTTGTGACAAGGTAGGGGGGTATACAGAAAATAGCCCTATTTGGTGAAAGACCAAGTCCATATTATGGGAAGAACAGCTCAAATAAGCAAAGAGAAACGACAGTCCATCATTACTTTAAGACATGAAGGTCCTTCATAGGAGCATTATTAAATCTCCAAGCTGTTTCCCTAAACCATTGTTATCAACGTTGCACTTGAAAACGCTCGTAATCTAACGCCTGCCTCAGACCACTCATAGAAGAGCTAAGTGCATCGTGAGATGCTTTTTTGACCTCCCTCGTCACTTTATACACAGAAGATCTCTGCTAAACATAGAATCTGATGGTTTATTCCATAGAAATAGAATCAGGGGCGGACTGTGGCAAGAATTCATCCTTGGCCTTTTAGCCCACATAACTGCCTGTGCCTCCAACTTACACCCCCCCACCCTGCACCATCCCCACCACCACCACCCTGGCTGGCCGCCAACCTCCAACCCATCCCCACACATAGACACTACATCCTGACCCTACTGTGATGTATATAATGTGTAATATGGGGATGAAAACTCAAAATGGAATGCATTTCAACTCTATATCTGACATGGTGCAGGTGTCTTTTTTTGGGAGGGGGCAATAACCATGTGTGTGAGGTGTATACTTTTGTTTCAAAGTAGATTTGTTTAAGACTACCAAGAATCACTCTGTGTGACCTTGATTTAGCCCACTGCAGTAAAAGGTTACTTAATTAACCAGCTCGTGTTTAAAACAATTACAATATGTAAAAACACACTGGAGATACAACTCACCACAATAACTGTGCCTGTCTTATCTGTCTTATCTGTCTCAGCATCTTCTCTGATGTCACTCTGTGCTTCTTTTGTTCTCTTTATGGCTGTCTGCCTGTCTGCTTAAAGGTGCAATATTCAGAAATTGCTCTGCCATTTTCTGGTTGCTAAAATTCTAATAGTTCGCCTGATTTCAGTTTATTTGACAAAACAAGCAGTCATTGTGTAGAGAATCATTGTACCATCTAAACCATTGTGAAATATATTGTATTTTCAGTAGCTTGAAGCTGGTGTACAAAACCGAAAGTAAAAGACGCAAAAACAAAATTTAAGAGTGAGAAGTATAGAAAGTGTGCACATAGAACATATCTACTGCTTCTTAGACTTACTTTCAATGAGAATGACAGTGACAGATCTATAATTCACATTTCGATGTGAATTTGGTCAGGTCCCACAAAAAGTTACGTATTATTGTCACAATCGTCATAAAGATCGGACCAAGGTGCAGCGTGGTATGCGTACATTCTTCTTCATTTAAAGAAAGAACACTGAACAAACTAACAAAACAACAAAACGAACGAAAACGTGACGCTATATGAATAGTGCAGACAGGCAACTAAACATAGAATAACATCCCACAAACACCAAAGGGAAATGGCTACCTAAATATGATCCCCAATCAGAGACAACGATAAACAGCTGCCTCTGATTGGGAACCATATCAGGCCACCATAAACATACAAATCACCTAGACCTACAAAACCCCTAGACAATACAAAACCCCTAGACAATACAAAAAACTAGCGTACCCATCCTAGTCACACCCTGACCTAACCAACATATAAAGAAAACAGATATCTCAGGTCAGGGCTTGACAATTATAGCTTTAAGCCCTATACGTTATAAAAGCCAAGCTAACAATTTAAGCTATATTGCAAATTAGGGCCTGTCATGTGTTCCCATGAATCAACACCTACCCTAAAGTGTTAATTACTATTACTGGGCTCCAGACTAATATTTTCCCAAGGTGTCACTAGTGCCACTAACTTTTAGAGTTGGTGGCACCAACCCAAATCATGAGTAATCATCTTATAAAGTAATTCATAGTGCTTTATTAAGAAGTGTAATTCATAGACTACTGAGGTACTCAAGAAAAAAGTTGTTTCATCTAACACATCCGAGCAGGAATGCATGACTCAAGATGTTTTTTGCAACCTTATTCAGTGATGGTCATGCATTTTGAGTTCACAATAGGACTATGGTTGCTTTATTTTACTGTCAAAATAGGACTCCAGAATTTAAAATGTTTTATGAGCATTTACTAGGCTAATTAGAAATAAACTAACCACTGCTAGTAGCCATGTATTCATCCAACAGTAAATGTAATGTCATACAATAAAAATATTAAAGTTTAGGCCTATAGGCCTATGCCTCACAATGGCTGGTTGAGAAGAAAAAATTGTAGAAGAAAAAAAAAGATATACCTACAGAAAGCTCAAGTTGAAACTTGTATTAGTCTCATGTAAAGGATACACATGGTATACACTGTCCAACGAAATGCTTACGTGCAGGTTCCTTCTCGGCAATGCAACATAAGAAATAAGATAAACATAAAGTAAATAGCTCAGTAAAATGTTTAACATTTTAGCATAAGTATTTTTTATATATTTTTTATTTAACCTTTATTTAACCAGGTAAAACCCATTGAGGTTAAAAACCTCTTTTGCGAGGGCGACCTGGCATGAAGGCAAAACAGGGAAATAGCAGCGTGTCCATAAAATATTACAGAAAAAATACAAAATACACACAAAAGACAATGTGTCACAAGTTACAGATACAATTGAAGATTAGAAACAACTGCAGTTATCACAAACAGTGTTGTCGATCAGAGTCTTAAAAACAGGCAAGGACACTAACTCCACTAACTTTTGAAGCATGTTCCAGGATGAAGGGGCATTATGGGAAAAATATTGTTTCCCCTTCTCAGCTCTAGCCTTAGGAACAGACAAGGACAGCAGCGATTGTGAACAAAGACTTTATTGAGTGTCTGATCTGGTCAGTAAAGAACAGAGATACAAAGGGAGTTGTCCCATCAATGCTTTGTACACGAAAAGTGTTCCAGTGCTTTAGCCTCCTAGTGGAGAGAGAGGTCCATTGCACCATAGTATACAGATTACAGTGATGGGTGAGTGATCTAGCATTTGTAATAAATCTTAAAACACCATGATACACTGTGTCCTGAGTTAAGGTACTTGCTGAGGCCTGCATATAGACAATATCACCATAATCCAGCACTGATTAAAAAAAAGTGCTTTGAACAAGATCCTTTCTGACTAACATTGAAAAGTAAGATTTGTTAAAAATCACTGTGTTTTTATTGACTTATCGAAGGCCTTCGACACTGTTGACATGCCCTGCTGTTGTATAGACTAAAAAGGTTGATTTAAGTGTTGATGCATTGGATTGGTTTCAAAACGACCTTTGACAGAACAGTGTGTCCGATCCTTTTTACACTGTATATAAATGATATAGGGAAGACTGTTGACTCTGCAAATCTCCAACTTGTTTTTCTGAGACCTCTATCTTAATATAAATAAAATAGTTTTCTTTTAATTGAAACTCTATATAAAGTATATTCAACTACCTTGAGTATTTGAAAAGTTGGTATTTTGAAATACACAACAAAATACAACTATTTTCCACCCAGGTCTGGTGGAAATTACAATATTTAGAAGCCTTCTTAAACCTTGAATATACTATAAGTTAGCATTTCCTGCTGGGCAGGAAAATGTTCATCAACAAAAGAGTGATGAAATTAAGATCCTACATCTGTAAGTTACGCTTGATTGAACATGCAAGGCACAATATTACCAATGGAATAGTTCCAAAATTGTGAATCCGTTCAATCTGGCACTCCAGGCATGCTCAATCAGATGCTTAGTATTTAGAAACAAAACCAATACTAGGATATTTTTTAAACCAGGTCTCTCTCACTCCTGACATACAGTATGATCTTACAGAAGTTCCAAATCATCAAGGATAGTACGCAAATGGCAGACTGTTACACAGTCCATTGTGGTTCTCCTTTGTGCAAGCAAGCAGGACACTCCATGTGTTGTCCGATACATTCAGCTGAGACATTGAAGCCAATCAAAGGAAAATATTTCCTCAGTTTAAACACAGGCCCATTGAATTCCAGGAAATGCATTCTAGGAATCAAAGGAAATAACAACATCCTGTTTGTGTGTTAGTGTTTGCCCTTGGAATGTTGTCACATTCTTAGCTGCACAATAAACAGGTGAACTGCAAAGCAAGTGAAGGGAAGTGCAAAGTAAGAGTGAGGAATTCACTGAATGACACCATCCACTCGACAACTAGTCTCGGAGAAGAACAAGTTTGGGACACTATGCCTATTAAAAGGCAAGACAATGCTCAATGACTCATCGTCAAGCACAGTTATCCTAACCATAGCATTGACTCCTAACGACTAACAGTGCATCATGTCAGTCTGACCATTGATGCCGTGACACTGTCCAAAGCATCTTGGTTGCCGCAGCAGTTGCTGCAATTTGGCGTGCAATCTGATACAGATCAATTGACGGAAAGAGAGAGAGACTGAGCAAAGAGAGAGGCAGAAAGAGAGAGAGAGCTGAGCAGAAGAGTGAAGATCAATGGAGCCAGACTTCCTCTATGATTCAATTTAACTCTCTGTATAATTCACAAAGCAAGGCAACACACTGACTATCCCCTACTGCTGCCTTCCTTTCTGTCCTTCTTTCCATCCTTCTGCCCATTACCGAATGCTCAGTGATAACATCTCCCACACAGAGTAGTATTGATAATAGTAGTGTATGTGAATTCGGAATGGACGTTACATACTCTGGTTAAAATAGACAGATCCCTGATTCTGCGACACTTTACTTAAAGCCTACTGGTTAAAATGAATTGTAAGACTTGTATAAACCCCTTATATTGTCGTCCCCCCCCCCCGATTCATCTACACAGGCGCATCAATTATTTATAGAGGCCATTGTTATTTGTGCTGTTCATCAGACTCAGATCGAAGCCACTGTAATATGGGGCATATATGAGCCCCTCCGCCCCTGGTCCGGTCCCTGTGCTGTGCTGCCATGATAAACTGTGCCTGCTTAATGGGCATATTAATGGGCATACTGGGTTTCCACTTTCCACACACATCCTGGGCGAAGCTATTGTACCCTGGTGAGTAGATACAGGCTGTGCTATACAAGCCTGGCAAATTGCAATAACACATATGTTGACTTGCACTCAATAGGTTGTGAAAAGTGGATACATAATTTAACTATTCAGTTTTGTTATTGTTTTATGTATCCAGGAAATGGTGCACTTTGCACAAATGTTTAGGTATATCAAGCACCTTTTTGGGGACAATCTGGGATTCAAACAACAAAACGGTTGAGCTAAATTCATGAGTCATTTATAAGTTATATTCTTCAAGAATCAATCGCTATGTATCATTGATTCAAAAGTCCAAAAATGGATGTACCAATCACAGATTGCCCCTTTAATGCTGTAAATTAAATATACAGTTGAAGTTGGAAGTTTACATACACCATAGCCAAATACATTTAAACTCAGTTTTTCACAATTCCTGACATTTAATCGTAGTAAAAATGCCCTGTCTTAGGTCAGTTAGGATCACCACTTTATTTTAAGAATGAAATGTGGAGAGAATGATTTATTTCAGCTTTCATTTCTTTCATCACATTCTCAGTGGGTCAGAAGTTTACATACACTCAATTAGTATTTGGTAGCATTTGCCTTTAAATTGTTTAACTTGGGTCAAACATTTTGGGTAGCCTTCCACAAGCTTCCCACAATAAGTTGGGTGAATGTTGGCCCATTCCTCCTGACAGAGCTGGTATAACTGAGTCAGGTTTGTAGGCTTCCTTGCGCTCACACGCTTTTTCAGTTCTGCCCACAAATTTTCTATAGGATTGAGGTCAGAGCTTTGTGATGGCCACTCCAATACCTTGACTTTGTTGTCGTTAAGCCATTTTGCCACAAAGTATGCTTGGGGTCATTATTCATTTGGAAGACCCATTTTGCGACCAAGCTTTACCTTCCTGACTGATGTCTTGAGATGTTGCTTCAATATATCCACATAATTTTCCTTCCTCATAATGCCATCTATTTTATGAAGTGCACCAGTCCCACCTGCAGCAAAGCACCCCCACAACATGATGCTGCCACCCCCGTGCTTCACGGTTGGGATGGTGTTCTTCGGCTTGCAAGCCTCCCCCTTTTTCCTCCTAACATAATGATGGCCATTATCGCCAAACAGTTCTATTTTTGTTTTATCAGACCAGAGGACATTTTTCCAAAAAGTATGATCTTTGTCCTCATGTGCAGTTGGAAACCGTAGTCTGTTTTTTTTATGGCGGTTTTGGAGATGTGGCTTCTTCCTTGCTGAGCGGCCTTTCAGGTTATGTCGATATTGGACTCATTATTGTCAGAGGATGGGTGTAGCTGGTGCATGGAAGTCAGGCGCAGAGATAAGTGGACAAAGCACTTTACTCAGGCAATTATTAAAACAGGACGCAACCGTGTCACAAAAAAACAAATGCCCAAAGAACAAGTGAGGCGGCACAAGGTACACACAACCAAGTACAAAGTACCGGCTGCCACAAAGCACGGGTACCAAACAAAACCCGGCGTACACCAGCCGGAAGCGTACCAACCTGACAATAATGAATTTCACACACAGACATGGGGGGAACAAAGGGTTATATATACGACAAGTAATGAGGGAATGTAAACCAGGTGTGTGGGAAAACAAGACAAAACAAATGGAAAATGAAAGGTGGATCGGCGATGGCTAGAAGACCGGTGACGTCGACCGCCGAACGCCGAACGCCGCCCGAACAAGGAGAGGAACTGACTTTGGCGGAAGTCATGACAGATATAGATACTTTTGTACCTGTTTCCTCCAGCATCTTCACAGGGTGCTTTGCTGTTGTTCTGGGATTGATTTGCACTTTTCGCAACAAAATACGATCATCTCTAGGAGACAGAACGCGTCTCCTTCCTGAGCAGTATGACGGCTGCATGGTCCCATGGTGTTTATACTTGCATACTATTGTTTGTACAGATGAACGTGGTACCTTCAGGCGTTTGGAAATTGCTCCCAAGTATGAGCCAGACTTGTGGAGGTCGACAATTTATTTTCTGAGGTCTTGGCTGATTTCTTTTGATTTTCCCATGATGTCAAGCAAAGAGGCACTGAGTTTGAAGGTAGGCCTTGAAATACATCCACAGGTACACCTCCTATTGACTTAAATGATGTCAATTAGCCTATCAGAAGCTTCTAAAGTCATTACATCATTTTCTGGAATTTTCCAAGCTTTTTAAAGGCACAGTCAACTTAGTGTTTGTAAACTTCTGACCCACTGGAATTGTGATACAGTGAATTATAAGTGAAATAATCTGTCTGTAAACAATTGTTGGAAAAATTACTTGTGTCATGCACAAAGTAGATGTCCTAACCGACTTGCCAAAACTATAGTTTGTTAACAAGAAGTTTGTGGAGTGGTTGAAAAACGAGTTTTAATGACTCCAAGCTAAGTGTATGTAAACTTCTGACTTCAATTGTAGTTAATGTCCTCATGGTCTCCGGTCCGTGTACTAGAATCAAGCCAAACATTTTGATAAAATTACTTTCAGGTCTCTATTCAATCCGCATTGCGAATGTTCAGCTTTACAGCGTGACTGAAATTTAAAGGTAATGTTCCCACTTTAGCGGAGACTGCATTAACGGTAAACACTGAATATGTCGGCTCAATCTGAAATTACCTTCACATTTCTATTGCGGAATCCGTAACACTTCAGGGTAACAGATTGAATCCTTAACTCAGCATTTTTCATGTTTTTATATTATTTTCATGAGACATGGCAGACCTATTGAGACTGCCGAAGAATTGTGACACAGACAGTGTATTAAGAACAGAGAGAGAGACATTCTCGAATTCCTTAACGGTGACATAAGGTCATTTTATCTCGTTCTATTATGTTCTATGCTTCCTGTTTATTTCACAGGGTCTTCCCGCTCTACCTGATACTCCCTTTGTGTTGTGTTCTCTACCAACTTTCACCTTGACAGGGCTTGTGTGCACGCGCATGCATGTGTGTGTGTGTGTGTGTGTGTGTGTGTGTGTGTGTGTGTGTGTGTGTGTGTGTGTGTGTGTGTGTGTGTGTGTGTGTGTGTGTGAGTGAGTGAGTGAGTGAGTGAGTGAGTGAGTGAGTGAGTGAGGATGAAGTGAAATGGTACATTTCAAGTAGTGTGTGGTTCACGCATGCAACACCGGTAGCGCCGTACCCCCCACACACACTATTGACCGGTTTCTATTGATGGAAGTCAATACAGGCGACTAAAAGCCTTTCCGTCAGTGGGGGCAGGGCCTTAACCAGGGCTTGAGTTTTAGTGAAGTCCAGAAGCCCCCCCCCCCCATTATTTGGCGAACAGCAAAAACAAGCAAACTGAGGTTCATTCACCTCAGTTCGAGCTACAAACACATAGCCTATTAACTATACACTGAGTGTATAACACATTATGAACACCTGCTCTTTCCATGACATAGACATCTGGGTAAATCCAGATGAACGCTATGATCCCTTATTGATGTCACTTGTTAAATCAACTTCAATCAGTCTAGATGAAGGGGAGGAGACAGGTTAAAGAAGGTTTTTCAGCCTTGAGACAATTGAGACATGGATTGCATATGTGATTTTTTTTTAGGGGGGTTGCAACTCAATATTAGAAAATATTTTGTACACTCAGTATCTAATTGTAATGTTATACAAATGATTCACATCAGCAACAAAATGAACTGTATTGTTTGCATTTTGGTTGCATTTTAATGTAGGCCTATAAGGAAGATGGGGCATGTTGAGATGTTCATATTGAAACATATCTTATTTTTTAAAGTTCCTAACTTGTCTGATTAGATGAGAACAGATTTTCTTTGTGGACCCCACATAGGGCCCCAACCCCAAGTTTGGGAGCCACTGTCCTAACCTCTCTTTTGCTGTCTCCTCTTCTTTCTCCTGCATGCATTGCAGCTTGTCAGCATCGTCTCTTGTTGCCTACGTGAGCCGACTGCGAGCTGGGGTAGTTCATTTCACGTCTCAGGCCCTCGGCCTGTGCCGCGAGAGAGCAGAGTTAGCCGTTTGAGAGAGTTGTAAATGTGCTGCTAAAAAGGCAAATCCGGGAGAATGTTTATGATTCCACTCGTTCGCAAAGAGGCAGGTACGATTAGAACTGTCCGATCAAGAATATAGCCTAAGCGTTCTGAGCTTTGATCAACACTGGGGGGCAATATTTAGATGTAAAACATTTTTTTTATAATAAAAACATTTTAACCTCATTTTCATTATCTTCATCATAATACCAATGTCTACCATACTGTATGTGAAAACAATATAAAGTTAAAAGGTTATATCAGATGACATCAAAAGTTAAAACATTTTAAAAACAGTGATTTTCAAAAACTATTAGATTTGCAGTGACATGGGGAGCAACTAGAAACTCATTACAGGATTTGAAAATCACTGTTTTTCTAATTTTTTATCTTACCCTGTGATGTCACAGAGAAGCCTTTTTTAGGACCTTATCTTTTTAACCACATACACGCTGTTTTCACATACCTAAACACTGGTTTGGTGCTGGAGTTAACGAATAGGAGGTTGAAAAGTGGCGGAATTCTCTTTAAGGTTGTATGAGTGTGGTAAAGGTTGTAAGAGTGCGGTAATTTGTGTTTGAGTGCGGTAAAGAGTGTGCAAGTCTCTGGTGTCGCTGTGAATGCTATTGAATGCTAGAATGCCATGAAGGCCTACCTTTAACTTGACAAAAGCCAGACATTCTATTGATTGAACCAACTGCTGTGAAAAGACTACCGGGGAATAGAATCATATTCAATAGACTTCCTGAAATGGGACAAAAGGGACGAGTGTGTTCTGGCCATATAAGGGGGACACAAGAGGGAAGGAGAGGAGTCATCCTAGTAATTCATTAATCATCACACAAATCATTTGACTCAGGAACCAACTACTAACTGGTTCGATTACTCATTTGCTCTGTTGGTGGTCGATAAAGCCTATGCCCCAGTGCCTAATTAATTGAACATTTTGTACTACATGAAGAGATTTATTACACTATTTGGACTTTATGGTGACACTCATCAAATATTAAATTGCTGTTTCATAGGAGTAGTAGTGTCGCTAAATTACCTGAAGTTTTATAGACTGACTGATTTTCTTTATCTCTCTCACACACACGGACACACACACGCTAAATCCAATTAGGTCTCATTGGAATATTGAGTATTTTGGATAAATGTAATGGTTTCACTTAAATGAATAATACATACAGTCAAGATGTCATCGTCTGCTTAATAGGCAAGACCTGTTAAACATGGACATGACATCAGCTCATTAATGACAACAAAGGAGGGGCACTTAGGGTGCATTCGTAAATTCACTCTGGCGATCTATTCCAATTTCAGAGCACAGAATAACTGATGAATTTATGAACGCTCAACACCCGTTGAATATGGCAGGTGTCAGTAAACATTGGCAAAGAAGTGTATTTAAATTGTTGCCAGCAGCACAGTTAGTCACCAGCGCTCTGGATAACATAAACAGCCTAACCAGCAAAATGGTCAGAGGTGTCCTATCATTTATGTCTAGAAGTAGCTTTTATCATTTAACTAGGAACAAATTCATATTTACAATGACAGCCTAGGAACAGTGGGTTAATTGCCTTGTTCAGAGGCAGAACAACAATTTTTAATTTTGTCAGCTCAGGGATTTGATTTAGCAACCTTTTGGTTACTGGCTCAACACTCTAACCACTAGGCTACCTGCCAATCAAATGGTTGACTGCCGTTGTGAGGTCAGAACGCTCAGGACGCTCGGATCAACCCAAGTCCTTGGCCAGAGCGTCCAGTGTGCGCTCTGAACACTTCGAGAGCGAAATGCTCAGAATTTACAACGACAATCTCACAACGCTCTGAATTTACGAGAGCTGAGCTCTCTCTGACACTCCAGAATGAATTTACAAACGCACCCTTAGTTATTGGGTGGCAGGTAGCCTAGTGGTTAGAGCGTTGGGCCAGTAACCGAAACGTTGCTAGATCGAATCTCCGAGCTGACAAGGTAAAAATCTGTTGTTCTGCCCCTGAACAAGGCAGTTAACCCACTGTTCCCCGGTAGGCTGTCATCGTAAATAAGAATTTGTTCTTAACTGACTTGCCTAAAAGTGATTAGTCCCTTTAAATCCAGCCTTCAAATGCTTCTTTTGATATCTGATACCACAGGTTTTCTAGAGACAATCATTGGGGAAACTGGGAATGGCATATGGAATACATAGCCTTCCTGCAGTGCCAGATGGACAGTTTTGGGACTTTTCTATTGGTTCCATTGCAAGAGGTAAATTCAATCAAAGTATTTATAATGTTTTCAAATAGTATTTGAACCCATGTATGTGTAGAATCACAGTCAAAATAACCTGTGTTTTTACTTGGAGCAACTTGAAGAGACCCTGGAAGCAGACAAACCTGTCGGAAGACTCATATTGATTATCCAATCAATAAATCATGTGCTCGATGCGATCTAAAAGCCAGGCCATTTCCTCTCTAACAAGGTTGAATGGATTAACAGACAGAGGCTATTATTGTCACCTAATTATATTTAGGAGGTTGTTAATGTGTGGGGAGGCCTACCATCAGGTGGCATTCAGAACAATAATAATATAGGCTACAGTTATTTCTTTAAAGGTACAATTATTGCAATAAAGCAGAGGCGGGGATGGATAAATTAAACCAATATCACATTCATAGACACAGCTAGTCTATATGGACACAAGGGATGACAGTCAATGTAAAGACAATAATACTTACATTGTTTTTACTGATGACCACACAAATGGGCCTATAAACAATGGAGTAGGTTAAGTAAGCCTTATATTTTGGGTTATAATAGGATAAGAGACAGTTGTGATAAGCTCATGAGGCATTTATAAGTTATATTCTTCAAGTTTCAATGGGTGTCATCATGACCATTGAACAGATTCCCAGATCCCAGATTGCACCTTTAAATATATTAAATGGCATAATAGATGGGGAGCTGACAATGTCACGAAAACGATGTGCGCGCTTCCATGGGGCAGAAGTCAGCGTGTTGTTGTGATTCTGGATGACCAGATTGCTAGCAAGAAATAATGACAAGAAACTGCTATGTGGGGAATCGTAGGCTAAATGACTCGTTTCAGCTCGTTTCATCTTGTTTTTGATACCATGTCTTGTTTGGAGGTGTTTTGACTGATTTCATGTCAATGCTGATATGGCTAGAATTCGCTAGCTTGAGAACCAACAACAATGTAACAATGTATTTGAGAGGCAATAAGTGCTCATTGAGCAAATGTATTTATGTTTTAGCACGTAAATATTGGTGGGGCAACCCCCCCCCCAAATGTTTTTTAGATGCATCCCAGCAAAGCCAGTACACAACACTAAACATTAATTGTATTTTTTTCTCCCCAATTTTGTGGAATCCAATTGGTAGTTACAGTCTTGTCTCATCGCTGCAACTCCAGTACGGACTCGGGAGAGGCGAAGGTCGAGTGATGTGCGTCCTCCGAAACACAACCCAACCAAGCCGCACTGCGTCTTGACACAATGCTCACTTTACCGTACACCTGGCTACCGTGTCAGCATGCACTGCGCCCGGCCCACTACAGGAGTCGCTAGTGCGCAATGGGACAAGGTCATCCCTGGCCAAACCCTTCCCTAACCCGAACGACACTGGGCCACTTGTGCTCCGCCCCATGGGTCTCGCGGTCACGAACCCAGAATCTCTAGTGGCACAGCTAGCACTGCGATGCAGTGCCTTAGACCACTGCGCCACTCGGGAGGCCCTAAACAAAACATGAATTGCACTATAACGGCAACAAGCGGTGCCCACAAACATTTAGAGCCTACATAAAGCTATCCCAACAGCAGAGCTTTCATTCCAGCACCATGGAGTGAATCCTTACCACCGCTACACCTGGCTATCAGCGGAGCCATGTCTGGCAGCGAAACAGTTCATTCAGCCTCGTTTACTGCCTTTTTTAAAAACATAGCTGATATGGCTGACCATATCTCCCTGGCATATTACATCATTTATTTAGCAGCATATAAGACATTTTTTGACTTTTGGACCTTGTTGTGTGCGGCGGTCCTTCGTTGGCAAATTTTGTCATCAAAGAAAAATATTTACAATTCCGAGTTGGATGACCATTCAAAACGTATTTTCCCAGTCTGACTTCCCAGTTGCAATGCTTGCAGTTAGCCACAGTCACCGATTCCTTCCAAACAACTCATTGTTGAATTTGCGATTTCCAACTTATTGTGTGATGTTTATGTCCAATGACCGATGAGCACCGATACGTTTTATTTATATTTTCTCTTTGTTGACAAAGATTAAAAAGGATTTGCCAGTAGACTTGATTCACGATGATGATTGCTAGCTAAGATTGTGAAAGTAAGACGTGGACATGTTCAGTCCAATCAGAGCTACTGTACATATAACGTGATTTGACTTCATTTCTGTGGCCAATGACCTTGAGCCTTCTTGGATGTCTAGCCTTACTTAAGGACAGAAGCTAGGCGATTGCGCAATGTCCCCATGAGTGACAGAATACTGAGCCAATCACAGAGCAATGCTGCTATTTTCTGCTGGCCTGCCCTACCACCACAGAAAGCACTGGCTGAAACACCTGCATTTTGGAGCTCCGTTACTCAAGAAAACAAAAAAGAGACCATGGTTGTATGTGGTTTTATTAACTCAATTATATATATATATTTTTTTTTACATTTTTTGAAAACTGACCCGTATTAATGCCAAAATAACATGCAATTTTATTTATTTATATATATATATATATTATTTTTTTGCTCTGCCCTACCTGCCCTGAATGACGGGTCGCCACTGTGCACACAGGCTCTGTTTGCTGAAATAAATAGGCTAGATGAATAAAATTCTAGGCAAAATTATATCCCAAAAATATATAATCAGAGGTGTCCGGTATGAAATATACTGTAGGTCTATCATTATAGTTTTAATAAAACAATAGGCCTAGTCTTTTGGTTGTGAGACCTTGCGCTTTGCGCTGTAGCCATTACATGCCTGCGAGGCTACTGAGGAAAGGATGCAGCATTCTCACTCACACATCCATCCCCAACAAATGAGGAAACGATCAAATCCCAAGAGGATTTGTCTATAAAGAGCGCGGAACTAGTCTACACACTGGAGATGGGTTCTGGACAGAGGACCGAACGCTCGTTCCTCGTCTCAAATGGAGAGATTATAATATAATTTGGAAACATTTATGTTGACTCTCTAAAACGATTTTGAAAGGTAAGACAGTCTCTAGACAAACGTAATCAACAGTTAAATAATTTAGAAGATTAGGGGGGGGGGGCTACTCGCTATTGAATGTTCTTTAAAAATATATTAAATTAGGTTTTAATTAGGCTACTGTTTTGTGTCTATATCTCTTTTCAGAAAAAAATACTTTGGTATGTACGGATGCATATTTAAACATTGTAGAACTGTATAGTAAGTGTACTTTTATATAATTGGTTGGATATCATTCTGTGGGGCACTCTCAAACGTCATGAATTGTCTTGCCTCTGAAATTACACTGACTTTGTCCAGTCCTCCTACATGCCTGGACATGTTTTAGTGAGAAGGCAAGCAGTCTATAACAATACCAATAGTAGGTTTATTTGAGGGTCTGCTCTTCTTATAAACTGTTTATAAACCAGGATTAAAGATGGCTGTTGGTAAATTATTATACAATTTGCGCATATATTTCTAACATTAAAACACATTTGTACATTATAAATAGGACCTGTACAGCAGGCTTTATATAATTAAGTGGTTAATAAATTATATAATAATGTGTATAAGTAGTTTATAAAGATAATTCATTTATTTCTGTTGTCATTTGTCATAAACCAGTGATATGGGCTTTTTACTGGAACTCTCCTTGTCAGAGGTCAGCCTACTATAAAGGAAGTCGATAAAAACACCATTCACTAACGGGTTTCTCCATTAGGCTACAGCACCAGTTTGTCATGACTCACCAGTGATTATGGTAATGAACGCTTTAGTGTTGTTTTTTGGGAACTGTATTTTCATATAGATAGGGATGACATAGGACTTGTGAAGAGCAGATTTAACCTCTACGGGATGGTTGAGCTAACGTGCGCAAAGTGATTAGCGTGATGTTGTAAGTAACAAGAATGTTTCCCTGGACATAGACATGTCTTATATGGGCAGAAAGCTTAAATTCTTGTTAATCTAACTGCACTTTCCAATTTACAGTATTACAGTGAAAAAATACCATGCTATTGTTTGAGGAGAGTGCACAACAACAAAAAACGTATATTTTTATTTAACTAGGCAAGTCAGTTAAGAACAAATTCTTATTTACAATGATGCCTAGGAACAGTGGGTTAACTGCCTTGTTCAGGGGCAGAACGACAGATTTTTTTACCTTGGGGATTCGATCTAGCAACCTTTTGGTTACTAGCCCAACACTAACCACTAGGCTACCAGCCACCCCAGTTATCATGCCAACTGGTTTGATACATTCACCTCTGATGGTAAATAATGTACTTACTACATTCAGTAATCTTGCTCTGATTTGTCATCCTGGGGGTCCCATAGATAAAATGTAGCATAGTTTTGTTTGATAAAAATCTTTCTTTATATTCAAATGTTGTAACTGAGTTCTGGGTTCTACCTGCGTGTCTGCCCCCCCCCCCCCCCCCCATCTAGATGTGTAAAGGTTAGTGTCTTTTCTGTAGGGAAGCACATTTTCCATCATTTATGACATTCCTGGGAGTGTGTAAACTTAAATGTTTTATTACCATATATATTGTGTATGTTCTCTATAGTTATGTACTTGAAAATGTACCAACATTTTGAACAGTAATGCAATGGTTCATTGGATCAGTCTAAAACTTTGCACATACACAGCTGTCATCTAGTGGCCAAAATCTAAATTGCGCTTAGACTCCGAAGTGATATAATGGCCTTGCTCTTGTATTTCAAAGATTATGACTTTTAGATTTCTTTGAAAAAGCATGTTTTTTTCTTTGTATTATCTTTCACCAGATCTAATGTGTTATATTCTCCTACATTAATTTCACATTTCCACAAACTTGAAAGTGTTTCCTTTCAAATGGTATCTTGAATATGCATATCCTTGCTTCAGGTCATGAGCTACAGGCAGTGAGATTTGGGTATGTCATTTTAGGCGAAAATTGAAAAAAAGGGTCCGATACAAGGTTTTAACAACCTCTGCATCATTAGGACAGTTCTTTGTGAGAAGGTGCTAACAATGGAAGTTGTTAACCCATGTTCACAGTTAGCCATTGCTATGTAAATGAAAGCTGAAAAGTACCAGTGGCCTGGGCTTGGTCCCAAGTTAGAGCAGGTCATCCGGAGCCATCGCCCAGTGAGACACAGGTTCTGGACCTGTGTAGATGGAAACAGAAAAGTCTGAGCTTTTTGGGTAAAACACTGGGCTAAGTTCTCAATGGAAATACACCATTACAGTATTAGCCCACTGGGCAAAAACTGGTTGAATCAACTTTGTTTCCATGTCATTTAAACAAAAAAGTTATATGTGATGATGTTGAATCAACATGGAAAACTGATTGGATTTTCAAAAAGTCATCAACATAAGGGAATTTAGTCTTCTTTTAACCCAACTTTTAACCTAAATCCAATGAAAAGGTGACATATTTAGTTGATTTCGTGTTGAATTCACGTTTGTTGACAACTCAATCAAAATTAAATCAAAACTAGATGATTAAATTACATCTGTGCCCAGTGGGAGCCTAGTATTAGCCTATTAGTATTAGCCTACCTGTGTGGAATCTGAGCTTTGCCTCTCTAAACTAACATGATATGCCATCTACTCGTACTATTTGAAATTTTATTTCAAAGCTTTTGTTGATAACAATCCCATTGATTTATCTGTGATCGTTACTTAATCCAAATATTTACTTGTTTATCTCTGTCCATTGATGTAGCACAGAGCTGTATGAAGAGGAGGGAGGACCATGTCTGAGAAGAAATCCTGGAGTTCAGACACCCGTCCCAAATGTGGCATCCGCAGCTGGAGTGCAGACAGCTACGTGTGGAGCAGCAAGAAACGCTCCCGGAGTTCCCGGAACAACCCCGGCCTTTGGGGTCCGGAGGGGGAGGGGCCGATGGATGAGCAGGGGTTGCGTTCCACCTCGTGTCCATGGCAACGGCGAGAGAGGAAGTGTAGCTGCACCGTCTTGGGGGAAATCGACACGGACGTCCCCTGTCGAAAAGCCCTTTCTCGACGCTCCCTCCGGCAGAAGTTCCAGGATGCGGTGGGTCAGTGTTTCCCTATCCGCAACAGCCACCGTCACCACCACGGCCACCCAACAGGGGCCTCCAGGGGGGCTTTCTCCGTGCTCCTCTGGTCCAAGCGCAAGATCCACGTCTCGGAGCTCATGCAAGACAAGTGTCCCTTCTCACCCAAGTCGGAGCTGGCCCACTGCTGGCACCTCATCAAGAAGCACGCCATCCACCCCAGCACCATTGTGGGCCTAGAGAGTGCCCAAGCTGCTCAGGCTTCCCAGGCTGCCAGCAAAGAACAATTCCCTTCCACGTCCTCGTCTCCGCCTTCGACGCCTCTTTCCTGCGAGGGCATCTGCTCAAGTAGGCCCCTGAGCCTTGAGGACTGGGAGCCGTCCTGTCCACAAGGTGGAGCAGCCCATGGTGACAGCCATACCGACTACATCCTTGTCCCGGACCTCCTCCAGATCAACAACAGCCCGTGTTACTGGGGCGTGCTTGACCGCTTCGAAGCCGAGGAGCTCCTGGAGGGCCAGCCAGAGGGCACCTTCCTCCTGCGCGACTCGGCCCAGGACGAATTCCTCTTCTCAGTCAGCTTCCGCCGCTACAGCCGCTCCCTCCATGCACGCATTGAGCAGAACGGCAAGCGCTTCAGCTTCGACGGACGCGACCCGTGCATGTACCGGGACCCAAGTGTCACGGGCCTGCTCCGGCACTACAGCGACCCGGCCACATGCCTTTTCTTCGAGCCCCTCCTTGCTCTCCCCCTGCCCCGGACTTTCCCCTTCACCCTGCAGCACCTGTGCCGCGCCGTGATCTGTAGCTGCACTACGTACCAGGGCATTGAGATCCTTCCACTGCCCTATCAGCTCAGGTACTATCTTAGACAGTACCACTACAAGTGCAATGGGGCTTGTGCAGTATAGAACAATTATAATTGCTGACTATCATTATTGTCCCAAGGGTTACTACTCTTCCATATTGACAATGATTTATCAGTTTTCAGAGACTTGTGAAGATCCTGACTGCAATGGGTGCTTTGTAGACTTTTTTATTTCCTTGTGGAAAAGTTTAATCGGACACACAAGAGACTTGAATGGGTGGGGGAGAGTGAGATGATTTGAATGAATGTCACAGTGAATGATTGCATTATTACAGAAGCTATGAGGAAGTGCGCATCTTGTTTAAAAGCGATCTCATCTGGACAAATGTAACGTCTCAATACAATAATCATTGCCTCCCCTATTGCCTTCTTACAGTAACTAAATGAGCGATAACACTCAGAAACACTTTTAGTATGTACAATTACACATTTAATGCAATATGTGAGGACAGTTTAAAAGTGGTTACATGGCCCTCCAACACATAGTCCTTGTTTTTATACAGAACTTTTGGGGATTTTCATTCTCTTAACTAGAGGATGCAGAGGGCTGCAGTCTTATCTGAGGCCACAAGATGGCAATATAAATGCACTATTCACACTAATGGTATGTTTACAGATGCATTACAAGTGGGTTTGTCTTGGTTGCCACAACATTTAATGTTTTTTTTTCAGTCCCAGAAAAGTACATACAGTGCCTTCAGAAAGTATTCATACCCCTTGACTTTTTCTGCATTTTGTTGTGTTACAAAGTGGGATTAAAATGGATTTAATTCTAATTTATTTGTCAATGATCTACCTGAAATAATCTGTAATGTCAAAGTGGAAGAGAAATTATATATATTACCGTTCAAAAGTTTGGGGTCACTTAGAAATGTCCTTGTTTTTGAAAGAAAAGCCATTTTTTTTGTCCATTAAAATAACATCAAATTGATCAGAAATACAGTGTAGACACTTAATGTTGTAAATGACTATTGTAGCTGGAAACAGCTGATTTATAATGGAATATCTACATAGGCGTACAGAGGCCCATCATCAGCAACCATCACTCCTGTGTTCCAATGGTACATTGTGTTAGCTAATCCAAGTTTATCATTTTAAAAGGCTAATAGATCATTAGAAAACGCTTTTGCAATTATGTTAGCACAGCTGAAAACTGTTGTTCTGATTAAAGAAGCAATAAAACTGGCCTTCTTTAGACTAGTTGAATATCTGGAGCATCAGCATTTGTGGGTTCGATTACAAGCTCAAAATGGCTAGAAACAAAGAACTTTCTTTTGAAACTCGTCAGTCTAATCTTGTTCTGAGAAATGCAACTAATTTCATGTATGTTTTCATGGAAAACAAGGACATTTCTAAGTGACGTCAAACTTTTGAACGGTTGTGTATATATATTTATATTAATGGACAATAAAACACTATATCTTGATTAGGTAAGTATTCACCCTCTGAGCCAATATATGTTAGAATCACCTTTGGCAGCGATTACAGCTGTGTCTTTCTGGGTAAGTCTCTAAGAGCTTTGAACACCTTGATTGTACAATATTTGCCAATTAACCTTTAAAACATTCGTCAAGCTCTGTCAAGTAGGTTGTTGATCATTGCTAGATGGACATTTTCAAGTCTTGCCATAGATTTCCAAGCCAATTTAGGTCAAAACTGTAATTAGGCTACTCAGAAGCAACTCCAGTGTATAGCCTTGTGTTTTAGGTTATTGTCCTGCTGAAAGTTGAATTTGTCTCCCAGTGTCTGTTGGAAAGCAGACTGAACCAGGATTTATTCTAGCCACTACACAACACAACACTAAACAAAACAATAAATTTTTTTATTTACATTTTTTCCCCCCAATTTCGTGGTATCCAATTGGTAGTGACAGTCTTGTCTCATCGCTTCAACTCCTGCACGGACTCGGGAGAGGCGAAGGCCGAGAGCCGTGCGTCCTACGAAACACAACCCAACCAAGCCGCACTGCTTCTTGACAACAATGCCCACTTAACCCGGAAGCCAGCCGCACCAATGGGTCGGAGGAAACTCTGTATACCTGGCGACCGTGTCAGCGTGCACTGCGCCCGGGCCACCACAAGAGTCGCTAGTGCACGATGGGACAATGACATCCCTGCAGGCCAAACCCTCCCCTAACCTGGACGACGCTGGGCCAATTGTGCGCCGCCCCATGTGTCTCCTGGTTGCGGCTGGCTGCGACAGAGCCTGGACTCAAACCCAGAATCTCTAGTGGCACAGCTAGCACTGTGATGCAGTGCCTTAGACCACTGCGCCACTCGGGAGGCCCTTAAATGTATTTTTATCCTAAAAAACTCTGCTAGTCCTTGCCGATGACAAGCATGCCCTTAACATGATGCAGCCACCACCATTCTTGAAATATGAAGAGTGGTATGCAGTGATGTTTTGTGTTAGATTTGCTCCAAACGTAATGCTTTGTATTCTTGACAAAAAGTGTATTTCTTTGCCGAATGTTTTGCTGTTTTACTTTAGTGCCTTATTGTAAACAGGATGCATGTTTTGCATGTTTATTTTTATTCTGTACAGGCTTCCTACTTTTCACGCTGTCATTTATGTTAGTATTGTGGAGTAACTTTAATGTTGTTGATCCATCCTCAGTTATCTCCTACCACAGCCATTCAACTCTGTAACTGTTTTAAAGTCACCATTGGCCTCATGGTGAAATCCCTGAGGGGTTGACTTTCTCTCCAGCAACTGAGTTAGAAAGGACACCTGTATCTTTGGATGGTGTATTGATACACCATCCAATGTGTAATTAATAACTTCACCATGCTCAAAGGGATATTCAATGTCTACTTTTTAAACAGGATCGCTGCCCCCCCCAATGGGACGGTTAAGCTAACGTAGGCTAATGTGATTACCATGAGGTTGTACATAACATGAAAAATTCCTAGGACATAGACATATCTGAAATGGGCAGAAATCTTAAATTCTTGTTAATCTAACTGCACTGTCCAATTTACAGTAGCAATTACAGTGAAAGAATATCATGCTATTGTTTGAGGAGAGTGCACAATTATGAACTTGAAAATGTATTAATAAACCATTAAGGCACATTTGGGCAGTCTTGATACAATATTTTGTACATATATGCAATGGTTCATTGGATCAGTCTAAAACTTTGCACATACACTCCTGCTATCTAGTGGCCAAAATCTAAATTGTGCTCGGGCTGGAATACTACATTATGGCCTTTCTCTTGCATTTCAAAGATGATGCTCCAAAAAAAGCATGTTTTTTCTTTGTATTATCTTTTACCATATCTAATGTGTTATATTCTCCTACATTCATTTCACATTTCCACAAACTTCAAAGTGTTTCCTTTCAAATGGTATCAAGAATATGCATATCCTTGCTTCAGGTCCTGAGCTACGGGCAGTTAGATTTGGGTATGTCATTTTAGGCAAAAAAGAAAAGAAAAAAGTGGCAGATCCATTTACCAATAGGTGCCCTTCTTTGCGAGGCATTGGAAAACCTCCCTGGTCTTTGTGGTTGAATCTGTGTGTGAAATTCGCTACTCGACTGAGGGACTGTACAGCTAATTTCATGTGTAGGGTACAGAGATAATGTCCAATAATGTTTGTACCATGTTTTGTGCTGCTATCATGTTGTGTTGCTACCATGTTGTTGTCATGTTGTGTTGCTACCATGCTGTGTTGTCATGTGTTGCTGCCTTGCTATGTTGTTGTCTTAGGTCTCTCTTTATGTAGTGTTGTGTTGTCTCTCTTGTCATGATGTGTGTTTTGTCCTATATTTATATGTAATTATTTTATTTAACATTTTTAATCCCAGCCCCCGTCCCCGCAGAAGGTCTTTTGCCTTTTGGTAGGCTGTCATTGTAAATAAGAATTTGTCCTTAACTGACTTGCCTAGTTAAACAAAGGTTTAAAAGAATATATAATAATTAGGTACTCATTAAAAAATCATGTTAAACACTATTATTGCACAAAGAATCCATGCAACTTATGTGACTTTTTACTCCCAAACTTATTTAAGCTTACCATAACAAAAGGGTTGAATACTTATTGACTCAAGACATTTGAGCTTTTTATTTAAAAAAAACATAATTCCACTTCGACATTATGGGGTATTGTGTGTAGATCAGTGGCACAAAATCTCAAGATAACCCATTTCAAATTCAGGCTGTAACACAAAAAAATGTGGAAAAAGTCAAGGGGTGTGAATACTTTCTGAAAGGCACTGTAAAATGGATACTGTTTCATGTTAGCACTTTCTAGAGAGGCCAGATACCTCATTATTCTGATATATTGAATTATGGTCTTCTTAATATTCCTCAAAATGCTCAAATTCTCAACCACCCAAACAACCTTTAATAACATTCATTCCAATTTCTCTACATGGATACTATAGGCTACTTCCAAATACAACCAATAAATGCTCCATTGTCATAGCTCTTTTCTGTGACATTATTTTCCATGCAGAACAGATGGTCAAGAAATATATAATATCTTATTTTCGACTGACTATCTTTGTTTTCTAATCCAGAACCTGTTATCGCACCAACAAAGCAAACATCCTTGCTCTAGTAGAAAAGCACTGTTCACATTACACTTAACCATGCCCTTACCGCTGCTCTGTAAAATAACTTAATAGTATGGTAATATTTGCCTTTCAAATGTGGGAAAACAATTCAAAGTGCTCTCTGCAAAGAGCACCTTTGAATGTTATTGCTTTCCAAAGAGTGGGAGAGATAAGAAATAGAAGGCACTTTCTTCCTCTCTATGCAAGACTAATTCAGATTTTGAAGTCATTTGTTCATTTACAAGTCATTTATTTGACACACTCTTAATTATTGCCATTTTTACATTTACATTTTACATTTAAGTCATTTAGCAGACGCTCTTATCCAGAGCGACTTACAAATTGGTGCATTCACCTTATGATATCCAGTGGAACAACCACTTTACAATAGTGCATCTAACTCTTTTAAGGGGGGGGGGGGTTAGAAGGATTACTTTATCCTATCCTAGGTATTCCTTAAAGAGGTGGGGTTTCAGGTGTCTCCGGAAGGTGGTGATTGACTCCGCTGACCTGGCGTCGTGAGGGAGTTTGTTCCACCATTGGGGTGCCAGAGCAGCGAACAGTTTTGACTGGGCTGAGCGGGAACTGTACTTCCTCAGAGGTAGGGAGGCGAGCAGGCCAGAGGTGGATGAACGCAGTGCCCTTGTTTGGGTGTAGGGCCTGATCAGAGCCTGAAGGTACGGAGGTGCCGTTCCCCTCACAGCTCCGTAGGCAAGCACCATGGTCTTGTAGCGGATGCGAGCTTCAACTGGAAGCCAGTGGAGAGAGCGGAGGAGCGGGGTGACGTGAGAGAACTTGGGAAAGTTGAACACCAGACGGGCTGCGGCGTTCTGGATGAGTTGTAGGGGTTTAATGGCACAGGCAGGGAGCCCAGCCAACAGCGAGTTGCAGTAATCCAGACGGGAGATGACAAGTGCCTGGATTAGGACCTGCGCCGCTTCCTGCGTGAGGCAGGGTCGTACTCTGCGAATGTTGTAGAGCATGAACCTACAGGAACGGGTCACCGCCTTGATGTTTGGCGTTGACAACCATTTGGCGTTTAGATTGATCCTCACCACCTTCTTAAAATGCATTGGAGAAGAAAGTGCGAGGGGAGGGACCCAATATGGTTGAAAAAGAGGTAAGGAGATAGGATGCGAGAAATCATGGAAAGACACATTGAAATTCAGTCAAGGCAAGCGTCCCTACTCTCCTCCCTTATCCATAAGCACAATTCCCATCATGGATTTAACAATGGTGGAAGCTCCCCCTGGCAATAATAACACCAATCCATGCTTTTAAACCTGAGAATTTTCCTTCCTCTTCAGCATCTGAGTTAGGAAGAACGCCTGTATATTTGTAGTGACTGGGTGTATTGGTACACCATCTAAAGTGTAATTATACCATGCTCAAAGGGATATTCAGTGTCTACTTTTTAAAATGTTTTAACCATCTACCAATAGAAAATCATGGAAAAACATTTAAATTCAGTCATGGGCAGCGTCCCTATTCTCCGCCCTTTTCCATAAGCACAATTCCCATTATGGATTTAACAATGGCAAAAGCTCCCCCCGGCAATGATAACACCAATCTATTGCTTTTAAACCTGTGACGGGAAGTGTGCAAGTGCACACTTTGGGTGAAGTGTGGAGAATCGTGACGCAGACAATGTGTCTAGATGATGAGGAAAATAAATACGGTTCCTCAATGGACAGAGGCAGGAGCCATACTTTTATTGATCTGCCCATACCACAGAAATTAAATATGAATGTGTCTCAGATTATCCAGTTATCATTGCAGTCAGACCCCATCCAGAGCTTAACATTGTAACACTGTATAAGGTATCTTATTATATACAGAATTCATTAAATCACAGACGATTCTGTGATGGGATTGTATGTCTTTGGTTTAGGCTCATTTGCAGTAATCAGTCAACATGGGCACACACACAAGCAAGCACACACGTTGCACAGGTTACACACCCACAGACACCCACACACATACTCACACACACACAAGCACACACACCCAGGCTTTATTGGAGACTATTGGATTTCATTGCAGTAATATTTAGACACAGCTGTCTGCAGCAGCCTATTTCCTGTTGTGCTTATGAAATTACTCCAGCGAGACACCTCTCAGCCAATAGAAAGTATACCAAGATCAGATCATCTGGGCCACATGGGTTTGGAAAGAGAGGACAGGTACTCACCAGTGGAGGCTGCTGAGGGGAGGATGGCTCATACTAATGTCTGGAACTGCGCCAATTGAATGGCATCAAACCATGGGGTTGATGTATTTGATACCATTCCCCCTATTCCGCTCCAGCCATTATCACGAGCCAGTCCTCCCCAATTAAGGTGCTGTGGTCCTGTGGTACTCACATATTGTTGTTTGATACACATTTTATTTCGTTGCCCAGTCTCTTGTGTATACAATACTTTTTTGTATCATTTTAACTCTTAACAATGATGTGAATAAACATACAACTCTTTGAAAATGAATGCAAGGAGCTTAGCCTATACTGGAAGTTAGATTGAGAGGTTGAATTCGTTTTGAGCAGAATGAAATTATGGATGATTTGATTGAAATTCATTTATAATTTATATTTGAAAACATACAGAGCTGCATATCTACTGTATAGCTAGCTACCGCCTGCCTACTTGACAAAGTTAGGTAGATGGATTTTTGCTGGCGCTCATCTTTTTTGGGCACATGGGAGGAGCAAAGGAGGAGTCGAGGGAGTGGTGAGGCTTGACGTCGCTGGCGGGAATCCTGAAGCTCTTTTGGTTCCTTGTTTTCAACAGCGCGGGAGTTTCTGCCATCACATAAAGAGGATTCTACAGTAAGTTTGGTTTTATGATTCCTGTTTCACAAATCTCCTGCAACATGATATATTCAAAGAGAAGATTTCAAACGTTTTGAAGGATTACGTGATTTTGTAATGTGTTTTTAGCCAGTTAGCTATTTTGAACTGTTATTCTGCCCCATTTAGCTAACGCTAGCTAGTTACGTGGTTCAAACGTCTTCGTACATATGACACAATAGAATACATTTTCAAAGAAAGTGAATTGCACAAAAAAAGACTGGCTGCAAAAGTAGTTAACTAACTAGATAACTTGACTAAGTCATAGATAGTGAAATGCAATGTTCGTTATTAAATAAGATGAACGATACTGTAGCTGTGTTATTGATCCTCAAGGGGAAATTAGGTAGGTAGCTAGTTAATAGAAGTGAGTCAAACGGGCACCAAGGCAGCCAATAACCTTAGCTACACGACAGTGGACAGTAGACAACAATAAAATAAGCAGACAACAATAAAATAAACAGCGCATCAATACTGTTTAGTGAAGTGGCACTCGAGGAGAAGAATTCAGTATGTTAGCTAGTTCATGTGTATGTACAACATAAATGGGAACATGTCATGCCACTTCCACATTTGCATCACCTCTCATTCTCTGATAATCCTATCATTTCAGTAGAGCAATGCCCTGTGAAAGAAAGCCAATGCGCTACGGCCACTCGGAGGGACACACTGATGTTTGCTTCGATGACACTGGAAAGTAAGTTTAACTGAACCAGCCTTGACAGCTGGAACATATTCACTACCAGCGTAACCTCCCGCTCATAAAGTGGCAGCTGAACATGTCTCATCTGATATTTAGGTTAAAAGAATATATCACATTACTTCTTACTTATACATTTTTTTGTTTTAAAAACATTAAGCATGGTCATCAGGCAAAAAAATATTTTGGCTGGTAAAAAAATGTGAGTGGCTGGTAGATTTTTCCATCTACTTGTACCTACCACAGTGTCTGGTTGACCAAAAAGTAAATGTTAGGCCCTGGTCATCAAATAGGCATAAAACAAATGTAATATACACAACTGAAATATTTGTTTAAAGTAATGTGAATTGATTATGATTAATAAGTGATAAGCACTAATGGCAGTCACTACCATCATGGGACTTTTATTTATTGTTTTATGCTGTGTTAGAGCGTTCAACCCATAGTGCATTTAATGTTTAAAAAAAATAATAATCAAAAGCATATTTTTTTTTATAATCGAACTGACCTCAAAAAGCGCTAATCTCTCAGCACTAATAAATATTGTCCAGGTAGTAATATAAGTATAGAGGCAGTCGCTGATATTATTCTTGCCTGACATTCTCTCAGGTATATAGTCACTTGTGGAAGTGATGGGGATGTGAGAATATGGGAGAGTCTGGATGATGACGATCCCAAGTCCATCAACGTGGGGGAGAAGGCCTATTCTTTAGCCTTGAAGGTGAGTCTCATACCAGTCTGCCATTGTTACAAATGTGTTGCATAGCAAATATGCAATAAGCCTACTCAATGTGGTTGCCAATGAGGTACTCCTGAGACATGGCTGTAGACTCTTAGATCCCATAGGAGTCTACAGCCATATCGCAGGTCTACCAATGTGGTTAATGTCAATTCTATAGAAGAAAAAGAAACGCACACCTATTAAGGCGAGGTGCTGGCTAGCGGAGTAGAAAACTTGAAGAAAAAAAGAGAGCCGCACACTAGGAGCTCAGATGCAAAAATGTAATTACCAACGTTTCGACAGCCAAGCTGTCTTCATCAGGGGATGACTCGGGATGACTCGTTTTTATAGTGTCAAAAGACACACAGGTGTCTGTAATCATGGCCAAGTGTGGCCTAATATCATCGGTTAATTCTCAGATATTAAAATGGCATACAAACAACAGCGTACAAAAAAGAAATGGATAGCATACGATCATAGATTAATTTTAGACTACACAAGCTTACAAACAATTACAATGGCAAAGTCACAATAATCACAAGAATGGCTTCAGATCAAAGTCTACGTTGAGACTGAAGGGAGCAAGGGTCTTTAAATTAAAGATCCAGGCAGCCTCTCGTTTTAACAATAAATTATCAAGGTCACCCCCTCTCCTAGGGAGGGTTCTATACACTGATCTTTACAGGAAACCTACTGATCGTAACAGTTTGTTGAGGGCTGACAGTTGTCACCCACTTCCCTTGAAAAATAGTTTGCTCTACAGCCAATTCTGTCGAATCAAAAGAATTTGCAAAAAAACCATCAGATTTCGACAGAAATATGGCTGAGACGCAAAGAAAATTCAAGGAGAGAGGGTACACAATGTCCCCTCACTGTCCCTGCTGTTCCATGAGATGTTTAATCTGTTTTTTTTTTAAAGATAATTTTGCTGTTTGCTTGAGTAATTTGAGATGGGAGTTCCATGCAATCATGGCTAGGGCTGTGGCAGTCATGAAATTTTGTCAGCAAGTGATTGTCAAGCAAATAACTGCCGGTCTCACGGTAATTGACGGTAATTAACATGAACATAAGCACGTTTAGCATCTCCTGGCTTCCATGCATAGCCTACAAGCCACTGATGCAGACCTTTGAACATCTACATTTTAAAAAGTCAAATAAATCCATTTAATATAGCCTACACCATCACAATAAATCCATCATTTATTTTAGACGGGTCTAAAGAAACATGATATGAAGTAAATTTAGTCCATTTCAGAGGAACAGAAAAGCATACTCTGCATTGTCCTTATGTAGGCCCTGATATGGCTATGCCATATGGCTGTGGGCTACACTAGTTCATTTAGCAGAAAAGATTTGCTGTGGCATAATTTTTTTATTTTACCCCTTTTTTCTCCCAATTTCAATTACGATCTTGTCTCATTGCTGCAACACCCCAAGAAGCTCGGGAGAGGGGAAGGTCGAGTCATGCGTCGTCCGAAACATGACCTGCCAAACCGCGCACCTTAATGCCCGCTTAACCTGGAAGCCAGCTGCACCAATGTGTCGGAGGAAACACCGTTCAACTGATGACCAGAGTCAGCCTGCAGGCGCTCGGCACGCCACAAGGAGTCACTAGAGCGTGATGAGCCAAGTAAAGCCTCCCCGGCCAAACCCTCCCCTAACCCGGACGACACTGGGCCAATTGTGCGCCGCCCTATGGGACTCCCGGTCACGGCCGGTTGTGACACAGCCTGGGATCAAACCCAGGTCTGTAGTGATGCCTCAAGCACTGCGATGCTTGAGGTGCTGCGACACTCGGGAGGCCCTGCTGAATTGTTAAAAAAAATATTTTATAGTATGAAGAATACAATTGAACACAGCTTCATAAATATTCTGTTTTGACCGTTTAACAAAGAAACTGGTCCTCCTATATTCTTAATTTAGAGTTATTTATGCAATGTGATACAAACGTTGGGCTATATGTTTAGATTTTTAGAAGTAGGCTACAAGTGAATGAAGAGAGACACATCGGGATGCAACTGTGTGCATCCCTCTAATCGAATTCCGAGGCGCATATTAAAGATGTCAGAACTGTCCACATGTAGCCTACTTTTCGTCAGCCAACAAGATGAATACGTCTAATGAACAGTAAAAGCACTATCCGCCATAGTACAAAAGTTGACCAATTCTATTGATGATGCAACAGATCAGAATGTTTAGCTTAATGTTGATAAACTAAACTCAGCAAAAAAAGAAACGTCCTCTCACTGTCAACTGCGTTTATTTTCAGAAAACTTAACATGTTATGTTCATACAAATATTTACACAAGATTCAACAGCTGAGACATAAACTGAACAAGTTCCATGTGACTAACAGAAATGGAATAATGTGTCCCTGAACAAAGGGGGGGGGGGGGGGGGGGGTCAAAATCAAAAGTAACAGTCAGTATCTGGTGTGGCCACCAGCTGCATTAAGTGCTGCAGTGCATCTCCTCCTCATGGACTGCACCAGATTTTCCAGTTCTTGCTGTGAGATGTTACCCCACTCTTTGACCAAGGCACCTGCAAGCTCCCGGACATTTCTGGGGGGAATGGCCCTAGCCCTCACCCTCCGATCCAACAGGTCCCAGACGTGCTCAATGGGATTGAGATCCGGGCTCTTTGCTTGCCATGGCAGAACACATTCCTGTCTTGCAGGAAATCACGCACAGAACAAGCAGTATCGCTGGTGGTATTGTCATGCTGGAGGGTCATGCCAGGATGAGCCTGCAGGAAGGGTACCACATGAGGGAGGAGTATGTCTTCCCTGTATCGCACAGTGTTGAGATTGCCTGCAATGACAACAAGCTCAGTCTGATGATGCTGTGACACACCGCCCCAGACCATGACGGACCCTCCACCTCCAAATCGATCCAGCTCCAGAGTACAGGCCTCGGTGTAACGCTCATTCCTTCGACGATAAATGCGAATCTGACCATCACCCCTGGTGAGACAAAACCGCGACTCGTCAGTGAAGAGCACCTTTTGCCAGTCCTGTCTGGTCCAGCGACGGTGGGTTTGTGCCAATAGGCGACGTAGTTGCCAGTGATGTCTGGTGAGGACCTGCCTTACAACAGGCCTACAAGCCCTCAGTCCAGCCTCTCTCAGCCTATTACGGACAGTCTGAGCACTGATGGAGGGATTGTGCATTCCTGGTGTAACTCGGGCAGTTGTTGTTGCCGTCCTGTACCTGTTCCGCAGGTGTGATGTTCGGATGTACCGATCTTGTGCAGGTGTTGTTACACGTGGTCTGCCACTGCGAAGACGATCAGCTGTCCATCCTGTCTCCCTGTAGCGCTGTCTTAGGCGTTTCACAGTATGGACATTGCAATTTATTGCCCTGGCCACATCTGCAGTCCTCATGCCTCCTTGCAGCATGCCTAAGGCATGTTCACGCAGATGAAAGACCAGCAAACGCCAGGACCGTCTCCTAAAGTTGATTCAGCTGCGGGATCGGGGCACCACCAGTACAGAGCTTGCTCAGGAATGGCAGCAGGCAGGTGTGAGTGCATCTGCACGCACGGTGAGGCGAAGACTTTTGGAGGATGGCCTGGTGTCAAGAAGGGCAGCAAAGAAGGCACTTCTCTCCAGGAAAAACATCAGGGACAGACTGATATTCTGCAAAAGGTACAGGGATTGGACTCCTGAGGACTGGGGTAAAGTCATTTTCTCTGAGTCCCCTTTCCGAATCCCCTTCTCTGGAAAAAAGTTTGTCCGGAGAAGACAAGATGAGCTCTACCATCAGTCCTGTGTCATGCCAACAGTAAAGCTTCCTGAGACCATTCATGTGTGGGGTTGCTTCTCAGCAAAGGGAGTTGGCTCACTCACAATTTTGCCTCAGAACACAGCCATGAATAAAGAATGGTACCAACACATCCTCTGAGAGCAACTTCTCCCAACCATCCAGGAATGGTTTGGTGACGAACAATGCCTTTTCCAGCATGATGGAGCACCTTGCCATAAGGCAAAAGTGATAACTAAGTGGCTCGGGGAACAAAACATCGATATTTTGGGTCCATGGCCAGGAAACTCCCTAGACCTTAATCCCGTTGAGAACTTGTGGTCAAGCCTCAAGTGGCGGGTGAACAAACAAAACCCCACAAATTCTGACAAACTCCAAGCATTGGTTATGCAAGAATGGGCTGCCATCAGTCAGGATGTGGCCCAGAAGTTAATTGACAGCATGCCAGGGCGGATTGCAGAGGTCTTGAAAAATAAGTGTCAACACTGCAAATATTGACTCTTTGCATCAACTTCATGTAATTGTCAATAAAAGTCTTTGACAATTATGAAATGCTTATAATTATACTTCAATATTCCATAGTAACATCTGACAAAAATATCTAAAGACACTGAAGCAGCAAACTTTGTGCAAATTAATATTTGTGTCATTCTCAACTTTTGACCAGAACTGTATTATGTGGTGTGTCTTATCTTTTCTCTCCTCTGGCAAACAGGCTACACTCTAGGCAGTCTCTTTTGCTGATGTGTGTGTCTGGTAGCGGTATTCCATCTAGCCTACTTTTTTAAATTTCGGCAGGGTTAAAACCTGCCTGGTGCCCCCAATGTTTTTTTAAAATATTTACCCCTCTAATAATATCGCTAAAATCCTCAATAAGCTTTACAGGAATATGGCTCTGAACGTATACCGCAACACCTTCCCATAGGCATTCCTGTTTTTTCTGTAGATGTTATATCGTTCTATTGCTACTGCTTTATAATCAAAGGAATTATCTAAGTGCGTTTCAGAGATGGCCGGTATATGAATGTTATCCGATGTTAGCAAGTTATTGATTTCATGAACCTTGTTTCTAAGGTTACATACTTAGTCAAGTTGTACATGGAGTATGATAATATTCAAACAGTGCTATGGCTCGATATATCTGCTCCCCGTTACAAATCTAGGTTTATTTGTCATATTCATGGCATACAGTGAGTGTACAATGAAATTCTTATATGGTTGTTATCTAATTTTGTCAATTCTTCCCATAATAAATAGAATGGGAAGCTGGTCACAGCAGCCTCCAACAACACAGTACAAATCCACACGTTCCCTGAGGGTGACCCAGATGGCATCCTCACCCGCTTTACCACCAACGCCACCCACGTCACCTACAACAGCAGCGGCTCCAGAGTCGCTGCCGGATCCAGGTACTGTAGACGGACACCCATAGAAATAGAATGACTAGAATATAATGTCATTTCTGTGTTACCACGCCGATTTGCAGAGCTCAGAGCAAATTGCTAGAAGCTGAATAAATTATATTCTGCATGTCATTATCCTCCTTTACAATCAGTTCGGCAGTGCAGATATCTACATTTATTTCCTTGTCATAAAAATGTGTTTCTGATTTGATGGTTATACTAATGATCCCAATATAGTTATTGGACATTGGACTTCTAGTGGGATAATTCCGGTTTAAGAATCAATGGGCAGGGTTTTGAATATAGGATCTTTACACTGTAGAATGACTGCTTGAACACAGCGTGCGTGGATGACTTTTGACCAAATAGACACGAAACAGCTTTCAATTCCTTTCTGATTAGTCTAGACTGTAAGTCAATAGCAGTTTGCTGTACGCATTGATTCTCTAAACAGGTGTATCACAGAAATGAAGACTCTGACCATATCTCTGGATTGATTAGGCCATTTTCACGTGGCTAATATCCGTTTGAATATTGACTTGATCAACACAGGCATCTGAGGCCTGTTGAGGGCTACAGATGTAGGATCTTAATTTGAGCCAGCTTGCTACAGCAGGAAAAGTTGAATTATTATGTGGAATATCGTTAATGGACATTTTTGTAGGGGATGATCAATCAAGTCTGACATTTTAAAGTGGAAATGATATACTTTGGAAGTGTTTTTAAGCCTTGAGTACATTACAAGTTTGCATTTCTTGCTGTGTAATAGGGTGATCAAATTAAACTATGGCATCTGTATGACATCCACCACTGATTTGAGGAAATTAGTTTCTTGCGTCTATTTCCTTCTGCAGATCTAACTGATCTAGATATGTAATACTGTATGTGTCTGATACAAAGTAAAAGTTGGAAGCAGAGCACTTACTACTCAATTGATTGTTTGCATGATTTATTCATTCATTCCTTAATTCATGCCTTCAATCATTTTATTTCCACACTCATTCACTCACTCCCCAGAGATGAGGTTTTTCCTGACCAATCAAGAATTCTTGCTTTAATGAAATTATCCATTCATATATCATTAAATCGGACATACCCCTAGACCAAACAATGATTTCCTTGATTACCTTTGTTCTGATCACGTGTGTGTGTGTGTGTGTGTGTGTGTGTGTGTGTGTGTGTGTGTGTGTGTGTGTGTGTGTGTGTGTGTGTGTGTGTGTGTGTGTGTGTGTGTGTGTGTGTGTGTGTGTGTGTGTGTGTGTGTGTGTGTGTGTGTGTGTGTGTGTGTGTTCCTCCCTCAGTGACTTCATGGTGAAGGTAGTGGAGATGTCCGACAGCAGTCAGCAGAAGACCCTGCGGGGACACGTTGCCCCCGTCCTCAGTGTCACCTTTGACCCCAAGGATGAGTTCCTGGTAGGAGGAATCCTCTACAACGTTACCCTTACCACCACTAATTTTACAGATTTTGACATGATACTAATTAGCTAGATACTGTTATTGTGCATTGGGAATAGACTAGAATGCTTTATTCTTACAAGAAAAAAGTAGTTGTCAAACCTTTCTCGTCTCAGGCCTCTGCTAGCTGTGATGGAACTGTAGCTGTGTGGAAGATTGAGGACCAGGTAACAAGCCATCACCCCACCTCATATTCTACTCTTCTGTTTAGCTCATTGTCATTGAAATCCTTGGGTGGGCCGCCTAAGGGTTTTTTTCCGGATGCCTACATCCAAACAGTGTAAACAATATATGTATACAGTACCAATCAAAAGTTTGGACACACCTACTCATTCAAGGGTTTTATTTATTTGTACTATTTTCTACATTGTAGAATAATAGTGAAGACATCAACACTATGGAATAACACACATGGAATCATGTAGTAGCTAAAATAGTTAAACAAATAAAAATATATTTTATATTTGAGATTCTTCAAAGTATCCACCCTTTGCATTGATGACAGCTTTGCACAGTCTTGGCATTCTCTCAACCAGCTTCACCTAGAATGCTTTTCCAACAGTCTTGAATGAGTTCCCACATATGCTGATCCCTTGTTGGCTGCTTTTCCTTCACTCTGCAGTCCAACTCATCCCAAACCATCTCAATTGGGGAGGTAGGGTCATCTGATGCAGCACTCCATCACTCTCCTTCTTTGTCAAATAGCCCTTACACAGCCTGGAGGTGTGTTGGGTCATTGTCTTGTTGAAAAACAAATGTTAGTCCTACTCGGCGCAAACCAGATGTGATGGTGTATCTCTGCAGAATGCTGTGGTAGCCTTGCTGGTTAAGTCTGCCTTGAATTCTAAATAAATCACGGACAGTGTCACCAGCAAAGCACCATCACACACCATGCTTCACATGCGGCGATCATCCGTTCATCTACTCTGCATCTCACAAAGACACAGCGGTTAAAACCAAAAGTTTCACATTTGGACTCATCAGACCAAATGACAGATTTCCACTGATCTAATGTCCATTGCTCGTGTTTCTTGGCCCAAGCAAGTCTCATCTTGTTATTGTTGTCCTTTAGTAGTGGTTTCTTTGCAGCAATTGGACCTTGAAGGCCTGATTCACGTAGTCTCCTCTGAACAGTTGATGTTGAGATGTGTCTGTTACTTGAATTCTGTGAAGCATTTATTTGGGCTGCAGTTTCTGAGGCTGGTAGCTCTAATGAACTTATCCTCTGCAGCAGAGGTAACTGGGTCTTCCTTTCCTGTGGCGGTCCTCATGAGAGCTAGTTTCATCATAGAGCTTGATGGTTTTTGCAACTGCACTTGAAGAAACTTTCAAAGTCTTAAAGTAATGATGGACTGTCGTTTCTCTTTGCTTATTTGAGCTGTTCTTCCCATAATATGGACTTGGTCTTTTACCAAATAGAGCTATCTTCTGTATACCACCCCTACCTTGTCACAACATAACTTGTTGGCTCAAACACATTAAGAATGAAAGAAATTCCACAAATGAACTTTTAACAAGGCAAACCTGTTAATTGAAATGCATTCCAGGTGACTACCTCATGAAGCTGGTTGAGAGAATGCTAAGAGTTGGCAAAGCTGTCATCAAGGCAAAGGGTGGCTACTGTGAAGCATCTCAACTATAAAATATATTGTTTCTGCTCTTGCTCTATCAACTGCCATTTGAAAGTAGATTTAAAAATTATATCTGGGTCGTTTAACACTAAAGCGTTTTGCAACGTTAAATGAAAATGTGTCTTTCTTATTGAACAAGTCCAGGTAGTCCCTCCCCAGTTTGTCAGTTTTCTTTCCTAATGAACATGGCCGTGTTATTGCATTAGAGCAGGGTTTCCCAAAGTCGGTCCTGGGGCTCCTTCTGGGTGCACGTTTTGGTTTTTGCCCTAGCAAACTCGGTCCGCGTTTGGGAAACCCTGCGTTAAGAGTGATCTGAGAAACCCTGCTTTGGATTCATTCAGACTCAGGTGACCAGCTGGCCGCTGCTGCAGAAGTCCAATGATGTCATCAATGCCAAGTCCCTGTGCCGACTGGCCTGGCAGCCCAAGGCCGCTAAGGTACTAACTCACTTACCTCTACTTTCAGGTTATAGACTGTTAAAAAGAAATATGCTATTGCAACCTCTTTGTTTTTCTCTATACTGCATTTGTTTTAGGCTTAAGGGCAATGAAATGTACTGATATGTATGTATAGTTGCATATTTTTCTTAGCTTGGGTCTCAGGAAAACACAGAATTTCTAATTTGGGTCCCAGGCCGAAAAAGTTTAAGAACCCCTGCTTTAAGTTGACCTATAGTTTTCACCTGTTCAGTACCTCTTTCATGTATTCAGTACCTCTTCTATGCACCATTATTATTTATTCAGGTTAGTCTCATCGAGATAGGATATATTTTTCAAGACAGATCCTGATCCACTTAGTGACACTTAATCCATTATGTCAGAGCGCCCAGTGGTTTCCATAGTGTGTGTGTGTGTGTGTGTGTCTAGCTCCTGGCCGTTCCCGTGGAGACAACGGTGCAGCTGTACCAGAGAGACTCCTGGGCCCACGTGGGCACACTCTCCGATGACCTTGGCACACAGGTGAGGTCAATGGGTAAAGTGGACACCTGGGGGGCATGTTCAGTAAGGTTACAAAAGGGTTTGAAACGGAAAACAAAATTAAGCGTTCTTCATGGATGGCCTACTCTGTTTCACAATGTTTTCTCCTCTACCTATTAAACACCACCATGCACAGCTCCACTGAAAGCCTGGGCGATATGGGCAAAAAATCATATCCAGATTGTATTTATAGGTGATTCACAATATATCTAGATTTTGAATACATATTTTTTTCTCAAAATAAGCTTTGTTGTACAATTTTTAAGGTCAAATAAACTTAATTTCCAAATGGACAGCAATGATCTAATGAATTCAGGGCTTGTGAAATTATATGCTTTTTTGCAATCTGTCGATGAGTACGGTTACGTGCACACAATGCGGTTATTGTGGATGAATAGATTAATATATTCGTTTGATCAAAACGTTTACATGCTTTGTAAGAATGACTATTTCCCCTATATTCCTAATTACATGGACACATCTGAAATCATGCTGCTATCTGATGGCACTCTGATAAATGCAGAAAATCACCAATCAAAATAAATGTTCTACCGTGATATTTTTGGGAAGGATATTTGAGTTTGGTCATATAAAGTTGATGTAAAACTTACTTCTAAGACTCATGCATTCAGTTGTTCCTAACTCACTTCACTCGGGCTATAGAGGGAGTTTCGCTCGGCTGGTGCTAGCACATGTGCAGACCAAATACACAGCTGGAATGACGATTTGGGTGTTTACATGTGCTAATAATTTGAAAGATTACTCAGAAAACCAGGTGTTTTAATCGGTGTGTGCTAGATTCGATTTGAAAAAACATGACCCAACTATTCTCCTGCTCCTGCTGGCTTTTGCAGATTCTGCCACTACTCTCCTGAAGTTGCCGGTAATAGGCTACACGAGGAGTCGGCAACCTTTCTCATGTGGAATGCCAATTTATCTTACCATTTCTACGTACCAATCTGCATGCCAGTTATGGTTTTCATATGCAAATGTTAGTGAAACAGTTTCATGTCTTCATATCTCAAAATCATTGTCATGTGGTTAATCAAAATCCTATCCAAATCTAAATAAAAATTTAAAAAGCCTAAAAGGGAACTTCTATTGCCATTGCCAACTATGTAAAAATAGCCTACATAAAGCCAACAAATAAAAACATTGCAGTATGCAGGTAGAAAATATAAAAATAAATATCCTATAAATCACATTGGCTACACATGGCTGCAACGAACTTGAAACATTGTACAAACTATTTAACTTGGGTCTGGCCCAAAGCTTGTGCTAGCCAACTTCCAACATTGTATAAAATATTCTAGGCTCTCAGTTTCCTTAGCCAGTGAGCTCGGGACAGACCCAGTTGTAGGCTATTTGCGCAAGGGATGAGAAGCAGTGCTTGACTTGGGCACGAGCTCACCGGAGCTGAGTTCCGCCACCTCACATGTTCTGCTGCTTGAGCTCCTGTTCTTCTTATAGAATATTAGCTAAAAAGTATTGTGGAGCTCCTGGACCTAAATATAAACAGTAGCAGCACCCAAAATGGGTACCGGAGCTTATTTCAGTCCAAGTCGAGCACTGATAAGAAGTAATCAGGTAGGCCTATTTCATTACGTTTCAATTGGATCAGAGCATGACATCTTTCCCTTTCACGCAGACTGGTTATCGAAAGGGAGAGCGCTGGAAAGATTTGATCAAATACATTGAGGAAGTATTGTAATTCTCAATGGATGTAAAACAGACTTTGTTTGCTTTCTGTTTGAGGGGAAGAAAACATTACTTTGAGAAGCTCCACAGGTCATTAATGGTGGTGCGTTAAGTCAATCAGAAATACTATCAGATCCCCAAATGGGCACATTTATATGCCTACATTTGTGCGTAGGCCAGGTAGCCTATAGGCCTACTTCTATGCGTGTCCTTACTCAACATTGCCAGGAGCGCTCCAAACAAAAGACAGATAACTAAATTGACAAAACTCGTAAATAGAATGGTTGTGCACTCTGCAAACAATGTGTCCTGTCTGACATTGAGGGGAGACTGGAATAATAATATTGAATGCATTCAAATAAATTACTGTAACCAAAGTAACAAACAGACTAGGAATTACTGGTAAATGTATTACTGGTGATATATGTAATGGGGAATTGATATACACTAACAATCAAACGCAAACAATTCACACAATTGTTATGAAACAATGAATGTGCATTCTGGAGAGGGAAGTGCATTGTGCATCTGGGCGCTTGGTCAATCCGACGTCTGCATTGGCCATGCGGTATTTATGGTGATACAGCTTCCGCAGAAGTCAGGGCATTCATACTTCTTGCGCTTCACAGAGCAGTGCAGAGCTGTTGTCAAGGAAGTGAGTTTCTGTTTAAACAGCATGTACAACCCACACCTACATTCAACAAATCATGTCAATACGGAGCTATACAGAGCCTTCCTTCTGCATTGTTAGAAAATTTGGGAGGCGCATGGCGTTGCGGTACGGAGCTCGATTTGGCCTCTGCATGCCTCTGGAGGCTCTGCGATTGCTTCACACCCTCCATATGGAGCCTTCTACCACATTTTCCAATCAAGCATGAATTGGCTTTTAGTCTAGCCCTCCGGAATGGATTAGTTCACTGAGATGGGCGCAAATATATACTCTGTGTGTGTGTGTACGTACAGTACCAGTCAAAAGTTTGGACATACCTACTCATTCAAGGGTTTTTCATTATTTTGATTATTTTCTACATTGTAGAATAATAGTGAAGACCTCAAAACGATGAAATAACACATATGGAAACATGCGGTAACCAAAAAAGTGTTAAAAAAATCCTATTATATTTTAATATTTGAGATTCTTCGAAGTAGCCACCGTTTGCATGATGACAGCTTTACACAGTCTTGGCATTCTCTCAACCAGTTTCATGAGGTAGTCACTTGGAATGCTTTACCAACAGTCTGGAAGGAGTTCCCACATATGCTGAGCACTTGTTGGCTGCTTTTCCAAACCATCTCAATTGGGTTGACGTCGGGTGATTGTGGAGGCCAGGTCATCTGATGCAGCACTCATCTCTCCTTCTTGGTCAAATAGCCCTTACACAGCCTGTGTTTTGCGTCATTGTCCTGTTGAAAAACAAATGATTCTCCCACTAAGCGCAAACCAGATGGGATGGCATATCGTTGTAGAATCACTGACAGTGTCACCAGCAAAGCACCATCGCACCTCCATGCTTCACGTTGAGGAAACACACATTCGGAGATCACCCGTTCACCTTCTCTGCGTCTCACAAAGACACGGCGGTTGGAACCAATAATCTTCCATTTGGACCCATTAGACCAAAAAAACAATTTCCACCGGTCTAATGTCCATTGCTCATGTTTCTTGGCCCAAGCACGTCTTTTCTTCTTATTGGTGTCCTTTAGTAGTGGTTTCTTTGCAGCAATTCGACCATGAAGGCCTGATTTCACACAGTCTCCTCTGAACAGTTGCTGTTGATGTGTCTGTTACTTGAACTCTGTTAAGCATTTATTTGGGCTGCTAGCTATGCTGAACTTATGCTAACTGTGGATAACAGTTGTTCATCTCGTAGTTGTCAATCAAATGTATTTGACATCGATCAAATGGGTGGGCAGGAAAGTTCCCATTCAGTTGCAGTGTCTGAGGCCGGTAGCTCTAATGAACTTATCCTCTTCAGCAGAGGTAACTCTGGGTCTTCCTTTTCTGTGGCGGTCCTCATGTCTTGAAGTAATGATTTACTTACGTTTCTCTTTGCTTATTTGAGCTGTTCTTGCCATAATATGGACTTGGTCTTTTACCAAATAGGGCTATCTTCTGTATACCACCCCTACCATGTCACAACACAACTGATTGGCTTCAGCAGGCCACAAATGTGCATGTGTCTGCTCAAACGGTCAGAAACAGACTCCATGAGGGTGGTATGAGGGCCCGACGTCCACAGGTGGGGGTTGTGCTTACAGCCCAACACCGTGCATGACGTTTGCCATTTGCCAGAGAACACCAAGATTGGCAAATTCGCTACTGGCGCCCTGTGCTCTTCACAGATGAAAGCAGGTTCACACTGAGCACATGAGCACATGTGACAGACTTGACAGAGTCTGGAGACGCCGTGGAGAACGTTCTGCTGCCTGCAACATCCTCCAGCATGACCGGTTTGGCGGTGGGTCAGTCATGGTGTGGGGTGGCATTTCTTTGTGGGGCCGCACAGCCCTCCATGTGCTCGCCAGAGGTAGCCTGACTGCCATTAGGTACCGAGATGAGATCCTCAGACCCCTTGTGAGACCATATGCTGACACATGCACATTTGTGGCCTGCTGGAGGTCATTTTGCAGGGCTCTGGCAGTGCACCTCCTTGCACAAAGGCGGAGGTAGCGGTCCTGCTGCTGGGTTGTTGCCCTCCTACGGCCTCCTCCACGTCTCCTGATGTACTGGCCTGTCTCCTGGTAGCGCCTCCATGCTCTGCACATTCTTCTCCATGCTCTGGACACTACGCTGACAGACACAGCAAACCTTCTTGCCACAGCTCGCATTGATGTGCCATCCTGGATGAGCTGCACTACCTGAGCCACTTGTGTGGGTTGTAGACTCCGTCTCATGCTACCACTAGAGTGAAAGCACCGCCAGCATTCAGAAGTGACCAAAACATCAGCCAGGAAGCATAGGAACTGAGAAGTGGTCTGTGGTCACCACCTGCAGAACCATTCCTTTTTTGGGGGTGTCTTACTAATTGCCTATAATTTCCACCTTTTGTCTATTCCATTTGCACAACAGCATGTGAAATTTATTGTCAATCAGTGTTGCTTCCTAAGTGGACAGTTTGATTTCACAGAAGTGTGATTGACTTGGAGTTACATTGTGTTGTTTAAGTGTTCCCTTTATTTTTTTGAGCAGTGTATATTTGGACTTGTTTAACCTGTCTGGCTCCGGCGTTCCGCTAGCGGAACTCCTCCCACATTCCACTGAAAAGGCAGAGCGCGAAATTCAAAAGATATTTTTTTGAAATATTTAACTTTCACACATTAACAAGTCCAATACAGCAAATGAAAGATACACATCTTGTGAATCCAGTCAACATGTCCGATTTTTAAAATGTTTTACAGCGAAAACACCACATATATTTATGTTAGCTCACCACCAAATACAAAAAAGGACAGACATTTTTCACAGCACAGGTAGCATGCACAAAGCCAACCTAACTAACCAAGAACCAACCAAACTAACCAAGAAACAACTTCATCAGATGACAGTCTTATAACATGTTATACAATAAGTCTATGTTTTGTTCGAAAAATGTGCATATTTGAGGTATTAATCAGTTTTACATTGCAGCTACCATCACAGCTACCGTCAGAAATAGCACCGAAGCAGCCAGAGTAATTACAGACACCAACGTCAAATACCTAAATACTCATCATAAAACATTTCTGAAAAATTGATGGTGTACAGCAAATTAAAGACAAACATCTTGTGAATCCAGCCAATATTTCCGAGTTTTTAAGTGTTTTACAGCGAAAACACAATATAGCATTATATTAGCTTACTACAATAGCCTACCACACTACCGCATTCATTCATCAAGGCACGTTAGCGATAGCAATAGGCACGTTAGCGATAGGGAATAAATAAATATATATATAGATATTAATTTTCACTAACCTTCATAAACCTTCATCAGATGACAGTCCTATAACATCAGGTTATACATACACTTATGTTTTGTTCGAAAATGTGCATATTTAGAGCTGAAATCAGTGGTTATACATTGTGCTAACGTAGCATCTTTTTCCCAGAATGTGCGGATATTTTTATGACACTCCAACTATTCTGACCAAATAACTATTCATAAACGTTACTAGAAAATACATGTTGTATAGGAAATGATAGATACACTAGTTCCTAATGCAATCGCCGTGTTAGAATTCTAAAAATAACTTCATTACGACATCCAGCTTAGGTATAGCGAGAGA
The DNA here is from genome assembly GCF_045679555.1 of Salvelinus alpinus. Classification (NCBI taxonomy): domain Eukaryota; kingdom Metazoa; phylum Chordata; class Actinopteri; order Salmoniformes; family Salmonidae; genus Salvelinus; species Salvelinus alpinus. Next base: position 525,283 of record NC_092110.1, read on the forward strand.
GTACCCAAAATCTGGGCGCAAACGACTAGTACAACATGTTCGACAGATATATGAAATAGCATCATAAAATGGGTCCTACTTTTGATGATCTTTCATCAGAATGTTGTACAAGGGGTCCTTTGTCGGGAACAATCGTTGTTTGGATTTAGAATGTCCTCTTCTCCAGTCAATTAGCACAGAAAGCTAGCAAAGTGGCGCTAAGCTCTCCTTCCTGAACAAAGGCACACAACGCAACACGCCTAACGTCCCGAATAAATTTCAATAATCTAATAAAACTATATTGAAAAAACATACTTTACGATGATATTGTCACATGTATCAAAGCCGGAGATATTAGTCGTCCATAACGACAGCTTATCAGAAGGCAAATCCAGGTCCCTTCACGCGCTCTCCAGAAAACAGGAAACTGGTGACACGTCATGCCGAGAGCTATTATTCGACCCCAGATCAAGTTATACACTCCATTTCTTCTCTCACTGCCTGTCGACATCTAGTGGAAGACGTATGAAGTGCATCTATACTAATAAATATCAAGGACATTAATAGGCAGGCCCTAGAACAGTGCATCGATTTCAGATTTTCCACTTCCTGTCAGGAAGTTTGCTGCAAAAGGAGTTCTGTTTTACTCACAGATATAATTCAAACGGTTTTAGAAACTAGAGAGTGTTTTCTATCCAATAGTAATAATAATATGCATATTGTACGAGCAAGAATTGAGTACGAGGCCGTTTAAATTGGGCACGATTTTCCCCCAAAGTGAAAACAGCGCCCTCTGTCCTCAACTTAACACTTTTTGTGGTTACTTCATGATTCCATATGTGTTATTTCAAAGTTTGGATGTCTTCACTATTGTTCGACAATGTAGAAAATAGTAAAAAATAAAGAAAAACCCTTGAATGAGTAGGCGCGTCCAAACTTTTGTGTATGTGTCTGTTACTGCTCGACTGAAACAACAATCTCGGTCGACCAACAGCCTAACGCCAAACAATCGACCAGTCGACTAATTAGGGTTAGCCCTACACTCCGTAAACCTACAGGAACACCATAACCTGAACCATTGATTTTTAACTTAATGCAAGTTTGGCATGAAACATATTAAAGGTTTGTTCATCCGTAGCACTAATTGAACTGTAACTTTATTTCACAGCAGTTATTGGAAACTGATGTGTTATTTCATTAGAAAAGCATTGCACGCCCTATAAACCACCTCACCCACACTTCACTTGGTATACATTGGTAACGATATGGAAAATGGTCTGTTGCTCCCATTTAAAAGGGTGGTTTTCCATCTTTAATGAGTCATTTTCTCACCTCCACCTCCTCTCTCCATCTTTCTCCATTCCCTGCTCCTTCCACCAGGCAATAAACGTCGTGGCATGGTCGCCCTGTGGGAAGTTCTTGGCTACAGGGAGCATCGGGGGTTTGCTGACGGTCTGGGACGTGGAGAGCAAGCTGTGTGTGGAAAGGTATGAGACAGAATCACACTGAAACTCCTAGAAAGCAATATTCGATTCGCTCAATTGATTTAATTTAATATTTCAACTCGACTGACTGTGGTTCTCCTTGCTTTGGTTGAAGCATTTGAGTGGAACTGTGCAGAGCTGGGTTCAATATAAGTTCAATAGTGTATTTTTTTCAAATACTTGATTGGGTTTGACTGATCTTGCCTGGCACAATGGAAACAATGCAATATTCCCAATTAGAAATGCAAATTTGGGTTCATTTTGGTGCCAACTAACCGGTCAACAAACGGTTAACTTTTTCCAAACAGTAATATTACGTGCATGCATGCATACAAGGAAAGTACACTTTTCATTAAGAGTTTAAAGCGGAACTGACAGTTACTTATACTGAACAAAAATAGAAACGTGTTGGTCCCATGTCCCTGAAATTTTCCATATTTGTGTACACATTTGTTTACAGTGCATTCAGAAAGTGTTCAGACCCCTTGACTTTTTCCACGTTTTGCTACGTTACAGCCTTATTCTAAAGTGGATAAAATAGTTTCCCCCCCTCATCAATCTACACACAATACCCCATAATGACAAAGCCGTTGTCCTGTTGGAAGGTGAACCTTTGCCCCAGTCTGGAGCAGGTTTTCATCAAAGATCTCTCTCTACTTTGCTCCATTTGTCTTTCCCTCGATCCTGACTAGTCTCCCAGTCCCTGCTGCTGAAAAACATACCCACAGCATGATGCTGCCACTACCATGCTTCACTGTAGGGATGGTGGCAGGTTTCCTCCAGACGTGAAACTTGGCATTCAGGCCAAATAGTTTCATCTTGGTTTCATCAGACCAGATAATCTTGTTTTATCGTGGTCTGAGAGTCTTTAGGTGCCTTTTGGCAAACTCCAAGCGGGCTGTTGTGCCTTTTACTGAGGAGTGGCTTCCATCTGGCCACTGTACCATAAAGGCCTGATTGGTGGAGTGCTGCAAAGATGGTTGTCCTTCTGGAAGGTTTTCCCTTCTCCACAGAGGAACTCTGGAGCTCTGTCAGTGTGACCATCAGGTTCTTGGTCACATTCCTGACCAAGGCCCTTAATATCGAGAAGCTGATTAAACAGCATGATCTTTACACAGGTGCACCTTGTGCTGGGGACAATAGAAGGCCACTCTAAAATGTGCAGTTTTGTCACACAACACAATGCCACAGATGTCTCAGGTTTTGAGGGAGTGTGCAATTGACATGCTGACTGCAGGAATGTCCACCAGAGCTGTTGCCAGAGATTTGAATGTTCATTTCTCTACCAATGTCATTTTAGAGAATTTGGCAGTACATCCAACCAGCCTCACAACCGCAGACCACATATAATCACGCCAGCCCAGGACCTCCACATCCGGCTTCTTCACCTGCGGGATCGTCTGAGACCAGCTACCCGGACAGCTGATGAAACTGAGGAGAATTTCTGTCTAATAAAGCTTTTTTGTGTGGAAAAACTCGTTCTGATTGGCTGGGCCTGGCTCCCCAGTAGGTGGTATAAATGAGTCAACAGTTGAGTCATCTACTTCATGAAGTTACAGTCTGATGCGCTCCCATCTTTGAATTCAACTACAATGGCGCTGCTTTCGTGTGTGCTGTTTACAGCGTGCAGCAGAGGGAAAGTGTACAGACAAATGCCACAGTCAGACTATGCTACTAAAATGTTGCAGTCCTGCTTTGGTTTTTTAAAGTGTGACAATGAACAACCAAAAAACAAAACCTGCAACCAAACACCATGCAAAGAAGAAACATGTAGGCCTATTACAGCAACGTTTGCAGTAGCCTAGGCTGGCTGCTCAACTACAATACATTTTGAGCAGTGGAGGCTGCTGAGGGGAGAATTGCTCATAATAAAGCTGGAATGGAATGGTATCGAAAACATGGTTTTCATGTGTTTGATACCATTCCATTAACTCCATTCTGTCCTAATGAGCCGTTCTCCCCTCAGCAGTCGGTGATCCATGCAATGCAACATATGTTTAAATGTTACAACAACCTATAGCTACATTTTTGTTATTTGGAGTTATAAAATTAGTTTTTGATTATGGTAGCAGAATATTATACAGATCTGCAAATATGATCTCCTTTTTGTTTTAATATTTGAACTTCTAGTTTGACCAGTTTGGGCTGCAGTTGCATGTTTTTTTCTAGGCTATGTCTGGCTTACGAATTCATTGTGCTTTTTCTATATGGCCCGTGCGCTGATTTGAGTTTGACACACATGGGCTAGCATTTCTATTTATGTAGCTAGTTATTTATTTAGCAAGCTAAAAAACACGGAAGTCTTGTCATTGGAGGAGTGGGTGAGTGATGACCATATAGCTAAGTGCTCACTTGTCAGATAATGTAATTCTTCCTGGGGGTAAATATGTACATATTTTAATAAGATTTCATGTTGCTAAAACTCTGTTCCACTTGAATAGGCTTGCTCTTGTTGCATGTTTCTATCGTCTTACAGTCAAAAGGCTATAGCCAATTATTGAACATTCTCCTGTAATAAAGCAGCTATTGTTGCACAACGGGCAATGACTCGCCTTGTAAAAGCACGTTTCACTCCAGTACCAGGTTTTTGAAGAGGTGCTCTTGTGCTGTCTGACCGGTGATGGGCTATTCCGCTCCTCAAACTAGGTTCTCTGTATGCTGTGCGCGTGTGATAAATAAGATACATGACAACTAACAAAAATACACAAGCGCCAATTGAATTATGCAAATGATCTATAGACCGATAAGCATTATCGGTCAAATGTATTTTCCTATTTAATGGTTAACCGTTAACATCCCTAGTACCAATCACCGGGGGGCCCCCCCCCACACCACACATCTGACACTCCAGGTAGAACTAAATCAGATGCTCAAGTAATTGAAAGTGGAATCCACTGACATGGATTTTTTTGTCCATTCGGTAGGCAGACGCATGAGAAGGGCTACACCGTGTGTGGACTGGCTTGGCATCCCTCGGGCGGTCAAATAGCCTACACCGACACAGAGGGCTGTCTTGGCGTGCTGGATGGGCTCTCCTCTTCTTCATCCTCTTCTTCCTCCACTACGGCTGCAAAGAGTACCAAGGTGAGTCTCTGGTCTTACATGGAGGCTTCTCTATCCCACCCAAATGTGCCACTGCTAACTCACTTCTAAACCAATATTGGGATCGGTACACTTTAATACTGTCTGTTTGTTTGCAGAATTGACCCCAAGCATGGTCTTCTTGGACCAGTTCATGTTGTGCTCGATCTGCTTAGTCTACAGAGCTAGGGTCAACGTTGATGCTATTAGTATTTGCCATGTTTCTTTGCTTCGTTCACCTCTATTTCAATAGAGATCTTGATGTCCATTCCACAGTTCTATGTTATTTATAAACCGTGATTGAACCAGGTCAGTAAGTCATTGAGAACAGGTTGTCTTTCCCGATAACATTCTGTCTTTGGGAGTGAGCTTTATTCTACTTTAGCAGGCTCCAGCCAGCTACGACGATCTTTTCGACGACGATGACGACGACAGACCCATGGACGAGGGTATCGGCGAGGGCGCCCTTTCACCCGCCAAGAACCCCGGGGACGAGGACGATGACGACGACCTCATGCCTGCCACGGGGCGAGCACGGAACAGGAGTGCCTTCCTCGACGACGAGAACTCACTGGGTGAGAAAGCGATGTGCGTCGTACATAGCTGATCAAAGTATCATAGCTGGCTCGTCTTCTATAACAGCAATTATTTGAGCTGATAAATACCTCTGGGTTTCATTTAGATAAAACCAAACACTGCAGTAAACCATGCATGGCTACAGTATTTAATTAATTAAATAGACAGACAATTCTCTTCAGATATGTGGCCCTTTCCGTAGACTTTCTAACTCTGTCTTTCAAGGGGTTTGCCTCTTCATGAACTCCCAACTGGTGTGCTAATTCCAGTGCGGTGGAAGTGTCGTCCCACTCTTCGCCTGTCAAGAAGACAGGCGATTGCCGGCCCTTCTACTCCCCAAGGGAGTTTTCAGCTGTTATTGTGACTGCTGTATACATTCCACCTTAGGACAATAAAAATAACAAGCTGGCGCTTAACGAACTGTACAAGGCTATAAACAAGCAGCAAACCCTACACCCGGAGGCTACCTTTCTGGTTGCTGGCGTGATGCCCAACTTCCATCAACACATCTCCAATGCCACTAGGGATGATAGTCCTAGACCACTGCTAGTCTACCCACAAGCAAGCATACAAGGCCCTCCCTCGTTCGCCATTTGGAAAATCAGATCATGACTCCGTACTCTTGCTTCCTGTTTACAAGCAGAAGCTGAAACAGAAAGTACACGCGATTCGCTCCGTTGAGAAATGGTCACCAGAATCAGAGAGTATCCTACAGGACTGCTTTGCTATGTTTCACCTCCATCACCGGCTACATTTGAAAAAATGCATCGGCAAAGTTGTACCCACGGTGAGGGTTTGCGCCTTTCCCATTCAAAAGCCCTGGATTAACACTGAGGTTGGCGCTAAACTAAAGAGCAGGGCTACCGCATACAGCACCCTGATGCTATGATCGAAGACAGGAATAAGTACAAGAAGGCCTGCTATGACCTCCACAGAGTCATCAAATGAGCAAAAGGACAATATAGGACTACGGTGGAATCATATTACACAGGCTCCGACACCCACCGCATGTGGCAGGGGCTACAGTTCATTACAGATTACAAAGGAAGACCCAACCGTGCTCTGCCCAACGATTTATTTGTATTTATTTATTTAACCTTTTATTTAACCCTGAAGGGCTCATTGAGCGTCCTGACCAAGATAGGCAGCACCAAGTCATTACACAATTAGACGGACATGAAAAACTACAAGTAATCTAGTAAAAAACATAGAAATCGCAGAAGTATAACAACATAAAACAGCTAATTAAAAACATTGACAGGTCAAGGAATCAGCCTCAAAAAACTTCGATTTTAGTTCTTCAAGTTTAAAACTATTTTGTAAGGCGTTTCAAGCCGATGGTGCAGAGTACATAAAAGCCCTTTTACCAAATTCATTTTGGACATTTGGAACAATAAGCAGGATAAGTTCCTGCAAACAGAGTACCCACCACATTTCTGAAAAATAAAAATGCCCAAATAAAAATGGTAGTAAACCCAAAATGGCTTTGTAAATAAATGTATACCAGTGACTGAGCCTACGAGTGACTAGAGTAGGCCAACCAACCCTGGTATATAAAGTGCAGTGGAGCGTAAGGGTTTTGCAGTTTAAAATAAATCTCAATGCGCCATGGTAAAGGGTGTCAATTTATCTCAAACACTGAGCGAAAATATCACCATAGTCTAGTATAGGTATAAATGTAGCTGATACTAGCCTCCTGGCTTCAAAAGGAAAAACAGGCCTTATTCCTAAAATAAAATCCCTAATTCAGCCTAAAAAAAATTGTAATTTATTGAATATGCAATTTAAGAGGCCGTCATCAATTAAAATTCAAAGATATTTATGACGTTACAGCCTCAATCTCATTGCCCTGACAGGTAGTAATAGGTGAAAGGTTTAGGTCTTTTTCTTGCTTTAGAAAACACCATTTAGTTTTTTCAGCATTGAGGATAAGCTTCAATTGACACAAGGTATGTTGAACAGTACAAAAAACATTTAGCAAGTTCTGAAAAGCTTTTGTGAGAGACGAGGCACAACAATAAATAACAGTATCATCAGCATAAAATTAAGGTTGTGCATTTTGCCAATTTGTCTAAATTATTTATATAAATAGTGAATAAGAGGGGACCAAGTACAAAGCCCTGGGGCACAGCATTACAGACAGACAAGTTAACAGAAATAAGCCCATCAAATTGAGTGCACTATCAAACAGATAGTTAGCAAACCATGCAACTCCATGCTCCGAAAGACCTACGCTTGACAATCTCTGTCTCAGTATAGCATGATCAACTGTATCAAAAGCCTTAGAGATAAAAAAAAAAAAAAAAAAAGTGAGACACAGTGCCTCTCTGTGGTGGTTCATTTCTTTACTATCAAATGAGGAGAGACAAACATATCACACAAGTCAGAGTCATATTTCAACTAAATCTTTTTTCACTTATTAATAAGGGAGCAGGTCAATACAACACACACAAAGTGAATCGATTGAGTGATGGCAGGTCGACGAATCACCCTCAGATGATTCGTTAAGAGCCCCGAGACAAAGGTACAAAGGTATTTTATAGCAAAGATACACCCCCTTCAGTCTATATGATGAACAACAGATGTATGGAATGGGTCACAAGGTTAAGATTTGTATGAAAGATTCTTATAATTCAGACAGTATCTGTCTTAAAAAATGTTCTCATTGTGTAGAAACCAGAGTCTGGCCCTGAGCCATGTCTCCCTGGTACCATATAGAACAGAAACATTAACTCATGCTCTGGAATGTGGTATCACCCAAAGACATCGTAAATCTCCTGTCAGTGTTAAATCTCCGAGGCCCACTTTCAGTTCACACAGATACAATAGAGTTGTAAGAACCCTCTATTGAAGCTGTTGAACAGCTTCTATCCCCAAGCAATACGACTGGTAAATAGTTAACAAAATAGCTACACATACAGAGTTTACTTCATATCTTCATTGACCTTTTATTTCAATATTTGCACTCTTTTCTCTTGTCTCTATTCACACTCACAGGTCCCTACACACTCACACACACTGTTAATCCAACACTCACTCCATCATTTGCTCACTCACACATAATATGCACATTTATACTGACTACACTTTTGCACCCCCGCTCGCATGCAAGCTGCTGCTACTTTATTATTTTATATCCTGTTGCCTAGTCCCCTTAACCCTATACATATCTACCTCATCACTCCAGTATCACCGCACATGTAAATATGGTATTGGAGCTGAATTTAAATATTTCCTGTATATATTGCGCTTACTTACTTTACGTATTTCATATTTCTTATGTTTTTTTTTAGTAATACATTGTTATTGCATTGTTGGGTTTTGAGTTGGCAAGAAAGGCATATTCACTGTACTTGTGCATGTGACATTGAAACAATCCCATGAGGGCTTTGCCATAGAATTTAAAGATAGTGGAAATGGTACCACTGTTCGCCCCCCGGCACTTTTGTTATTGTTTTGTTGGCGAAACTGAGTTCATCAGCAGGGTAAAAATATTGCACTACGTATTCTGTTGTTCTAATGCAGTGCAATGATGTCTTAGGGGGAAGGAAAATGTGTTTGTTGTTTGCATTAACTTATTTTTTTGCTGTAATATCCCAAACGGACGTGGCAGTTTCACACTTAAGGATTCCAGCTTTAATTGTGGGAAAGTCACTGAGAAACAATACATCCCATTAATTTTACCAAAGTACTCTTGAATCTTGTTAACAAGCACATACATTTCTCTTTCCTTGTCATCCTAATTCAAGACTGGGATTGCTTAAACAAAGTCACTGAGCTGTATTGCATGTGTTCCCATTTACCACAGACACAGGCTCGCTCAAACTGGGGCTGGATAAGTTTGTTGATGACGACGACGCGGGCAGCGCCATAGTGCCCCCCGTTGCTGTGGCTGCTCCCCTCCGGCCCGTCTATGACGGGCCAATGCCCACCCTGCCACAGAAGGCTTTCCAGCCAGGATCCACCCCAGCACACCTCATGCACCGCTTCATGGTGAGAGCCAGCCCACACAACTCAGGCTTTAGTCTTGCCTGAAAGGTTTATATTAATGATGTTTCAGGTTGTCTTATTTTTTAAGTTGATGGTTTTGTATAAATATAGGAAATAATAAGTTTCATGAATTGTCTAGAGATGTATTTACATGCCCTATTAAAGGGACATTGCAATCCAAAAATCAACTTGTTTGTCGGATGGTTTCAGACCTCAAAAGTAGTCTATGTGAGTTATCCACAAAGCCGTCTAACCCAGAGATAATGTATTCTGTACTCCTTCTGTCAGATGTGGAACTCGGTGGGAATCGTGCGCGGCTACAATGACGACCAGGACAACGCCATTGACGTGGAGTTCCACGACACAGCCGTGCACCATGCCATGCACCTCACCAACTCCCTGGGCCACACCGTGGCAGACCTCTCCCAGGAGGCCGTGCTGCTTGCCTGCCCCGGCACCGACGAGCTCGCCAGGTAGACCACATATCTAAAGGCCGCTACACACTTCAAACAGACAGGGCATCCTTTTCCACACGTATTTCTACGTACTTTTGTGTGGCTCACTTTTTAGAACGGACTGTATACGACGTTATGTTTGCGTGAAGTTTTTAATGGTCTTAACTGGGATATTTAGATATTAGCTATTCATGTTTCTGGGGACATTTTCACACATGAGCCTTGCCTGAGTTTTATTAGCCAAACTGGTGGATTAATAAGGGAAATCAATTTCGATGTTCCCAAGTCTCTCGTGAAAGACCTCTTCCTATTGGCACCACAATCTAGCGAAGACACTGAAATTGATTACCCATTTTTTTCAAACGGGAACCTAAGCCGCTTCACTGTATCTCTCTCCCCTCCCTTCTTCCCCTCCACAGTAAGCTCCAGTGCCTTCACTTCTCATCGTGGGATACCAACAAGGAGTGGATGGTGGATCTGCCCAAGGGGGAGGACGTGCGGGCCCTATGCCTGGGCCAGGGCTGGGCGGCGGCTGCCACCAGTGCCCTCATGTTGCGCCTCTTCTCCATCGGAGGGGTGCAGAGGGAGCTGTTCAGCCTGCCCGGACCCGTGGTCTGCATGGCTGGGCACGGGGAGCAACTGCTCGTCGTCTACCACCGAGGTAGGACACGTGTGCATGTTTGCTGTCACACACAGACAGACCCTCACATACAAATGCACAGAGAAAACAAGCATCAGATGCAAAACAGAGTCCCAATCCTCTTAGAAGCATAATGACGGGTAATGATGGGCAATGTAGCTCTACTTCTGATAAGGCGTATATAACCGCTATTGTGTTTTTCTGTCCTCAGGCACAGGGTTTGACGGAGAACAGGCCCTAGGGGTCCAGCTGCTGCAGTTTGGACACAAGAGACGGCAGGTCATCCACGGGGAGCCCCTCCCCCTCTCCCGCAAATCTCACCTATCATGGTTAGGCTTCACAGCCGAGGGTGAGTCAGGCCACGCCTCCTCTCAAATGCTGGCTGCTGTTGGGGCGTGTTCAGTAGACACCAAACGGGAGACTCTTTGAAAAATGTGCAAAAGATTGTAGATTGAAGTTGACTCTGTACATTGACCTAAGATCAGTTTGGCGTTTTCCACTGATGGTTAAGGTAAGGATTAGGGCGTAATATTTTCCCAGAAGTCTACACATTTTCCTTCCCGAGAAAATTGCAACAATCGGGGTAATATCCCGGTATTCCTGCTCAATTCAGAAATGCTTTTAAAAGCAAATAATACCAGCAAAGAAAATCGGACATAATTATACCACTGTAAATGGAGAAATACGGACAGGAATCTGCTTTATGGTTTCTTGTTGTATTTGTCACAATTTAATCAACACAAAGTTCTGTCAAAGTCGACACACAATTTGTTGATGTAGCCTAGTTTAAATGTAGACTTAAAATATTACGAGGTTATTAGCCTACAGCCTAGTGAAAATTGCATTTGTTTTCGCTTACCTTTGGCTGAAAGAAGTCAGCCAGCTTGTTGGCCCTTTTCTCTCCCCTTGCACCTGGCTATCAGGGGGATTTCGGAAGGTTGTGGCTGTTTTTACTTCACCGCTTATTGTGGTGACTTTGTCACGGGGAACATATCCGATTCTCCGCTAAACAAACCGACAAGCAAATAGGCCTAGTAGCGGAGATATAGCACCATGGATAGCACCGCGGTTGATCAAGTCCCCGGGGAATCTGGCGAGTCAAGCCTGTGCCCTCCTTTTTATTATTGTCCCATGGTGTTTCAAATGTCTCTAGTTCCTCAAGCGTGTCTGTGGACACAATGTACCAGCCATTTTGTTAACAGCGAGTAGCTGCGGTTGACATTTTGAGCCTCTGCCAGTTCCACAAAGATAGTTTGGAGATTGGTGAATGTGACTTGGAGATTGCCTACAGTAACTGCATTGAGAGGTCGCGTATAGCCTATATGATGGTCAGCAATGCAGTTTATAGAAGTCATGCAAGTACGTTTTCTATTAGGGACTTTACGTTGAGTAGGCAAAATATGGTAGGTGGCTGACGTTGTGATGATTGGTCTAATGTAGGCTATGAATAAAGCCAGAATTGATATGTCTGGTTCATGCATGCAGCTATTCACATATGCATATTTTGTATTTTTGCGTCCGTTTTTCAATGATGGGTAGGCTACTTCGGTTTGACAGAGGATCATCAAATGAATATGAGTAGCTAAGAAATATAAGGACGCTTATTTCACTCTACTTATCAACCACTTTTTGAGGAGCATGCTCTCGCTGTGCGACAGTTGACGTTTTGCCCAAACTCTGTATTGCCACGGGCTCTCCAACCCTGAACCAACAGCATGGCCTAGGGCTAAACGTTCTCTCCCAGACTCATGGATAGACATTTTGGAGCGTAGCATAAGGTAACCAGTCCATCCAGTATGCACATTAATACAGTCGACAATCAAAGGCTAGACCAATTATCTATCGACGACATCATAAATCAGTTTTGTTTTTCTACCATTCATAATATGCTGTAGTCTATGTACTGTATAACAGCTCAATCATCATTTTAATTCAGATAATTTTTTGGGACTTGGGCTCATAAGCCTATGTGTATGCATACTGTAAGCTGTAATATGCATATGGGTGTTTTTGAATTAATCATCAATTTAGAAAGCTGTCCATTTCATTGTTAGGCTTTGAAACATCTACAATGACCATGTTTTACACTCCGTTTCAACCTGCTGTTGAACTCCTTTCTTCAAATTGATCGTCAGTGTGGCGCGTTTTAAAAGCATGATACTGTTTTGATGATAAGTGTTTGTGATTTTCGATTGCATTTGCATTGATGTTAGAGGGACAATAGAGCCCTGAGTCGTTTGAAAGTTGGGTGTTACCAAAGACGAAGCATGTCCATGAATCATGACTGCCGGTGTGGTGGTAATACGATCACAGCAACAGCCCTAGGCACAGATCTAGGAACAGCCTGCTCTCCCCAGATCCTTACCTTAACCATCAGTGGGGAAAAATGCCAAACTGATCATTGTACAGAGCCAACTTCATTCTCCAAACTCTTGCACATCACTTATTCATCACTTGTTTTCCAGGAACCCCATGCTTCATCGACTCTGAGGGCGTGGTGCGCCTGCTAAACCGCTCCTTGGGAAACATGTGGACACCTGTGTGTAACACCAGGGAGAACTGCAAGGGCAAGTCAGACCACTACTGGGTGGTGGGAGTGCATGAGAATCCCCAGCAGCTCAGGTAAAGCAGTTGTTTCTCTTTGCTTATTTGAGCTGTTCTTGCTATAATATGGACTTGGTCTTTTACCAAATAGGGGTATCTTCTGTATACCACCCCTACCTTGTGACAGCACAACTGATTGGCTCAAACGCATTAAGAAGGAAAGAAATTTCACAGATGAACTTTTAACAAGGCAAACCTGTTAATTGAAATGCATTCCAGGTGACTACCTCATGCAGCTGGTTGAGACAATGCCAAGAGTGTGCAAAGCTGTCATCAAGGCAAAGGGTGGCTACTTTGAAGAATATAATATATATTTTGATTTGTTTAGCACATTTTTGGTTACTACGTGATCCCATATGTGTATCAATAGTTTTGATGTCTTCACTATTATTCTACAATGTAGAAAATAATACAAATAAAGAAAAACCCATGAATGAGTAGGTGTGTCCAAACTTTTGACTAGTACTGTACGTGTGCCAGGGGCAGCGGCTTAGACTGGTAGACCATCCTAGGCCACGTTGTTTTCTTTTCTACCTGGTAACTAATTAATCAATTTATGTCACTGATTGCCCTGATGAGATGGAGAGATAATGAAAAACAGCAGGACTCTGGCCCTCGAAGACCCGGTAATAGAAAATTAAGAGGTGTAAATTCTATAGTTAATCCATCTCTTCATCGTCTTTCCTCCAGGTGTATCCCATGTAAAGGGTCTCGGTACCCCCCCACGTTGCCCAGGCCTGCTGTGGCCGTCCTTCCCTTCAAGCTGCCCTTCTGTCAGACCACCACAGAGAAGGGCCAGATGGAGGTCAGTAAGGCTAAGTGCCAGATGGAGGTCAGTAAGGCTAAGTGCCAGATGGAGGTCAGTAAGGCTAAGTGCCAGATGGAGGTCAGTAAGGCTAAGTGCCAGATGGAGGTCAGTAAGGCTAAGGGCCAGATGGAGGTCAGTAAGGCTAAGGGCCAGATGGAGGTCAGTAAGGCTAAGGGCCAGATGGAGGTCAGTAAGGCTAAGGGCCAGATGGAGGTCAGTAAGGCTAAGGGCCAGATGGAGGTCAGTAAGGCTAAGGGCCAGATGGAGGTCAGTAAGGCTAAGGGCCAGATGGAGGTCAGTAAGGCTAAGGGCCAGATGGAGGTCAGTAAGGCTAAGGGCCAGATGGAGGTCAGTAAGGCCAACCTATACAGTCCATGCTATGCTATTCCAGTCAGCTCAGCCTTTGGAGAGACACTGCCTACCTAGAGCTTTATAGTTGATCTATTGGGTTGCTTGAGTGTCAATGCTTGAGCTACCATTGCAGCTATTTAGAACCTGCAAATAGCCTTTCAACAGAAATGTCCTTGAATATCTCTGAAATATGACCCTGTATACATACACATATGGGTAACTGACAACATAAAGGAAACGCCAATGTAGTGTCTTGTTGGGCCACCACAAGCCACCAGAACTAGTTCAATGCTCCCTGGTATAGATTCTACAAGTGTCTGGAACTCTATTGGAGGGATGCGACACCGTTCTTACTTGAGGAATTCTATCATTTTGTGTGTTGTTGATGGTGGTGAAAACGCTGTCTCAGGCGCCACTCCAGAATCTCCCATAAGTGTTCTATTGGGTTGAGATCTGGTTACTGAGATGGCCAAGGCATATTGTTTACATTGTTTCCGTGCTCATCAAACCATTCCTTACCCTGTGGATGGGGGCATTGTCATCCTGGAAGAAACCACTCCAAGGGAAATGCAACCCACACCATAAGAGCTGCCAGAACCTTCATTTACTCAAGTGTTTCCTTTATTTTGGTAGGTACCTGTACATAGGCCATACAGATGGGAAAGCCCCACTCACTGTCTCTGTCCCTCTCTCTCCTTCCAGGAGCAGTACTGGCGCTCAGTGCTCCTCCACAACCACTACGGCTTCCTGTCGTCCAGCGGCTACGAGATAGACGAGGAAGGCCAGAGCCAGGCCCAGAAAGACCAGCAGGAGCTGCTCATGAAGATGTTTGCCGTGAGTACAGTAGCAGCAACTCATGGGTCCACCGAGCTTGGAAACCCTCCTTAGATCCATAGCGTAGTTTGGGATTAGAATTTGGAATTGTTTACATTGGATATCTCATAAACCTTTCCAGAGCAATAGAATATTATCCAATTTTGTTTTATTTTGTTGGGACTTTGTGGGTTTGGTTTCATTTCAGCACAAAATTACAGGCATATTCACAGGAAAGGATTATTGAAAATACTTTTCCTCAGCATTGGGTCCTCACATCAAAATAAGTCCTACACACGTCGAAGGGCTTTTATTTTGATGTGATAAAGGTTACAAATTAAAACCAACATTTTGGAATGCATACCAAATGTATGTGTTACCTTAATACAGTAATTTAACCAAGGTATTTTACTAACTATGATTAATTATCCATACATTGGGTGTTTCAATCTGCAGCTGTCGTGTAAGCTGGAGAGGGAGTTCCGCTGCGTGGAGCTGGCCGAGCTGATGACCCAGAACGTAGTGACCCTGGCCATCCGCTACGCCTCGCGGTCCCGCCGCATGGCTCTGGCCCAGCGCCTCAGCGATCTGGCCCTGGAGAAGGCCAATCAGCTGCAGGGGGAGGAGCCACAGGAGGAGGAAGAGGAGGAGCCACTCCAGTACACCAGACGGAACACTGGGTAAGTACATTTGTGTTTGTGTTATTGTATGTTTGAAAACATACATACCATATGTTGGTGATTGTCATATAATGAAAAAGGCAAAATAAAATGGTTGACAGATTAAGTGATGATAAATCAAAATAATTTTTGGTTTTAAGATGATGTTGGGATGCGTTGGTTGAAACTGGCTTAGCAGTGTGTGAGGGTTGAATTGGTATCCTTGTTTGAAAATAGGAACCAATACATTTAAGTGTGTACCTGGGCATGACCAACGGGTCATGTTCAGTAGGGCAAACTGTAGCGAAACAGAAAATGACAATCTGTTCTTACTGGGGAAATTCGTATAGAAACTCAGTTTCACTTTGTTTAAAAATGTTTTCTCCCATCTGAACACTGCCCTAATAATTTGCATGAAGCACCAGAAATCTGTTCTGAAGCTAACTTCAAATCAAAGTTTATTTGTCACGTGCGCTGAATACAACAGGTGTAGACCACGTCCTGGTAATCCGTCTGACCCCGCAGCCTTGTGTCTATTGACCTGCTTAAAGGTCTTACTCACGTTGGCTACGGAGAGCGTGATCACACAGTCGCCTGGAACAGCTGATGCTCTCATGCATGCCTCAGTGTTGCTTGCCTCGAAGCGAGCATAGAAGTGATTTAGCTCGCCTGGTAGGCTCGTGTCACTGGGCAGCTTGCGGCTGTGCTTCCCTTTGTAGTCTGTCATATTTTGCAAGCCCTGCCACATAAGACAAGCGTCGGAGCCGGCGTAGTATGATTCAATCTTAGCCCTGTATTGACGCTTTGCCTGTTTGATGGTTCGTCGCAGGGCATAGCAGGATTTCTTGTAAGCTTCCGGGTGATCGCTGTCCTGATATCCAGAAACTCTTTTTTGCCGTAAGATGCGGTTGCAGAAACATTATGTACAAAATAAGTTACAAATAATGCGGAAAAAAACACATAATAGCACAATTGGTTGGGCGCCCGTAAAACTGCTGCCATTTCTTCCGGCACCATTTTACCGCCACTTGTATGAGTTGAAATCAAATTCTGTGTAGATAAGGAATTATGTTGGGATTCATGATAATATATGTTTGTTACTCCAGGTACGGCCAGAGCAGCAGTGAGATGGGTGCGGATCGCCAACACAGCAGCCACAGACAAGCACAGGAGGAAGAGGTGGATGAAGAGGAGGGTCAGGAAGAACATATAGATGACGGGGATGTAGCGGAGAGCAAAAGACGAGGTAAGTCGAGGGAATCTCTCTCCATTTCCTCTCCCACCCCTGCCATCTCCTGCATGTCAAAACAATCAACATCCTTCACAGTTTCTTCCATTTGCAGACCTGCCAACCTGCACGCATTTTGCGTACCATGCATGCAATTTGAGGTCAAAGTACACGGGTACGAAAAACTACCTCAAAATACGCAAAAAAATAGGCTTCTAGTTGACACATTGTGGTTTTTGACTCAACCGTCTGAAGTTGGCGCTGAGCCAATCAGAGGACAAAAAAATCTCTAGCTCTCCACTCCTGCTCGCCCCACGTAGTCGTAGTACTGTTTTCAAGCTGGATTGCAGCGCACCACTTTGTCCGTTAACACCACTGATGTGAGGGAAAAGGGTAGGGAAAATAGAGAACAAACTGTTTGCCAAATACATTTTCCAAAATTGTATGTGTTAAGCACAACCACTATTTCCTAGTTGTCTCCTTAGCTAAGGCATCATTACTACGACGGTAGTTAGCTACAGCGTTTGGTCCACTATAACTAAGCAAGAACACTTTCTTGCCTGCACATGCTTAGAGCTACGCAACGGTAGTAGTCGCAAACGCATTGACAGGAAACATTTGCGGTGGATGCCTGGATGGAAACAGACATGGCGAAGAGAGTTGTCCCGCTAATACAGTCCTTCACAGAAAGTTATGTTCGACTGTTAAAGATTAGGCAGAGTGCATTGGAGGAGGACTCTTGCATTGACAGGCACGAGTGATAAAAGACGTTGCTGCGTGTGCACATTTGGTCATGTTTTTTGCTAGTTAGTGAGTTATTATGTAAATTATGTCAAATATCCGGTCAGCGATGGGGGAGTGATTGCTTGCTAAAAGAGCAGAAAACATGTAGGCATACATTTCTAGACCTCTTTGAAAAGCGAGTCAGGTAAAGAGCTTTTTAAAAGGGGCCGTGTTGTATTTTGAGACGGGCTTGAATAAGCTAAGAAGCCAATAGGCAGAGGGTACCATACATTTTTGTCTGATTCTTTGTAATAATAATGGTTTGGGAATAAAAATGTGGTTTCTTGCATCAAACAATACAACATTTTCAGTCACCTCTGTCTGAAGGACAAGTGACTAAACAGGTTATATCAGGGCTGCATTCCTGCGGATGCCTGTGGGACCTGCGGGTCCCAACAGGGATCATTGCGGTGCGGTCTGCATTTTTCATGCGGGCAGTCACACAGACACTTTCAGATTAAAATATTTGAGTTGTCCTGCACATTATTTGGAAACGGTCATCTTTCTGCTTTGTACGCGTCAGGCTACCTGTTGTATTAAAAGCACATCTTTGTCACATTATTCACACACACTCAGAAATCTGCTGCTTCAACTTCAGTATTCCACCTCTCCTCTCCAAGTTAGCATCTTTCCAAGGAAAGTAACTTAAATATGATTCAACTATAGTTTATTACAGTGTCTTTAAATAAATATTGATAATGGAAAGAAGTGGAGGCCGCTCAACCAATGTGAGTCGAGGTACAATCAAAAAATGAGATCATCATTGAAAAGGAAAAGGCACAACGCGCACACAGGCTACCATGGGGAGCGAGCATTGCGGCCTTTCATTTAAAAAAATTATTGATTACCCGTTTACTTGTCTCTGCATGCAAATCTTCCTCCTAAAAGGTAGGCTATTTCCTAAATGCAAAATGTAGTGCAAGAGAAAGTGCAAGTGTCCGACTTTCATCATTATTGCTGCTTCAAGTTCAGTTGCCACTGTGCAAGATCGGGTGTACGTGTGGTCTCAATTAAATAGAGTAGGCTATAGCCTATGCGTGTGTGGAGAAGCACGGGGCAGTTATCTTTCCAAGGAAATGTTCTTCCTAGATATGATTAGGCTATAGTTTACTACATTGTCTAGAAATAAATATTGATCACCCATATTTGTCTTGTCTGAATATTATTATAATAATCATGTTTAACCCTTATTTTACCAGGTAAGTTGACTGAGAACACATTCTCATTTGCAGCAATGACCCGGGGAATAGTTACATTGGGAGATGAGGGTGGATGAATGAGCCAATTCGAAACTTAAAGGTAGGCTATAAAACGTAGCTCAAGAGAAAGTGCAAGTCTCTCCAACTTTGCTCTCTTTAAACTACTTCGAGCATATTGGCTGATATAGCCCAGGAATACCGATAGCCTAATATAATGGGCCATGTGAGAATCTCTGGTAATTGAAGCTATTTCTTAGGTTATTATTACGCATTTTGATATTGCCTATAGGATGCAAAATTGTTGGGACCATGTATGGCAGGTGAGTTGCGTCACATATGCGTAAAAGCTGCGCTTGCGGGTGGGATGAGGAAATCAGTCCATCGCAGACCTCTACCCTGCAATATCAAGCCCTGCATAATGTTTTTTAGAAGTCTCATGGAATGTAAACCTACATTGAACACCACACATTGGCTGCTATTGTAGGCAGTATCTTGGCTATAATAGCTATTTTATTGGCTATTTGTTATAATGTTATGGGATGCATTTTTGGGACTAAGGATTACACACCCGTGTACATTTTAAACGTATTTCTAGTTACCTACTGAAGAGCAGCCAATTACCAAGTACCCACAACAGTCTATAGCCTTCTACTGAGTCAGTGTTCTGCCAACAGCATTATTAGGCAAAAAAAAGGTGCATTTGTCGGATTTATAAAAAAATATATATATATATTTATCCTTTATTTAACCAGGAAGGGCTCATTGAGATTTGAAATCTCTTTTTCAAGAGCGTCCTGGCCAAGATAGGCAGCACCAAGTCATTACAAAATCCCATCAAACAACATGAAAAACTACAAGTAATCTAATTTAAACCATAGAATCATAAAATCATTTTAACAAAATCATAAAACAGCAAATTAAAAACATTGACAGGTCAGGGAATCAGTCTCAAGATCGTTCATCAGTGATTTAAAAATACCAATCGGGACAAGTTCTTCAAGTTTAAAAGTATTTTGTAAGGCGTTCCAAGACGATGGCGCAGAGTACATAAAAGCCCTTTTTACCAAATTCAGTTCGGACATTTGGAACAGCTAGCAAGATAAAGTCCAGCGAACGAAGAGAGTACCCACCACATTTCTGAAAAATAAAAATGCCCAAATAAAAAGGTAGTAAACCCGAAATGGCTTTGTAAATAGAAGTATACCAGTGACTGAGCCTACGTAGGAGTGACTAGAGAAGGCCAGCCAACCCTGGTATACAAAGTGCAGTGGTGCGTAAGGGTTTTGCCGTTTAAAATAAATCTCAAAGTGCCATGGTAAAGGGTGTCAATTGATCTCAAACGCTGAGCGGAAGCATTCATATATAAAATATCACCATAGTCTAGTAAAGGCATAAATGTAGCTGATACTAGCCTCCTTCTGGCTTCAAAAGAAAAACAGGCCTTATTCCTAAAATAAAATCCCAATTTCAGCTTCAATTTTTTTTTGAAGTTGTTGAATATGCAATTTAAAAGAGAGGCCATCATCAATTAAAATTCCAAGATATTTATATGAGGTTACAATCTCAATCTCATTGCCCTGACAGGTAATAATAGGTGAAAGGTTCAGAGGTCTATTTATTGATTTAGAAAACACCATTAGTTTAGTTATGGCAGTATTGAGGATAAGCTTCAATTGACACAAGGTATGTTGAACAGTATAAAAAGCAGTCTGCAAGTTCTGGAAAGCTTTTGTAAGAGATGAGGCACAACAGTAAATAACAGTATCATCAGCATAAAAATGAGCAGTGTGGGTGTCACACGCGTTCTGTCATGGGGTCCAGTGGTGCCGCACTGAAGTGGTACTCATAAAAATTATTCAAGGTTCGCAGGTCTGCATTGCGTGTTTTAAACACAACACAATTTAAGGCAGTGAACCTCAGGCTTGTTTCCCTAGAGTTTAGGTGCATTGTTGTGTAAAAATCTCCGTTGACTCGTCTTTACCCTGTAGGTCTAAATCCCTTGTCTAAAGGGACTGCTGCATCACCTGAGAAACCTTCTCCCAAACCTGGTGAGCACACACATTCATGGAATGACATTCAGTTCTCCTGGATACACTAGTCAATGGTCCACTGCCATCCTTATTAATCTAAAATCAAGTGTTTTCCAATAGGTACATAAACACATAGTTGTATGCTACACACACTCTTAAGTCTGTTGCACCCCATCTAGACACTTTTCAGTTTAAATGTTGGGGCTTTCAGACAAAAACCTAAGGGAAGCGCTTGTTAACACCAAGAATATACTTGGCAATGACTGTTGTTATACGTGACGTTATCATACGTTGTTAAACATTAGCCTTCTTTCTTTCCTTCCTTACAGTAAGCAAAGAAGGACGTGTGAACCCTTTCAAGGTCAGTCACTTATGCTTTCGGGGCGGGTTAAACCAATATCGAGTGAGACGCCTTACTAGAAAGGAAGTGTCCTTTTCTTGCTTAAAAGTATCTATTGAATGTGGGAGTTCTGGCTAAATACCTAACATGTGACCCATCATACTTGGGTTTTGACCTCAGGTGAGCAGCGGGTTAGGGAGGCCGGGTTCGGCGGGGGGTCAGCACAGGGTGACAAACGTCCTGGAC
Source organism: Salvelinus alpinus (assembly GCF_045679555.1). Taxonomy (NCBI): domain Eukaryota; kingdom Metazoa; phylum Chordata; class Actinopteri; order Salmoniformes; family Salmonidae; genus Salvelinus; species Salvelinus alpinus. Next base: position 546,549 of record NC_092110.1, read on the forward strand.
AGCATGATGTCGTCCAGCAGGAAGCCCACTGCTCTGCTGAGCAGCTCCACGGGGAAACTGAACAAAACACCTGTGCTCAAGCCTCTTCCTCCCAGACCCAAGACCAAGGTACAACACAATAGTCAGATAGAAGCTTAAGAAATGTTAGGATAGTGAATGATCAAATACCACCAACCTTTTAGTTGTGTGGGAATAAATGGATCCGAGTCTGAATAAATGGTTCTGGGTATGACGGCGTTTACATGTTTGACAGTGTTGACCTAAGCATTACGGTGCAACGCATTGGACTGCTGGTGACTTAAACACGCTGTTGTCTTCTGCAGACCCAGTCTACACTGCTGCACATGAACGCTCCCAAAGCAGCCAATAAGAAAGCAGCAGAGGAGCGGGAGCCGGCAGTGTGTAGGCTGAAACAGACGGAGGCACCGCCTCCAGCCTCACCAGCAGAAAATGTTGAGAACAAGAAGTGAGTAATGAGTACTGTTCAAAATCACAATCACCGGAGAAGATGTATGAAAATTATAATGGGTGGGATAAGAAAAAGTCTTCTTTACATTATTATTCATTTTTAAGCAGTGGGGCAGTTCCACTCCTTGAATTATTTTGCTTTATTGAAGAGATTAGTAAAGTGTTGAAAAGATGGGGTGAGTCAAAGGGCAGTGGGCCAGATTCGAACTAATGCACTCTGGCTTACATGTGTGCCGGGGTCAGCGGCTGTAACCGCTGGACCACACAGGCCACCTTCATTCCATTCTAAATGGAGCGACGGCGCTCCGTTTGCGTCGCTCTCTATGTAGTTCGAGGTACTTTGGTGCGTAGAGCGTATTGAGCCCGTAACGGAAACTGGTGTAGAGTGAATGAGACCGTAGGTGTACGACGATAAATGTATGTGTACGACGTGTGTATGTCAGGCCCAAGACGGGCTTCCAGCTATGGCTGGAGGAGAATAGGAGGATCATCCTGGCTGACAACCCAGATCTGGAGGAGACGGATGTCATCAAGGAGGCCATGGGCCGCTTCAGGACCCTGTCTGCAGACGACCGGCTGGTAAGACACCTTACACAAGTGTGTGTGTGTGTGTGTGTGTGTGCTTCCTTAATTAACACGTGGTGCTATGACACTTTGTCTGTGAGAGATTATTTATCTACTTGATTAATGTGGTGTATTCAAATGACCTGGTGTTCAGTAACATCTCCTCTGCTCGCGTACAAGAAAATGCCTCCAGACTCATTATGTGATGGCGGAGCGTCAACTTTTAGCAAGACATGACCCAAAACACACTGTTGAAAACCATATGAATTCAAATACACCCACATATTTGGTGACATTCTGTTTTTGTGCTTAATATTCAATATTTGATCTCAAATCGAAATTGCTGAAGTATAGAGCCCATCTTTTTTTACTGCCCAAATACTTAACAAGCACACTTTAAACGCAATGAAAGCATCTTTATCCCACAACAAAGACCCCTTATTCCCATGTGACAAGGCAGAAATGCCCCTTTAGATAACTCTTATTTATCAAACCCATACAGTTAATCCAAATTCCCCCTGTATCTATTGAAGACTCCTCTCATCTCCCCCACACACACACACACACACACACACACACACACACTTTTGCCCTCAATTCGTTGGGGCACGGACTCTACAAGGTGTCGAAAGCGTTCCACAGGAATGCTGGCCCATGTTGACTCCAAAGGCCCACTGGTATGTCAAGTTGGCTGGATGTCCTTTTGGTGGTGAACCATTCTTGATACACACGGGAAACTATTGCACGTGAAGAACCCAGCAGCGTTGCAGTTCTTGACATACTCATTCCGGTGCGCCTGGCACCTACTACCATTGCACGTTCAAAGCCACTTAAATCTTTTGTCTTGCCCGTTCACCCTCTGAATAGCACACACACACAATCCATGTCTCAATTGTCTCTGCTCCTTCATCTACACCACGTGTCAAACTCATTCCATGGAGGGCCGAGTCTCTGCGGGTTTTTGTTCCACCCTTGTACTTGATTGTTGAATTAAGGTCACTAATTAGTAAGGAACTCCTCTCACTTGGTTGTCTAGGTCTAAGTTGAAAGGAAATTCCCAAAACATTGCTAGAAGCCTGGAAGCTGCTAAACCGGCTACAACACAATTAAATGTTTTATTGCAGCATGTACAGTATTGAGATTCCTCAAATATAATTGAAATATTTTTTCCAAAAGACCATGCCATTAAATAAAGCCTTTAAGACAACCTGTCAAATTGGTGTGGTTTTATATTGTAAATGTAGAATTGCCTGGAAGGTGATGGAATGAAAGAACCCTCGTCGCTGTCAGTGGTCCTCACCAAAACCCCTCCATTAACGCGTTGGAATGAGTGATAATTACCATTCCCAGGCTAACGCTCCCTTAACCCCAGGCTGTATACAGACTTATGCCCGTCTGTGTTGGTGTGGGCTTATACATACATACACAACAACACTATTCACTGTGGCGTATCCGTCATATATTCCACAAGATTTGTCAATATATTTAGTCCGTTGCGACATATGTCAAATGGAATGGGGTTCCAATGGTAACCAAAGTGTTGAAAGCATATGAAACAGTGCTAGAATGCAGACACTGCATGCTGCAAACAAACTGTGCTCCTCAATCTACTGGCTTGGAACCGAATACCTAAATGGTTAGGTTACATTCCAGACGGTGTGCTTTAACAACTGGTGTGGCCGAGGTTTTGGTGATGATTTGAGCAGTCCATTATTAAAGTCGATCAGAAAGGGGTTAATGTTTATAGTTGGAGACCTCAGTAACGCTGACTACCAGTGCTATTTTAGTTGGTATTGTTAGGAAGCTGTGATGCTCCTATTTTCTACATCTAAAACTCTTGAGTTGTTGATCTACCTGACGGACCGCCACCAGGTGGTAAGGGTAGGCAACAACACGTCTGCCACGCTGATCCTCAACACTGGGGCCCCTCAGGGATGTGTACTTAGCCCGCTCCTGTACTCCCTGTTCACCCACGACTGCATGGCCAAACACGACTCCAACACCATCATAGGCCTGAGCACCGACAACGATGTGACAGCCTATAGGGAGGAGGTCCGAGACCTGGCAGTGTGGTGCCAGGACAACAACCTCCCCCTCAGTGTGAGCAAGACAAAGGAGCTGATCGTGGACTACAGGAAAAGGAGGGCCGAACAGGCCTCCCATCAACATCGACGGGGCTGTAGTGGAGCGGGTCGAGAGTTTCAAGCTCCTTGGAGTCCACATCACAAACAAACTATCATGGTCCAAACACACCAAGACAATCGTGAAGAGGAGACTGAAAAGATTTGGCATGGGTCCCCAAATCCTCAAAGTTATACAGCTGCACCATCGAGAGCATCCTGACCGTTTGCATCACTGCCTCGTATGGCAACTGCTCGGCATCTGACATAAGGCGCTACAGAGGGTAGCCCAAAAAATTGTCAGACTCCAGTCACCCAAGTCATAGACTGTTTTCTCGGTACCCCCTGTATATAGCCTCGTTTTTGTTATTTCATTGTGTTACTTTTTATTATTTTTTACTTTAGCTTGTTTGGTAACTATTCTTAACTCTTCTTGAACTGCACTGTTGGTTAAGGGCTTGTAAGTAAACATTTCACGGTGAGGTCTATACCTGTTGTATTCGGCGCATGTGACAAAGTTTTATTTGATTTGCTACCTCACTGTGCGAGGTCTTGGTTCGAATGTAATTCACTAGGATATATTTTGTGGTAGATCTGACTGGCTTTTGCTCAGTTTTGTGCTCAATTTAGACTCTGACCTGCACACCTGCCCTCTCCTCTCTAAAAGACAGACAGGTTTTCAATATAATCAGATCTGAAGGGTCACTGTCATGGTTGGACATATTTAGGCAGGTGCTTGGGCACCTATAGCCATCCTGACCTCCCCTCGCCCCCCGTGCACATATCTAGCCCTCTTTTAAACCCCAGTCTATTCTATAGTGCTATTACTTGCCTTTTACCTTTTGTGATAGAGTAACCTGCAAAAACACACACTGCATTTGTATCTGTGTTCCCCTGTGTTGAGGACCTGTTCGTGACCCTGCACACACCAAGCCACTCAGCGGAGGGGTGGATGACACTCCACATAGCCTAAAGGAGGGGAAAAGGGGATCGGAGAGGGATGGAGGCTTTATATGCCTGTTGCTTGGAAACCCAGTGTGTCTGTGGGTAGTGGGCACAGTGTATTGATCTTATGGTAATGATTCCTAAAGGGTGTGTGTTGGTGTGTATGGTTGTAAATTAGCCAGTAAATATACAGCAGGCGACCGGGGGCACATTTAAGGCTTGTATTTACTATTCAGTGAGTCGGGAGTGAAGAATAGGAGTGGGAGGTTGTGAGAACGCGGAGAGTGGGCCCTGCCCGCCGCCACGCGCTCCGCTTCATGACTCATCACGGCTCCATTTACGTCTAGGGCTGCGTTCCAGGTGGCACCCTATTCCCTATATAGTGCACACTGCACTGTTCAAAAGTATCACACTATATATAGGGAATAGGGTGCCATTTGGGATGCTGCCCAGGCCTTTTGTCTCTACCCAGAGAGAAACACAAGGAGAAAAGGCTGCCGGGCTGCTGAACAAGAAGTGTCCCTGTCTGCCAGTAGTGATTGCACATAACAGGATGCAATTTAAAACTGCATGGCTGAGTCGGGGACCATGTGTGTGTTCGTGTGCTTTGTTGTCAAGCTGTGTATGATACAAATGTCACATTTGAATTTGGTTCGCAATTGAATTCCAATTGAAGACTCTTGTGAAGAGAAATATTGACAATTTCTATTACTATTATGATTTTCAGCCTGTTTTCTCTTTTTTTGTTTAGTCCTGGACAGAGCGGGCAAAAGGACAGTCTGGAGATGTGGCGGATATGAAAAAACGAAAGAGAGGAGAAGAAGAGAGCAGGGGAGACGAGAACGGACAGAGTGAGGCAGACGAGACCAGTGCCAAAAAGAAAAAGCCCTTAGACACCTCAGCCAAGCTCTCAGCATTTGCCTTCAACAAAAATTAAACATAAGATCACATCATAGACCGATTAAAAAAAAAAATTAAAAAAAATAATAATAAATAAACTTGCTCCATATGTCTATTTAGTTAGGGTTATAGGTCACAACTAAATATTATATAATGCTCATTTGTGGATTGGTGCTGATTGTGAGACCTTTTTAGATTTATTTTTGTATAACATTTCATCAGAAAATGGAGTCTGTCTCATAGGTTTCCAGACAGTTTCATTAGCACTGTTTGGTATGGTCGTGATGCAGACCTTGTCGATGAATAATTTCTTTTCCGATATGTAACTAGGGGTTAGAGGAATTTCATAGATGGCATCAAAGCGAAATATCCTGAGCACTTGAAATAGCTGTGACAAATATAGAACATGAAGAGAGCAACTGATAAGGGCACACGTAAATGTTATTCTGTTCAGCATCATGATTTAGGTTTGTCCTTTTCACCAATTTCCTCTTAGCTTGTATTGTTTTGAAAACAATATAGCATATTTACTTGTTTTTTTTTATTGTACTGTATCCGACTATTGAATAAAAATAGATATTTTCCATCCATCCAGTCTTTAAATTATTATTATTATTTTTTAACTAACTTTTTATAGAAAAACATACATACAAATTTGGTCTGCTGCTGTATCTGTTTCATTAAGGAAACCGACACCTGTTTAAAAATACCGTAACACATTTTTTTTTAACATGTTGAGACTGAATAGACCTATAACAATCACTAGTTGTGATTGTGAATATAACGGTAACAATTTACTTGAAGGGGGAAAACATAAGGCATTTATAAAACAAGTCATAACAGAGCTTGGAGTGTTGCAGCGTCATTAATAACCTTCATAACACATTGAACATCATTGATAATGAGTTGAAGTTATTTATCCATTGTAGGCTACAACAGATGTGTTACTCTGTCTTTTGTTAGAATGCAATAACTAAATTGTGGTAGCCTGTGATTCACTGGGATTTCCAAACTTTTTATTTTTTATGAAAAACTTGAGGAAAAACACTGAAATATAGAAGTGGTGTAAAGTACTTCAGTACTTTAAAGTATTTTTACTTAAGTTGTTTTTTGGGGTATCTGTACTTTACCATTTATATTTTTGACTACTTTAACTTCACTACATTCCTGAAGAAAATAATGTACTTTTTACTACAAACATTTCCCCTGACAACCCAAAGTACTTGTTACATTTTGAATGCTTAGCAGGACAGGAAAAGTGTCCAATTCACACACTTATCAAGAGAACGTCCCTGGTCATCTACTGCCTCTGATACGGTGTACTCACTAAATACAAAAGTTTTGTTTTTAAATGATGTTGGAGTGTGTCCCTGGCTATCCATGAATAAAAAAACAAGAAAATGGTGCTATCTGGTTTGCTTAGTAAGGAATTTGAAATCATTTATACTTTTACTTTTGATACTTAAGTATATTTAAAACCAAAGACTTTCAGACTTTTACTTCAGTAATTTTCTATTAAGGCCTCTTTACCTTTACTCAAGTATGACAATTGCTTACTTTTTCCACCACTGAAAATATACACCTTTTCCAAAGATTGACATATGAATCAACTCAAGTAATCTTAAATCTACTTTTGACATGGTTTATTAAATGAATACATGATGGCATATTATGTAGTAAATTCACTGAATAGTGTATATCCTCCAAGTGAACTACCTGTGGCATATTCAGATCCATACAGAATTTGAGTGTTCTGGATTGCCTGACGACTCAAACTGAATTCTTCCACTGCTTTTTCATTTGCTACATACTTCAGTCTGATTGGTGACAGATGTTCATGCGAATATTCTAAATTCTGCATAAAAACATGCGTTTTCCACCAGAGATGTTTTTACATCAAATTGACTTGTTGCGGATAAAAGGCTGTGCGGGATGATTTAGTGCACGTACAAATACCTTTAGTGGTTAAATTACCATGTACTGAATAAAAAATACAAGTTAAACATCTCACGAAAATGTTTGTTATACAGGGAGTGTACACACTCTGGTATTGGCAGGTGCACTCCTGCCAACAGCTCACAGATACAGTGAGGATATAGCCTAAAGGAGATTATTATGGACAAAAGCGGTAGATTATTTTTATTTGTCAAATGAAAGCCAAGCATTGACGATCATGTCACCAGAATAAGACCCTCGATATTTATTGGAAAGGAGCATCAAGCTCATCACCTTGCACTTTCACCACCCTGTGAAGTTCATAATGCATTTAATCTGTAGCCTAATAAACTGCATGCTCTCTTGACAAGTCATAGTGGGAGGACCACACAAAACATGTCATCACATGACTCCAAGTTTACTTTGTTATTATATACATATTTGCTCATAAAAGCGTTTCCACCGACATTTCTCGCATTTGGAAAGTTTACTGACAAATGTTCTATTAACATCAGGCCTTTCACTACATTTTTTTACCTGACATGTACTTTACTAGTATAAAAATGTTGGATGGAAACCTTGTTAGAGACTGCCATAATTGAAGTGGTTTATGGTGACCTCAAAATGAGAGGCATTGGCCAAAACAGTCATCAGTGAGTGGATCATCCCTAACCAATCAGAGTACCAAAGCCAATGACGAATTTTCAAAACGCCCAAACCATCGGTTTCTGGGACCAATCAGACGGTCTAGAAGAGATTTTCATTCTCAAAACCAACAGGGAGGTACTCAGAGCCAGACTCATTCCAGAGAAGAAACTAACATCCGTGGGCGTGGCATAGCATTTGGCCGGAGAAAGGAGTTTGGGTAGACAGGCAATGTTCTCCATTGGCTTACATACAACTGACAGAACGTGACGTTCACAAAATGCTCGACCAATAGAAATGCACGAGGATTATATCGCTTATAAAGCCATGGGGTACCAACGTCTGAGAGTGCTTCATGTACTTTGATACATTCAGGTGACGGCAGTGTACTCAGCAGGTGGTGCGTTCAAAAACAAAGCTGCGTCCATTAAGCGAAAACACTGGAAAGCGCATCCTCCATTAGTGAAAAGACCTTACGTCAATTCTGAACTATGGAGCGCTCAAAACAGTGTCACGACAGTGAAGCTGACAGTAAACCGACTACGAACGAAAGTTCTATTAACGGACACTTGGTAAAAAAAGACAACCGGATCTTGGTAGGCCTATCTCAAGGGACGGGGACTGCCGGTGAGTCGAGTTCGCACACAGGGTCCTCAGTGGTAGAGGTCTGGAAGCATGAGCGCACCCGAAGTATGGAAGACAATGAGATGAACTTGCCTAGTCTTGCAGCTGCCTACACCACTATTCTCCGGGGGCTCGGGGAGGACCCGCAAAGACAGGGACTTCTAAAAACTCCGTGGAGAGCCGCGACAGCCATGCAGTTCTTCACCAAGGGCTACCAGGAGAAAATCAAAGGTGAGTCAGTCGGAATGCCCCTTTTCCCAAGTTGTCAACACTTTCCTATGTTGTAAAAAAAAAAGTGACATGGATAACCTTAAAACGAAACCTTTTAATTTACCTGAAATATAGACATTTAGATGTCATTTACTTAGGCTACTGAACTCCAATCAAGAAATCTGTTTTGAGAGGAGAAATATGTAATTTATTATGCTGTTATATATATATATATATATATACTGTACCAGTCAAAAGTTTGGACACACCTACTCATTCAAGGGTGTTTTTATTTTTTTACTATTTTATACATTGTAGAATAATAGTGAAGACATCAAAACTATGAAATAACACATGGAATCATGTAGTAACCAAAAAAGTCTTAAACAAATCAAAATATATTTTATATTTGAGATTCTACAAAGTGGCCATCCTTTGCCTTGATGACAGCTTTGCACACTCTTGGCATTCTCTCAACCAGCTTCACCTGGAATGAATTTTCCAACAGTTTTGAAGGAGTTCCCACATATGCTGAGCACTTGTTGGCTGCTTTTCCTTCACTCTGCGGTCCAATTCATCCCAAACCATCTCAATTGGGTTGTGATTGGATTGTGGAGGCCAGGTAATCTGATGCGGCACTCAATTACTCATCTTCTTGATCAAGTAGCCCTTACACAGCCTGGAAGTGTGTTGGGTTGTTGTCCTGTTGAAAAACAAATGAGAGTCCCACTAAGCGCAAACCAGATGGACAAAAACCCTTGAATGTGTAGGTGTGTCCAAACTTTTGACGGATACTGTATATATACACACTTCTTACATCCTTAGCCTATGGTCAGGTATTTCAGAAGATGCTTAGTTACACATTCAATTAACTTGATTGCTTTTTGTAAAACAATGTTCAGTATAAGAGCTACAGATTCTTGTTTAGAGATGTGCAGTACAACATTTGAAATCATTGGCACTGGAGACAGGCTTCACTCAAATGACCATAGTATGTGATTTAGAGCAGTTGAGTACAAAATAGTACATCAAGAAAGAAGGATTTACAGTCAATGTTCAGCGTACATTCATAGACAAGTAACCCTACAATAAGTATGTTGTTTCTAATATTCTCAGTTGATGCACTTTTCACTCATCTGTCTGAAATCCCTCTTTCTACACAATACTGCTATTTCTGTCCATCCTTATGAAACGGTTCACGTGCATATCCAGGCTCAACAAGTCCCCTGGTCATCCTTACCAGACTTTATTGGTTCTGTTCTCCACGGTTGGGACTGTTTTAGTGGTGGAGCTGGGGAGCTGCCCCTCGCAGTATTATTAACCCCTGCCCTCCCCCCACCAAAAACCCATCTGGAGTTGGTTTCGCGGGGAGCACTTTGAGGTTCTGTGTAATATGTTTGAGGAGACACACGGAGAATGTGTTAGTGACACTCGTCCTCCCTAGCTGAAAAACATGCAAAATAGATAACTTGAGAAGGCTTGGACCCTGTCTGGTCTATATGGATTCAATTCTCTTCCCCCCCTGTTTGAGGTGTTGTGGGAGTGTTATGGAAACGTGAGGGGCCAAACCAAACAGTAAATCCAGCAAAAAGTGAAGAGTCACGATGAGTCACGAATGTGTGTTCAGGAGCACTGAAGCAAGTGGTATTCTCTCCCTTTTTGGATTGGCTCTTGTTCTGCACCACCACTTTGTTTAAATGTGTAATGTCATTGAATTGAAGATTTTGAAGAGCTGAATAACTTCTGTGGCCAGTTTCACAAACCCAGATTAAGCCTGGATGAAAAACAAAGGGGAATCTCAAAGGAGAATCTTCATTCCAAGTGCTTTTTAGTCCAGGAATAGGTTTAATCAGATTGCGGAAAACCGCAATAGGTGTCATATTCGCCTTGTCACAGTGAGCCAGTGGATATATGGATATACACTACAAAAGTATGTGGACACCCCCTTCAAGTAAGTGGATTTGGCTATTTCACCCATACCTGTTGCTGACAGGTGTATGACATCGAGCACACAACCATGCGATCTCCATAAAGAAACATTGGCAGTAGAATGCCCTTACTGAAGAGCTGACTGCCACCTTTCCAACAAGTCAGGTTATCAAATTTCTTCCCTGCTAAATCTGCCATGGTCAACTGAAAGTGCTGTTATTGTGAAGTGTAAACTTCTAGGAGCAACAACGGCTCAGTCGCAAAGTGGTAGGCCACACAGGCTCACAGAACGGAACCTCAGAGTGCTGTAGCATGTAGAAATCGTCAGTCCACGGTTGCAACACTCACCACCGAGTTCCAAACTGCCTCTGGAAGCAGCGTCAGCACAATAACTGTTTGTCGGGAGCTTCATGAAATGGGTTGAGCAGTGGAGACGTGTTCTCTGGAGTGATGAATCACACTTCACCATTTGGCAGTCCGACGGACAAATCTGGGTTTGGCGGATGCCAGGAGAAGGCTACCTGCCCCAATGCGTAGTGCCAACTGTAACATTTGGTGGAGGAGGAATAATGGTCTGGGGCTGTTTTTCATGGTTCGGGCTAGGCCCCTTAGTTTCTGTGATGGGAAATATTAATGCCACAGCATACAATGACATTCTAGACAATTCTGTGCTTCCAACTTTGTGGCAGTTTGAGTAAGGCCCTTTCCTGTTTCAGCATTGCAATGCCCCCATGCACAAAGTGAGGTCCATACAGAAATGGTTTGTCGAGATCGGTGTGGAAGAACTTGACTGGCCTGCACACAGCCCTGACCTCAACCCCATCGAACACCTTTGGGTTGAATTGGAACGCCGACGGCGAGCCAGACCCAATCACCCAACATCAGTGCCCGACCTCACTAATGTTCTTGTGGCTGAATGAAAGCAAGTCCTCGCACCAATGTTCCAACATCTAGTGGAAAGCCTTCCCAGAAGAGTGGAGGCTGTTATAGCAGCAAAGGGGGGACCAACTCCATATTAATGCCCATGATTTTGGAATGACATGTTCGACGAGCAGGTGTCCACATACGTTTGTGTATTTGTGAGTGTGAGACTGTGTGGTTGCTTGCACATGCCATGTGTGTTTCGTGTGTGTGTGCATGTGTGTGTCTGTTTGTGTGAGCAAATAAGTAACTAGTTTTATGAGTGCCCAGGGCGTACAGGATGTCAGTGTGAATAATCCAGGGCTGAACTGGTAGGTCTTACTTTATAGGGTCTTCTAACTCCAACAGTGGACAGTCTCTCTCACCCACACACACACACACACTTCGTTTCTACACATTCTCACTTAGTCACAGAATTTCCACTAAAATCCCTCGATGCTGACCCAGACTTTGTCATTTCTGTGTGCTAATAAAAATAATGACTCGTGTTTGTTGCGCAAGACGGCGTGTGTTTAAAAAAAGGGTTCGTAGTGGAATGGAAGTCTAGCCCTATGAGGCTCATTGTCCTTATTATTTTAATATAGTGCATTATAAAATTTAGTTCATAGGGCATTATGACTAGGCTGTATAATTCATAATCTAGTTGATTATTAATTGCTTATCTAGATGCTTATGAGCAGTTAATAGCACCTATGTCATGCATTATTATATTTATATTTAGCATATAATGCATTATGAAGATGGTTCATGTTACTTCTCGTTTATGCATTATGCTGTGTGCTTATTATGCATTAGAAAGAAGGTATTCATAGGAAGAGAAACATGAATGGCATATGTATAATGCTATCAACACATGAGATTCCAAGAAAAACCTGAATGGCATATCCTTCATAGCTGCATTTGAAGGCAGTAAGCAATATGCATATGTCACGTTTGAGCGAATCACTTTTGTCAAGTCCATCGTTGGTCACCGCCTTTCAAAGTGTTGCTTTATAGGTATAAAATTGTCAGACTTGCAGTTTTTGGATGAAGTCTCCTTCGAGTTGGTGCGGTTGCTTCTCACCAAGTGCACCATGCAGCCATCACCTGCATTGTGGGATGCACTATGTGTCAACCAATCATTAAGGTGCTTCTTTCTCATTTAGGTGTTGATGCGAAGGGGCAGGGGGAGGACAGCACTGCTACAGGGGATTGAGAGAAAGGTAGTGAGGGAGGAAGGGAGAGAGAAGAGAGAAAAAGGGAGAGGGGGATAGAGAAAGCAGGTTGGCCACCAGCGCTCTCAACCCCTCTGCTTGACATCCTAACAATTTGTAATGTAGCCATAGTGACTGTGTGGTTTTTGTCTGAGATGAGTTGATGCTGATTTGATTTCCTGTTCTTTTGCTGTGGCCCTGTCACGTGTGTGTGGTGGGGGTGTTTGTAGAGAACCAGACTGGTGAGGGGCAACTGCTCTCTGAACATCTGCTGCCCTCAGGTTGGTGAGATGAACTGGGGACGGTGCTCAATTCATCAGTAGAGCTTTACCGGGAAAAACAAATACCGGGCTGGGAGAGAGACATTTGGAGTACTGCTTGAGTGGAGAAACCCAAACAGTAGCACTGTTCCTTTAAGCACGGTCAAATATTATCATCAATGGACAGATAACAATGTTCTTAGTGACCTCATTCTAACCTACTGAATGTCTCAGAGAGCAGTGAATCTATGAAAGGCCGTTACCTCCTACTCTTCAACTTCACTTGTCAATAAAGAAATCATAATATTCTAACAGTGATGTGAAATCAGCATTTGTTCATTTAGTCTTTTAACCAGTCTAGTGAAACTGCACTTGATATTCTAATAATTCTTATCCTATACATCAGCCATACTCAACTGATGGACCGTGGTCCAGATCCGGACCCAGAGCAGGGTCAATACAGACTGCGGGTCCCAAAATAATAATAATAAAATAAAAAAATGTTTAAAAAAATATATATATATATTTGTTTTATTAGGAATTCAGTCAAATCTCATTTAATTTGTCACATGCGCCGAATACAACGGGTGTAGACTTTACTATGAAATGCTTGCTTACGAGCCCTTCCCATGGATGCAAAGCAAGGTTTTTCATTTCCTGGCAGCCTATCTACTGAGGTTGGGTTGGAGTGGGAGTGGTAGGTAAAGTCTCCATGGTAACATGGTGAGTGAGCAGACGGTCTGACTTGTTGCTTTAGGGTCCTGCCTTGTTGTGGTTTTGCAGTTTGTCTGTGATAATTATTATACAAAGAAAAATAGTAACACAAGGAATAAAGTACACAAGAATGAAGCTATATACAGGGAGTATCAGTACCAGATCAATGTATGAGGTATTTGAGGTAGATATGTACATGAAGGCAGGGTAAAGTGACTAGGCAGGATAGATAATAATAAATAAACTGAGTAGCAGTGTGTGTGTGGGGTATTTTGGGTGAGTGTCAGCGTGTGTGTGTATACACTGTATATAGTCTTGTGAGTGGGCATAGAAGCCCGCAAGATGGGGTCAAAATGCAGATAGTCCGGCTAACCATTTAATGAACTATTTAGCAGTCCTATGGCTATTTAGCAGTCTTATGGCTTGGGGGTAAAAGCTGTCTCGGCGCATGTTGGTCCAAGAGCCGATGCTACTGTCCGGGAAACAGTACCAGAGCAGAGTGAGCAGTCTGGTTTTGGTGGCTGGAGTCTTTGGCAATTTTTCGGGCCTTCTGACACCACCAGATATAGAGGTCCTTGGTGGCAGGGAGCTTGGCCCCCGTGATGTACTGGGTTGTCCGCAACACCCTCTGTAGTGCTTTGTGGTTGAGGGTGGTGAATTTGCCATACCAAGCATTGATTCAGCCAGTCAAGATGCTCTCGATGGTGCAGCTGTAGAACTTTTCTTTTAGCTTCCTGAGGGAAAAGACTGTGTGGGGGTGTGGACCATTTTTAAGTCCTTAGTGATGTGGACTTTCTCATAGTAAGTACCCCTGCTATACATTAAAATGTTATTAATTTAGCAGATGCTCTTATCCAGAGTGACAATCAGCATATAGGCCTACACATGCATTGTCTGACTTATCAAACACTAAGCCTATGGTGAAACTATTGTTGTTGTTAGTTTAACCAGTGATCTCATCGCCGTAGCGCCCAAACCGGCTGCTGCTTGTACAGACAAGTGGCAAAACAACAAGGCAGGACCCTAAAGCAACAAGTCAAACAGTCCACTCACTCAACCATGTTACCATGGAAACTTTACCTCCCATTCCAACCCAACCGCTGTAGATAGGCGGCCAGGAAATTAAAAACCTCCGTCAGGGAGAAGGGAGGGCGCATCGCCACAAACAGATAAAAACCCATGGATTTATTTGAACAATGATATGAGCTCCGCTAGGAGAGAAAATGAAATAAAATGACAAACAGGAAGAGCGGTAGGGCTATATGGGAGTCGAGATATAATTACAATGTTTGCCAGATAGAAACAGCAGGCTTATGGAATGGAGGTAGAGTGAATGATTAGGTTGCCGAGGGCTGTCTGGTCTCGTCTGTTGCGCGTCTTGTTAAGTGTCTCGGAGCTGTATGGCGTCGACTCGGTGGGCCTCGCACTCATCCGTCTCACTCTCTTTTTCTCTTTGCTTCCGCAGACGTGCTGAACGACGCAATCTTTGACGAGGACCACGACGAGATGGTGATCGTAAAGGACATTGACATGTTCTCCATGTGCGAGCACCACCTGGTGCCCATCTTTGGAAGGGTAACCTATTTGCTCCCCAGACCCACACCAGTCCACGATGCACAATCTCCAATTATGGGGAATCTCTTCTAGGTTCGATCCTGTAATAAATCAACACAATAAAAATGTTAAAGGTTTATACACATGTTTAACTCAGCGACTCAGACAATCTTGTTCACAACAAGGAGTAGGCCTACTTTCTATATTACCTTGGCTTGCATGGTTGATTTTTATACATTTTTGTGTGCGAGGTTGAAGTTGTAGGCCTAATTCTGTGGCTGAGGTGATGCCACAATTTGAAATAAAATTAGTAAGCTACTGTACTCTCACGCGTAATACCCCACTGCTAACCACCCCAAACAAGTGCCCCATGTAGAGACATCCTCAGGGGCACTGATAAGGCCTTTGTCCACTGAGCCTGTAATTGAGCCCAGTTGTGATTAAACTACTGGTAAGGAAAAATGGCCACTGGCACTGACCAAGGCGGCATTCCAAATGGCACCCTATTCCCTGTATAGTACACTGCTTGTACTATATTGGCAATAGGATGCCATTTGGAACGCATCCCAAATCAACTGAAATCCTGTCAGTGGGGATTCAAGTGAGACACGGTTGCCTTTGTAAATTCTCCTGTTTTGACATTTTAGTACTGTAGACCTAGCATCCTCCCCTCTATTCTCCCCTCATCTTACCCTGCAGGTGTTTGCCATTTAAGACCAAAGAGGGAGGCCATTGATCCTTTCATATCCTTTTCACGGTGCAAATGTGCCGTGATGATAGCGGTAGCAAGTGTTATGCACTCTCTCTCTCTCTGGACACATACACACACTGGTCGTTTTTGTCTTTGTGGTGTGTGTTTGTTTGTCAGCGGTTGGCTGTCAGAAGGCCACATTACTCGCGTCCACCTCATTCCCCCGCTGATGGCTCCCTGTTGTCATCACAAGTGCTAGTCGCCTCTTATCCACACTCTTATATATTTCCCCGCGCATCTATCTGAGCCGATCGCCGAGCGCTATAATGACTCACCGATTTCTGTGCGTCCAGTCAGTCATCTTTTAACGCTTTTAGTGTCTCTTATCACCTCACAACAAGGTGGTATTTGTTTTCGTTGAGGTATGCTGTTAGGCCTACTTTTACACCATATACCTTTGAAAAACCATGATGCCCATATCTGAACCCCACTTTTAATCAAACGTGAATCCCTTTTTTTTCAAAGTGAATTGCGTTTCTTATTTCTTATTTTTTATTTTATACACCCTGTTCAGAAATGCATTTTATCACAACCTAGCATAAAGAGAGGGAGAAAAGAGTAGGAGGGGAAATCCTTGCATTCATGCCCTTTCTCTCTGCCCGTTTCAGCACATTGCTGCTGACATTTGAGTGGAGGGTTGGTGGGGAATGGGTGGAGGGGGAATTCAGCCTTCCAGTTATACGCAGTAGCAGGCTCACCAGCTGGATGGGGAGGAGAGTCTAGAGCTCAATCCTCTTCGGGGCTTTCATCTGCTGCTTATTTATCCATGGTGCAGACGTGACTCCCTTACCTCCCCTTCACTTCTCCGATGGCCTTTAGATAAATGTTGCCTTTTGTCTTTGCTTCTTATGATTCATATCTTTCCCACGCAGCAGCCCATCAAGGTGGAATGGAAAGCAAATGTTCAGCTTCCCTTCATCACGTGATGAGAACTTGTTGAGAAGAAATGTGTTCGCTCACTGAGCTAATGCCTAGGCTTTAGCTCAGCGGGCTAACAGTCTTATTATACACAGAAGACATGGGGTGGAATCCATTGAGTCATATCCAGCCAACTTCAAACACTGAGATATACTGTACATTATCATGCCAGCTGGGTCTGTTTGGCAGTGCAGACTTTGGGACAACGTGATTTACTGTCTGTTGTTGTGAATATGGTATAATGCGGAACTTGGCCATCATTAATGGCAGAATTGGTCTCTCTTCTCTCGCCCAGGTCCATATAGGCTACCTCCCCAATAAGAGGGTTCTGGGCCTCAGCAAGCTGGCCAGGTAAGTGTATGGAAAGTGTAATGGTGTATTTGCTATTGTGATATGAAAAAAAATGTAATGGATGTCGCAAAAAGCTACTTAATTTTTCGATTGCAGTAAAAATTATTTTCAACAAAGGGGATAGTGTACTAAGACTTTCGACTTAACAGCCTTCTTCAGTGTGGATATCGTTAGCTATTGAAGTTATTGCCGGTATACCAGGGAAACGCACCAAGGTATGGAATTCCTATGACAAAAAATCCTAACAATAGGGTTGGATATTGGGAAATTGGAGGGATTGGGATTACCTAGACTCAATCCATGTGTGCAGTATCATGTACGAATATGTAATCTGTTCCTAGACGGTCCTTCAGGCAATACAGTACAATATGGTCACCTATTAGATAATAGGAACTACAACACGGTGATGAACTAAGAGGCTGACTCATGTTGTATCCCAGAGAGCTGGACCTGGGTTTAGTGGGTTACCTATACATTAGCTTCTACAGTGTAGCGTTCGTGTAGCATAGCGGTAGTGTTTGCTGTGAGCCTGTTCAGGTGGAGAGGCCACTCAGGGTGGAACCTTAAGCTGATTAGGAGTGTGTATGTGACGAGAGGATTCTGATCCCATCTGACCCCAATACCTGAGACTTAGCCCCTTTCACTAATACATACTCATACTTCCCTTCCCCACCCATGTGGCCATGGTGTCTATGCCACACGCAGCTACGCACATACGCTGATACACCAGTGCTCACCATACAAAACACAATACCAGCAATACTTTTATTTTTGAAAGAGTACATTTTATTTTGGAGAGTACACTTCAGGTAATGGCACTGGCATGTATAGCGGTAAACTGTTTTACGGGCTCCTGACCAAAAATATTGTGTTAATCTTAATTTTTTTTTGTACATAATGTTTCCGCCATTGTTTCCTATGACCGAGAATAGTTTCTGGACTTCAGAAATGTGATCACTAACCTCCGATTTGGATGAAGAATTCTACTTCAATGACCTACTGCTCAACCAGGACCAGGCCCTAATCCCAGACACTCGAAAGAGGAAAAGACGTTCCATATAGAGGCCGAAGTGGGGGCACTGATGAAACTACAGCAGAGTGAATAAACCACCCCTACCGTCTGTTCTATCTGCGAATCACTGTAGAACACACTAGACGAGCTCTGTTCAAAAATATCCTATCAACTGGACCTGAAGAACTGTGGCTGAACGAGGACACGGTTATTATAAAGCTAGCTAGTTTTTCTATGCATCGCCAAGACAGAACGGCAGTGTCTCGGAAACTCAAGGTTGGGGTGTGTGTGTCTTTTTTATTTTTTTCGTGATATCCAATTGAGATCCAATTACAATCTTGTCTCATCACTGCAACTCCCCAACGGTCCGTTAACAAAAGCTGGTTCGCGATATCTAATATTAAGGAGTTAGAATAACTCATGATAAGCTGTCGACCATACTATTTACAAAGAGTTTATTTATATTTTTCGTAGCTGTCTATTTACCACCACAAACCGATGCTAGCACTAAGACCGCACTCAACGAGCTATATAGGGCCATAAGTCAACACGAAAATGCTCATCCAGAGGCAGCGCTCCTAGTGGCCGGTTATTTTAATGTAGGAAAACTCAAATCCATTTTACGTAATTTCTACCATCATGTCACCTGTGCAACTAGAGGGGGAAAAAATAACTCCAGATCACCTTTACTCCACAAACAGAGACTCATACAAAACTCGCCTTCCATTTGACCATAACTCTATCATCCTGATTCCTGCTTACAAACAAAAACTCAAAGGGAGTACCAGTGACACGCTCAATTTGGAAGTGGTCCGATTAGGTGAATGCTAAGCTTCAGGACTGTTTTGCTTGCACAAACTGGAATATGTTCTGGGATTCATCCGATGGCATTGAGGAGAGCGCCACATCAGTCACTGGCTACATTAATAAGTGCATCGACGACGTCTCCACAATGACAATACGTACATACCCCCAACCAGAAGCCATGGATTTCAGGCAACATCCGCACTGAGCTAAAGGCTAGAGCTGCCGCTTCCAAGGAGTGGGACACTAACACGGACGCTTATAAGAAATCCCACTACGCCCACCGACCAACCATCAAACAGGCAAAGCGTCAATACACGACGACGATTCAATCCTACTATACCGGCACTGACACTCGTCTGATGTGGCAGGGCTTGCAAACTAGCACGGATTACTAAGGGAAACCCAGCCATGCGCTGCCCAATGACCCACGCCTACCAGACGAGCTAAATGTCTTCTATGCTCGCTTTGAGGCAAGCAACACTGAACCATGCGTGAGAGCACCACCTGTTACGGATGACTGTGATCACGCTCACCGCAACCGACATGAGTAAGACTTTTAAACAGGTTAACATTCTCAAGGCTGCAGACGGATTACCAGGATGCGTACTCGGAGCATGCACTGATCAGCTGGCAAGTGGCTAAACTGACATTTTCAACCTCTCCCTAACCCAGTCTGTAATACCGACATGTTTCAAGCAGACCACTATAGTGCCTGTGCCCAAGAAAGCCAAGGTAACCTGTCTAAATAACTATCGCCCCATAGCATAATCGCCCCATACCATTAAATACTTTGAAAGGCTGGTCATGGATAACATCAGCAAATTCATCCAAGACCAATTTCTGAAAATGTTAAATAGTGAAACATTAAAGTTCTGTCCTGCTCTGGGTAGATTGACTTCAATACAAAAACCTTAGGAGGCTCATGGTTCTCACTCCATTCCATAAACTTACACAGTAATTATGACAACTTCCGGAGGACGTTCTCCAACCTATCAGAGCTCTTGCAGCATGAACATGACATGTTGTCCAGCCTATCAAAGGATCAGAATCTAGTACTGAAAGCAACAGCTAGCTAGCACTGCAGTGCATAACATGTGTTGAGTAGTTGACACAAAGAGAAAGACAATAGTTGAAAGGTTTTGAACAAATTTAAGGAGAAGCGAGAGCAAGAGAGCTAGCTATATTTCGTTGTATTTTTCACTTAGATGCACTATGCAGAAATGTCTCTGCCTTTTCCTGGTTGCTAAAATTCTAATTAACACTTTACTTGACACCCAGAGTCATTTTTATTTTATTTAACCTTTTTTATTTAACTAGGCATGTCAGTTAAGAACAAATTCTTATTTACAATGACGGCCTACCCCGGTCAAACGGTTGACGCTGGGCCAATTGTGAGCTACCCTATGGGACTCCCGATCACAGCCAGTTGTGATACAGCCCGGGATCGAACCAGGGTCTGTAGTGACACCTCTAGCACTGCAATGCAGTGCCTTAGACCACTGCGCCACTCGGGAGTCATAACCATACCATAACAGCTGACAACTTGTCATAACCTGTCATAATATGGTCATGACCCATTTTTATCCCTGTTCTTACATTTTGCGTTATTGTATGGCTGGTTATGACGCCTACATAAATAACCCACATTTATTCAAATATTTTTTTCCCCTGCCAAGAAGTATCCTTTCGTTTCTTAAATCCTTTGTTATATTCAGCATTTTTTTTTTTTTAATAACTTGTAGAAAATACACTTTATGACACTGTCATGAAGCATTATGACCATCCTGTGTCACTTTACTGGGACTAAGATAATGCTTCTTGACAGTGTCATAAAATGTATTATGACCATCATCATTATAAGCCAGATAGGCCTATGACGTACATACCCTCTTTTTGACTGATATAAGGGTGTCTTGTCCTGCTGCTTAAATCTACTCCTGCATTCATCCCAGTCATCGGCAACAGAGCATTAGGGTACAGTAGGTGCATGTCTGACATCAATGTGTGCGCAATTGCAATTACTTTCGGTGTACGAAAGTAAAAGACACAACAAAAAACTTCAGAACGGGAAGCAATAGAAATGGCGCTCATAGAACAGCTCTACCCCTTCTTAGACTTGCTTTCAATGATAATTACAGATCTATACAGGGCAAAAATATAAATGCAACATGTAAAGTGTTGGTCCCATGTTTCATGAGCTGAAATAAACGATCCCCGAAATGTTCCATACGCACAAAAAGCTTTTTTCTCTCATTTTGTGCACAAATATGTTTACATCCCTGTTATCTCTACTTGGCCAAGATAATCCATCCACCTGACAGGTGTGGCATATCAAGAAGCTGATTAAACAGTGTGATAATGCTAAAATGTACTGTTTTGTCACACAACACAATGCCACAGATGTCTCAAGTTTTGAGGGAGTGTGCAATTGTCATGCTGACTGCAGGAATGTACATCAGAGCTGTTGCCAGATAATTACATGTTAATTTCTCTACCATAAGTCGCCTCAAACATAGTTTTAGAGAATTTGGCAGTACATCCAATGGGCCTCACAACCGTAGACCACGTGTAACCACGCCAGATCCGGTTTCACCTAAGGGATCGTCTGAGACCAGCCACCTGGTCAGCTGATGAAACTGTGGGTTTACACAAACTTTCAGAAACCGTCTCAGGGAAGGTAATCTGCGTGCTTGTCCTCACCAGCGTCTTGACCTGACTGAAGTTTAGCGTCGTAACCGACTTCAATGGGCACTGGCACGCTGGAGCAGTGTGCTCTTCACGGATGAATCCCAGTTTCAACTCTACCGGACAGATGGCAGATGTGGCGTCATGCGGGCGAGTGGTTTGCTGATGTCAATGCTGTGAACAGAGTGCCCCATGGTGGCGGTGGGGTTATGGTATGGGCAGGCATAAGCTACGGACAACGAACACAATTGCATTTTATCGATGGGAATTTGAATGCACAGAGAAACCGTGACGAGATCCTGAGTCTCATTGTCGTGCCATTCATCCGCCGCCATCTGTACACAATTCCTGGAAGCTAAAAATGTCCCATTTCTTCCATGGCCTGCATACTCACTAGACATGTCGACCATTGAGCATATTTTGGGATGCTCTGGATTGACGTGTACGACAGCGTGTTCCAGTTCCTGCCAATATCCAGCAACTTTGTATAGCCATTGAAGAGAAGTGGGACAACATTTCAAGGGACACAATCGACAGCCTGATCAACTCTATGTGAAGGAGATGTCGCGCTGCATGAGCCAAATGGTGGTCACACCAGATACTGACTGGTTTTCTCATCCACACCCCTACTTTATTTTTTAAGTATCTTTGACCAACTGATGCATATCTGTATTTACAGTCATGTGAAATCCATAGATTAGGGCCTAATAAATATATTTCAATTGACTGATTACCTTTTTATATGAACTAAGTAATTTAGCGTTAATATTTTTGTTCAGTGAATAACACACACTTCTATGTGAATTTGGTTGAGTCGCCCAAAAAGTTATATATTGCAGCTTTAATGTTACTTATTCAGCTATCTAGTTTCGCTTGCTCAAACAGAAAGGGATGCTATGTTAGCTAGCTGCCTATGACTATCCAACACTGGAACTCTTCCAAGTCGAGGTAAGTTTTTGGTGTTCTTAATTTATAGGAACCCGGGCTCGCCAGTGTAACTGCTTGCTGTACACTGTACTGCATGATTGTAGCGGGTTTACTAACACGTTAGTTCTAGTAGCTACAGTTAGTCGGAAGTTTACATACACCTTAGCTAAATACTTTTAAACTCAGTTTCACAATTCCCGACATTTAATCCCAGTAAAAATGCCCTATCTTAGGTCAATTAGGATCACCACTTTATTTTAAGAATGTGAAATGTCAGAATAATTGTAGAGATTTATTTCAGCTTTTATTTCTTTCATCACATTCCCAGTGGGTCAGAAGTTTACATACACTCAATTAGTATTTGGTAGCATTGCCTTTAAATTGTTTAATTTGGGTCAAATGTTTCGGGTAGCCTTCCACAAGCTTCCACAAGTTTGGGTGAATTTTGGCCCATTTTCTTCCTGACAGAGCTGGTGTAACGGAGTCAGGTTTGTAGGCCTCCTTGCTCGCATATACGCTTTTTCAGATCTGCCCACAAATCTTCTATGGGATTGAGGTCAGGGCTTTGTGATGGCCACTTCAATACCTTGACTTTGTTGTCCTTA
This sequence comes from Salvelinus alpinus, assembly GCF_045679555.1. Lineage (NCBI taxonomy): Eukaryota > Metazoa > Chordata > Actinopteri > Salmoniformes > Salmonidae > Salvelinus > Salvelinus alpinus. Next base: position 569,587 of record NC_092110.1, read on the forward strand.
AGCCATTTCACCACAACTTTGGAAGTATGCTTGGGGTCATTGTCCATTTGGAAGACCCATTTGCTACCAAGCTTTAACTTCCTGACTGATGTCTTGAGATACTGCCTCAATATATCCACTTAATTTTCCTCCTCATGATGCCATCTATTTTGTGGGGTGCACCAGCCACTCCTGCAGCAAAGCACCCCCACAACATGATGCTGCTACCCCAGTGCTTCACGGTTGGGATGGTGTTCTTCGGCTTGCAAACGTCCCCTTTTTCCTCAACACACCAAAGTATGTTCATCTCTAGAAGACAGAACACGTCTCCTTCCTGAGCGGTATGACGGCTGCGTGGTCCCATGGTGTTTATACTTGCGTACTATTGTTTGTACAGATGAACATGGTACCTTCAGGCGTTTGGAAATTGCTCCCAAGGATGAACCAGACTTGTGTTCTACAATTTATTTGTTGGCTGATTTCTTTTGATTTACCCTTGATGTCAAGCAAAGAGGCACTGAGTTTGAAGGTAGGCCTTGAAATACATCCACAGGTACACCTCCAATTGACTCATTATGTCAATCAGAAGCTTCTAAAGCCATGACATAATTTTCTGGAATTCTCCAAGCTGTTTAAAGGCACAGTCAACTTAGTGTATGTAAACTTCTGACCCACTGAAAAATTTGTTCTAATGACTCCAACCTAAGTGTATGTAAACTTCTGACTTAAACTGTATGTTGACTATGATGTTAGCTAATATGGTGAACTATTTAGCGGTTATGGCATGAAGGTTTGGCTTGGATTATTTAACATTTTTTGCCTGGTCACAGACTAGTGAATAGATGTGAGAAGGAATTATACGACGAGCAAAGTGATCATACTGTTTGTATGTGGCAGCTATTAAAGTAGACTATTAGGGGTGTATTCATTCTGCTAATTATTTTGAAAAACGTTTCTTAAAATAAAGCAAACGAAATGGGAATAAACACAACTGAATTTTCAACTGTTTGGACTAATGATTACACCCTAGATCAGCTAAATGCAGGTGAGTTTGTGCAAGGCATTATTGAATGTGTCGCTGTATGTCACCTTGATTACTAAAAGATTTTCTCTCGACCGGTGCACCTACGTTGTAAACTTTCATTTGTAAGCTAGGTTGTAGCAACCTCATGATGGGTATAGAGAAAATTCAAGTATCGTGTAGTAGCCTAAACCTATCGCTTTTACATTGAGCTGTGTGAATGGAATATGAATCAGTCATCCAATATGTTGTAATAGAAATAAGGCCAGGTAAAAAAAACTATTTTTAAAAAATTGTTAGGGCCTTAGCTTAGGTGTTACAGGTCCAAAAAATGGTCAGACTCCAGCCACACAAGCCACAGACTGTTCTTTCGCCTCCCGCATGGCAAGCGTTACCAATGCACCAAGTCTGGAACCAACAGGACCCTGAACCGTTTCTTCCCCCAAGCCATAAGACTTCTAAACAAGACTGCTAAATAGCTAAACAAATGGCTCCCTGGACTGCCTACATTGGCCCTTTTTTTGCACGAACTCTCTTTTGCACTTTATTCCATTCCAGGCATTACAATGAGCCCATCCTATAGTTCCCCCCACCAGCCTCCACTGACTCACACATACTGACACCCAAACACATACACTACCGTTCAAAGGTTTGGGGTCACTTAGAAATGTCCTTGTTTGTTAAAGAAAATTAAAAAATGTTTGCCCATTAAAATAACATCAAATTGATCAGAAATACAGTGTAGACATGGTTAATGTTGTAAATGACTATTGTAGCTGGAAACGGCTGGTTTTTAATGGGATATCTACATAGGCGTACAGAGGCCCATTATCAGCAACCATCACACCTGTGTTCCAATGGCACGTTGTGTTAGCTAATCCAAGTTTATAATTTTAAAAGGCTAATTGATCACTAGAAAACCCTTTTGCAATTATCTTAGCACAGCTGAAAACTGTTGTTCTGATTAAAGAAGCAATAAAACTGGCCTTTTAGATTAGTTGAGTATCTGGAGCATCAGCATTTGTGGGTTCGATTTACAGGCTCAAAATGACCAGAAACAAAGAACTTTCTTCTGAAACTCGTCAGTCTATTCTTGTTCTGAGAAATGAAGGCTATTCTATACGAGGAATTGCCAAGAAACTGAAGATGTGTACTACTCCCTTCACAAAACAGTGCAAACTGGCTCTAACCAGAATAGAATGAGGAGTGGGAGGCCCCGGTGCACAATTGAGCAGGAGGACAAGTACATTAGTGTGTCTGGTTTGAGAAACATACGCCTCACAAGTCCTCAACTGGCAGCTTCATTAAATAGTACCTGCAAAACACCAGTCTCAACGTCAACAATGAAGAGGCGACTCCGGGATGCTGGCCTTTTGCACATTCACCCTCTGAATGGCATACAGACATACATACATACATACATACACAATCCATGTCTCAAGGTTTAAAAATCCTTCTTTAACCTGTCTCCTCCCCTTCATCTGTACTGTTTGAAGTAGATTTAACAAGTGACATCAATAAGGGATCATAGCTTTCACCTGGTCAGTCTGGAATGGAAATATTACATTTTCCTAATGTTTTGTACACTCAGTGTATAGCCATGTTATTTTTATTCGTTATTCACTGTATTTATTCCTCGTGTGACTCTATTTTTATAAAAAATATCTTTAACTCTGCATTGTTGGATATGGACCTGCAAGAAAGCATTTCACTGTTAGTCAAACATTTTGTCAACGAAGCATGTGACGTATACAATTTTATTCGATTTTTATAAGAATTGAGCTCTGAAAGGCGTTGCACCCAAAACCTCCAAAATGTGCTTCATTGAGATGGATGCAACAGTTTTATGCCTTCATATCGATGCATCCGCCCATTTGAAAGTCTTCGTAATCCTCTTGTTCTGTGGCATTTTGCTGAGCCAAGTGATGGAACTGCAGGGATAGGAGAGGTCATGTTTGTAAAAGAGCATTGGGTCAAAGGGGAAGGGATGTCAGGCTATGATGAGGCTGGCGTGATCCACTTCTCTGCTACTCAGATTGACTCACTGGAGGTTGGAACTTGCAACTGGTTGTCAGTGTGACTGCCACAGAATACCACACACTCCCCTAGAAAAGCACCAGAATTTGATCTCTCAGCAGGAAATTAAAACTTGTAGTCTATTGAATGTTTAAAAAGGCTTCTAAAGTTTGTAATTTCTACTTTAAAATGTTTAAATTATATTGCACATTTCCTGCTGTAGTAAACTGGCTAAAATTAAGTTCCTACATCTGTATGCACAGTGGCTTCAGAAAGTATTCACACCCCTTGACTTATTCCACATTTTGTTGTTACAGCCTGAATTTAACATTTATTACATTTAGTAAAAAATAAAATAAATACAAAATTACATGAATTAAAAATGAAAAGCTGAAATGTCTTGAGTCAACTATTTAACCCCTTTGTTTGGGCAAGCCTAAATAAGTTCAGGAGTAAAAATGTGCTTAACAAGTCACATTTTTAAAACCTTTTGTTTAACTAGGCAAGTCAGTTAAGAACAAATTCTTATTTACAATGACGGCGTACCCCGGCCAAACCCAGACGACACTGGGCCAATTGTCCGCCACCCTATGGGACTCCCAATCACGGCCGGATGTGATACAGCCGATACATAATACATTGCTAGGATTGATGCTGTGTGAAATAATAGTGTTTATCATGATTTTTGAATAACTACCTCATCTCTGTTCCCCACACATACAATTATCTGTAAGGTTCCTCAGTTGATCAGTGAATTTCAAACACACATTTAATCTAAAAGACCAGGGAGGTTTTCCAATGCTTCACAAATAAGGGCACCTATTGGTAGATATAAATAATTAATAGCAGACATTGAATATCCCTTTGAGCATGGTGATGTTATCAATTACACTTTGGATGGGGTATCAATTACACCCAGTCACTACAAAGACACATGCGTCTTTCCTAACTCCGTTGCCATAGAGGAAGATAGCTGTGTAACAGTATTGCTTCCGTTCCTCTCCTCGCCCCTACCTGGGCTCGAACCAGGGACCCTCTGCACACATCAACAACAGACACCCATTGTTACCTAATTGCGCCACAAAAGCCACGGCCCTTGCATAGCAAGGGGAACAACTACTTCAAGGTCTCAGCAAGTGACGTCACCGATTTGAACCGCTACTAGCGCGCACCCCGCTAACTAGCTAGCCATTTCACACTGGTTTACAACCGCTCAGGGATTTCACCATGAGGCCAATGGCGACTTTAGAACAGTTACAGCGTTTTAATGGCTGTGATGGGAGAACTGAGGATGTATCAACAACAATGTAGTTACTCCACAATGCTAACCTAATTGACAATGACAAGAAAGAAGCCTGGACATAATATAAATATTCCAAAACGTGTCCTGTTTGCAACAAGGCACTAAAGAAATACTGCAAAAAAATTGGCAAAGCAATTAACTTTTTGTCCTGAATACAAAGTGTTATGTTTGGTGCAAATCCAATATAACACATTACTGAGTTCTACTCTCCATATTTTCAAGCATAGTGGTGGTTGCATCATGTTATGCGTATGCTTGTAATCTTTAAGGACTAGGGAGTTGTTCAGGATAAAAAAGAAACGGAATGGAGCTAAGCACAGGCTAAAACCTGGTTTTGTCTGCTTTCCACCAAACACTGGGAGATGAATTAATCTTTCAGCAGGACAATAACTTAAAACACAAGGCCAAACCTACAGTGGAATTGCTTACCAAGAAGATGGTGAACGTTACGTAGTGGCCAAATTAGTTTTGAATTAAATCTATGACAAAATCTGAAAAATGGTTGTCTATCAATGATTAACAACCAATGTGACAGAGCTTGAATAATTTTGAAAAGGATAATGGGCAAATGTTGCACAATCCAGGTGTGGGAAGTTCTTAGGCATAAAGACACAGCTGTAATCACTGCCAAAGGTGCCTCTACAAAGTATTGACTCAGGGTTGTGAATACTTATGAGATATTTCTGTATGTCATTTCTAATACATTTGTGGGAAAAAATCTACAAACATGTTTTCACTTTGTCATTATGGGGTATTGTCTGTGTGTAGATGGTTGAGGGGGAAAACATTTATTTATCCATTTTGAATTCAGGCTGTAACACAACATGTGGAATAAGTCAATGAATACTTTCTGAAGGAACTGTATGTTGACTTGGGGATTATTTAAACCAAAGACTCATTGCAGAATGTACACAATAAAAATAGCACTTTTTTTACCCAATATTCATATCAAATCACAACATTTATTATGGGTCCTGAAGAAACAATGTAGCAGATAAATTCCTATTACTGATAGATGCATCCAAAGATTTCCCAAAGTTATTGTGTATGCAAAAATTCTTTATAATCAATGCTGTGTTGGATTTGATTGAGTCTGTTCTTTTAAACACACAAATTACAACAGCTCTTAGCAACTTCACCCTGTCCAAACCAATACAAATCAACCTATATGACTGACACTGTAAAATGTGACCTCTGTTGTGAAGAGCTCTCATGTCTCTTTCTAGTTTCCACTCTGTCCCTGAAGAATGTGTAATCCCTCTTTGACAATGTAAGCCTCTTTGCCTCACTGTAAATCTTACCACTTGGGTGTTCTCATGTAATGAAAGTTTTTTTCCCCAATGCCTTTTCCCCTAATCTCTCCCCAGGATTGTTGAAATCTACAGCCGTCGACTGCAAGGTATTTCCAGACATATAACAATCAATTTATACTTTCGAGAGTTGATGGACAATAAAGTGAACTGCACCTAGAGTTTTTATTCTGTCTCAAAGACAATATTTGTGTATTTTTTTTTTTAGGACTTAATCAAAGTTGCACTTTGTCATTTGTGTATACTTACACTGTAATTACCACAGTAACAATTTATTAATTGCATTAAAATTCAAATCGTGCATTATTTCTATTCCCACATTGTCCTTTTTCGAGATGGTCAGTTGGTTGACAGCCTGGTAAGTTTTGTTACTTAGAACAAACGGTAACCTGCCATGAACCTGCCATGTCATGGTCGATCATGTCAGATATCATGTTTGACTTTGCTCTCTGACTTGGACCGTGTTTATCTGTCTGTTCTCTTTCAGTTCAAGAGCGGTTGACCAAACAAATCGCCGTGGCGATCACTGAAGCTCTGCAGCCTGCCGGGGTGGGCGTCGTCATTGAGGCAACGTATGTCTCTTTCTCCTTTTTCCCTCACCGACTGATATTAAGAGCCCCATACAAACAGACATTAAAGATGCACTATGGAAAAATGTGGCTTGAATGTTAGCTGTATGGTGTATACACATTCATATTAACAAATCCTTCGTTTTAGGAAAACAATATGCCCTTTCTCTTCCCAAAGAGGTAGTTTCTGGGCAATATCTGTCCATTTAAGGTGACCCTATTTGGTTCAAGTCTATCCACAGAGGAAAAAGTACCTTATTGCCAATGCAATAATGTCAGTCAAAACACAAACACACACAAATGAAACCAAATATATTGTGCAAGGTCATATCTGGACAATCTTCAATGGGTCACTAACAGGACATTTCTCATACACCCACATCTAATAACTACAGCTGCAAGAAAAAGTATGTTAACCCTTTAAAATTACCTGGATTTCTGCATAAATTGATTATCAAATTTGATCTGATCTAAGTCACAATAGACCAACAGTGTGCTTAAACTAATAGCACACACATTATTGTATTTTTCTTGTCTATATTGAATACATCATTTAAACATGCACAGTGTAGGTTGGAAAAAGTATGTAAACCCCTAGGCTAATAACTTCTCCAAAAGCTAATTGGAGTCAGGAGTCGGCTAACCTGGAGTCCAATCAATGAGATGAGATTGGAGATGTTGGTTAGAGCTGCTTTGTCCTATAAAAAACACTGACAAAATTTGAGTTTGCTATTCACAGGAAGCGTTGCCTGATGTGAACCATGCCTTGAACAAAAGATCTCAGAAGACCTAAGATTTAGAATTGTTGACTTGCATAATGCTAGAAAGCGTTACAAAAGTATCTCTAAAAGCCTTGATGTTCATCAGTCCATGGTAAGACAAATTGTCTAAAAATTGAGAAAGTTCAGCACTGTTGCTACTCTCCCTAGGAGTGGCCATTCTGAAAAGATGACTGCAAATGTAAATGTAAGAGCAGCGCAGAATGCTCAATGTGGTTAAGAAGATTCCTAGAGTATCAGCTAAAGACTTACAGAAATCTCTGGAACATGCTAACATCTCTGTTTTTTTTTTTTTTTTTTTTTTTTTTATAAATTTTCTCCCCTTTTCTCCCCAATTTTTCGTGGTATCCAATCGCTAGTAATTACTATCTTGTCTCATCGCTACAACTCCCGTACGGGCTCGGGAGAGACGAAGGTCGAAAGTCATGCGTCCTCCGAAGCACAACCCAACCAGCCGCACTGCTTCTTAACACAGCGCGCCTCCAACCCGGAAGCCAGCCGCACCAATGTGTCGGAGGAAACACCGTGCACCCGCCCCCCTCAGTTAGCGCGCACTGCGCCCGGCCCGCCACAGGAGTCGCTGGAGCGCGATGAGACAAGGATATCCCTACCGGCCAAACCCTCCCTAACCCGGACGACGCTAAGCCAATTGTGCGTCGCCCCACGGACCTCCCGGTCGCGGCCGGCTGCGACAGAGCCTGGGCGCGAACCCAGACTCTGGTGGCGCAGCATAGCACTGCGATGCAGTGCCCTAGACCACTGCGCCACCCGGGAGGCCACGCTAACATCTCTGTTGACGAGTCTCCGATACGTAAAACACTAAACAATGGTGTTAATGGGAGGACACCACGGAAGAAGCCACAGCTGTCAAAAAATTGCTGCACATCTGAAGTTTGCAAAAGTGCATCTGGATGTTCCACAGCGCTACTGGCAAAATTCTCTGTGGACAGATTAAACTACAGTTGCATTGTTTGGAAGGAACAGACAACACTGTGTTGAGAAAATCCAGGTATTTCCAAAGGGTTCACATACTTTTTCTTGCCACTGTATAACACCAATGTATAATGATGCATTTTGTCTCCTCCATTCTTCCTGCATAGTCACATGTGCATGGTGATGAGGGGGGTGCAGAAGATGAACAGCAAGACTGTGACCAGCACCATGCTGGGGGTGTTCCGGGAGGACCCCAAGACACGGGATGAGTTCCTCACCCTCATCAGGAGCTGAGAGGGACGAGCGGTCCACAAACCTGCTGCACAGCCCAACTCGGATCCACTCTCCCTGTCGCCTGGTTGGAGCAGCAGCCGGCACACAGCAATTTCTGTACAAAGCCTAGAGTCCGGGCTTGGTGGGTGTGTGTGCGTTATGTGTGTGCGTTTTATTCCATCCCTCCACCCCCTTCCAAATCATCACATGGTCACATGACATAGCCGTGTATGTACATGACAGTCTTACTTAATGCTGTCTGCCAGGTGGCAGGCTTAACCTAAAAAAATACTGGCTCAATGATTAGTGTTTTATGGTTGCTTAATTTTGTCCTTTATTTTTTTATTCAGTTTTAATCAGATTGAACTACCAATTACAGTAGAGATACACCTACACCTACAACATCCTAATATTCGAAACAATTTATCAATCTTGTTTTTTACTTTTATCCTGATATATTTTTACAATATATTTTTATCCATGTAAGCTAGGACCATAGGGTTTAATTCAAAAACGGACATATTTGTAAAGCTGAAGCATTATAGATTCCGCGATATAAATTAAGGTAATTTTGCGTTTGAGCCGACATACACTGAGTGTAAAAAAACTACTTAAAGAACTGCTTTTTCCATGACAGACTGACCCGGTGAATCCAGTTAAGATATGATCCCTTATCGATGTCACTTGTTAAATCTACTTCAATCAGTGTAGGTGAAGGGGAGAAGACCGGTTAAATAATTATTTTTAAGCCTTGAGACAATTGTGAATGTGTGTCATTCAGACAGTGAATGGGCAAGACAAGATTTAAGTGCCTTTGAACAGGGTATGGCAGTAGGTGCCAGGCACACCGGTTTTGTTGTGTCAAGAACGGAAACGCTGCTCGGCTTTTCACGCTCGACAGTTCCAAGAATGGTCCACCACCCAAAGGACATCCAGACAACTTGACACAACTGTGGGAAGCATTGGCGTCAACATGGGCCAGCATCCCTGTGGAACGCTTTCGACACCTTGTAGAGTCCACGCCCTGACGAATTAAGGCTGTTCTGAGGGAGGGGGGTTAGGGTTAGGGTTAGGGTAGTCTGTATTGTCATTGTTTTTAAAAACCTGCCCTGGGACTGCGGTTGTAAATGAGCCGGTTGGCTAGAACCGGCACTTTTACAGAAACATTGATTAATGTGCACTGTCCCTGTAAAAATAAACTCAAACTCAATAGGAAGGTGTTCTTAATGTTTTTTTACACTCATTTTATGCAGCGTTTACCGTGAATGCCATCTCCGCTAAAGCAGGAACATTGCCTTTAAATTTCAATTCACGGATTACTATAATCGTATGTATTTAACCTTGCCTTGAGCCAAACCTATTCAAGTGTGGTAAGTGCCCTTTTCGCATGGCATCATATTCCCGCTCAAGCCAAATGCTTCAAACCCATTTGTCAAACAATTAACACTTAGGTCTATCTATCAGCCTATCAGAAGGATCAGTCCCCATCTACTGTACTTGTCATTAACTAATACACAAAGGGGGAGCAACATACACTCATACAAATTTGGTAGCTACTGCTCCAGTTAATTGTATACTGCACCCTTCAACTTCAGGAAACCAACAATGATGGGTTACTGAACATGTTAACTGGAGTTCAAATGATGTGATGTAATGTTGCTGTTAGTTTTGATTGTTGTATTTGTCTGTGACCAAAGTTTCCAAAAGGTGCAGTTACAATGACTAGATGGTAACTGGATAGTGCAATGAAGGAGGATTTAGATGGCACTAAACGGTGTCCATAATAGGACAAGCCGGTCAGGAGTTGTTGTCAGGAGGCTGGCCTAATATGGACACCGTACATACACTGTACATTATTCGTCACACTATTGTAGGTATCACAATAGTGAAAAAGGTACGGATTGACAAATGTGGCTTTCTCTGTATCCCCCAAGTGTGCATTTCAGAATTCAGTTAGGGTCTCTATTGGGCACCACTAGCTTCGTATATGTAAGTTGTGTAGGTCTGTATGCGTTTTTAATTTTTGTGTGTAATCTACAAGTGTATTTTCAAAAATTGTTGTGGGCCAGCCCAGTATATATTCCGCTGACCTCTATCTTGAGCAGCCTTACTTTTTTTTGGGAGGAGAATGGAGAATTCACTTCCAACCGATGAATTCGAAGAGACTAGAGGTAGGAGTCTCACCTCTTGGTAAAGGAGCACATCAACTCTGTTAACCTTCTATTGTCAAATCTGAATATATCTATGTATGTCAGTGTATAAATGTTTCAGATTTCTTTTAAACGTTTTAAATGTCAAAATATGCTGCACTTGAGTACAGTACAATCCTCTTTGCAATGTCACGTATACTGTATGTTTGATATTTAACATGTTATGTAGGCTCTTCTCTCTTCAGCCGGGATATTAAAATATAGTAACATTTGAAAAATTTTCAGTAGCTAGGTATCCATCCAATTGGCGAAAGATTTTTATGTGGATATTCAAAAATCACAGCAGAGATGTTTCCAAGAAATTGACTTGTTGTAGATAAAAAGCTGTGTGTGATGACCGTGCACATGAAAATAACTTTGGCGTTTAAATTACCATGTACCATTGCATTTGTAACTCTACGGATGGTTTTGTCACAAACTGTTGCGTTAATAACAAATGTGCGCTATCTGGTTTTGGCGCATGCTCCAGTGATGCCAATTCAGCAATTTTGTTGCTTGATTTAGCAACTTTTCAGACTACCCTGGCAACTTTTTTTTCAAATAGCACCTAGCAACACATTTAGCTACTTTTAAAAATGTATTTGGAACTTTTAGCAACTTTTGAAAAGTGACTCAAACGCTAAAATGCACGCATTTTCCCTCTAAATGACACAAAAAACGATTTTCTCTGTCACACACTTAGTCACAACACACATGACTGGCTGCAAAAGTGTGTTGTGAGTGACGTCAGCAGCAGACGCTCAGCTCGTGCACAGGCAGCAGCAATTTCAGCAAATTGCAAATCATTGTTGGCTGACTGCAGCAGCAGTAGTACGGATTCGACGAGCCAACCCCAATTAATATAGTTGGTCACGAATGTTTGATCTTGAACAGAACTTACAACATAAATCAACATGTCTCAATCAAAATTGTACAGCCAGAAGTACAGAAAATAGTGGGAGAATGTAACTGAACAAATGTCAAATCATATTTTTTTCCGAGATGGCCAGGCAATTTGAGTAACGTTATTGTGTATTCTACGTAATGACGCAGTTTTACGTTATCACGCAATGACATCACGTCATTTAACAACAAATCAACCTGCCTCTAGCAATTTACCCTGTAAATGAGTTGGCAACACTGGCATGCTCTCCAGTCTAGAACAGTTCGCTGACAACGTGGACAGGGTAGGTTATATGATGCAATATGGATAAGAGCAATAGCATTTTTATTTGTTAATTGGCAGACAAGTTTTGTTCATGTAGCCAGCATTCAAATAAAACTCTTGATGGGCATGTGCATGAAGCTCATCACCGTCCATCACTTAACCGTCATGAAAGTTCATCAAAATGATTTAATCTGCCTATAAACGCTAATGTTTTTCCATGTCGTAGTACAACAGATGTCATCGCATGACTCTCAAATTTACTTCGATATGGTTTATTAAAATCAATATTTGCACATAAAGGCTTTCCACCGCATTTGTCGCATAATTATTTTTTACCGACAAAAATTTTCCCACCATGAACAAATTTTCGACATTTCTACCGATACTTTCCATCACACCTATTGTGATTTATTTTCATACAGTATGACTTTACTCTCAAACTGTCGATGGAAACGTTGCGATAAATAGGAATAGTAGCAAGCGGTATAGTTGTACATTTATTGGAAATATATAATACTCTGAAATGGGTAGGTTTTAACCAATCTGATTTGGCCATTGGGGTTGTATATGTCAGGGGTGGGAGAAGGTGCGTGCTATATAGTCAGACAGCTCCTACATTGTCTCTGTGGCCTTTTTTAGGAGGACCTGTTCTTTGGGCTCCTTCACCACTGTCATTTAGGTTACACTTCTTACTGTGGTCATTTGAAAGTTTTAAATAAAGAAAATTAAATATGTATGTAAGAACTATGAACCTGGCTATTGTGCTCTTCTTTGTAAAGCCTGTTTATACCTGGCACTAACATATGTCCTGTTCTACTTTCTGATTGTGCCCACATTTAAAGTGTAGATTATTTAAAATACCTGATTGATCACAGAATGTTGGCACCATATACCAGCATACAACTGGGAAAAATCCACTTGAACGCACCTCCAACTGGTAATTACAAGTGGTAAACTTGTCTATCATCCCCATGCTCACTTGCACCTCTAAATTGTCAACAAAAAGAAAGTAGATGGCAGCAGCTTCAGCAGTTGTGGTTTATGATAAGAACAAAATACAAATTATTGATACAAAATTGATTCTGTTCATCTTCGTTTTGATTTAAGTGAAAGCAGCTCTGGATATGGGCAAAAGAGCAAAACAATCACTTGCCTTCTTATGACCTCCATGTTTGATGGTATTTCCCAGTTCAAAACGACTTCACACTGGTAATTACCACCTTCCCACCGGGTTATGAACCTATTATTAAGGACACCCATATCGGCATTTGTCATTTAGCAGACACTCTTATCCAGAGTGACTTCGTGCATTCATCTTAAAATAGTTAAGTGGAACAACCACATATCACAGTCATAGTAAGTACATTTTCCTCAAAATAGCTATCAAAGTCAGAGCTAGTAAGGGGTAATTTTTTTTAAAAAAAAGCAGTGTTAGGCATTATTTATTTAGGGAGGGGTCAGGGTGAGAAGGGGATGCTGTGGGATTATTTCAGATGCTTTTGGATGATGGGCAGGGACTCTGCTGTCCTAGCTTCAGGGGGAAGCTGGTGACAGGACAGAGAAGAGCTTGGACTGGGCTGAGCGGGAGCTGCCAAGAGACCAGAGGTGGCAGAACGGAGTGGGTGTTGTCCAGGGTCACGCCAAGGTTCTTTGTACTCTGGGAGGGGGACACTGGAGTTGTCAACAATGATGGAGAGGTCTTTGAGCGGGCAGGCCTTGCCCTGGCGGAAGAGCAGCTCCATCTTTTCGAGGCTGAGCTTGAGGTGGTGGGCCGACATCCAAGCTGAGATATCTGCCAGGCAAGCAGATGCGTGTCGCCACGTGGGTGTCAGAATGGGGGAAGGAGAGAAGTAGTTGAGTCTCATCCGCATAGCAATCATGAGCGAGACCTGGTGGGGATATGACTGAGCAGAGTAGCTTTGTGTATAGAGAGAAGGGCCTAGAACCGAGCCCTGGGGGACACCAGTTGTGAGTACAGTACGTGGTGCAGACACAGATCCTCTTCACAATGCCTGGCAGGAGCGGCCTGCCAGATAGGATGCAATCCAAGAGTGCAGAGGCTGAGACGTCCAGCCCTGAGAGGGTGGAGAGGAGGATGTGATGGTTCACAGTGTTGAAGGCAGCAGATTGATCTAGGAGGATGAGAACAGAGGAGAGAGTCAGCTTTGGCAGTGTGAAGAGCCTCCGTGACACAGAGAAGAGCAGTGACACGTCTTGAAGCCTGACTGGTTAGGGTCAAGAAGATCGTTCTGAGAGATAGCGAGAGAGTTGGTCAGAAAGAAAAGAAAGGGATACCGGTCTGTATTGTCTGATGTCAGAGTCGTCAAGTGTTGGTTTCTTGAGGGGAGCGACTCTGGCAACTTTGAAGTCAGAGGCAACGCAGCCAGTGCTCAGGGATGAGTTGAGGGAAGTGAGATGGTCTCCAGAGATGGTCCAAGGGAGGAGAGGGTCGAGCGAGCAGGGTGTCGGGTGGCCGGACCTCACATTGTGTACACTTGCTTTGGGGTTACAAAATGGGGGTGTAGGGATTTTTGGGGGGGGTTGACAGCTTTGTTTTAGCTGGTCGTGTGAAACAAGGCGGTACCCTCCTTGACTGGAGCCCGCCTCTTGGCAACAGGTTTTATGAAAGTGCTTCAGCTTCTCTGATTGTTGTGCTTTTTGGAGGAGTAGCCAGTAGACTCGTCTCCTGCTATGGTGTGGCCTCCCAGAATACAAGACATGACCCTTTCATTAGAATTTAAAACTTTTTTTATCCATAGACAATTTTACAAGTTATTCTTTAATACATTTTTTGTCTGTGGTTATAACAAAGATGTCAAGCATTTGAACACAGACCCCACAAAACAAAGCATTCAGTCGATTCATTCAGTATCTTTCACTCACTCACTCGCAGCTCTCCCATTCTGAATAGATAGCAACCACAATCTCTCAGACAAAAATGAAAATACATACATTTACACAGAGGAGTCTCTGTAGATCCATTTAGAACAGATGAGCATCCACACTTCCTCTCACAAGCCAAACCCTGCCCGAGGCAAGTAGCTACAGGAACACAGAACCTGAGACAGGCTTTTGGCATGGCGTCAGGCCCCGAATTAAAAAAGTAACTCTGGGATCAGGTCCCCCCTGTCCATATAATTTTAATCATTATGATCTAGAAGGCATGTAAAAAGCACTACTACTCAGATTCTTTGTAAATACTGGCCCAGTTCTAATTGGCTGGCTCTACAGAGAGACTGGTTGTAATACTGATCTATGTAGTGTACAGTGGACCTCAGGTCTCTCTGAACGTCAGCCCTCATGTGTTGCTGAACTGTGGGCATAGTGACCATACAATCCCTAGATACTGTATAACACACACATACAGCTGAGAGGCAGTCATCCTCTGATGACTAAACAAAGGAAGAAAAACAACAGCCTTCTTTTGATTGGGCCATGTCGCAGCATTTCTGGTACATTTGAGAATAAGTATTTTACAGTTACAGCAAGACACACACGTGCAAACACACACAAAGCATATACATCTGTTTGTTGTACAGACAGGTATAATTCCTAACTTCATATCAGCATTGAAAAGTACCTACAGAAACAAAAAAATACACTGACAACACGAGGCCAGAAAGAAGTGTTCCATATTGTTTTTGTCTACAACTTGACGCCAAAAGATACATTTTAAAATGTCCTAGAGGACCTAGTATGCAGTTTGGAGGATGCCACCATTTTGACTGTCAACACACCTCTATCTGGGTTGCTTCTAGTAATATTATTACAGTCATTTACATTTTGGGTAAATGTCTCGAGTAAAAAAAAGGCACTGCCATTTGTTATTTTAAATATGACTTCCCAGCCTCGTGCATTTCTATAATATAAATTACCATTTTTTTGGGAGCTTTTGAGTTTTTTTCTTAAACATAGGATATTATTTTTTCAAATATATTTGTAAGCCTGCAGTCAATACAGGACATCGGCTTTTTGATAACAAAAACAAAACAAACAGAGCACAGTAAAGCTGTAGAACTTTTGTTACAGTATGGATGCTTCCGAGTTTACAAAAAAAGAAAGAGGCTCGCCATCGAATAATGATGCGATAATTGACTAATGTGCAGAGTGTCTATGACCAACAAAAATGTCAGTTAAAAAAAACCCCATTAAATTAAATAATAATATATTTGGAATATCAAGGTTATCATCTAACTGTTAATACTGCAGTGTGTACAGCGGATCTCTCTCATCCCAGCCACATAGGGGTTGGATGCGCTTTGGAAAATACAAATAAAAAAACATTTTTTGTGTTACACAAGATGAACAGCTTCCGGAGGAGTCAAAGTCCGATCCACTCCTCATCTGGCTACTTCACACACACAGTTGCAGTAATATATCAATGACATTCACAACTCTTCTGTTTACTGCCTCTGCTCCATCGCTCTCTCATAGGCACATGCTGTAGTGTACACTACATTCACACACACATAACCTCATGGGCAGTAGTGAGTGTGTAAGTCCCACCCTAGAATGCGCTACCCTCTGCTCTGCAGTTGTTGCCAGTCTTTTGGATAGGCTACATATATCTTAACCATCCACTGTGATGTCATCACTAGCCATGCAGATGGTGGTTAGCTTGGTAAGCACTGGTTGCCCATTCCCAAAGGGCTATCCCTGGACCTCCGATGCGCATAGCCGAAGTGTAACAAAGTAGTAAAGGGCCTTATCCCACAGAAATAACCCCAGATGACTCTCCATCTCAGTCTATCAAGGGTTACTGTGGCCTGTTCTATTTGGCAATGTTTCAAAAGGGTCGTCGCCCCCTATCCTGTTTGTTCTGCTGGTGGCCACGTTCAGACATTTGGCCAACCAGGATAACAAGCGTTCCCAAACCGTCAGTCAGAAGAAAAAACGAATCCAAACAAGACAGAGTGTCTCTACTCCACTATTAAATATAAAAATGTGCGATTATACTGTAGTTCAAAACCAAAATAACTATGTTAATATTTGAGATGTACTTATGGTCACCAGCCATAGCAAGTTAATACATATGGTACTTTAAATAATACATCTAAATGAATACAATAAATCACCTCTGCAACATTAGATAAAAAAAAGAAGAATAAATTATTTGAATCTGCTAATAGTATCAATTTATATGGCAGTGACAAGTGGATCTAACTACCATGTACTGTATATCCACTGATGCATGTTGCATCAGTGTACCAATACTGTAATGCTGCCACTAAATATTTTCCAAACCATGCCACAAAAGGGTCCATGCCAATTCATGCTTTATGCAATTTTCCTGTTACAGTCCCAGTTAAGGCCTTGCGTTTTTTGTGAGAGCACTTCCTGAAGCAGTGACGTTTGACTGACTATGAAACATCACTACAAGCATCAGTTACATTTTGACAATAACAGGTTAAAGGTTTGACTGGGGTCACCCCTACTTTATGACAAGATGGCTCAGTCTGAGAGCTTCAGTTCAATGCACACTTAGGAGTGGGCTGTAGTTACTTTGGCAGAGGAAGGGGTGTTCTCGTTCTCCATCGCCGAGCAACGGTGCATTTGGCATGAAGCTGGTTTCATCTCACTACAAGTTCACCTCCACAATAAGTCAAGTCCCTTTTTCTGAACTACAAAACTCTTAACCTTTCCTCTCCAAACCACTTGCCTCTCCCCACTGATGAACGTTTATTGCACATACTTGCCATTTCTATTGCTGCACCTATTGGCATTGTTATTGATGGATTAGCTGTAGTAAAATATCACAACACCAAGTGCAGAACAAGAAAACGAGACGCATAAGAATTCAAAAATAAACTAACCCAAAAAGTTGCCCAATAACCCTCACAAAACACCACACCAAATCAGGATGCCCATTCAGGCACAATACATTAGCGTGATCTTCCATGCACAAAACACCCACTTACAGGATGACAGTGATACAGTGGCTAATAACAACAGAGCCTAACTCAGCTCTAAAAGAGGTTATTTTACCATGAACCTACCCTTATAGCATGTCGTGCAGACAACAATAAATCAAGGATAAATATTAAGACAAGAAAAACGAACAAGAAATTGAAGTACAAAAAGCCTAATTCCAAGTGCCTGGCTGTCTAACTGCTTTTGTCCACTAGATGGAGTTAAGTACTAAAAAGAGAGTCATCTCAGGGATTTAAACTAGTTTTAAACCCTTCATGGGTTGATGTTTCTATGCTGCTTGAGGGAAAGGAAACCTCAGCAACCTTCTCGTTTACATCCGCCAAAGCTACTTCCTGATTCTCCTGTCCTCTGTGTACGTCTTTTCTCCTTGATTCAGAACATCTTTGACCATCTCTTACTTCCTAGTAAAATGAGAGCATATAGCATACAACGCTATAGTACCTACCCTGGACTGAAAACACATGTAATCCTCACTCTATTTCACAATGAGACACATTGAAAATACTCCTGACCCACACTGACTAGCCCTAATTAGAGAATAGGTCACACAACATTGTGCACCTGTTAAGGAAACCTCACTCCCAAATCCAGACACAGCCCAAGCAAATTAACAGCATAACCGTTCAATGCATAGTCTGCAGGGACAAAGATGAAAGAATTCTAAAAGATTATATATATTGGCCTGTCTATAACATTTACCTAGAGCTTCACCACAATGCTACTACACAATTTTCCTCTCGTTTCAAATCAAAGTCCCTGCCTCTGACATGGATCCATCATCACTGACGTCCTCTTCTCCTTCTAAATCACTTGGAACAGACCATCCTGTGTCTCCTCACTTTCATTTCCCCTCCCATCTCTTCTCATTTCTCTGTTTTTCCTTCTACACACTTCCACTGCATCCCCCTTTCCTTTTACCGTTCTCATTTTCACACAGCTTGGCTGCTGGTAAGCAAAAGAAAGAAACAAAAAGCAAAAAAACAACGATAAAGTTGGTTGTAAACTATGATAGCTACTGTGGGACGTTAGTCTATTAAGCGACTAGTACGGTAGTATGCTACTATTTTCCCAAAAATTATTTAAAAAAATAAAATATAAGAGATAACATTCATAGCCAAAATTTATAAATGTTTCGGTACCATAGTAGCATCTTATGTAAACAATACATACATGTAAAAAATGTTTTTTTTTCTGTCACCTATACAGAGCATAGGGGACTTTTGAAAAACCTCCTCCCTAAAACTCTCCCAAACAGTGAGATGAATGCCGAAGCTTCTCTCACAATGTGTCCCACTTTGTTTATTTACTTACTTGTCTTGTGTTTGTTTTTGGCTCAGTGAGACGTCATATGGTACGACTGGTAGAAATGCTGACTGGTGCAAACTGGTGTGGGGACTGGGGGCGGAGAAGGGAAGTCTACAGTCTTATAGCATGATATACTACAGTACCCATAATGCACCACTCCCCCTTCAACTGGGCCCAGGGTCTACCAATCGGTTGTTGGCCGATGCTGACCCCCAGCGCTGCTATATCTGCTATATCTCACCCAGCCCAGCAGAGGGCACTCCTCGGGCACTGTTGTGGGTAGTTATACTGGGTGGGAAAAGGAGTCTGCACTGCATTTCTCATCCATCACTGAAGCCCAGGTACTTATGAGTGTGCTGGGGGCATAGTCGTGTTTTGTTGTGATGGTAACATGCCAATGTGCTGCTGCGTTAGTCGTTTGTTAGCAGTTTTTGCGGATTGCCTCGCCGTGGCATGATTTGCAGCCCAGCAACCACCCCGGTTGACCTCTCCCATTGGCTGTGGGGTGTGTGTGTGTGTGGGGGGGGGGTGTGTGTGTGGGAACAGATGTCCCCAGGTCTCCTTCAGGTCCTACTCTCAGATGGTGGATGTGCGGTCGACTCCATCTAGACACACAGAAGGGAGGGACATAGGACAAACCATCAGATAGGAATAAGAATAACAACTGGACAAATACAGACGGAATGTTTCAAAACGAAAAAAACAACTGTTGCATCTGGCTTAGCTGGACAAACAAAGAGGACCCGGGTTATGTCCTAAATGGCACCCTATTCCCTACATAGTGCACTACCTTTGACCGGAGCCCTATGGACTTTAGAAACAAGCTATATAAATCCTATGTATTGTTATTTTGGTATTTGGTATTTTATTGCAAAAGCAGCAGCTACTCTTCCTGGGGTTCACACAAAACATGAAACATAATACAGAACATCAACAGACAAAAACAGCTCAAGGACAGAACGACATAAAAAAATAAATTAAAGGCACACATAGCCTACATATCAATGCATACACACAAACTATCTAGGTTAAATAGGGGAGAGGCGTTGTACCGTGAGGTGTTGCTTTATCTGTTTTTTGAAAACAGGTTTGCTGTTTATTTGAGCAAAATGAGATGGAAGGAAGTTCCATGCAATAAGGGCTCTATATAATACTGTACGCTTTCTTGAATATTTTCTGGATTTGGGGACTGTGAATAGTACCCTGGTGGCATGTCTGGTGGGATAAGTGTGTGTAAGTTGACTATGCAAACTATTTGGGATTTAATGTTTCTTATAAAAAGAAGTGATGCAGTCAGTCTCTCCTCAACTCTTAGCCAAGAGAGACTGGCATGCATAGTATTTATATCAGTCCTCTGATTACAATGAAGAGCAGAACATGCTGTTCTGGGCCAGCTGCAGCTTAACTAGGTCTTTCCTTGCAGCACTGGACCACACGACTAAAACTAGAGCCTGCAGAACTTGCTTTTTGGAGTGTGGTTTCAAAAAAGCAGAGCATCTCTTTATTACGGCCAGACCTCTCCCCATCTTTACAACCATTGACCATGACAGTTTACAATCTAAGGTAACGCCAAGTAATTTAGTCTCCTCAACTTGTTCAACAGCCACACCATTCATTACCAGATTCAGCTGAGGTCTAGAACTTAAGGAATGATTTGTACCAAATACAATGCTCTTAGTTTTAGAGATGTTCAAGACCAGTTTATTACTGGCCACCCATTCCAAAACAGACTGCAACTCTTTGTTAAGGGTTTCAGTGGCTGCATTAGCTGTGGTTGCTGATGCGTATATGGTTGAATCATCAGCATACATGGACACAGAGGGCCTAGAGCGCGGCCCTGCGGTACACCACACTTTACAGGTTTGACATTAGAGGAGCTACCATTAAAGAAAACCCTTTGAGTTATATTAGATAGATGGCTCTAAATCCACAATATGGCAGAGATTGAAAAGCCATAACACAAGTTTTTTCAACACCAGGTTATGGTCAATAATATCAAAGGCTGCACTGAAATCTAACAGTACAGCTCCCACAATCTTCTTATTATCAATTTCTTTCAACCAATCATCAGTCATTTGTGTCAGTGCAGTACATGTCGAGTGCACTTCTCCATAAGCATGCTGAAAGTCTGTTGTTAATTTCAAACACATTTTTGTCCAACAGTTTGCTAAGAGCTGGCAGCAAGCTTTTAGGTCTGCTGTTAGAACCAGTAAAGGCCACTTTACTATTCTTGGGTAGCAGAATTACTTTGTCTTCCCTCCAGGCCTGAGGACAAGACTTTCCTCTAGGCTCAGATTAAAGATATGACAGATAGGAGTGGCTGTAGAGTCAGCTACCATCCTCAGTAGCTTTCCATCTAAGTTGTCAATGCCAGGAGGTTTATCATTATTGATCGATAACAATCAATTTTCCACCTCTCCCTCACGGACTTTACAAAATTCAAACTTGCAATGCTTTTCTTTCATTATTTGTATGTTTGTTGTTGGCATTTCCTGCCTAAGTTTGCCCACTTTGCCAATGAAGTAATCATTAAAATAATTGGCAACATCAAATGGTTTTGTAATTAATAAGCAATCTGATTCGATGAAAGATGGAGTTGAATTTGTCTTTCTGCCCATAATTCCATTTAAACTACTCAAGTTTTTTCCCATAATTCTTTATATCATTGATCTTGGCTTCATAATACAGTTTCTTCTTGTTGAGTTTAGTCACATAATTTCTCAATTTGCAGTAAGTAAGCCAGTCAGATGTACAGCCAGACTTATTAGCCACTCCTTTTGCCCCATCTCTTTCAACCATACAGTTTTTCAATTCCTCATCAATCCATGGAGCCTTAACAGTTCTAACAGGCAGTTTCTTAACAGGTGCATGTTTATCAATACTTGGAAGAAGCAATTTCATAAATTCATTAAGTGCAGCGTCTGGATGCTCCTCATTAATCACATCAGACCAACAAATATTTTTAACATCATCCACATAAGAGTCACTGCAAAATCTTTTGTATGATCTCTTATACACTATTTTAAGGCCCAGCTATTGGAACTTTTGCTTTCCTGGATATAGCCACTACGGATACAGCTTTAGAACAAAGTTCTACAGTATTAGTAAAAATGTGATCGATACATGTGGATGATCTTGTTCCTGTAGTGTTTGTAAACATCCTGGTGGGTTGATTAATAACCTGAACCAGATTACAGGCACTGGTTACAGTGAGAAGCTTTCTCTTGAGCGGACAGCTTGATGAAAACCAGTCAATATTCCGGTCCCCAAGAAAGCAGACCTCTCTGTTTACATTACATTCACTATCAAGCATTTCACACAAACTCAGCAAAAAAAGAAACGTCCTCGCACTGTCAACTGCATTTATTTTCAGCAAACTTAACGTGTAAATATTTGTATGAACATAACAAGATTCAACAACTGAGACATAAACTGAACAAGTTCCACAGATATGTGACTAACAGAAATGAAATAATGTGTCCCTGAACAAAGAGGGGGTCAAAATCAAAAGTAACAGTCAGTATCTGGTGTGGCCACCAGCTGCATTAAGTACTGCAGTGCATCTCCTCATGGACTGCACCAGATTTTCCAGTTCTTGCTGTGAGATGTTACCCCACTCTTCCACCAAGGCACCTGCAAGTTCCCGGACATTTCTGGGGGGGAATGGCCCTCACCCTCCGATCCAACAGGTCCCAGATGTGCTCAATGGGATTGAGATCTGGGCTCTTCGCTGGCCATGGCAGAACACTGACATTCCTGTCTTGCAGGAAATCACGCATAGAACGAGCAGTATGGCTGGTGGCATTGTCATGCTGGAGGGTCATGTCAGGATGAGCCTGCAGGAAGGGTACCACATGAGGGAGGAGGATGTCTTCCCTGTAACGCACAGTGTTGAGATTGCCAGCAATGACAACAAGCTCAGTCCGATGATGCTGTGACACACCGCCCCAGACCATGACGGACACTCCACCTCCAAATTGATCCCGCTCCAGAGTACAGGCCTCGGTGTAACGCTCATTCCTTCGACGATAAACGCAAATCAGACCATCACCCCTGGTGAGACAAAACCATGACTCGTCAGTGAAGAGCACTTTTTGCCAGTCCTGTCTGGTCCTGCGATGGTGGGTTTGTGCCCATAGGCGACGTAGTTGCCGGTGATGTCCGGTGAGGACCTGCCTTACAACAGGCCTACAAGCCCTCAGTCCAGCCTCTCTCAGCCTATTGCAGACAGTCTGAGCACTGATGGAGGGATTGTGCGTTCCTGGTGTAACTCAGGCAGTTGGTGTTGCCATCCTGTACTTGTCCCGCAGGTGTGATGTTCGGATGTACCGATCCTGTGCAGGTGTTGTTACACGTGGTCTGCCACTGCGAGGACGATAACCTGTCCAGTCTCCCTGTAGCGCTGTCTTAGGCATCTCACAGTACGGACATTGCAATTTATTGCCCTGGCCACATCTACAGTCCTCATGCCTCCTTGCAGCATGCCTAAGGCACGTGCACGTTCACGCAGATGAGCAGGGACCCTGGGCATCTTTCCTTTGGTGTTTTTCAGTCAGTAGAAAGGCCTCTTTAGTGTCCTAAGTTTTCATAACTGTGACCTTAATTGCGTACTAAGCTGTTAGTGTCTTAACGACCGTTCCACAGGTGCAAGTTCATTAATTGTTTATGGTTCATTGAACAAGCATGGGAAACAGAGTTTAACCCTTTACAATGAAGATCTGTGAAGTTATTTAGATTTTTACGAATTATCTTTGAAAGACAGGGTCCAGAAAAAGGGATGTTTCTTTTTTTGCTGAGTTTATTATTTAGATACTGACTGTTATCACTTGGTGGCCTATAGCAACACCCCAAAAGAAAAGGCTTTAGATATGCCAAGTGAACCTGCAACCACAACACTTCAATAACACTTGACATAAGATCTTCTCTAAGTATGACGGGGATATGGCTCTGAATATATACAGCAACACCTCCCCCATAAGAATTGATGTCTCTTCTATAGATGTTATATCCTTGTATTGCACTGCTGTATCATCAAATGAATTATCTACGTGAGTCTCAGAAAAGGCGAATATATGTTATCTGATGTTAGCAAGTCATTGATTTCATGAACCTTATTTCTAAGGCTACATATATTATTATGGGCTATTTTCAGCCCTTTCCTGGGTAGCTTAGCGATAGACATAATACTGAAGAGCAAACAAAACAAAAAAAATCTACATTCAGCAGTCCATTAATCAATTGGTGTGTGTCCTGCGGGGTTGAAGCTACGAACTCATAGGCTTGGCTCTCTCATCCCCTCCAGGCTTCTGGGAGGGAGGGTGGACAATGAGCCTGTCCTATGGACCAGGGTGCATTACATACAAGGTGTTTCATAGAACAATTTACTATTATTGGAGTTCCTGTGTGTGGTCGAGGGTCTCATGACATTCCAAATGGCACCCTATTCCCTATATAGTGCAATACCTTTGACCAGAGCTCTATCGGCACTGTTCAAAAGTAGTGGACTATAAATGTAATAGGGTTCCATAAGAGTCTTATGAAGGCCCATGTTAAAAATGCACCAACCTCTAACCCTTACCCCCTGGGGCACTTTCGGAGATCTGGAAAAAGGACTGAAGTAGGCAATTAGCAATATGCGAATAATGCCACCTTTCCCTGTCATAGGCTTGATGAAATGTTCACCATAATGGATATCCAATCCTTTCAGATCTACAGAACTACCTAACAGGGTAACGTCTGGAAGCATGTCAATATTAGGGAAATGACTTGGCAGCTTTCTGTCAAATTGGTTAAAAGAAAAGAGAGTTTGGTCATTTTTAGAGCTGACAGATTTCTATTGGACAGTATTCGATTTGTAAATAAGGGCACGGGGGTATTCCATTCACAATCAGTACTTTCGTTCTAATTTATATTCTGTGGATTCAGTATGTTATAGAGAGAGAGAAAGGAGGGGCAGAGGGGTACAGTAGAGAGGAAGGGTCCAGTCTGGGACTGGCACTCCTCAGCTAACCACCTCTGCTCTGGGCCTGTGTGTGTGTGTGTTTGTCCAACTACACAAAGTGGCGCTTGTCCACCCTAGCTCTGCGCCGAGCACTGAGGGCCACTGTCTCTGCCTCTGTGCTGGCGAGGCCGGGGAGAGAGAAAACAGCCACTTTATTTAAAACTAAACTCCACTTCGCATGGGAATGGTTACTGCGATTATCCATCTCCCTTCCTCTCCCTGTCCACTCCACCCTTCTATCCTCACACTACGCGTGGATTAATTGTGGAGTCACACCCTGGCTACAGCCAAACATGGGCTCAAATACTATTTGAAATATTTCAAATAATTTGAGCAATTGCTTTAGCCTTCCTGGAGGGCCTGTTCTATTGCAGGTTCAATCAAGCACAGCTAAAGCATTTGAAATGATTTCGAATAGTATATGAACCCAGGTCTGGCGACAGGCAAGCCATCATCTTTGGGGAGTTGAGACTCTGGATGTATTCACTGTATGTTGATGGCTTCATTAGTATTACGGTCACATTCTGACAAGACATATGAATGTTCCCGATGACTTGGCAAATGACTCACCCGTAACTTATTTTTTCCTTTAAAACCTCTACAGAATCAGTGGGTCCCCCGCGCGACGGTTGAGCTAACGTAGGCTAATGCGATTAGCATGAGGTTGTAAGTAACAAGAACATTTCCCAGGACATAGACATATCTGATATTTGCAGAAACTTAAATTCTTGTTAATCTAACTGCACTGTCCAATTTACAGTAGTTATTACAGTGAAAGAACAGCATGACGTTGTTTGAGGAGAGTGCACAGTTATGAACGTGAAAAGTTATTAATAAACCAATTAGGCACATTTGGGCAGTCTTGATACAACATTTTTAACAGAAATGCAATGGTTCATTGGTTCAGTCTAAAACTTTGCATACACTGCTGCCATCTAGTGGCCAAAATATAAATTGCCCCTAGATTCCTAAGTCATATATTGGCCTTTCTCTTGCATTTCAAAGATGGTAAAAAAAAAATTTTTAAACACATTTTCTTTCTTTGTATTATCTTTTACCAGATCTAATGTGTTATATTATCCTACATTAATTTAACATTTCCACAAACTTCAAAGTGTTCCCTTTCAAATGGTATCAAGAATATGCATATCCTTGCTTAAGGGCCTAAGCTACAGGCAGTTCGATTTGGGTATGTCATTTTAGGCAAAAATTGAAAAGAGGTTTAACAGTTTCTGGGTAGAGGGAATTCCAAATGTTGACACTCCTTTTGTCTGTTTGTTTGTGCGTGTATAGAGAGAATTCCAAAGTTGACACACCTTTTGTCTGTTTATTTGCGCATGTATACACTGATTATACAAAACATAAAGAACACCTGCTCTTTCTATGACATAGGCTGACCAGGTGAATCCAGGTGAAAGGTATGATCCCTTATTGATGTCACTTGTTAAATCCACTTCAAATCAGTGCAGATGAAGGGAAGCAGACAGGTCAAATAAGGAGTTTTAAGCCTTGAGATTCAGAGGGTGAATAGGCAAGACAAAAGATTTAAGTGCCTTTGCACAAGGTATGGTAGGTAGTAGGTGCCAGGCGTGTTTGTAACAAGAACTGCATCGCTGCTGGATTTTTCATGCTCAACAGTTTACCGTATGTATCAAGAATTGTCCACCACCTAAAGGACATCCAGCCAACTTGACAACTGTGGGAAGCATTGGCCTCATAATGAACCGCATCCCTGTGGAATGCTTTTGACACCTTGTAGAGTCCATCCCCCGACCAATTACGGCTGTTCTGAGGGCAAAGGGTGTGTGTGTGAGAGAGAGAGAGCGAGCGTGCGTACAAGTTTCTTTCTCTGTGCGTGTGCGCACGTGTGATTAAACCAAGTGGTACATTAGATACAGTACTGTGTGCATGTGTGTATTGACTAAGAAGTCCAGTATTAACTGGTGTGTGTGAATTCGTATCTGTGTGTTCGTGGATGGTTGTGGTGCTCCTACCTCCCAGGGCATGCTCTGTCATACTCAAACACAGAGACTCCAGCCGGTTGTTGATGTCTGGTTCCGTCACTGGCACTTGGAGATCTGGAGAACACCACCACAATGTTACAACAACAATGTACACACAATCAACTACCTGGAGAACTCTGCAACATTACATCAACGTACACACAACCAACTACCTGGAGAACTCTGCAACATTACATCAACATACACACAACCAACTACCTGGAGAACTCTGCAACATTACATCAACGTACACACAACCAACTACCTGGAGAACACCACCACAATGTTACAACAACATACACACAACCAACTACCCAGAGAACAACACTGCAACATTAAAACAACATACAGACAACTAACTACCAGGACAGCACTGCAACATAACAACGTACCCACAACCAACTACCTGGAGAACACCACCAATGTTACAACAACGTACCCACAACCACTGTGAAAGCTCAGCTAACATAAAAAGCTAAACAAACAACTGAAAGAAAATGATAAATGTGTGTATACCAGTACATAAAAAGCCAGATAAAGACCCCAGAATGTTCCAACATCAACACAACCACTGGGAAAATAGCTAAAAGACTTTACAATCAAAAGAATGATACATTTCTTCACAGTCCTCTACAAACCACAAAATACGACATCAGAGTCTACTATTCCCATTGAGCACGAAAAAGAGTTGAAATGAAGTTCATCAAATTGTCTCAATCCCAATACTTTAACCTTTCCTAACATCACCACACCGAAATGGCAGCAGACAAAGGAATTAATTATCATGGGCTCCAAATCCCAGTGCATGCGGGGCGGGCGTCGTAACAATGACCTCCATTCAACCACACCGCGTGTGCCATGCTTAATCTGATTACACTACACCGCCAATTAACCAACTGTCTCCACATTACACCCCTTAAATACAATACCCAGTCACTTGGGTTACTGAAATGGGGGTGGTTTGTTGCGTGTGTGTGTGTGTGAGTGAGGTGTGTGTGTGTACTTCTCAAGTTCAAAGTCACCCGTTCCGCCACAAGGGGGACCCATAAACTCACCCACCCCCTCAAAAAAACTTGCTAACTTGTTAGCCTAGCAGCCCCCTCAGCTCAGCTGTGAGCTCCTTAGCTAGCTGTCACGAGGGGATATCTAGGCCATCGGCTAGCCTTAAGCTGCTCCTGCCTGCCTTAAGCGGAGTCAACGCGGCCCGGGCGGCTGTGAAAAGCCCTTGTGGGTAGAGAGAAGAGCTGAGTTATGCACTTGCCGTCACACTGGCTGGACAGACAGAACAGTCAGCCACTGGCTATTTTTAGGCCTCAAATCCTGGCACCTCCACGCACACACACTCACTCCCCTTACATTCTCCCTGTATAGTCTCCGTTTTAATCAATCATTTAATCTGTCTAGCGTCAGTTTGAGAAATAGGGGAGCGAGAGAGAGACAGAGATTGAGAGAGGGCGAGTCCAGGCCTAGCTTTCCAGGCAGCTACATACTCTGGCCCGGCTCCAACTCCAGCCACCCCCGAGTGCATGTGCAGTGTGTATGACTCTGCAGAGCTGTAGAAGGGAGGGAGAGAACGAAGGAGGGAAAGAGGGAAAGGCAGGGAAAGGGTGCCAGGGCTGCCCAGCCACCCAGCACAAAGAGGCTCATTGTAACAGTCCACTGACTCTTCCCTCCTTCCCTTCCTCACATACGGCTGCATTCCCTCTTTCCCCCTGAAACTGCCCTCCCTCCTCCTTCCTCTCCATTCTAAAAAAGGGGGAATACACTTTGGTTCCCTATGAAAGACAGGCCGGAGGAGGAAATCCCCGCTGTCACATTGATGTCCAGTTTATCCCGCGGCTACAGCGTGAAAATAGAATTAAGGATCCAGCCATTACAGAGCAGAACATTGGACTTGAATGGGATCTTTACCTAAGGCTGTTGTGCTGCATTGGTATGCAGATGAGAGCAGTGTGTGTGGTGCCCTGTGGCATTACAGCATCTGTCTCCAGGCTAACAAAGAGAGGAAGGCAGTACTGAGGATGCTAGGCTGCTGAGAGCTTATAAAAGATTGAGAGATGGCAATACAAAAAGGAGAGAGGGAAAGAAAAAGAAAAAAGAGGAGGAAAAGAGAAAGAAAGGCTAAGATAAAGAAAGAGAGGAACAGAAAGATAAAGGGCTACATTGTACAGTAGAGTAATGTGTGACAAAGTGTGTGTGCGCACGTGTATGTATCGTGTAACTGAGTGTGTGCGTGATTTCTTACCAGACTGCTGATACATGACCATGGTGGGTGGCGTGGTGTGGACAGGCAGGGAACGGGTCCTCTGCACCGAGCTGTGGGTTCGGCTGGGCATGCTATTACTGCCTCCGGGGTTGGCAAACCATAAGCCCTGTTGGACAAACTGATAGTCACACAGACAGCCACAACAGACTGATAGCCCTATGAGCACAAGACGTTTAAATGACGTTGTGCTTGGTTGAAAATACTTATTTTTTTGTTGAAAAGATGTTGAAACATCTGTTGTGTGTTGTGCTCACTAGGAGGCTATCTTTGGCTCATTAGACCATCTAAACTGGCACAATTCCAATAACGGGTGCAACAAATCTAACCACTAACAGACAATGTTGGGAAATATATTAATGTCCCTATGACGCCAAAGTAATATACAGTTCTGCACATTGTTGGCGATACTTGAAAGACCCACCCCCCACCTTGGCCCCCTAAAAATTGCAGTTTGAGACCCCTACATTAGACAAACTACTGAGAGCACCTCACTCAATAAGTGCAATTTAATTTATATTTAAAAATGACATTTCACAATACTTCAGCATGGCTTATAGGCCAATAGTCCGACCTTTTGGTTGACAATTTCAAATCATGAGCAATGTACATTTTGGTTACACTCTGATCAAAATGGACTCGCATTAATTTCCTCAAAATTGTATGAATTAGGACTATCACATAACTAAATGCACACCCAGGGGTGGCTTTATAAAAGTGTGTAAAAACTACGGGAGGGCACACCAGATGTTGTTTCCACTCGAGCCTATAACTACTGAGACATTATAAAGTCAACCTTTTCTTGTTCTCCCTCTCTCCTCTCCTCTATTTTTCTCTCCCCCCGTTTAACCTCAAACTACTGTCACTTTAGCCGTGCGGATTCCTCTCTGTAACCTGCCTATTATACATTCAACCTTCTCTTTCTCTCCCCCTCTACTCCCCTCCACCACTCTCTCTCTCTCTCCCCACTCCTTCTCTGTCTCGCTGTCCCCCTTTCCCGGCCCTCCCATACAGAGAGCCAGGGAAAAACAGGAAATGCCTGTGCACTGTTCTCACTGCCTCTGACTAGCTCACTTGCTCTCTCTCCTTCTCCTCCCTTTCCCCCTCTCCCCTCCGTCACCCCTCCCCCTACACCACCACCGCCCTAACAATGACTCACCCCAGTTTCTCTCTCTCCCCTTCCTCCCCTTCCTACCTCCTTTCTTTCAATACACACGTTCCACACCTTTCGATTTCGTCCCCCAAAAAATGGTCGGACGGAGAAAGTGTGCTGACTGTGGAGGAAGCGGTTTGGAGTTTCCTCCCATTGTAAGGCTGCATAAAGAAATGCAGAATGGGAGCATAGCAGACGTGTGCCAGGTTATCCCTGCT